>NC_064620.1:2505000-3130000 GCF_023898315.1 Schistocerca nitens
GGCAAAGCTGTACACAGCGATTACAGCACATCACAATCTCTTACCGCTAATTTATTTATGACCCTGAAGTCCCGATTTTACACCCAAGATGCGGCAGAGGTGATCGCATAAATGAAAGCTCCTTTAGAGGGGTGTGTTAAGTTTCATCACACATGAGATGGAAGTCCTCTGATGACCGACAGGTTTACCGTTAACGATCGCAAGTAGACACAGCTTTAAAACACATACGGAACACGTAGCTGTATACGAGTAGAAGGCAGGCTATGTCACGTGACTGATGCATCCAGAATCACTGGTACCTCAGTAGACATACAGTATAACGCAGCCTCAATGGGGGAAAAATTGACTGCTGCCTCCCTTATTCCCTTCATTTCGATGTCTACGTTTTCCGGGATTCCTCCTGTTGCAACATACTTGGTCCGAAATACAAATTGTTCTGTGCAAACCAGAAGATAGCAAAGTACTTCCTCAAGTTCACCGCATTAGGCTCTATATTTGGACGATATATACCTCTCCCTTGTCACTTCTCGCAATTCTATCGATATGAAGTCAGATCTATACATGCGATCATGACATAACATCTCATTCTGTGTTCTAAAATTGATTGTAAATATAGCACAGATGGCACCACCTAGCCCAAATGCATTGATCGAGATAGCACTGCACTCGACTGTATCCACATTCGGAGAGCATTTGCTCTGCTGTCTGTATCTCTATGTATATGCACGCTCGTGGATGGTGCTTTGATACCTGCGGCATAAGTAATTCGGCGTGTAAGCTCAGTAAGAGCGAATCAGAATGCTGGAGTCATTGAAATCGTTTGTGCTGTGATATAGGACTCTCTACATACTGGTGAGAACATTTGTGTATGTTTAGAGCAGGAAGGCTATCACGTTATGTCTGGGAGGAAGACTGGACTCTTTGATATTTTGGTATAAAGTTTCTGTTAGGGTAAGAATTTCCATGCATAAAAGCTGAGGCATAAAGAAAGCATGCGTTAACTATTCCTGGGACACTATACTTGGCTCTTATTTTTTGCAAAGCGATGTGACGTAAGAATGGGATCGGGAAGGCTGTTAGATGAGTTTGCAATTGTGTGTGTGCACTTGGTAGTGTTGCATCGGTCACACTGGGGACCGGGTATGTGCAGTTGAGCGCGTGTGTCAACGCGTTCTGTGCTATTCTGCCTTCAACGGCAGAGACAAGCGGCACCGGGAGATGCCTCGAATATGAGACTGGTGTGGGCGTTGCTTGGAATGCAACTTTCACTGGTGTTCGGTGGCGGCGGCTGGTGGGTGTGACGGAGTGTGTGGGACCCAAGCTGTGGCTGCCTCACATAACGGGGGTTGTGGCGCGTGGTGAAGCGTCACTCAATCGTTACTTATGGTCCCTTAGAATCGCTAAGCAGGATGGCGTCATGGGCTGTTGCCAAGTCTACATGACGCCATCTTGGATGATTTCATCGCCGCCATCTTGAATAAATTTGGCAGCAATGGAATGTGGGGCAGAACGTACTTTGTCCGCTACTTGCACTGTGTGGTACGCAACAGTTTGAATATGGTTTGAAAATTTGAAAGTAAGAATCTAGCTAGGCCGCTGCCTGCCTGCTGTTTGATGTTGTACTTTTGAGAAATCTGCAAAAGTGTTGTCAAAATGTGAGGGTAGAGGAAGTTTTGACTAGGGGGTAGGTAATTGTTTTACCTTAGTTGCGCATTTAATATAACGACAAGTGTTATTCAGACCCGTTATAGTTCAGTTCCAATTAGGTTCTGTTTAGTCAAAGATTATCATATCATTACATGACTCCTTTTTGTGGGGCTATATTGAAGACAAAGTGTGCAGCAAATAGCCCCAAATCCATTGCTAAGCAGAAAACAGCCATTCAAGTCATTGACAGCATCGATGTTCCGACACTTCAGCGGGTCATGCAGAATTTAGGTATTCATCTGCGCTGTATCATCGAAAATGATGGCAGGCATATCAAACACGTCATAATCTAAATCCGAATACCTGTAGTGACGTTTATATGTCGAATAAAGTGCGTGCACACCGTAGTTTGTAACTAATTTACGTTTTTTTCATGTAGTTTGATAATTGTTACCCTATATATTCAATTTAGTTACGCTTACTACACCTGTAACATTTTGGCATTTGCTATCTTATTGTCTGTTCCTCTGTCTGTTAAGACCCCTTCTTCTCAAGAACGGGTAAAAATCTCAAACTGAAATTTGTCACATGCTAAGTTCTATAGTTCTTTGACGGCATAAAAATGTTTAGCTTCTAAGTAAATGCAATAAAAAAATACTGCCATTTGTGTTTCATATTTTGACGCTCGCATAACTCACTCATTAAACCTATATTGTACTTCCCATTGACGGTAGAATCATGAGACTTGGCAAAAAGAATGGTTTCACAGTAAAAATAAAGGAGAAGAGTCAGAAAACTGTTAATATCTAACTATACATCAAGACAAAATATTTATTCTATCATTTATTAATCGACTTCAAACTTGAAATTAAAACATTCTCGAAAATCTTGTAATCCCTGGCAGCGATATCTTGCCAGTACCCATGTCCATAACAAGCAAAAATCGCCGAGATCGTCGATCCCCGGAATGGATGAACTGTATGTATACTAATTATGTTCGTACGGGTCCGTCTCAGTGCGCTAGTCCTACTGGCACCTAGCCAACGTTTTGTAAGGATCTTTTTAATTATCGTAGGTGATGAATTTTCAGTTAAATTTGTAACCAAATTCCCTGCAGTGGTGAACAAACCCACCAAAGTTTTGTGAATACTTGAGCACTGAGGATACGTGTGTGAAATGGCATTACGTATACCGCAGCTTAGGTATATTTCATATGTAAAGGGCTTTAGAACGTTATATCCTTTCTGAGTTTTTTGATTTAGTTGGGCTCTTGCCTCACACGCTGCGCCACGTGTGTCATAAGGAAACTTTCCAACCCAAGCAGAAATGAACATTCCATCAACAAGGATAAGGGGGGGGGGGGGAGGGGGGAGGAAGGAGGACGACTTCATGGGGTTATTAAACATTGGCCAGTAGATGTACGTATCATTATGCTTTTCAGAACATTCTGCACCATTAAAGTTGTAAAGCTATAACGTACACTTTTTGCAGATTTTTGACGATTCGAGAACTTTGCCGTTCCTTTGAGGCTGAGTATGCTGGAAATAATTTCGTGTGGAAAGAAAATTAAATTCTCTTAAAGAAAGATGAAAATACCTTTCATCAGAGAGCGCAAGGGGAAAAATTTTACACACAAAAGAACGAAAAAGTGCCAAAATTTCACTGTTTTTTGGTACAGCTCACCAAGATTTTACAGGGTTCTTGAGGTGGAAAAATTGGATCCTAAGCTACAGACCACCTACATACACCACACAAAAAGTTCATAAAATTCCGACTTTTAGTAAGATACTCCATCTTTTTTGAATGTCTGCCGATTGCATTATCGGGGAGGATCGCCAAGACGAAGGTCTGCCGACACGAGAATATTCGAATCAATTATTGATCGTCGTGTCAGCGACGACGGAATGTTTAAGCCTGCTAATTGCAAGCAGAGGAGGTGTAGAAGGACGAGGAAACGTCAACTGGAGGAGGCAATTCTTCATGCAGTTCACTACGACGCTACTGTCAGTGTAAGGTAAGTAGGTACAACAAGTGATGTTGGCCATGTAACAGTAGGCAAGTCCTACCTGACAGTTTGCTGTGGGAGTTCTCCTGAACCCGAGTCCAGAGACTTAAGTACAGCGGCACCTAGTTTGTTTACTCAAGTGTCACTCCATTGATTACGAAAAGAAAGCAGACAATAAGTGGCAAATGCTAGACTAGTGTTGTGGATAGACTGTAGGAAGAAAATACTGCAGAACAGCCATATACCACAAGAGAACAAAATTAGTCTCTCATCTGGAAAGTACATCTGCTTAAAAATGTGATCTGGCAACTAGGGAACTTAGAAATTAGAGGTACCAGTTGTTAGGACATCCATCCTATGCAACAGATTCGGTTCTTTTTGATTTTCAACATTACCACATCTGAAAAGATATCTACATGGAAAATGTAAAAATTCCGAACAGGATGATCTATGGTTATTTTGAATACCTTCTGAAATTTTCAAAGCTGAAATATACTCACTAGAAAAACATCAGTCAAAGTGAAATGGACGTAAAGCAGGAATACATCTATAAATAATATTTGACATGAAAGCAACAATATTTTAATGTCGACTGGTGAGGAAATTCATCTGAGTCTCATAAGAACTGTCCAAATGATAGTGCTTTCGCCACTGACTATTATTTATTTCTTCTGGGTACACTATTAGATTTTCAGCTCCGTAGACATCGTCAAGATGTTCTCAGATTGACATTGACATCTCAGCGTTATTACAACATTACAATTTTCACCACGAGAGGGCATATCGAGTGCACTGTTGGCTGGTAACATACCATTATTGTCCTTTCGATATTAGGAACGTTGCATATCGTAATACGTCTCAAGAACATCTCACACATTACTTGACGAGAAACAGATGACCACGGTAATGTCATTTATATGGTCTATCGGAGTACGAAATTCACATACCACATATTCCGTTACCATTAACTTTATGGAAGACGTGACTACCGAAGATGTACTTATAACGTCATTGTAGGATTATTTTGTCCTATGTGTAACATCGTTGCCAACCTAAATTATACCTACACTTCATACTCTAACATTCCATATTAGTCGTATTAACATCTGAACCCTTTATATCAAGTAATGAGTACGATGATCTTGACATGCAGTACGATATGCAGTGCAACTAATTTCGAGAGGATAGTAATGATATTTTGCGTATTAACAGCATGCTCGGTACGACTTTCTATTGTGTGTATTGTAATACTGCGACATACTAATGCTGGAAAGCTCACTTGACAGTGGCTAAAAAGCCGCACCGGCTGTAGTGCATCCAGAAGAAAATAAATAACTCAGATGGCGAAAGTATTATGATTTAGACAATTCTACATCAATGACTCCCAATAATTCTACGGCTCAGGGTAGACGGAAACCCTTGTTCGAAGCATTTCGTTCAAGATTTCTTGCACAAACTGAATGCTCCTATCTGAATAATCTCCCCTGTCTCTGATAATAAAACGCGAATTCATTTTTTCTTCGCTTACGTTCCCTCTATTATCTCGAATGGTATTATATTATGAGTTAATTCTGTGCACTTATAAAGAATATTCTTTGCCCAGGAAAGGTCAGTCAAACTGATCGGCGCTGTCAGTTCGAGAGTTTCCTGTAGACCCTTGCTCACGTGTCTCAGATTCCTAACTGCCATTCCCGTACACGTATTCCGTTGTGGAATTTGTTGACAATATCTCAGAGGACACTGAAATATTTACTGAGAGAACACTAGACAGAATAACACTTCCTTACGTATTGTAGAGGAAACATTGAACTGATCAGCAGGGTTCACTTTCACGTGACTCAAATAACCAATGATTTTTGTCATTCTTATCATTTAGGATATGAAATGGGCAGGATTTGATTATTTGTATTCAATGTCAGTGTTGAAATAATGAGATTCTCTGGCATTTAGTGTTCTGGCGTAACCGCAAACGTCGGAACAAAGAGGCGGCATGCAAGAGCAGAGAAAAAGCTGTGAAGAATCGGCGGCCAATGTTGCGCGGAATCCTACAACAGCTGCGTATAAACGCATCCTGCAGCCTGCCAGCCACGGCCGCACAAGATCGGCCCGAGTCTGCAACGTGATTAGTGCTTCGATGTCAGCATCAAGGGTTTGCTTGGACTCTGTGCACTGAAACTTTCTGGCAGATTAAAACTGTGTGCCGGACCGAGACTCGAACTCGGGACCTTTGCTCTACCAACTGAGCTACCCAAGCACGACTCACGCCCGGTACTCACAGCTTTACTTCTGCCAGTATCTCGTCTCCTACCTTCCAAACTTTACAGAAGCTCTCCTGCGAACCTTGCAGAACTAGCAGTCCTGAAAGAAAGGATATTCTGGAGACATGGCTTAGCCACAGCCTGGGGGATGTTTCCAGAATGAGATTTTCACTCTGCAGCGGAGTGCCAGGAAGTTTCATATCAGCGCACACTCCGCTGCAGAGTGAAAAACTCATTCAAGGAACTGTACTGTTTTCACGTCGCCTCTCGCAAGCGACATTTGTTGTAGTGACGTTAAGTATTGCCAGTTTGCTTTTCTGGAAATGAAACTACTAATGTTGGTCGTTTGAAATTGTTGTACAGCATTCCGAGAACGCTACATCGCGTAGGCACACTATCAGCGACGAATGGGCAACACCCCACATTTGTTCACCATAAAGATCATGCCAAATGAAAATATATTCAGAAAATTCACTTGGCTTATAATTTCAGATGGTTCAAATGGCTCTGAGCACTATGCGAATTAACTTCTGAGGTCATCAGTCCCCTAGAACTTAGAACTACTTAAACCTAACTGACCTAAGGACATCACACACATCCATGCCCGAGGCAGGATTTGAACCTGCGACCGTAGTGGTAGCCCGGTTCCAGAATGTAGCGCCTAGAACCGCTCAGCCACTCCGGCCGGCGGCTTATAGGTAATCGTTGTCTTTGCACTCCACAATTCGTCCCAACACTTCAGCGAAAACGTTCGCACTGCATTTCTGGGATACGCTGCCACTCACATGCACCGCACTCGACCAACACTGCATTATTGTTAGTGAAAAAATCTGCCACAAGTGGCGCTCCACTCACCATAGACGCAGCAACCCAAAAAATAAGTGTAAAAATGAAATTATAATTTACATAAACTGGACGTGAAAAAGTGCTGACCCCTTCCACGGGCAGAACATTGCTGTTCTGTACAGGAGTTTCTCACGGTAGTCCAAAACGTTTCTTTGTAACTTGCAAATTTTTTTTAAATCTTTAATTATTTTCTCTACAACTTTTGTAAGCATCCATATTGAAACTATGTATTGTATCGTTGCTTAACCAAGTAGCTTTGGCTCGAATGATCATCTGAAATCTGAGAAATGAGTAATAAGGAAAGCATATTTATGGATTCTCCCGTGACGTCTTTGTAGAACAGTTTCTACTAGCGAGAAAACATAAAAGCAGTTCGTTTGTATTCGAATTTTAAATAACAATTAAAGGCTAGTAAGACTGTCCTTACACGTTGTTCCTCAAAATTCAGCCCATTGGACAAGACACACTGTCTGATCAAACACCTATTAGTGGACATTGACGTGGGATGTGCCCACTCATCGCCTTTGTGGACGCTTGAGCTCTTCTGAGAACACTATCAACGAGATAGCCAAATGGCTTTGGGGGCATGACAGTCTGTTATGCTGAAGAGCCGAAACCAGCGACGATAGTGACGCTGGACGCTTGGGTCGGGAGCCAAGTCGACGGTCCGTCTCCCCGCAGCTGGTCCGTTGGGTTTCTGGTCGGTGATCTGGGCCTGGCCAGACCGTGAAGGTCACTGCCCACAGACCAGTGCTCCACAGATGCTGCTTTATGGCAGGATGCATTAATATGCTGATACAAGCTGTGCCTCTACTGTATGCAGTAAAAAATGCTGTAAAATGTTTTCATATCCTTTCGCGTTAAGCCTTTTCCCAACCACAATAAGGGGACCACACCCCAACGGAGAGAAACATCCGCATACCGCATACAACCAGCTCCGTACATCGGTGTTCACATTACCTCCAGGCGTTCACCCAACCCAAACCCGTCCGTCGGACTGCGACGGGGTATGACGTCATTCATCACTCCGAATAACACGTTTCCCGTCATCCACTGTCCAGTGGCAGCGGATCTTCACACCACTCAAGCGTCGCTTGCCATTTACTGCAGACAAGTGTCGCTTATGAGGAGTTTCCCGACCACTGTACATTACTTTTAACTCTCTGTGCTAGCTGGATTGTTTGTAGCATTTTGGAACACGCGAGTGAGTCCTTCCGTTACAATCCCCCACCACAACGCACAATAATCCCTGTCCGTCAGTACAGGAGGTTTCGCCTGGTCTTGCTTTAGCCGCAGTTGTTCCAGCGTTTTTTGACTTCACAGTTACATCATCAGCACTCGACTTGGACAACTTTCGAAGGGTTGCTCTGTTACTCTGGTGACATCGAATGACTACCTCACGTGGGAAGTCACTGAGCTGTACTGGCCAATCCATTCTGCTATTACTGCCTCGCAACTGACTTTTTGTACTGGTGGGTCTCCCTCTCCTAACTCCTTCTCTGAGCGTGTGGGTGCTATTCTGTCATTCTGCGCAACAGATTAATCTGAGATGTACCCTTTACCCTGTGGCTAATGCAAGATGCAATTTCCACCCCCACACTACTACAGAAGTCAGACAGGCGCTCCTAACGTTCTAAAGAGAAATGCCTGAAAAACTTTCAGCAATAAATATCTTCTGGAGTCGTTCGCTGTAAGGAAATGACACAAAAATTCACAAAATTTCTTACGAACTAGTGAGATACTTGGGTACTGGAGTAGTGCTAGTTAGTGTAAGAAAAACATGAAACTAACGAAAATTATTATTTATTTTGCAAAAATTCTGAGAAATCACAATGGCACTTTAGGTTATGAATTGAACAAGTTATATCCTGGTTGTTTTCAGAATGTGAAGTTACCTCTTAAGGATTGCATTCGCTAATGAAATCTCTATACAAAGTTTAAAATTGTTATTGACTTGACAGAATGGTTCAGAGCCGCGCCTACTCAACTTGAATAATTATCCATTAGAATGTTGCTAGGTACGGTCGAGGCTGTTGCGTGTGAAATGCAGTGAAGTGTATTGTTGTGGAGGAAACATGGGGCTCGCAAGAGCTGTAGCACACAATACCGTAAGCTGCGATGACTGCTGTCTGCGCCGCTCACTGCTGACAAATAAGATAACTCTCGGTCTATCTGGATTGACTTTCGCCAATCAAAATCTCCATATGCCTTGATGAAGTCCAGGACTCCTATTCGCCCTTAGTCTAACTATTGGCGTGGTACACTGGTCAGATAACCAGTCCACCGCGATGCCACTCAAAAATTCGCTCGCAGGCGTTTAACTATAACTCTGTCTGTTCACACTGCACAATATGTGTGTCGGCCAACACAGTGAACAACGCTTAATCACCAGGACTCAGTATAGAGCCGCACTACGATTCGTTCTTGACAGAGGTGCTCTCCCAGTGAAGTACTGAGGAAAGACTTGTTCATCGCTCTTTGAGTACATTTACGAGCGCACACGCTCTCGTTACATGTTCTCGCTCCAAGAGCAACAACGGAACAGTCTCTCTCCACGCCAGACGTGAAGGGGTATATCTTTCAGTCTCTTCCATCACTCCTTAAGCTCAAGGCATCAGGAATATCGTCTGCCAATCAGCATTGCTCTTCTAAAACGGGAGAATGACATTTCGTTTAAGGCGACCAATCCGGAAATCAGTAGCATCGGCGTTTGGCGTTTGCTGTCTCCCTGTGAAAATCTCTGAAACTGTGTGCTATGTTTGTAAAGAATGTGTAGGCTGGGCGCTCCCACACAATGTAGCGGAATTTGCTTTTAAGCCGAACACAGGGTCGTTCTCCCCTTTCACCCAGGCAAAGGCTGTCCGCTCCATGGGCGGTCGCCGTCCAACGTAGATAGGCTGAATCATCCTCTGAAGGTACTGGCCTCTCGGCGTGGGGTCCGCCTCTCCCGAACTAAAAGTTCTTGTGACCGTTGTGTCTTGAATGTGTGTGTATACACCAGCCTCGAGTATTTCAACCCCGGTGCGCACTTGTTATTTGCATATCGTTTACATGAATTCATACAACATTGACTTTATCTTATCGAGTTTCGCTTCGAATGAAGCGTCTTGATGTGTGGAATATGATTGTGAGGGCGGAATGTGTAAGCAGTGAAGGTCAGGAGATCACGACATCTTACACTTCTTTTTCTTGTGCCTTTTTCTCGCATCGGTGCTGGGTCGACATGATTAAGAACAGATTTAGCATAATTAGTTGATGCAGTGGCGGGATGCCCTTCCTGTCGCCAGCCTGGTACCCCTCAGGACGGAACATGTGCACCCCAACAGTCTGTGTATAATGTTGTTGACGTGAAAGTGAGAGAAAGTTTTAGAAATATTTGAGAACCGTGTAACTGAGGTGGAACGTGGGTACCAGCTCGGTTTTCGCCTAGTGGGATGTGGGATAGCATCTAAAAACCACATCCCACATCCAGGCTACACATCAACCTTCACCGTCAATCCACCGGGCACATTAGACACGGGACCGGAGCAACTTCTGCCGATGAAGATGCGATTGAAGAGGCTCTGATAACTGGGCGAGTATCTGCCTCTCGTGAAGTCTAGTAGTCGATTCCATTTTAGATAGAGGAGTCCGTATACTTTTGAGCAGATAATGTACATGGTGCTACCGTATTAGTTACACAAACCTCTCAGTGTTAAAAGGGTATATAAGTTACAGAAATGTTCGATGCAGCACTGAATGCAGTGTAGCTTCAAGTTTTATTCCCGCCTAACATTGTTAGTTTGCGAGGTTCCAATCAAGCTGCATCCGCGAATGAATTATTCCAACAGCCATCGTGTAGTCATATAACAGTGTAGAACGTCTATAGTGTCGTATATGGTTTCATCAATGCAAATCGACTACTTCAGTGAAGACACACTTCAGTATTAAATATCGCAAGCCACCACTTCAAAAACAAACTGATATTAATTGATAAAATCGTGTCACAAAAACTGGCTGTGTATGAGATAGGACGCAGGGTCAAGTCCGGCCAACACACTCTCATGCTGGAATAAACAAGTTGGACATTATTACATTTGCGGTTTGGGCATCTAATGCCTCCGGTACTGCAGGATATGGGCACAGAATTCATTTTCCACCGAGATGGCACGCCACCACAATATCATCGTGGAGTATTCGCCAATGTACAAGCTCGCAACAGATATGGTGGACCAATATTGTATCCATCTCGATCACGATTTAGCCGCAACGGACTGCGGTCTAAGAGGTTACATTAAAGACAGAGTGTTTGTTCCTCCACTTCTAGGCAACACCGAGGAGCTGCGGCAATGGATAAGAGAAGCAGCTCTCACCATACATCAAGACTTGCTTAACAGAATTTGCAAGGGTACAGATTACAGATGAGGCATTTGTTCAAATGGCTCTGAGCACTATGGGACTTAACATCTGTGGTCATCAGTCCCCTAGAACTTAGAACTACTTAAACCCAACTAACCTAAGGACATCACACACATCCATGCCTGAGGCAGGATTCGAACCTGCGACCGTAGCAGTCGCGTGGTTCTGGACTGAAGCGCCTAAAACCGCTCGGCCACCGCGGCCGGCCAGGCATTTGTTGTGTTACAAAACGTAACCACATTGAACATTTATAAATAGAACTTGAAGATACACTGCATTCTGTACTGTAACAAACATTACTGTACTGTAACAAACATTGCTGTGCTGTGACAAACATTTGTGTACGTAATTTACCCGTAAATTGAAGGGGACCTCTGCTGTCAGCTGCAGTGGGACATCACGCGGTATCAGCAGCGAGGAGCGAAAATGTGTACAGGACCGGGATTGTAAGCCGGGATCTCCTGCTTACCAGGCAGGTGCGTTAACCACTATGCCATCCGAGAGCAGAGTCATCGCAACAGTGTGGACTATCTGGGCATGTGTCACAGCCACGCCACATTCCCACCAAGTGCCACCTATCTGCGGTCCCTGTTTATTGACTCCATTTTCGCTACTCTGAGATTCCCTTAGCAGATCGGACATATTTGTGCATCTGCAATCAAGAAGGTGGGTCCATTATCCACTGCCCAGCTAGGCATATCAGTTATATGAATGCGTGATGTGTGCTCTTTCAGACAGAAACAGTAGGCCTCACCAATATCGGCATTGTGTGGCCTGTAATCGTCTAGCTCCAGTAGGAACAGAGGCGCAGGTAAAGACTGTTTCTCTCACCCCTGGCATCTAGGCTCCCCTTTACAACAGGTATACTGTGTGGGAGCAGTATCGACCTCTCAAACCAGCCTTGTTTTCTGGGCAGGTCAGGGGCAAGAAACGGTTTTCCAGACCTCAAAATGTAGACTGCCCTGGATGACAGGCGTGTTGTGTTTGAATACTATCACCCTGCTTCGTCGAATTGCTTCTCATGTTAGTCTCTTTGTCGAGGGCAATAAAATGATTTCCAAGCCACTGTTGTGTATTCCATCCATATGAATGTCTGAAAGAACAGACACCACACATTTACCGGGTGATCAAAAAGTCAGTATAAATGTGAAAAATGAATAAATCACGGAATAATGTAGATGGAGAGGAACAAATTGACACACATGCTTGGAATGACATGGAGTTTTATTAGAACCAAAAAAATACAAACGTTCAAAAAATGTCCGACAGATGGCGCTCCATCTGATCAGAATAGCAATAATTAGCATAACAAAGTAAGACGAAGCAAAGATGATGTTCTTTACAGGAAAGGCTCAATATGTCAACCATCATTCCTCAACAATAGCTGTAACCGAGGAATAATGTTGTGAACAGTACTGTAAAGCATGTCCAGAGTAATGGTGAGGCATTGGCGTCGGATGTTGTCTTTGAGCATCCCTAGAGATGTCGGTCGATCACGATGCACTTGCGACTTCAGGTGACCCCAAATCCAATAATCGCACGGACTGAGGTCTGGGGACCTGGGAGGCCAAGCATGACGAAAGTCGCGGCTCAGCACACGATCATCGCCAAACGACGCGCGCAAGAGATCTTTCACGCGTCTAGCAATATGGGGTGATTCTAATAAAACCCCATGCCATTCCAAGCATGTGTGTCAATTTTTACCTCTCTATTTACATTATTCCGTGGTTTATTAAGTTTTCAAATTTATACTGACTTTCTGAGCACCCTGTATATACACTCCTGGAAATGGAAAAAAGAACACATTGACACCGGTGTGTCAGACCCACCATACTTGCTCCGGACACTGCGAGAGGGCTGTACAAGCAATGATCACACGCACGGCACAGCGGACACACCAGGAACCGCGGTGTTGGCCGTCGAATGGCGCTAGCTGCGCAGCATTTGTGCACCGCCGCCGTCAGTGTCAGCCAGTTTGCCGTGGCATACGGAGCTCCATCGCAGTCTTTAACACTGGTAGCATGCCGCGACAGCGTGGACGTGAACCGTATGTGCAGTTGACGGACTTTGAGCGAGGGCGTATAGTGGGCATGCGGGAGGCCGGGTGGACGTACCGCCGAATTGCTCAACACGTGGGGCGTGAGGTCTCCACAGTACATCGATGTTGTCGCCAGTGGTCGGCGGAAGGTGCACGTGCCCGTCGACCTGGGACCGGACCGCAGCGACGCACGGATGCACGCCAAGACTGTAGGATCCTACGCAGTGCCGTAGGGGACCGCACCGCCACTTCCCAGCAAATTAGGGACACTGTTGCTCCTGGGGTATCGGCGAGGACCATTCGCAACCGTCTCCATGAAGCTGGGCTACGGTCCCGCACACCGTTAGGCCGTCTTCCGCTCACGCCCCAACATCGTGCAGCCCGCCTCCAGTGGTGTCGCGACAGGCGTGAATGGAGGGACGAATGGAGACGTGTCGTCTTCAGCGATGAGAGTCGCTTCTGCCTTGGTGCCAATGATGGTCGTATGCGTGTTTGGCGCCGTGCAGGTGAGCGCCACAATCAGGACTGCATACGACCGAGGCACACAGGGCCAACACCCGGCATCATGGTGTGGGGAGCGATCTCCTACACTGGCCGTACACCACTGGTGATCGTCGAGGGGACACTGAATAGTGCACGGTACATCCAAACCGTCATCGAACCCATCGTTCTACCATTCCTAGACCGGCAAGAGAACTTGCTGTTCCAACAGGACAATGCACGTCCGCATGTATCCCGTGCCACCCAACGTGCTCTAGAAGGTGTAAGTCAACTACCCTGGCCAGCAAGATCTCCGGATCTGTGCCCCATTGAGCATGTTTGGGACTGGATGAAGCGTCGTCTCACGCGGTCTGCACGTCCAGCACGAACGCTGGTCCAACTGAGGCGCCAGGTGGAAATGGCATGGTAAGCCGTTCCACAGGACTACATCCAGCATCTCTACGATCGTCTCCATGGGAGAATAGCAGCCTGCATTGCTGCGAAAGGTGGATATACACTGTACTAGTGCCGACATTGTGCATGCTCTGTTGCCTGTGTCTATGTGCCTGTGGTTCTGTCAGTGTGATCATGTGATTTATCTGACCCCAGGAATGTGTCAATAAAGTTTCCCCTTCCTGGGACAATGAATTCACGGAGTTCTTATTTCAATTTCCAGGAGTGTAGTTATTTACTTTTTTCGCAATTAAAGGTTACTTTTGTGTAAGTACTTTATGAACACCCTGTATCCAACGTGGCAACGGTCGCAGCACCTCTGTTTGTAATGATCAGCAATAAACAGGTGAGAACCCAGTGATGGCGGAAGCGGCAGCCCCCCCCCTCCCCCACCCCCGTCCGTGGAAGACGAGACCCGGCGCGCAGCTCCACACCACCACGGCCGCGACGCGCCTGAATGCGAGCGGCGGCGCGGTAATGCGATCTGCCGCACTCGCAGGGGCAGCTCGGCGCGGCGTCGCGACTGCGGGGGCGGCGGCGCTGTCGGCGCGGGGGTGGAGGGACGCGGGGGGGGGCGGCCCCGCGTGGCGACTGACCTGCTAATTGAAGTAGCCGCCCCCGAGCGAGCCGCGGGGGCGGCCTGGCGGCAGTTTTTGCATTGCAGATGAGGGGCCGCGCGGCCCACCGCCGGCTCAATGAGCTAACGAGATAAATGGCGTTCCGCTGTCGGCCGGGCTGCGAGCGGCGCACTGGCCCCGCCAGCCGCCAGCCGCCAAATCCGCGCCACTCCGACGCTGCTGGTGCTGCCACTGGCGGGCTTCGGCGCGCCTTGCCCAGAGATACGATTACTGGATCAGAAATATGCACCGATCGCCTCTCGTGGTGTTGCAGCAGGCGCCTGTGTTTCGCTACGTAATTTACCGCCTGGCACAGTCACACTAATTTCAAACAAACAGTCCGGTTCAGCTCACATCAACAGTTCTCGGGTCTACCTTTAGAAATTAATACCCAATCGAGGTCCACAGAAGAGATCACAAATGTGTGTTCTAACTACCCAGCATGCCGTTTTGCTGTGTGGTGATATGTAGAATTCCACGACTTCTTAAGTGGTGCCAAAATGAGGAAAGAATTAGTACTCTTCAACACATAACTCTTTACAAATTGTAATAAAAGTATGTAAAATCAGGAGGGTGTTCCTAAAACAGTGTTTACCACTGTCACGAAGGCTTCTACATCTTCCATTATTTGCATAAAGTAGAGTGTGTGTATATATGTGTACGTCCAGGATCTCCTAACAAACCCCTGGAATGAAACTTCCTGGCAGATTAAAACTGTGTGCCCGACCGAAACTCGAACTCGGGACCTTTGCCTTTCGCGGGCAAGTGCTCTACCATCTGAGCTACCGAAGCACGACTCACGCTCGGTACTCACAGCTTTACTTCTGCCAGTACCTTGTCTCCTACCTTCCAAACTTTACAGAAGGTAGGAGACGAGGTAATGGCAGAAGTAAAGCTGTGAGTACCGGGCGTGAGTCGTGCTTCGGTAGCTCAGATGGTAGAGCACTTGCCCGCGAAAGGCAAAGGTCCCGAGTTCGAGTCTCGGTCGGGCACACAGTTTTAATCTGCCAGGAAGTTTCATATCAACGCACACTCCGCTGCAGAGTGAAAATCTCATTCTGGAACCCCTGCAATGATTTGAACAAAATTTGACACATAGGTAGCAGGCCTCACGAGTATCACACTTTGAGGCCTACAACCTTCAAACTCCAATACGAGAATAGATAAGAGTGAAAACCGTTTTTTTTTTTCAGCCCATGTGTATGGTTTCGGACCGGTATCAGCCTGCCAAATCAACATGGTTTGCAGAGCAGCATATAGGTCAGAGACAAGGAACAGTTTTCTCGACCTCGACATGTAGGTGTGTTGTGTTTCAATAGTATAAGTGTCCTTCACTGACGTGATTTGCATGATGGCCTCTTTTTCAGGCGCAAAGAAATGATTTTCGTGTCATTCATGTGTATTCTGACATGCCTGACACCTTTGTTGAGGAAGTAAAATAAAACTCCTTTATTGAAGTGTATTGCAGGGTAAACACACGCCAGTAGAAATGGGACATGGCTGAGTACAGGTGAGATGGGTGGTGGATGGAAAGAGTGGCTAGGAGGAGGGAATGGGCAGATAGAGTGGAAGAGGTGGAGGTTGATGTGATAGGCGTAGGATGTAGAGAGGTAGTGGGCAGGAGGAAAAGGAAGACAGGAAAGATAGATGGGGAGGAGGATATGGCAAGTGGGTGAGGGGAGGAAGAAATGGTAAGAGGGAGGAGATGGACGAGAAGGACAAAGAGAAGGAGGGGATGAGATGAGACACAGAGAGTGGAAAAGAGGAGACAGACAGAGGTGGAAGGATGAGGTTGACAAGCAGAGCTGGAGGAGGTGACCAGGGCGAATTAAAGTAAGACACCAAAGCAGTTCAGAGGGAGGCTGCTTTATTTGTTACTAGTAGGTTCGAATAACATGCAGGGGTTTTGGAGATGCTTCAGAAACTCGAATGGGAATCTCCAGACGGAAGGCGACGTTCTTTACGAGAAATACTGTTGAGAAACTGTACAGACGAGGTATTTAAAGCTGACAGCGGAACGACTCTACTGCCGCCAACATACATTTCGCCTAAGGACCACGAAGATAAGATGTGAGAAACTAGGCTCGTATGGGGTCTTCTAGATAGTCGTTTTTTCTTCACTCTGTTTCCGAGTGGAACAGAAAACGAAATGATTAATAGTGGTACAGGATAGCGTCCGCAACGCACCCTAGGCGGGCTTGCGGTCTATGTATGTAGATGTAGAGGTAACAATTTCTAACACTTCAGATAAAATATGATTCGAAAGTTACTCGCAAACTCTCAAAGTATGACTGTATACAGCTGTCCAAGGCTCACCAATAACACAAGGCAATCCCTAGAGAAGTTCGGCGCTAACTTTCTGATCGACGGTGACACACACTTTTGACAAAAACCAATGAGCGAATGAATCCTAGAAGCAACTCCAGGATTGGTTAAACAGGGTGATTCACGAAGATGTATAAATATTTTAATATGTTATTCTACAAGTAAAACTAAAGAAAAAAGTTCATATAAACGTAGGTCTGCACCCAGAAGTTACAGACACTCAGTGTCATGTAAAAAGGCGTTGGTCCAATGTCAGCCAAGGGTCTAGGGAAAATCATCACGAAATTCTAAAAGGCAGGTTCTTTCGAAGAGGGAGGAAAACAATAGATCGGACGTTAGTAGAAGATGTGGCAACAGCATTGCAGGATGTATCGAGCGGTGCACAGGGAATTGCGCTATCTATGGACATTGATAGCACGGTGCATAAAATTCTACGAAACATCCTATACTGCTATCCGTACAAAAACCCATGTTTAGGAGATGCTTCACGCTGACCAGCCAGTAAGACAGACGCTTGCTCTAGAATTTCTTGCTGCCACTTACGTAAGTGGACACGCTACGAGAGTTTTTTCGGGCCAATGTCAATGTACCCCTTGAACGGAACGGATGTGGCAGCAGAATCATTTCTATGCAAGATGGCGCTCCTCCGCACATTGCACGGCCACTGAAGCAGCTGCTGCAGAGGTATTCTGGAGACGGCAGAACTATCCTCCACCGTTTCTCTGCAGCCTGGCAGCCCAATGTATCTCATGTTGAGCCGCGTGACTTCTGCCTGTGGGGCTTCTTGGGGCCGTCGTCTGAAGGTGGCACGAGAAGCCGAAGCCCTGTTCATAACGAACTATTAAATAGATATTATTGTGGAACATTAATACTGTGTATTCAACTTATGAAACATATCATTAATAGCTAACTTCCGGCTGGCATGAGTTCTATGAATGAAGTGAAAAATGTAGAATGCGCTCAACACGTTGGTGACCGTGTGTCTGCCCCTTACCAATTGCTAAAGAACAAGTGATACTTGCTAAGGAACACCTGCCAACTCCTACGGAACAGCCGACAGTTACTGCGAAACGCCAGAGCATTGATTGCGAAAAGAAATGTGGAGGGCGGGACGCGTTAACTATGGAGAAGTCTGTGCGCTAAATCTGTGTATGCATTGGACAGTTCATGACGTATGGTGTTTTACGAATTTTGCTGTGGATGCGATTGGTGCGGCATTGTCTGATACGGTAACGTGTCTGCAAGACATCGCCTGAATGCTTAAGATCGTGAACGAGCAGCCGAACTGCTCGAAGGCGGTCAAAGTGTCAGTACTGTGGCCACAGTGACGGGTGTGTCCAAAAGTGTAAAATCGCTATTAAGAAAGGCCGCTGAAGGTGTAAATGCCATGCGAAAGCATGAAGACCCGTACGTAGCCTTAGTGGCAAAACGGAAACGAGCGTTTGGCGTCACTGGCCGGGAGGCCCCTGACGGGGCGGGTCCGACCGCCTCGGTGCAGGTCTTAATACACACGAAGCCACATTGGGCGACCTGCGCGACGGATGGGGATGAAATGATGATGAAGACTGCACAACACCAGTCCCTGAGTGGAGAAAACCGCCGACCCAGTCTGGAATCGAACCTGTTTTTTTTTTGTAACCATATATATTTATGTAAATATATTAGCAACGATACATTTAAAAAACATAACCTATTATATTCCTAGTGTTGGTAAATATTACTGTTATTTTATAGGTTTTCGTTTTTATATTTTTTCCTTTTTCGTTTTTCTCTTATTGTTATTCCTTGAACCCTTTTACATGGCCATTTGTCATTTTTTTTTTTTTGTAGACATTGCAGGACAGGCATACCAGTTTATATTTAGCATCGACACATTGATTTTGAGTTCATGTTTCTGTATGTAATGCACTTGTGATGCCACAGGCACATTGTGTATTCTGGTTTGATCTCTTCCTCTAGTTTACACTGTTAGGTGGGACAGTATGAGGAAAACATCAGCATAATAGATGGAGCAGAAGTGGAAGAAACGTTTTTACATATACTACAGATTATACCTAAGTTGAAGAAGAGAGAAAATTTTGTCATATTATATAAGAGAAGCAGAAAGGAGAGTGTGAGTAAACAATAGAATTTTATAGGCACAAAGTAAAGGAAATCATTAAAAAAAATTATGAGTAGTTGGCACTTTCCACTGAGTAATGCTTGTCTCCTAGCAATATAGTACAAATAATGAAAAAAAAATAATTTAAAAACTGGTAGTACTACTGGGCATACGTTTGACACCCGGGCCCGTGGGACGGCCATCCGTCACGCTGACCACTCAGCTATCGGGGCGGACAGCCTTAGTGTGCGAAAAGGAACAAATATCTCGCTCCTAGGCAGATCGCTGCAGGCCTTGCAACCGCTGTCTGTACAGAACCAATTCGGGACAATTACATCAGGCTGGTTTACATACTCGGAAGCCTGTTAAATGCATCTCACTTCAACCACGCCATCGTGCCAAGAAAGACTTTGTGGATGTAGGGAGCGTGTTACTTGGGTCAGCTGCAGTGGTGCAAAGTCATGTTCTCCAACGAATGCAGCTTCACTGTGACAAGTCATTCTGGCCGCAAGTTAATGTGGAGAGAAAGGGGAACGCGTTACCCACCACTGGATGTCATGTTCGTTATAGATATACCACAATCCTTATTACGATGTATCACGTTTCATGTCGTCGATCATTGCCCGTAGTTGTTCCTGTCGAACTATGTCTCCACCCCTCAGTAACTGTCAAGCAGTGCAAATAACTACTGTCTTGAAGCCGTTGGTGCCATCGCCGTATGTTTCGAGCTGCAGGACGTGCAGGGCCGTGCTCCACAAAAACACGACGCGCGTTTCTAACTTAACTGCCTTTACTGGAACGCAAAACACCTGTGGTTGCTTTCTTATCGCCATTTAGACTCGACTCACAGTGGATAACGAACGAGCACGTGAGAAAGCGAGCTACATGCACCAGGGAAACCGCTGCTAACAGCCACATGGATCAGCAACTAGCAACTGGCACCAAGATAAACTTTTAGTTTCGATGCCTAAATTGAAATTCAAATGGTTCAGATGGCTCTGAGCACTATGGGACTTAACATCTGTGGTCATCAGTCCCCTAGAACTTAGAACTACTTAAACCTAACTAACCGTAGATGTCCGCGGGAACAGATACCATCTTAGTATATATATATAGTTAAGGTTCACCGGCCACTTGACCATGTTCTTCTTCTGTGCGAATGCACGAACAGTGCCCGAACTCTTACGGGAATCGGCAACGCGCCGCGAGTAATGGTTATAATGGGCGGAGGCACTACGAATGTAGTCCTCGGTGTCTCAGATGGATGCAGCGTCTGCCATGTAAGCAGGAGATCCCGGATTCGAGTCCCGGTCGGGCCACACATTTTCATCTGTCCCCGTTGACGTACGTCAACGCCTGTAAGCAGCAAAGGGTGTTCATTTCATTGTAATTTCATTCTGACGAGCTGCATGGTCACCGACGGTATCTGTTCTTTCGGACATGTCCGAAAGAACAGACAACACCTTAGTATATACTTTAGTTGTGTGTTTGCCAGAATTAGACTGTGTAATAATACATTCTAGAATTTAATACATGCCTGTACATTGTTGCATGCCATGTACAAGAAGTGACATAACGAGTTGGAAACGAAATGAAAGTAAAAGTAACATTTTATTTTAATTTGCTGACACAATACAAACCTCTGTTCCAGATGTAAGTTCTCACGGTAGTTGTATGTCTCATTACTGCAATTTATTGAATACTAATAAGCCTAAATCATAAGCATTACAAGAAAACGACGTTGAATTAAAGCAAATTACAAAACAGTAATATACTCTCCAGTCACATTAATGTAACCAAGTGTTAAAAGCCTAAATAACTACCTTTTGCAACCGGCGGGGATGGCCGAGCGGTTCTAGGCGCTACAGTCTGGAACCGCGCAACCGCTACGGTCGCCGGTTCGAATCCTGCCTAGGGCATGGATGTGTGTGATGTTCTTAGGTTAGTTAGGTTTAAGTAGTTCTAAGTTCTAGGTGACTGATGACCCCAGAGGTTAAGTCCCATAGTGCTCAGAGCCATTTGAGCCATTTTAACTACCTTTTTGGAGCGCGGACGTCTGCGAGACGTGAAGGAAGAGAAACAAACAGGTCCTGGAAGGTACCTGCTCGGATGTGTAGCCAAGCCGACTCCAGGGCCGTGGTCAGTTGGGCTGGGTTCCTTGGTTCAGGTTACATGACACGAACAGCCCGACAGAGGTAGTCCCACAGACTGGCGATTGGGTTTCGATCTGGAGAATTTGGTGGCCAATGGTATACGATAAACTCGTCCTGTGATTTCCGAACCACGCACGTGCACTGCGAGCTCAGTGATACGCTGCATTGTCCTGCTGGTAGATGCTGTGGTGCCGAGGAGGAACAAACTGCCTGTGGGAGTGGATGTGGTCCAAGGACTGATGCACACTTAGGTAGTGACGAGATAGCTCAGCTCGAAAGCACTCCCCAGACTATAAACCTTCCGACGATTGTTACAGGATGTGTTGCTTTCAGATGTTTCACGTCGTACACGCGAACGGCCATCTGTCCGATGGAGCATAAAACGTGACTCACCTGGAAAGGCCACCTGTCGCCACTCTGGAGAGGTCCAGTTGCACTACTGGAGTGGAAATTTCAACCTTCGTCGATGATGTACGGCAGTCAGCATGGTTGCATTAAACACGTGCCTGCTGTGAAGACCTTCGTGCAGTTAGCGTCACTAAACAGTCATTAAGGAGAGGCTCTTGGTAGCTAGCCCGTTGATTCATTTGGGAGGTCAGGTGATGAACAGTTGCACGTCTATTCGCCCGTATTCATCTCCCAGCCTTCGTTCAGCCCTATTATCTGTGGTCCATGGTGCAGATCAGTTGCCTCGGCACCTTTTTTCGATGCCGCCATTTTGGCATGCACGGTATACTTTAACCACGGCGGCACGGCAATGGTTTACAAGCGTCGGCGTTTCAGAAATGCTACCACGCTTGGTCCGAAAGCCAATGACCACGCCTTTCTGGACGTCAGATAAATTGCTCGGTTTCAGATTTACGACAATGAAAGCACTATTTTCATCATCCTCCCCGACAGGCTTTATATACCCTCCACCGCTAGCATCTGCAGTCTGTGATTATTGCACTTCGAAGTCGTACGTAGGACATGGTCACATCAATGTGACTTGACCGTGTGTTTTATGAACCATGACACTTCACAAAACAGTTTTTATTTGCAGTAACACAAATGAACACCTCAATCTCTGGGAGGGGACTGCCAAACTTTACGAACCAGAAAGTCAAAAGGTAATCACCAAATTTCAAACGTCAAACCCTTTGTAGAATGAACTTGTTGTATGACATGTCACACTGTAATGCAATTTCGAGTTACATTTACATTTATATTGCCACACACTGATTATGATCGTATTTTTCTTAGGAAGTGCCGGCAAGGTAAGGTTATCAGGTCGCTTTTCTTGTCGTAATATCGGACCGTGCACATTTTATAAATGACATAATTTTTCTTGGCTAAATCCCAGTAACTTGAACGTAGCAGGTCAATTCACTTACTGTAACCACAGACCTAGCACATTTTCCACTTTATAATGTATATATGATGGTTTTTATAAAGAAAGTAGAATATCCTCTTTATATACTATGTAGTTTTTAAGATATAGCAAACACCAGTTCACTTTGACATTTTTACTTATGACATCCCACTATGTTGTTTATTTCATATTTCTTTATGCCACTGCATTGTGATATTGAGTATGCATTTCTGTACTTGAATATATTTTTGTCTATGGATTTATACCTACCACATTTTTCTATTATGCTATGCTATACGCACATACCTCGAAATATGTTATAAAACAAAAAATTGCTATGTTGTATTTGATCATATCTTTACAAATAAGTTTTTCCTTAATGTGTATATGATATAAATGCTAGATATTAATTTATATTCATCATTTTCACAAAGCTATACCCTGTAAAAGAGATATATATTACAACAACCACAGTGTTTACTGTAAACTGACGTGGATATTTTACCATCAGAACAAAAGAAAGAAAATGCACACTTTGTCATGAAAAGTAAATGGACCGGAATTAACAAGCATTAACAAGAATATACTATATACACCATATGATAGTAGTCTTAGGTAATTATTTTTCTTTCAAAGAATGATGCGATTGTGGCAGACTATCAAGTAAAACTATTTACATTAATTTCAATAATGAGGTATGTTAGATGTAAGAAACTCTATAATACGTGAAATGATGATGTTATACGAAGAAAATGATACTAGAGAAGTTATGCCTTGAGCTGACACAAACAAATGATGGTGATGAATACTGAATTTATTTTTGCATATGATAATGATGAAGTTCTCCCTTTAATTATGAGATGCTATATAGTTATTTAAGTATTTTTTGTAGTTCTTTCTGACAGTATGTCATATATCACATAGTATAATGACTGAATGTTTTTGGAACAGACAGCTAGAATACATTCATGTTAAACACAATTTTTTCATTACCTGTTAATTCAGAGTTTATTACTTTTCAGCATAATATGTATACATTTCTTCTTTCAGCTTAATAATCCACTTTGTACTTTTTCCAGGAATAACATTTCATGTCATCAGAATCATTTTTGAAATATTTTTTGTTATATGATATAGACAATTATTAAACCTGCTCCACTACTTGTATTTTACCTACTTCTTTCTATCATTCATGAATGTGATCACATATATTTAGTTATTTGATAACCTTGCTGCAGCTGACTCATGATGAATGACAAATGACATTAACCATTTTATTTCCAGGAATAAATCAAGAGCAAATATTCCCATGCCCCAGCAATTAACCATTACTCCTAAAGCAATGCATTGCTAGTTCAATATATACTGCAAAGTTCCAGTCTTGTCTTTTGTATAGATTCCATTACCTGCATGTATCATTAGGCTAGGTACCTTATCACTAGGTTACATGTCATAAATTATAGGTACCTCTTATGTCACTTGCACAGTATTATATGTACTTACTAGCAGCTAAATGTTGCATGTAAGAACATGTATTTGTGGATAATTATTTGTATATCATCAGTATCAGTTAATGAAATTTTGACAGGGCACTGAGTGCCAACACTTCTCCAGCTAAGAATATATAAGATTACTACTGATGATTTATATGTTACACTTATTTCATGTTTTAATTAATTGTTTGGCCTTTGAACACCGCAACATTTTTGTAAAATTGTCATATAAAGCTTTCTTGAAGTCACATTGATGATGTAATAACACCTATTTCTGGATAATGATTTGTGTATCATCTGTATCACTTAATGAAATACTGACAGGTCACTGAGTGCCAACACTTCTTCAGCTAAGAATGTAAAATTACCAGCAATGATCCCCATTAATGATGTAATAACTCCTGTTTCTGAATAATGATTTGTATATCATCTGAATCACTTAATGGAATATTGACACGGCACTGAGTGTCAACACTTCTCCAGCTAAGAATGTAAGATTACTAATGATAATTTATATGTTACACTTATTTAATGTTTTAATTTTATGATTTGGTCTTTGAAAGCAAAAAATTTTTGTAAAATTGTCTTGTAAAGCTTCCTTGAAACCACATAAAAGAGTAAAATAAAATTTTTTCCTGATCTACTAATTATGTCACATCAAGTATATATCTATGTAAAACCGCCAATGAAACGCTCATGTGAGTTTAACTTACATATGTTATGGAACAGAAACTCACTTATACTTTGTAACTTTGGATTGATGTCAATAACGTAATTTTTTACAAGATGTTATAAGACTAAATGTATCCTTCAACCTCTGACCCAATTATCAACAATTAATGAGACTTTCCCGTATCCTACCCATCCTCATGGTAATGGAACGCTCTATTTGATTTTGCACTAATACTGCATTCATAAAGATTGTGGATACTACAAGAATGTGGTGTTGACATATCAAGCTGTCCACCACCCTGACCAACACAGATGTTATTATGGACCTACTGTTTGGTGTTCCTAATGTACTACCAAAAGGACAACACACAATATTAATACTACATTTCAGTGTATTGGCTACACTGATAAATGCTTTGGGAAATAGAACATCAGATTGTCACACTTGGTGTTGTGCTTCTGTGAAAAGATATCAACTTTTCAGTGCAGCTATGTGCAACCCACTGCGCTACAACCATGACGCTAACTGTTCCACTCCTTACCTTCTTCTTATAAAGATGCTAAAGACTTATACAGTGCATGTGTACTTTATCTCATTCTTAATATTCATAACTACCTTTGTATGTACAGTACTTATATAATTTGTCAGTGATTTCATACATACTCTGTAATTGTATAAAACATACATATATTAATTACTAGAACTCATTTTGTAGACTTAGTAAACTAAATACACTGTTGTCGAGGTTGTGGTCTTCAGTCCTGAGACTGGTTTGATGCAGCTCTCCATGCTACTCTATCCTGTGCAAGCTTCCTCATCTCCCAGTACCTACTGCAACCTACATCCTTCTGAATCTGCTTAGTGTATTCATCTCTTGGTCTCCCCCTACGATTTTTACCCTCCACGCTGCCCTCCAATACTAAATTGGTGATCCCTTGATGCCTCAGAACATGTCCTACCAATCAATCCCTTCTTCTGGTCAAGTTGTGCCACAAACTCCTCTTCTCCCCAATCCTATTCAGTACCTCCTCATTAGTTATGTATCTACCCATCTAATCTTCAGCATTCTTCTGTAGCACCACATTTCGAAAGCTTCTATGCTCTTCTTGTCCAAACTATTTACCGTCCATGTTTCACTTCCATACATGGCTACACTCCATACAAATACTTTCAGAAATGACTTCCTGACACTTAATCAATACTCGATGTTAACAAATTTCTCTTCTTCAGACACGCTTTCCTTGCCATTGCCAGTCTACATTTTATATCTTCTCTACTTCGACCATCATCAGGTATTTTGCTCCCCAAATAGCAAAACTCCTTTACTACTTTAAGTGTCTCATTTCCTAATCTAATACGCTCAACATCACCCGACTTAATTCGACTACATTCCATTATCCTCGTTTTGCTTTTGTTGATGTTCATCTTATATCCTCCCTTCAAGACACCATCCATTCCGTTCAACTCCTCTTCCAAGTCCTTTGCTGTCTCTGACAGAATTACAATGTCATTGGCGAACCTCAAAGTTTTTATTTCTTCTCCATGGATTTTAATACCTACTCCGAATTTTTCTTTTGTTTCCTTTAATGCTTACTTCTTTGGGATTGGAATTATTATATTCTTCTTGAAGTCTGAGGGTATTTCGCCTGTTTCATACATCTTGCTCACCAGATGGTAGAGTTTCGTCAGGACTGGCTCTCCCAAGGCCGTCAGTAGTTCCGATGGAATGTTGTCTACTCCGGGGGCCTTGTTTCTACTCAGGTCTTTCAGTGCTCTGTCAAACTCTTCACGCAGTATCGTATCTCCCATTTCATCTTCATCTACATCCTCTTCCATTTCCATAATATTGTCCTCAAGTACATCGCCCTTGTATAGACACTCTATATACTCCTTCCACCTTTCTGCTTTCCCTTCTTTGCTTAGAACTGGGTTTCCATCTGAGCTCTTGATGTTCATACAAGTGGTTCTCTTATCTCCAAAGGTCTCTTTAATTTTCCTGTAGGCAGTATCTATCTTACCCCTAGTGAGATAAGCCTCTACATCCTTACATTTGTCCTCTAGCCATCCCTGCTTAACCATTTTGCACTTCCTCTCGATCTCATTTTTGAGACGTTTGTATTCCTTTTTGCTTGCTTCATTTACTGCATTTTTATATTTTCTCATTTCATCAATTAAATTCAATATTAATGAAAATATCCACGGGTGTGCTGCCGGTCTATAGTGTCTATAGTGACACTATAGACCGGCAGCACACCCGTGGATATTTTGATTATCAAATATGCCGGGAGAAACTCAAGAATCACAAATTCAATATTTCTTCTGTTACCCAAGGATTTCTACTAGCCCTCGTCTTTTTACCTACTTGATCCTCTGCTGCCTTCACTACTTCATCCCTCAAAGCTACCCATTCTTCTTCTACTGTATTTCTTTCCCCCATTCCTGTCAATTGTTCCCTTATGCTCTCCCTGAAACTCTGTACAACCTCTGGTTTAGTCAATTTATCCAGATCACGTCTCCTTTAATTCCCACCTTTTTGCAGTTTCTTCAGTTTTAATCTGCAGTTCATAACCAATAGATTGTGGTCAGAGTCCACATCTGCCCCTGGAAATGTCTTACAATTTAAAACCTGGTTCCTAAATCTCTGTCTTACCATTATACAATCTATCTGAAATCTGTCAGTATCTCCAGGGTTCTTCCATGTATACAACCTTCTATCATGATTCTTAAACCCAGTGTTAGCTATGATTAAGTTGTGCTCTGTGCAAAATTCTACCAGGCGGCTTCCTCTTTCATTTCTTAGCCCCAATCCATATTCACCTACTACGTTTCCTTCTCTCCCTTTTCCTACACTCGAATTCCAGTCACCCATGACTATTAAATTTTGTCTCCCTTCACTATCTGAATAATTTCTTTTATTTCATCATACATTTCTTCAATTTCTTCGTCATCTGCAGAGCTAGTTGGCATATAAACTTGTACTACTGTAGTAGGTGTGGGCTTCGTATCTATCTCGGCCACAATAATGCGTTCACTATGCTGTTTGTAGTAGCTTACCCGCATTCCTATTTTCCTATTCATTATTAAACCTACTCCTGCATTACCCCTATTTGACTTTGTGTTTATAACCCTGTAGTCACCTGACCAGAAGTCTTGTTCCTCCTGTCACCGAACTTCACTAATTCCCACTATATATAACTTTAACCTATCCATTTCCCTTTTCAAATTTTCTAACCTACCTCCCCGATTAAGGGATCTGACATTCCACGCTCCGATCCGTAGAACGCCAGTTTTCTTTCTCCTGATAACGACATCCTCTTGAGTAGTTCCCGCCCGGAGATCCGAATGGGGGACTATTTTACCTCCGGAATATTTCACCCAAAAGGACGCAATCATCGTTTAATCATACAGTAAAGCTGCATGCCCTCGGAAAAAATTACGGCCGTAGCAAGGCCGTTTTGGTTATTGTTACAAGGCCAGATCAGTCAATCATCCAGACTGTTGCCCCTTGCAGCTACTGAAAAGGCTGCTGCCCCTCTTCAGGAACCACACGTTTGTCTGGCCTCTCAACAGATACCCCTCCGTTGTGGTTGTACCTACGGTACGGCTATCTGTATTGCTGAGGCACGCAAGCCTCCCCACCAACGGCAAGGTCCATGGTTCATGGGGGATGTAAATACACTACTGGTCATTAAAATTACTACACCAAGAAGAAATGTAGATGATAAACGGGTATTCATTAGTCAAATATATTATACTAGAACTGACATGTGATTACATTTTCAGGCAGTCTGGGTGCATAGATCCTGAGAAATCAGTACCCAGAACAACCACCTCTGGCCGTAATAACGGCCTTGATACGCCTGGGCATTGCGTCAGACAGAGCTTGGATGGCATGTACAGGTACAGCTGCCCATGCAGCTTCAACACGATACCACAGTTCAAGAGTAATGACTGGCGTATTGTGACGAGCCATTTGCTCGGCCACCATTGACCAGAAATTCAGTTGGTGAGAGATCTGAAGAATGTGCTGGCCAGGGCAGCAGTCGAGCATTTTCTGTATCCAGAAAGGCTCGTAGAGGACCTGCAACATGCGGTCATGCATTATTCTGCTGAAATGTAAGGTTTCGCAGAGATCGAATGATGGGTAGAGCCACGGGTCGTAACTCATGTGAAATGTAACGTCCACTGTTCAAAGTGCTGTCAATGCGAACAAGAGGTGATCGAGACGTGTAACCAATGGCACCCCATACCATCACGCCGGTTGATACGCCAGTATGGCGATGACGAATACACGCTTCCAATGTGCGTTCACCGCAATGTCGCAAACACGGATGCGACCATCATGATGCTGTAAACAGAACCTGGATTCATCCGAAAAAATGACGTTTTGCCATTCGTGCACCAAGGTTCGTCGTTGCGTACACCACCGCAGGCGCTCCTGTCTGGGATGCAGCATCAAGGGTAACCGCAGCCAAGGTCGCCGAGCTGATAGTCCATGCTGCTGCAAACGTCGTCGAACTGTTCGTGCAGATGAAACTTCCTGGCAGATTAAAACTGTGTGCCCGACCGAGACTCGAACTCAGGACCTTTGCCTTTCGCGGGCAAGTGCTCTACCATCTGAGCTACCGAAGCACGACTCACGCCCGGTCCCCACAGCTTTACTTCTGCCAGTATCAGCGCACACTCCGCTGCAGAGTGAAAATCTCATTCTGTTCGTGCAGATGGTTGATGTCTTGCAAACGTCCCCATCTGTTGACTCAGGGATCGAGACGTGGCTGCACGATCCGTTACAGCCACGTGGATAAGATGACTGTCATCTCGACTGCTAGTGACACGAGGCCGTCGGAATGCAGCACGACGTTCCGTATTATCCTGCTGAGCCCACCGATTCCATATTCTGCTAACAGTCATTGGATCTCGACCAACGCGAGCAGCAATGTCGCGATACGACAAACTGCAATCGCGATAGGCTACAATACGACCTTTATCAAAGTCGGAAACGTGATGGTACGCATTTCTCCTCCTTACAGGAGGCATCACAACAACGTTTCACCAGGCAACGTCGGTCAACTGTTGTTTCTGTATGAGAAATGGTTCAAATGGCTCTGAGCACTATGGGACTCAACTGCTGAGGTCATTAGTCCCCTAGAACTTAGAACTAGTTAAACCTAACTAACCTAAGGACATCACACACATCCATGCCCGAGGCAGGATTCGAACCTGCGACTGTAGCGGTCTCGCGGTTTCTGTATGAGAAATCGGTTGGAAACTTTCCTCATGACAGCACGTAGTAGATGTCGCCACTGGCGCCAACCTTGTGTGAATGCTCTGAAAAGCTAATCATTTGCATATCACAGCATTTTGTTCCTGTCGGTTAAATTTCTCGTCTGTAGCACGTCATCTTCGTGGTGTAGCAATTTTAATGGCCAGTAGTGTATGTCATATCTATTTGCAATAGAAAAATTTGTTTCTCATGGCAAGTCCAATTGAGTCATCATCGCTGCCAAATTTTTACCCCCCCCCCCCCCCCCCCTGTGGAGGGTTATGTAAGGGGTTCATTATATAAGAGGTTTACTGTTCACTACCCTACTGGAGCAAATGTAATTTAGACGTATTGCTCTCGCGGTGCCTGCGATATAAAACATCTCTGCTGCAATACAATCGCAGGTCAGAGCAGTGTCAGCGGCAGTAATAATCGCTCTCTCCTACAGAGCAGTCGCAATAGTTCGTTGTTATGGAGCAGCCGCAATAGCTCGCTGTTACGGTGCAGTCGTAGTAGCTCACCGCTACAGTACAGTTGCTAGGCGTGTAAGAGCAATAGCAGTCGCCGCTGGTGCAGCGCAGTTCATCGCCATGTTGCGTAAGGTAAACTTTATTGTTCTTCATCGCCATGGGCGTACTTAAATTTGTTGTCTGGGATGTTAATATGAATTTGTTTCAGTCTTTTTTTGATTTGGCAGCACTAATTGAGACAGCCTTGTGATGTTTAATTTTTTATGTAATGGTTTGCAGAAATGTTTTCAATAATAAGGTTTTTCAGAACATAATTTTTTACCGGTCATTTATTTGAATTTAAATATTTTACAACTTTTCCAAGAATATAGCCATGTGTTATTTCATAATCAGAGGACCAGCTATGCAGCTGTTTCAACAAGCAAAGTCAGTTTTTTCTAATAATGCAAATCTCAGACAAATGTTGTTCAGTAGTAGTAGATATGCCAGCATTGCACTAAGCTGTGCCATTTAGGAGCCGATATGTAGACAGTGTTATCTGGCGACACCATTATGAGGTAAGAATTTTTCAGTTTATTCAGGTTGATTTCACAGGGCCATAACGTAGCGCAGCTTACGTCCAAAATTTATCAGTTTCAATTCTCAGTCAATTTTGTACCAGAAATTTTTAAATATGGGCAGGTTACAACAACAAATGAGGAGGTACTGATTAGACCTGGGGAGGAGAGAACCTAGTGGCACAAACCAACTGACACATTCTGAGAGATCAAGGGATCGCCAACTTAGCGAGCTATGGCGAAAGTAACAGGACACCGCCAAAAATTTATGTTTTCATATCAGGTGCATTGTGCTACCACCTACTGCCATGTTCTTCTTATCAGCAACCTCAGTAATCATTAGACATCGTGAGACAGGAGTATGGGAAGCCCTGCGGAACTCACGGACTTTGAACGTGGTCAGGTGACTGGGTGTCACTTGTGTCATACGTCTGTACGAGAGATTTCCACACTCCTAAACATCCCTAGGTCCACTGTTTCTGCTGTGATAGTGAAGTGGAAACGTGAAGGGATACGTACAGCACAAAAGAATACAGGTCGACCTCTTCTGTTGACTGAAAGAGACCGCCGACAGTTGAAGAGGGTCGTAATGTGTAATAGGCAGACATCTATCGAGGCCATCACACAGGAATTCGAAACTGCGTCAGGATCACTGCGAGTACTATGACAGTTATGCATGAGGTGAGAACACTTGAATTTTGAAGTGTCGGCAGAAGTGCCAACACCGTGTTGTTTGAGGAAGCCGAAATGCACGCTATAAGCTCACGCAGGATGGCGTGAGGTCTGAAACAGGATACGTAATGAATGCTATAAAGAAAAGTACTTAGCTTCTGGAATACTTAACTTTAATCCATAATTGTAGAACATTGGTCTGACGGTACAGGCTTTATAATATAACCAGCAAAGATAAATGGCGCCTTGCTAGGTCGTAGCAATTGACGTAGCTGAAGGCTATGCTAACTATCTTCTCGTCAAATGAGAGCGCTATTGTCAGTGAACCATTCCTATGAACGTAGGCTGTACAACTGGGGCGAGTGCCAGGACGCCTCTCTAGACCTGCCGTGTGGTGGCGCTCGGTCTGCAATTACTGACAGTGGCGACACGCGGGTCCGACGTATACTACCGGACCGCGGCCGATTTAAAGCTACCACCTAGCAAGTATGGTGTCGGGCGGTGACACCACATTCCTCCCCCGCAAATCGGCGTACGGTTGTGTTATAAGGCTTCCGCCCGCCGTGGTGAGGACCCCAAGTTGACGTATGCGACGAGGTGGGGAGCCTAACAACAGGCGAGGCTGTGCCACCCGCACCCGGCCATTCGGTCCGAGGGGAGCTAGGAAACGCCTGAAAACCTAGTCCAGGGTGCACGCCAACATGCGGTGTATGCGCCCGGAGATAGTCCGGAGGGGCCGAAGGGTCGACCTCCATCGCGTCGGGGTACCCGACGGGCGAAGACGACATCTGGTCCGGAGCGGGCAAGAGGTCCATGTCGGAGGATAGCTGGTCACGGGAAGCGATCGGCGGCGCGTGACCCAGGGGGGCGCTTTGCGGCTGCAGCGAAGCGTCCACTGCGGGCGGCGCCGGCGGGAGAACAGGCGGCGGCGGCGGCGGCGGCGGCGGCGCGTCGCCATGGGGCAAAATGGAAGGCAACGTCGGTAACACCTGGGGATGAGGCGAGCCAGTAGATGGGTCCCCAGGGCGCTGACCGGACGGTACCGTCGCTGAAAGCAGACGGGGAGCGGCAGAACCCGTGCAACGACAGAGGCGCAGCTGATTGAGATGCCGACGCACCTCACCAGAGGCCCCCAAAACCAGATACATAGCGCGGCCGAGGCAGCGAAGAATGCGCCCTGCGAGCCAACGCCGTGAACTTCGATAGTTGCGATAGAATACAACGTCGCCTGGAGCAAAAGCAGGTGGCTGCCGCTGCACAGGAACCTGATGCGGCGGATGCAGCAAAGACATCAAGGTTCGATTGGGACGACCGTGGAGCAACTCAGCCGGCGAGCGACCATCTCGGGGCTGAGAGCGATACGAGGACAAAAAGAGCAATAATGCGTCCTCCCGAGAATGCGACTCTTTCAGCTTCAACATCTGTGACTTGAAAGTCCGGACCAATCGTTCAGCAGCACCGTTTGACTGAGGCGAAAACGGCGCGGATGTCAGATGTTGAATACCATTGGCCTTGCAGAATGACTGAAATTCTGCAGACATGAATTGTGGGCCATTGTCGGAAACAATAGTCTATGGAAGACCTTCAATGCAAAAGATAGCGGATAACGCTTGGACGGTGGCAGATGACGTCGTGGAAGACATCCGGACAACAAAAGGAAAATTACTGAAGGAATCGACAACAACCAACCATCGAGCATTCCAGAATGGACCAGCAAAATCTATGTGCAAGCGTTGCCAAGGGGAAGTGGCTTTTGGCCATGCAAAGAATTTCCGCGGCGGTGCGGATTGTTGTTCGGCACACGCCATGCAAGAAGAGCACATATTCGTAATCGCAGCATCGATTCCGAACCAAGTACAGTGCTGACGAGCAAGTTGTTTCGTTCGCACTATACCCCAATGTCCTTGGTGGAGAAGCCGTAAGACAGAGGACTGTAACGAACGTGGGACCACGACTCTGGACTGATCATTATCAGAACGCAACAGCAAAACACCACGTCGTACAAAAAGTCTCTCCTTGTGAGCAAAAATTCGGCGAACCAACGGATCCTCGATCCATGACTTCGACAAGGGCCATTGCGTAGCAACAAAACGCAAAACAGTAGCAAGGACAGGGTCAGCAGCTGTGGCTGCAACTACATGACGAAAATCAATAGGAAACGATTCGACCACGTCATCGGTTTCCGAATCAATGAACATGCAAGCAAGTTCGGAGGAATCGAATGCTCTATCCTCAGTAACAGGCAAACGGGACAACGCATCAGCGTTTCCGTGCTTAGCAGTGGACCGATACAAGATATCGTAGCGGTACTGCGAGAGGAAAATAGACCAGTGAATGAATTTCTGCGCTGTACGTGGAGGTACAGGCTTGTTCGGATGAAAAAGCGATGTCAAAGGTTTGTGGTCTGTGATGATGGTAAAGTGGCGACCATACAAGAAATCATGGAACTTAGTAATACCAAATACGAGAGCCAAAGCTTCTTTCTCGATCTGTGAATAATTTCTTTGCGCAGACGAGAGCAATTTGGACGCAAAGGCAATAGGGCGATCATCTTTGTGCGCAAGCACAGCACCGATCCCGAAATCCGATGCATCTACCATCAACAAAAGGGGTTTCTGGGAATCGAATGGCGTAAGGCAAGTATTTGAAAGCAACACCGATTTCAACTGGCGAAAGGCGCGTTCGCAATCCGCCGTCCAGACGAACGGAACACCTTTACGGCGTAAGCGATGAAGCGGAGCTGAAATGGAAGAGGCACGTGGAACAAATTTATTATAATAATTAATTTTTCCCAACACACTCTGTAGCTGCTTCAAATTCTGCGGCGACGGCAAGTCCTGTATGGCACGGAGGTTCTCTGGACTCGGATGTATGCCTTGTGCATTGATTACATGTCCCAAATATGGTAAGTCACGAGCAAAAAACACACATTTGTCCTTCCGCAAGCGAAGACCATTTTGTCTCAAGACCTGAAATAATGCCCTGAGATTGGCTAAGTGTTCTTCTTCTGTCTTTCCGGAGATCACAATATCGTCCAGATAGTTTGCTGCAGTAGGGACCGACGAACAAACAGTTTGCAGATATTGCTGAAACAATGCAGGGGCGGATGCACACCCGATTGGCAGTCTTTTGAATCGGTACAAACCAAGATGCGTGTTAACCACCAAGACGCGCTGGGATTCGTCGTCCACTGGTATTTGCAAGTACGCATCTGCTAGGTCCAACTTCGAAAAATATTTACCCGGGCACAGTTTGTCAAAAAGATCTTCCGGGCGGGGTAAAGGAAAAGTTGCAATCACTAGTTGTGGATTCACTGTAGCTTTGAAGTCCACACAAAGTCTCAATTTTCCGGAAGGTTTTGGCAAAATTACTAAGGGTGATGCCCAGAGAGAAGCCTGCACACGTTCTATCACACCTTGTGATACCAAATCGTGTAATGTTCTTGCTACCTCATCACGCAATGCGTGGGGAACATTGCGCGCTCTGAAAAATTTTGGTTGCGCGTTTACTTTCAGTTCCAAATGTGCTTTATAGTTCTTAGCGCAACCAAGGCCTGGTGCAAAAATGTCTGCAAACTCTTCACACAGACGAGAAACACTGTCTGAAGGCACAGTCTGATTCACTGACAGGACCTGATTGACTATAGACAAGTTAAACAACTGAAATAAATCTAAACCAAACAAGTTCACAGCAGAAGAAGAACGGAGGACGTAAAATGACACAAGTTTTGTTTGTCCCTTGTATGTTGCAAGAAGGCTGCACTGTCCTAACATAGGGATAGGCTGTCCTGAATAACTATTTAACTTAACATTTGCGGCACGCAACGGAGGGTTGCCCAGTTGTTTGTACGTGTCTTTATTGATCAATGAAACTGCAGCTCCGGTATCGAGCTGGAACCCCGTTGCCATTAAAGTCCAAGTCGACAAAAAGTTTATTGTCCTGCTGACGACAAGAGCGACTGTCTCGTGCAACGTGAACAGACGCTGGTACAGAATCACTTGCTAATTGACGTGATTTCCGGCGACGTCGACGCACACTGTTTGTGGGACGAACACAGTCACTGTTAGAGAGAGTGTCACTGAGCGGAGTGGATTGAACGACATGAATGTCCATGGGCGAAGGTTCACGAGCCCGAGTATGCTTGGTTCGATTCCGGCGCGAAGCAAAGGGCCTGGAATGGTTGTTAGTGTCCGATCTGAGCTTTTTCTGGCAAACACTCTGAACATGTCCTTTTTTATTACAGAAAAAGCAAATAGCTTGGCGTGACGGGCAATTCTCACGCGAATGTCGAGTAGCACACCGCGGGCATGATTTTAGCACTGCATTTGCCTGCTGGCGCGGCAAACGTAGCGGAGTGCTTGGCGGCAGCTGCGCGGACGAGCGCGAGGGCTGTTTACTGTTCCATGCAGCTCGCCCGGCGGGCCGGTTAATGTGACACACAGCCGGCGAAGTTTCAAATGATTTCTGAGCAAAGTCAAGTGTGTCTTGCCTATCCAATATGTCTATCACTTGTTGAAGGGAGGGATTGACCAGTTTCAAAATCTGTTCCCTGATACGAACATCAGAAACGTTCTGTGCAATTGCATCACGCACCATAGTATCTGAATAAGGAAGTCCACATTCACACTCAAAAGCACAATCCCCAGTAAGGCCTTGCAAAGTTGCAACCCACTCCCTATTAGTCTGACCGGCCATACGTTTTGTACGAAAGAACGTATACGGTTTTGCAACTACATTGACGGATTCCTTGAAATAGGCATCTAATGCCGACAAAATTTCTTCGTAGGACAGAGTTGCTACGTCCCATCGGGGAAATAATTTCACTATCACACGGTACGTTTGCACCCCTACACACGCCAATAAATGAGGCTGCCGCTCGTTACCTTGAATTCTGTAGGCGGCGAGATGGAATCCAAATTGGCGTGACCACTCCGTCCAGCTTTCCATTTCCGCGTCGAAATGTCGAAAAGGTGGTGCAACTGCGTGTTGTGACTGCGGTAGCGGTGGAGCGGCGGCTGCTGCATCGTTTTGCATTGCACGTTGACCCTGGACGAGCTGTCCAAGGGCATCCAATAACGCCTGCGTCTGCTGATTCTGCAAGCGATAAAATTCGGACAGTACATCTGGAGATTGTGGTGAAGCCATGACACAAGTAAATTAGTGCAATACGAACGCGAAATCCTCTTTTAAGCCTCGTCGCCAATATGAAGTGTCGGCAGAAGTGCCAACACCGTGTTGTTTGAGGAAGCGGATATGCACGCTATAAGCTCACGCAGGATGGCGTGAGGCCTGAAACAGGATACGTAATGAATGCTATAAAGAAAAGTACGTAGCTTCTGGAATACTTAACTTTAATCCATAATTGTAGAACATTGGTCTGACGGTACAGGCTTTATAATATAACCAGCAAAGATAAATGGCGCCTTGCTAGGTCGCAGCAATTGACGTAGCTGAAGGCTATGCTAACTATCTTCTCGTCAAATGAGAGCGTTATTGTCAGTGAACCATTCCTATGAACGTAGGCTGTACAACTGGCGCGAGTGCCAGGACATCTCTCTAGACCTGCCGTGTGGTGGCGCTCGGTCTGCAATTACTGACAGTGGCGACACGCGGGTCCGACGTATACTACCGGACCGCGGCCGATTTAAAGCTACCACCTAGCAAGTATGGTGTCGGGCGGTGACACCACAAATTTCGTGGTCGAGTGGCTGCTCGTAAGCCACACATCACGTCGGTAAATGCCAAACGACGCATCACTTGGTGCAGGGAGCGTAAACATTGGACGATTGAACATTGGAAAAACGTTGTGTGGGGGGACGAATCACGGTACACAGTGTGGCGATCCGATGGCAGGGTGTGGTTATGGCGAGTGCCCGATGAACGTCATCTTCCAGCGTGTGTAGTGCCAACAACAAAATTCGGAGGCGGTGGCGTTTGGTGTGGTCGTGTTTCTCGTGGAAGGGGCTTGCACCTCTTTTTGTTTTGCATGGCACTATCACAGCACAGGTCTACATTGATGTCTTAAGCAACTTCTTGCTTCACATTGTTGAAGAGCAATTCGGGGATGGCGAATGCATCTTTCAACACGATCGAGCACCTACTCAGAATGCACGGCCAGTGGCGGAGTGGTTACACAACAGTAACATCCTTGTAATGGACTGGCCTGCACAGAGTCCTGACCTGATTAGATTTATAGATTAGATTAGTTTACGTTCCATAGATCCGTGCTGGGGAGATCCTCGTGGATGTGGAACATGTCAAATTTTGTTTTTCTTTTTAAAGCTGAAATAACAATACTAATAGTATATATATACAATACATCATTTGTTTCTATTAAAAAATTCGTCAATGGAGTAGAAGGAGTTGACCACTAGTAAGTGTTTCAGGCTCCTTTTAAACTGATCTTTATTTGTAACTAAATTTTTTATGTTTACTGGCAAATTATTGAAGATGAGTGTTCCTGAGTAGTGGACCCCTTTTTGAACTAAAGCAAGTGCTTTTAAGTCCTTGTGCAGATCATTTTTGTTTCTGGTATTGTATGTGTGAACTGAGCTGTTTGCTGGAAAAAGAGATATATTATTTAGGACAAATTTCATTAAGGAGTAAATATACTGAGAGGCAGTAGTTAGTATACCCAGTTCTTTGAAGAGGTTTCTACAGGACGTCCGTGAATTTACTCAACAAATAATACGTATTACACGCTTTTGGACTCTGAAAACTTTTGTTTGACTTGAAGAGTTACCCCAAAATATTATACCATATGACATTATGGAATGAAAGTAGGCAAAGTATGCAAGCTTTTTCATTTTTATGCCGCCTATGTCTGCTAACACTCGAATTGCAAATACAGATTTGTTAAGGCGTTTCTGCAGTTCTGTGGTGTGCTCTTCCCGACTGAATTTATTATCAAGTTATAATCCCAGGAATTTAAGACTGTCAACCTCTTCTATCTGCTCTTCTTCGTATTTTATGCATATGCTGGGTGGAAACCTCTTACAGGTTCTGAATTGCATATAGTGAGTCTTTTCGAAGTTTAACGTCAGGAATCCTATAAAACACCTATGGGATGTTTTGGAACGCCGACTTCGTGCCAGGCCTCACTGACCGACGTCGGTACATCTCTTCAGCGCAGCGCTCCGTGAAGAATGGTCTGCCATTCCCCAAGAAACCTTCCAGCACCTGACTGAACATATGCCTGCGAGAGTGGAAACTGTCATCAAGGCAAACGGTGGGCCAGCGCCTTACTGAAGTCCAGCATTACCGATGCAGGGCGCCACGAACTTGTAAGTCATTTTCAGCCAAGTTTCCGGATACTTTTGATCAAATAGTATAGGTTGTAGAGGTTATTTGGAGACGAAGAGCCTTGTGCAAGACAGAGTACGTTGGAGAGCTGCTACAAAAACATTTTATTTCGTCCATAAAGCCATTTTTGTAAACCGTCTTCTCTTGAAAGAATGAGTGTAAGATAGGCAGCACAGAGGAGCGGTTTTAGCTTTAACAAATTGTTCAGTTGTACCCCAGTGTGTATCCTTCAATTCCATCTGAGAGCTGATTCGTCAACGTAAATATCATAGAGCCTTGTGTCAGGTGGCTATAATTTCGCACCTTACAAGCACTCATCCACATACTTTGCAGTGATCTACAAACACAATGAGGTATCATGTGATATAACGCGAAAGCGTTACGGAGGTGATAGATAAACTCCGGTGGAAGACTCTGCAGGAGAGACGGTAAGTAGCTCGGAACGAGCTTTGGTTCAAGTTTCGAGAACATACCTTCACCGAGGAGTCAAACAGTATATTGCTCCCTCCTACGTATATCTCGCGAAGAGACCATGAGGATAAAATCAGAGAGATTAGAGGCCACACAGAGGCATACCGTCAATCCTTCTTTGCACGAACAATATGAGACTGGAATAGAAGGGAGAACCGATAGAGGTACTCAAGGTACCCTCCGCCACACACCGTCAGGTGGCTTGCGGAGTATGGATGTAGATGTAGATATACATCGTATATACGAATATATAAAGGAGACTGACATTGTCACGTACGTCTTGTAAATAATTGTTAACGATTATTGCATGAAAGATGATGGAGCGTCTTTATTATAAAACGGTGTTATGAATGAATGCCTATACGAGTAGAAGTTGGAATGCCAGTGGAAATGAAACGGCTGGCGGAACTGAAGCCCTGGGTGGAAGGTCCACACAGGTATGTTGGTCCTGCTTAAACACAGAAAATAGCAAGATGGACGTCGTAGCACATAAGCGCTGGAGCACAATAGAGTCGCGACCGACCGGTGTTGTAGCCGAACCGGAAGAATTATACTGCGGAAACGCTGAAAATCTTGGACGCAGGTGAGAGGAACGAAGAAGCGGCACCTCGGAAACTACGCAGGCTGGGTTATTTCCAAGGAGTTTTACTCAGAGGCGTACTATTGTGCGAGTATAGGTTTTTCCTCGCAAAGTTTCCGCGCTGGACGACAAAAGACTGAAATATGGTTGGTCGGCGTTCGGAAGAACCTGCAGAGAGCGAGAATATTCCGTGGTTTCGGGATTATGATTCGTTTTCGGAATTACGAGGGTGGGGAGCCAAGCCGTGCTGGGAAGCCAGTGCTGGAGAGACGTGGTCTTCCGTTATGACCTCCCGTGTGTGACGGTCACTAGATATCAGCTTTTGTTGGTACAGACGGACTTGCTGTCTTTGCTCTCAGTATAATTTATAGTTAGAACAGTTAGGAACTGTACTGTTGCGAACTTATACGATTCTGGACTTCACCTCCGGGCTGGAAGTCGTCGTTGAGTACGCAGCGTTCAGTAATTGAGAGCACTTCCTCTTCCGATACTTACGGTTGAGATGTTATCTGAACTCCGTCCTTGTGGTTGGGAGTTCGCGTTTCTCGTCTGTAGAACACAGAGAGGAGAAGACAGTATTAGAGTATATTAGTCGCAGGACCGCATTCTGCCATCCTAGTGTTGAAAGAGTTTATTTGTGGCTGGAGATCTTCCATCGTCGCAGACGAGTACGAGAGCCATCACTTCGACGCACCGGACGCACTACATACGGTGATGTTGGAAATTGCTTCTGCATATTAGGGCTATAAAAGTTAAACCGCTGTGATCACGTTAGTCTATTTCCACTGAGGTTCCACACCACTGTAGATCATCGTTGAAAGTACTGTCTTCCAGTGTTTGGTACGTAGATGATGTGAGTCATTTTGAGTTATTGATATTAGACCGCGCAGTCATAATAAGGGGCAGAGTTGGGCAATTGATTGGTATTTTTACTTAGGAAATGTAAACTTTGTAATATAAAGTTTTTATCTATAATAAAAAAGAAGCAGGAACAACGTTTGTCATTTAGTAGGATTAGTTGCCTTCATCATGTTTAGATTCTAATTTATAGAATTAAGAGATCCTAAGATCTGCTTCAGGGGGTAGTCTGACAGGGCCAAATCTTCATTTTAGCGTTTATTATTTTCCGTTGCGCACATTCATTTTACCCCCGCCAGGAGAAGCATCTTGGAATATACATATATATATATGGAGACTAACGGAGCACAGAGGTTATTCTTCACAGCTTATATCAGCTATCGAAAGTCCACGTAAAGAAACATCACTAACCTTTTATATATATATATATATATATATATATATATATATATATATATATATATATATATAAGGTTAGTGATGTTTCTTTACGTGGACTTCGATAGCTGATATAAGCTGTGAAGAATAATCTTTGTGCTCCGTTAGTCTCCATAATGTTTCTCTAACCACGTTATCAAAAGCTTTCTCAAAATCTATAAGCAGAATATGTCTTTTTGCTAATATCTTTGTGGTTTTCAACAAGTTGTCGTAAAATAAGAACTACAGCATATTATATCTCTTAAAAAAGTCGAACTAATATACACTGTTCTACAAAAAAAACCTTTTTTTCTATTTCTGATAAAAAATATTGTGATCCTAGTTGTATTTTGAGTGCTGAATTGAAAACTGTTATTGGTTTTTTTCTGTCAGGGATAGTTTATGAGTAATCGCAATTTTATTTCTCTTTTCAGTTTCTGATATAGTGCAGCAAACGTGAGGTGAAATTCGACAAACAAATGCACATCTTTATGATGTTATAAGTTCATCACATTAATGGAGGGTGGAATCTAACATATAACACCGTAACCTTTGTGTATACACTTTGAAGCATTTATTTGACATGAGAAATTACAGAAAATCGTCAAACAATGAGCCACTGCTTTGTAATGCACATCACTTTTTTCTCTTGTATTGTGAATCTTTCTTCTCTCGAATGATATTCCCGCTATAATCTACTAACATAGAAGGTACCCACTTCCCTTCATAGCGCCTTTCTATGGTAGAAATGTCTTTATGGAATCTTTCCCCATGTTCATTCGATACGTCACTACAACTCTCTGTGAAGTAGTCCAGATGAGAGTCCATCATATATACCTTCAAAGACATATTGCACCCCAAATCCTGATATGCTTTGATCATATCCTTTACCATTGCTTTGTAGTTAGTAGCTCTTCTTCTTCCGAGGAAGTTTTCCGACACCATCTTGAAACAGTCCTATGCGGTTTTTTCTTTATCAGTTAAACATGCTTCAAAATTTGCATCTTTCTGCAGCTCACTGATTTGTGGGCCCACAAATACACCTTCCTTTATTTCTGCAGCTGAAAGACGGGGGAATTTGGTAGCTAGATATGCAAACCCACAGCATGTTGGATCCATGGACGTCACGAATTGTTTCATCAGGCCAAGTTTGATGTGAAGTGATGGAAGTAGTATATATTCAGGAGCTACCAGACTTTCATGTTGAACATTCTTTTCGCCAACTTTGCATCTTCGCCTAGGCCATTTCTTTTTCAGGTAGTGAGAATTTCGGTCTCTACTATCCCACTCGCAAAGAAAACAGGCAAATTTTGTGTAGCCTTGTTGCATTCCCAGTACCACAGCAATTACCCTGAAATCTGCACATATTTTCCATTTGTGTTCATTGTATTTTAATGAATTTAGCATCCTTTGTACGAATTCGTTATTCGCTTTTGTCAAACTAGCGTAAGCTACTGGAACAGAGGGTATTTTATTTCCGTTATGGAGCAAAACACCCTTCAGACTTTTTCTCGATGCATCTATGAAAAGTCTCCACTCCTGTGAAATATAAGTGAAGTTCAGCACTTTCATCAGGCCAGCAACGTCATTGCAAAATGTCAGTGCTTCGTCAGTTGAAAAATGAGAAATAAAGCCATGTTCTCTGTGCCTGAACACACTGATTTTAGTACTTTGGTGCAGTAGGTTATACTCTTGTAATCTTGAACCAAGCAGCAGTGCCTTTTGTTTACTTAGTCCTAGATCACGTACTAAATCATTTAAATCTGCCTGTGTTAACAAATGTGGCGATGACTCACTTGTGCAGTGATATAAAGAATCATCATCTGTGATTTCTTCAGTACTACTTATTTCACTGTCACTCGGAATTTGACCTCGAGCTCTTGAAGGTACTGGAAGGTTGTCGGAATGCTGCACTGGCATTCAACCGTGCTCGGAAATATGACAGACAGTTACTTGTCAGTCAAAACACCCACTCGTTAAGACTGACACAAATTGTGGCTAACACCACTGTTAAAACTCGATGCACCTGCCCCTAGGAGGCGTGAAGCTTTACTGCCGAGGCAGCGACCGGCTGTCGCCGTTCGAGTTAATGAGATGTTTCATGTGGTCTTAATGACATAGGTGTGGCGTGGGATAACCTAATGATGTCTGATTCTTCCCACCTGCTGTTGCACAAGAAATTATCACGTGCTATGACTACTGGATGCGGCAACATACCGGTATTTCTCTATAACGTCTCTGTGTATGCCATGAATTGTGAATATACATATATATACATATTACATAAAAAGTATCCCTGACAACGATATTTTGTTTACATATTTGAATTTCCCACGGTAAAATGGTCTAGACGCACATACTTTAATATCAGAAATAGAACCCATGTCGAACAGTGTATATTTTAGAGGAAACACTCTCCTAATAAATTTGTTTGTCCTTTGATTTATCGTGATCTGTTACTGATTTTTAGCCAAGTTAGTTTTTACGTTTAGCTTTCAAAAAAATACAAAATAGGTATAATAAGCAAAATAATGAATTTCCTAGGTTGCCAATTACGTATTATATCTGATTTTATCGAGCGCCGGGCTCCCTACAAATTACTGTAAATGCAATAGCGTAGTATTACTCAGCTCCAGTTCACTGATCTGAAATTATTACTAACGCAGAAAATAGACAAGTTTTAATAAAATTATTTCACTGGATTTCTTCAATTAATTTCACTGAATATTTTTACATAATTTCTTCCGCTCCGGCTATCAGACATTGTGCTGTAAAAAAACATTTTTAAATGTACCGCGTAATGGCGGCTAATTGTTAACAGTCAGAGATCACTGTTACTCGCTCCGCAGCAGCTGGAAGCATGCTAAATAATTTTCATTAAATATTCTTTTCATAAGGTAAATGTGGAGTAGGTTCTTGAAATAACACACGGAGATCACTTTATACTAATATATTCTTACTAGGGCACAGTTTACACCATTAAATATTTGCAATTACGTTACGACAGAAACAAATGCTAGCGCAGCACAATAGCTTGCGTACCTTATTCCAGCTAACACCAGAACGAACAGAACAAAACAGACTAGACAGAAGAATGAGCATTGCATTGTGTTTTATACTCTTACAAAGATAATAATACTTCTTTTAATTACTTACACATTATAATCTCATAGAATAAAAATAATGTCTTTTCTGCATCTATCGATCTATATTGTATATTTTTACACTTAGTGTTTGTACCTTTCGCAGGTAAATCGATGTTTGCAGTTCATTTTGAGTCACATACAGTCAGTTTTTTTTATGTTTCACCTCGATAATGGTGAATATTGCAAAAGGGACACTACAAACAGTCGCTGATCGACGATTAACGGTCAGCGACACCCCACATTGATGCCTATTAGTAGGTGTCGGACACTCTCGATCAGACAGTGTGCTCGGTGTACCCGATGTCGGCAGTGCGGACGCTTCGCTCGCAGAGCCACGGCAGCCGCGCTGCTGTGCTCGCCCTCCAGCTCTGCGGACAGACACTGCCCCTGGGTGGCAGCTCGGGCAGCGACTGCGCACGTCGCAAAAGCTGACGACGCCCCCCGGCAGGGACTGGCAGTTAACCGGGCCCTCGCGGCCCATCCGCCTCCCCACTGCAGGGCAGACTGCTTCCGCTTGCTGCCGGCGCTGGTCTTCCAGCGAACGAGCACATTCATGAGGAAGCTGCGACCGCCGTCAGCAGTTCTTTCCGCTCGACGCCTTCTCCCCGGCCTTACGTCGAATCGTAAGATTAGTATCTTCTTCTTGACATGTAAACATGCCCCTAATGAAGCCCACACCTTCGTGGACACAGGGTGTCTCATACGTTTCGGGACAAACCGGAAGTGATCATAATGGGTCTACAACCACTTATATTGAGATGTTGTTGTTGTTGTGGTCTTCAGTACTGAGACTGGTTCGATGCAGCTCTCCATGCTACTCTATCCTGTGCAAGCTTCTTCATCTCCCAGTACCAACTGCAGCCTACATCCTTCTGAATCTGCTTAGTGTACTCATCTCTTGGTCTCCCTCTATGATTTTTACCCTCCACGCTGCCCTCCAGTACTAAATTGGTGATCCCTTGATGCCTCAGAATATGTCCTATCAACCGATCCCTTTTTCTAGTCAAGTTGTGCCACAAACTCCTCTTCTCCCCAATTCTATTCGATACCTTCTCATCAGTTATGTGATCTAGCCATCTAATCTTCAGCATTCTTCTGTTGCACCACATTTCTAAAGCTTCTATTCTCTTCTTGTCTAAACTATTTATCGTCCACGTTTCACTTCCATACATGGCTACACTCCATACAAATACTTTCAGAAACGACTTCCTAACACGTAAATCAATACTCGATGTTAATAAATTTCTCTTCTTCAGAAACGCTTTCCTTGCCATTGCTAGTCTACATTTTATATACTCTCTACTTCGACCATCATCAGTTATTTTGCTCCCAAAATAGCAAAACTCCTTTACTACTTTAAGTGTCTCATTTCCTAATCTAATTCCCTCAGCATCACCCGACTTAATTCGACTACATTCCATTATCCTCGTTTTGCTTTTGTTGATGTTCATCTTATACGCTCCTTTCAATCACTGTCCATTCCGTTCAACTGGTCTTCCAAGTCCTTTGCTGTCTCTGACAGAATTACAATGTCATTGGCGAACGTCAAAGTTTTTATTTCTTCTCCATGGATTTTAATACCTCCTCCGAACTTTTCTTTTGTTTCCTTTACTGCTTGCTCAATATACAGATTGAATAGCATCGCGTAGAGGCTACAACACTCTCTCACTCCCTTCCTAACCACTGCTTCCCTTTCATGTCCCTCGGCTTTTATAACTGCCATCTGGTTTCTGCACAAATTGTAAATACCCTTTCGCTCCCTGTATTTTACCCCTGCCACCTTCAGAATTTGGAGGAGAGTATTCCAGTCAACATTGTCAAAAGCTTTCTCTAAGTCTACGAATGCTAGAAACGTAGGTTTGCCTTTCCTTAATCTTTCTTCTATGATAAGTTGTAGGGTCAGTATTGCCTCAAGTGTTAAAACATTTCTACGGAATCCAAACTGATATTCCCCGAGGTCGGCTTCTACCAGTTTTTCCATTCGTCTATAAAGAATTCGCGTTAGTATTTTTCAGCTGTAACTTATTAAACTGATAGTTCGGTAATTTTCACATCTGTCAACACCTGCTTTCTTTGGGATTGCAATTATTATATTCTTCTTGAAGTCGCCGGCCGCGGTGGTCTCGCGGTTCTAGGCGCGCAGTCCGGAACCGTGGGACTGCTACGGTCGCAGGTTCGAATCCTGCCTCGGGCATGGATGTGTGTGATGTCCTTAGGTTAGTTAGGTTTAAGTAGTTCTAAGTTCTAGGGGACTGATAACCACATCAGTTGAGTCCCATAGTGCTCAGAGCCATTTGAACCATTTTTCTTGAAGTCTGAGGGAATTTCGCCTGTCTCATACATTTTGCTCACCAGATGTTAGAGTTTTGTGAGGACTGGCTCTCCCAAGGCTGTCAGTAGTTCTAATGGAATGTTGTCTACTCCCGGGGCCTTGTTTCGACTCAGGTCTATCAGTGTTCTGTCAAACTCTTCACGCAGTATCATATCTCCCATTTCGTCTTCATCTACATCCTCTTCCATTTCCATGATATTGTCCTCAAGAACATCGCCCCTGTATAGACCCTCTATATACTCCTTCCACCTTTCTGCTTTCCCTTCTTTGCTCAGAACTGGATTTCCATCTGAGCTCTTGATATTCATATTTTGAGATATGGAAACAATACTCGGAAATTCATGTTTACTGTGTTGCAGACACACACAGCATACACTGCAGAACGACAACGTAGCTCGTAGTAACTGTTCAAAGCGACGGTCACCGGTCTCAAGGTATGTATTAGAACAGTGCATGCAGTTCTGCCACGTCTTGAAAGGACTCCACGTGTCTGTTGTACACTAGAAGAGTCAGCAGATGATAAACAGCGTACACCCCTGACCAGCAAACAGACATACTGTACACAACTTAGCTCGTAGCACAATCGCATACATCGTACCGGCACATTAACCTGTGCTGTTCACACACACACACACACACACACACACACACACACATACACACACACACACAACTACCCTGGTGTCAGTTGTTCACTGCATCGGACAGCTGGTGATTAGTCCATGTCGAGGTGTGTTAATCTGTACAGTGCATGCACATAGTCAAAGACGGAATGTTACTCATCATAAAATTGAGCAGGTATGCGTTTATGTATCGTGCAGCAGGATGTATTGTCTTTAAAGCAGCACAAATGTAGGGAGACCGCTTTCCCAAGTGGTGTCATCTTGATTGGAAGGAGTTCATCTCCACGGATACCAGCTTATCAGAGATGAGGTCATTCATTCATGGAGATCTAGCCAAGTTCCTGTCAAAGACATCTCCGAACATGAGATTTTGAGATGATCTTGTTGGATTGTGTGGCTGAGCACCCCGAAATAAGTACCCATCAACTTGCCTGTGGCATGCATGCATGTTGAGAGTACTGGTGGAATAGCTACTAAACCCGTATCTTCAATAACTTGTGCAAGTGCTGGGATCGATGGATTATAAGCCCCACACTCTCTTCTGTCTACGGATTGTCCACGATAGTGCTGTAGTGCCGACTTTGTACAATTTGAATCGTTTACGAATGAGGCCTCATTCACCCGTGATGGTGTTTTCAATACCAGCAACAGCCATGTCTGGAGTGAGGAAAATCCTTACGCCACCCACACTGATGGTCATCAGTAACGATTCTCTGTCAACGTATGGGCGGGCATTATCCAAGGTCACCTAATGGGCTATTAGTAGAGACCGGATTGTATGCATTTGCGCATTTGGCTCCTTTTCACCGGTTATTGCATATTAACCAAAAACTAGTGACAATGCATATTTTCGGTCTATGTTTACAGCATTTTACAAATTTAGACGGGCTGACTCTACGTCGATCTAGTTTTGATGTCTCATAGATTGAGCGCGGCCTAAAACTGCGTGTAATAGCTAACCGAGAGGCCGCTGCCCTGGGAAATCATTACAGAAGAGCAACAGTACCAGGCAGACACAATCGATGTTCCTCCGCCCTCGCCCCTGGTGAATCCTCGCAGTCGCACCGTACGCGTCGGCAACAATTAAACTATGAAAGCTTTCAGAGGCACGTCCAGTGTTCCAGTTCAGCTATCTGTTTACTTGTACACAGTTGAACGTGTTTACGGCGAGTAGTGTGTAACGTGTTGTGCGCTATGCCGCCCGAAAAAAGGAACACCGTTTCGTCGATAGCTGACCAGCCTGGAACATTTACATATCACGGAATTGTTTTATATTGTCAAGACTGAGAGGAAATCGTTTCGTTCAAAAAAAAAGTTTCAAATATACCAAAACCTCAAGACAAGTCTTCATATCGCAGGACTGCAGAAGAAAGGACCACGACAACAACTTCTGATAACAGCAAGTTGCAGTAGCAGGGATATGTCCCAAGGTAACCAAAAAAGTCGGTTTAACGTGGATTTATGTGAAGCATTCATTGCAAGCAATATTCATCTTCACAAACTTACAAACCCTATAATCAAAGGCTTTCTGCGCAATTATTGCTTAACTCAAAATATATCAGAGACATCAACATTGCGTAAAAACTACATACTAACAATTAACGTAAATATTCCGGAAGAAATACGCCATGAACTCAAGGACAGCATTATCTGGTTTTCAGCTGACGAAACTACAGAGACTTGTGACCGTTAAATTACAAATTTAATTGCTGGTGCTTTAAAAGAAGAGCCTTCTTCTTCCTATTTAGTGGCCTGTAAGGAACTTGAAAAAGTAAATCATTTTATGATCGCCAGATTTGTGAATGAGGGTATTAGAAAAATATTTCCAGAATCTTTTGCAGATGAAAGGGTGTTTGTGTTTATTTCAGATGCTGCTCCCTGTATGATCAAAACAGGAAAAGCCCTCCGAATATTTTATCCCAATTTCATTCATGTGACGTGCTTTTCTCGTGGAGTACACTGCCTTGCTGAAGAAGTACGTTCCACGTTTTTTAATGTAATTAAACTGATTTCATTCACAAAGAAAGTGTTTCTAAAGGCTCCTGCCCGCATCAAGACCTACAAAGAGAAACTAACAAATGTACCTTTACCTACCGAACCAGTGGTAACTCGTAGGGATATGTGGGACGAAGCAGTGTCGTTTCACAATGAACATTTAGAGGCCATTAGAGGGGTACAAAACGACTTCGATACAACAGAGGCTTTGGCAGTTTGCCAGTGCAAGGAAGCTTTTAATGATCCCGATATTAAAAAAGACAGTACTAATTTTTCCCATATACCTGCAAGTCTTAAAAAGCTTGAAACTCAAGGTTTGGCGTTGAATGAATCTATTCAGTTAATGAATAAAATTATTCTAGTGATCTCCTCATTGCAGCAGATATTCCCAAGAAAACTTAAAGAAAAGTTTGAAAACATTTTAAACAATAACCCAGGTTTCGAACATTTTTGCCAAATTTATAGTTTATTAAAGCGACGGGTGAACTTTTACGAGAAACAATAGGTACCAATATAGCAAACAAATTCAAATACTGCCCAGTTACCTCAGTTAATCTAGAACGATCCTTTTCTGCTTATAAAAATGTTTTGATTAATCGGAGGCACAATCCTACGACCGAACATTTGGAACAGTACTTGGTCGTTTATGTCTACTATAGTAGAAAAATGTAAAATAAATTGTAAATGATGCTTTGCTCCAATAGTATTCATTCATGATTGTATGTTGTTTTTCAAATGGATTATTACGGAATTTTTGAGCGTGCTTTTCAGCGTGCGATATATTTCGAAGTTGGTCCTCTTCTTCTTCTTGCGTTACGGCCTCTGTAGGACCACGGGTAGCCCCTTCGTGGACTGCATTTTCTTCTTCTTCTCCCAGAGCCTCTTCATTCTTTCTCTTCGTCTCTCCCGCTCTTCTTCGGAGATCTTCAGTTTCCATTTCTCCTGTCGGTTCCACTGGTGACACTCTAATCTTTTCCTGTATTCTTCTCTTTCGTTGATCTCCGGCATACTGGTCGGTGTATATTTGTTCCTCCAATTTTCCTTTCCTTCGACCTTGATCCCCAATTCCAACCAGTCCTTCCGAAGTTCAACAACCCATTTGGTTCCTGTTTTTCTCCTTGTCCTCCCTGTTTTTTCCCACACTCTCTTCGTCATTCTGTCGATACTCATCCTAACTAAATGTCCAGCAAACCTTGCCCTTTTGAGTCTGATTTCCCCGGATATTGTTCTCATGTTCCGGTACAATTCTTCCTTAGGTTTTCGCATCCACCTCTCTCCACCTCTTGTTGGTCTTGTACATATCGATTGTTTCGCTGTGACTCATTCGCATCGCATCCTCTTATTACCGACGACAATAGGAAAGAAGGAACAATTCTTGAAACACGTTATGCGTCCCCATTTTGCAAATTTTTAAAAAAGAATCCAAGAAAGGCCCACTTCATAACCTCTACCAGAAAGTATTCGGAAAATGATATCAGCGTTCTAAATGTAGCGATTTCTTGCGTGGCCGGCGCTTTTCCTCGTAACTGATACGCACAGGTTCGACTTTGAGATGTAATGCATGCAATAACTACCATGCTTTTTCAGTTATTTGATATTGCGTATTTCGACACTTTTCATGAATTTTAAGCATTTTTCATCCATATTTGCATGCAAATTTTAAGGTTTTTATGATGTATATAATCGGGTCTCTCGTTATTGGGTTAATTGTTGGTTCCCTGTTTGACGGGTCCACGTCACGTGGTGTCGGTGCGAGATGTGCTGCCACGATAGCTGCAGACTGTACCCCTTGTTGTCCATGAATGGACGTGGTTTCAACACGATGGTGTTAATGTCTGGGAGCATCTGAACAACACGTATCATCATTGTTGGATTTGAAAGTGAGGTCCTGTCCCATGGCTAAAGCAACCTCCAGATCTCACGCCACTGGAGTTTCTCCTCCAGGGATACATCAAGACGTTGGTGTGTGGAACTCCCTTAGAAACGGATGAAGACCTCCTTGCTAGGGTCCAAGCTGCCTGTCTCATCGTAAAACAGACACCAGGCAGCTTTGGGGGAGCGTGGCAGACTTCCACGCACCATTGCAATGCGTGCATTGAGAGTGGCGCGCATCACTCTGAACAGTTACTACGAGCTAAATTGTTTTTATGCAGTGTATTGCTGATCATTCGCTCCTTATATCCATATAATCGGTTGGGGGCCCACTAACACTATTTCATTTTGGTGCAAAAGGTTTTGAAACACCCTGCATATGCTTACTGTACAAAAAGTTAGTTCCCTCCCCCCCCCCCCCTCGTCATGTGTGATGATTAGACCTGGCAATTATGAGAATGCAGGATCCAGAGTTTCATAGTATCTCATTATTTTGTAACGGTATTGCTTCAAGATGACTACACCTTTGTGATAAGCCAAACGCTATTATCAAGCGATTGCAAAGCGTCACTCAAATAGCTCCTCAGTTGGTATCCGAAGTGCTCACCATTCCAGTCCTCCTACCAAGGAAAAATCCCTGGCAACGCTGAGAATCGAACCTGGGTCCTCCGCATGGCAGCCAAACACCCTGGTCACTACGAAAGCGGACACTTATTGATTGTCTCAAAAATATTTTTGGACCAACTGTCTTGAAAGTTTTAGTCCCTTACTTTGCATTTCTTACTATCTTCCACTTTACGCATTGATTAATTTAAGACCTGAAAGTGTTGAGTATGAAGCTTGGCAACATCACCTATGAAGGGAAAAAAGTTGTTAGTCCGCAAATATGTATACAACGTGGTTCAGCTGCCCCTACCCATGGGTTTTATGAAACCCACAACGCCCTCAAATACCACGTGCAGTATTTTCATACTCTCTCACTCGCTGCGCACGAACTGCTAGTCCTACAGAAAAAATGAACAGGACCTTTTTGTAGCAAATTTAATGTAATTACATTGTGTACTAAGATTTATTTTTGCTGGAGGCCGTAGTGTTCGAATTATTGAAGAAACCGTACAACAATGACCTGACCTTCAAACTCGTTTTCCTTGAATAATTCAAAAATCGTTGTCTCAAGTGAAAACGTATCCCAGTACAGAATTTAACTACATTTACTTTCCTAAAAAAATGTGCTTTTCTTTTTTCTCTAGAGTTAACAGTTCGCGCTTAATGAGCGAGAGAATACGGAAACCCAAGCGCGTCATTTTTGAGAGTGTTGCGGGTTGCCTGAGATTTATCATTAGGGGGAGCTGAATCCCCCTGTATATAAAAATTTTGTAAATTATTATTGACTAGTAATGGTGACATAAACCCGGTCTTGTGCGCAAATTTAAAGGAGTATAGTATGATGAACTAGGACCGCTTGTGCCGGCTGGGTGGCCGAGCGGTTCTAGGCGCTACATTCTGGAGCCGCACGACCGCTACAGTCGCAGGTTCGAATCCTGCCTCGGGCATGGCTGTTTGTGATGTCCTTAGGTTAGTTAGGTTTAAGTAGTTCTAAGTTCTAGGGGACTGATGACCTCAAAAGTTAAGTCCCATAGTGCTCAGAGCCATTTGAACCATTTTTGAACCGCTTGTGTTTTGACTGGACTGAGTATTAATCCTATATTCTGTGCCCATTTTGACAGTGCACACACGTCAGTACTGAAATTCTCGTTAGTTTGTTGAAGTTTATTGTCTGAGCTCTTAGATACAAATAGAGGTCATCAGCATATATGTGGTGACACATCACTGACGTACAATGGAAAGAGTAAACACCCAACCCAGGCGGAGACCTGATACTGCCTGTCTGGAGTATGACTTTATGGTGCCGGATATGACGCACTGCTGGTGAGACGAGAGATATGAACGAAACCATTGCATTTAGACTCCTAAGTGTGGCAAGTAAAATGTGGAAGTCGACCTACTCGAAGTCGTATAAGAAACACAAGTTAGTTGCTTCTTGTCTATCCATGGCAAGCTATACGTCATATGACAGTTTTATTAAAGCAGACGTCGTACTTCGCTGTTTGTGGAAACGTGATTGGTATTCGTCTAGATTGATCAGAGAGGTATGAAAATGTCGAGATTTACTTTTATATCAGGTTAATAATTTTAGAATCATCTGGTATGCTACCGCCGCTTCGCGGTGATAACGTGCATCCAGATTTATAGTTTAATATAAGCCCAATTGGGCCAGCATATAGCAGTTAGCGAGATATTGTCATGGCACTCAATCTGAGGAGTTGAATTTTCATTCTAATCCTTTATTGATATGATTCGTTTATAACTAAATAGTGACCATGTCCCATAAGCATAGTGTAATCCTTGCTTAATTACCGATTTCACCATGCGTATGTGGGTAGGCTGACGATCTTGGTTCATCTTCGTCCCTGATGTTATGAATGCTTATGGCGCTCGACTTTTTAAAATCTTTTTAACTTTCTTTTGGTATAATCATTTCTGAGCTATGTGCTCGATACATTGTGATCATGACCACAAAGACGTGCATTTGAGACCATCGGTGGTATCCTTGACAAGAATACACGTTCATGTAGTGCAGCTAACTGTTCGATGTACGCGATGTGAACACACCAATGCAGCGCGGAGTGACCTCGCGGTTTGAGGCGCCATGTCACGGATTGCGCTGCCCCTCCCGCCGGAGGTTCGAGTTCTCCCTCGGGCATGGGTGTGTGTGTTGTTCTTAGCATTAATTAGTTTAAGTAGGGTGTAAGGCTACGGACCGATGACCTCAGCAGTTTGGTCCCTTAGGAATTCACACACATTTGAACACAAATCTTTTTGACAACATACCATCCACACACACAGAAAAAAATTGGCTTTATACCATAAAACCTCGACTTCATTGTAAAATAAATTTTATTTCAGGTACAGATAATAGCGGATTTACTATTGCGCGAAAGTTTCAAACTGGTTGAAATGGCTCTGATGAGTGTGGGAGTTAACATCTGAGGTCATCAGTCCCCTAGAACTTAGAACTACTTAAACCTAACTAACCTAAGGACATCACACACATCCATGCCCGAGGCGGGATTCGAACCTGCTACAGTAGCGGTCGCGAGGTTCCAGACTGAAGCGCCTAGAACCGCTCGGCCACACCGGCCGGCTGCGCCGAAGTTTCCTTTACGTACTTCAAGGCTATGAAAATTCTATTCAGGCGTACATAAAGCGACTGTTTTTCCCAAACCGTCCCATAACTGATGCAAAACCCGAAATAAAAAGACAAATGAAATTGGAGTAAGGTAATTCCCAGTGAAAAATTAAATATGAATCAGTTTCAGTGATCGCCAGTACTGAACTACGTAGATTACAATTGTGTTAACGGAATTGCATGTACATCTAAATAAGAAGACTCTAGGAAACAGTCTTGCACTTGACTGTCGGCAAGGGAACGCGCCGTTAGTCATAAACTGGGTTGTGAAAGATCCTTGGCAGAATTGACAGAAAGCCCACAATCACATGCATCAAGGGTCCCCTACGGGTGGTCACCAGACTGGACCACTTGGTACCGGACTCAGTAAAAGTTACAATGCAGATTGTATCTCTAAGATGCATAGGGACGGTGGAGACTTTTTAGCGAGCTGCGTTGTTTGGGGAAAAATGCTGGTTGGACAGAGTCTCAGAAGACGGGCTGTTGTGGACACCGAGCGGTTCTAGGCGTTTCAGTCCGGAACCGCGCGACTGCTACGGTCGCAGGTTCGAATCCTGCCTCGGGCATGGATGTGTGTGATGTCCTTAGGTTAGTTAGGTTTAATTAGTTCTAAGTCTAGGAGACTGATGACCTCAGATGTCAAGTCCCATAGTCCTCAGAGCCATTTGAACCATTTGTTGTGGACAGAACTGCAGGCAGTAAAAATTCGTCGAAATACGCTGAAATAACATGTGTGAATATGGAATGAGATAGAAAGGTTTAGAGAACCTGTGAAAATTGTTAGACACCACCATGGCATTTAGGTCCCTGCAAAAACTGCGAATATTTAACGAAATGAAACAGCTACCATTGCTTAACCTAAAAAATTAGAAGTTGGAGTAAGAAACACATCTGTGCTTACAGAGATCCACCATTATTGAGCAGCAAACGGAAGAAGTCAGAGAGGGAGAGAGAACATGACACAATTTTGTAGCTCCAAGTATAGCGATTTTCGTAAATGATTAACCACCTGCTATGAGAGCAAGGGAGAGAGAGAGAGATGAGCACTTTTCAAGACAACTTCTTACTTGAAACTTCCTGGCAGATTAAAACTGTGTGCCCGACCGAGACTCGAACTCGGGACCTTTGCCTTTCGCGGGCAAGTGCTCTACCAACTTGTCAGCACTTGCAATATTTATCATTCAGCCTATCAAAATTATGTGACGCCCGAAAAATGCAGAGAACAGAGTCTTCATCGTTGGAAGCGGATTGCAGGAAGTTGTTCTTCAGCCAGGTGCCACTTCGAGCGGACTTGACAGACAGGCACCATCTCGGGCAGACTTCACTTCAGCAGTGGGAGGCTCTCATCCGGTGGAGCTAACCTTAGATGAAAGTTGTTGGTATAGACCCAATAACTGATTTGAGGCCCTGCTAGCAGATTACGAGTATGGTGAGATCAACCAGCAACCGCAAGGTGAAATACAGGAAAAGTCAAATCGTTTTCTACGATGTTCAGTAATTTCAATCTTCACTCTGAATACTTGCTGGCTGTTAGAGATACAACATGCCTTAAACTCTGGCAGTAGATGCAAATGGATACTCTTTTTTATGCATTAACCTTCGGCAAGAACAGTACGACTTACGCGAATACAATTGTTTCATTCACGTTCCACATCCCTTGTACTGGTTTATTTTCAGTGGTTGTCAACGGTAGTTAAACGATTTCTTTTGCATTTTCGTGTAATAAATTGAGTTAATACGATCCTCGTCTAATTTCCTACATAACGAATACCACAGAAAATAACTAATCTACAGTAACTACATTTTTAACATTTCAAGATCACAGATTAATGTAAGTCCGAGATAAACCATAGCAATTGTGGATTGCTGGTACATTAATAAGTGTAACCGCCAGGATGTTGAATACAAACACGCAAACGTACATGCATTGCACTATACAGGTGCCGGATGTCAGAGTGTGAGATGGAGTTCCATGCCCGTTGCACTTGGGCGGCCAACACAGGGACGGTGGGACCGTTGTGTTGCGCCCGGAAGTTAGGCCTGTGAGTGCGGCAACGTGCACCAAACAGTGCTTCTTCTCGGTGTTGTTGAGAGTGAATGGTAGCCAGTTGAAGATGGGACGAGCTGCAGTCTGGACGTGTTGGAAGCGCTGTTGACCGCTGGGGACACACCGAGCAGCCGTACCACGAGGCGATGACGGCGTGACGAAACGCAAATGCTTGCTGGCGTTCTGTTATTTCGGTCCTGACGAGAACTTGTTAGTAGACACAACTATGAGCACCAGTCTCTTCCCGAATTACTGAAATCTTTTCCAAGTGTGTCGTAAGCTAAATCCCTTACATTGGTCTGTTTTAGGCTGAGCAGCGTGTTCGTTCTCTTGCTTCAGTAATTTCTCTCTCTGTTTCTGTTCTTGTCCCGTGCAAATCGGTTAACGGAAATGAAATTTTATCAGTATGAGAATCTCTGTGAATGAGTATTGCAACTTTCTCTCTTGTTCTTTGCCCTCAGTAATGCCTATCTCTGTTGAAGCCTGTCAGATCACACACAAGCTTTTTAAATCCTTTCCCTTGTTCCCACAGAGGCACACCCCGTGCTCGTCACCTCGTCTGCTAAGTTCTTGCTAAGTCTGCATTTCGTAATGAAGAGTAGTATTTAAGAACATTGATATAAGTTCAAATTTCCTTTACGTAAAAATAACTATTGATAAGTCAAACGTTTCAAATCAGTCTTTTACTTCAAGCGCCGTAGGTCATTTTCATATGTATCAAGCAATAGCATAAGAAATATATGAGGCACGGCTAAACATTGTGTTTGTCTCCGTAATGCCATACTCTGCTGCTCCTTGTGTTCGTTGCGTTAGGTCAAAGATATTGTCTTATTTGTTATCAGGGCAGAAATGCGTCCTATTTTAATTAACCACGTTGTGGCCGTTGCACTTACGGTGTACAACACTATCATCAGTGCATGTGTTAAAAGGAAAGTACGAATTAACGATTAACTGTATTGCTGGTATATTTTTGCCCAATTTCAACCAAAAATACAGATTAAAATCGCTAGTTTACCATAAGATTACTCCATACTACCAAACAAGAAATCATAGCCGGCACCTTATACATTAAATAATTTTTTTTAAAATCGTATGTTGAAGACCTTCTTGTCTGACGAATGCAGCTCTCGTCATAATTACGACAGGATATCTTATAAAACCTGAGGTTTTGCATATTGCTCTTCCTTTCGTGGCAGATTTTTGTATACATCGTCTAACACTTTGCCAGTGAATTTCTTCAAAGTTTTGGAGGTAGGAGATTTTTTTCAAGCAAGCCCTGACGTCACCATACTCTTCATACTTTTCCACTATTTCTCCGTCGTTTCATTATGTAAGTTGTTTCTCTTCCGTTTACCTTCCGCTCCTTGCTGTTCCCTCACTAATGCACACCCAGAATTCTCTACTGCTGTCTTCGTGCAGTTGATGATGTCTTACATTTGGGATTCCGTTTCCCGAGCAAATAATTAATTCGGTCGTGCCAGCCTTCTACAGCATTGGTGGTACGATTGCGACGTATCTAGCACCTCCAAGGACTGGCCAGCACTTCATCATTTTCCAGCCATTTATCTACAAAAAAAATCGAAAAACTGAGAAATCCTGGCGATATCTAGTGCTTCTGATTGTATCTCGACACGTCATCGCAGAAATCCTTAGGTCGAATGAACGGCAGAGCAGAACGCATGCGAATTTGCAGTATTACTTCTTCATTCTCTCTGCATTCCCAAGCATGTCCAAAAAATTGCACTCTTCCCCAGAAAGATGACTTCATGTGGAAATGGCAGCCACGCACTTCAGCCAATGGGAGCACAACTCTTAGCGCAAAAATTGCAATTGATCCGATATCAACGTTGAGATTTTTAAGATTTCGTCCTAGTACGTCATCGATAACATTGCAGAAAAGACGGATATATGTGTTTTTTCTTTTGTTCGGTAAGAATGCAAAGACCACCGGATAGATGTTTGTTTCATACTTTGAAACTGCAAAGTCAGTATGAATAGTTTATATTTGAGAAAATTGTTTGTTGCTGCATTTGAAGGTTCCATCCACATAAAAATCTTGAGTACACAGTTAGTCTTCCTGCTTTTCCACTAAAAACTATGATTCTATGTCCAACGTTGTCGTCACGTAGCAGAAAAAAACCGTCATTCATAGTTAGTACACCTGCTTCAGGGTCAACTTATTTTAGTGTTTCTGGTTCTTCCTGATTTCAGCGTGCTTTGGTGTGGTGATTGTATAATATCCTTTTCCTTGCTTGCTGTTCTGGCATTTCAATAACTAAGTCACATCCTCCCGTGTGCAGGTCCCCTAACTGTCCGGTATATGTTTCAGAAATCAGTGTCCCCTCTTCCACTGATTTCTTCTTCGCCTGAATCACAGTCTATTGTGTTTATAAGAGAGCGTTATCCGGTGCTCCATATTGATTCTCATTTGAACTAAGCACCTTATATTCTTTGGTTTTCAGCATTTCTCAGCAGTATGTGGATCTGTGTTTTGAAAAGCACCAAATCAGAGAGGCGTCTGCTTTGATTCTCTTCATGATATGTGAGTAACCTCCATCGTGGCCAAATGGATTACTGCAGATAGTCGTTGACCCTTCCATATGGAAACTACAAGCACACAACCACACGGGGTGCCCAAATTGAACACTACGGGAGTTAGAGGCGTACTGACCATAATTGTCGAGGCTGTCATCCACTGCAGTGGATGAGGACTTGCGGAGTGCGGGCAAATTTGGCTCACAGGGAGTCTTCCAGTGAAAGAAGGCTCGGGGTTCACGTAGACCGTGTGCTTGTACAGGTACTTCCAGGAACAGCAAGTGCGACTTTCACACATTTCTGTTTGTGCATAAATTTCACTGTGTGCAGCTTTCATATACCTCTTAAACACAACAAGTGTTTTGGGTACCAGTTTCATTAATAAATTGAATATATTTATCATTCTGTGGATATAAACAGGGAAATTCGGTACGAAAAATGTTACTGATATAACACAGTGACTGGCAGTATGGTGCCTGTGTAATTAGCATGTCTCTCGCTGTTATCTGTGTGGTGTCACCGCCAGACACCACACTCGCTAGGTGGTAGCCTTTAAACCGGCCGCGGTCCGTTAGTATACGTCGGACCCGCGTGTCGCCACTATCAGTGATGGCAGACCGAGCGCCGCCACTCGGCAGGTCTAGTCTAGAGAGACTCCCTAGCACTCGCCCCAGTTGTACAGCCGACTTTGCTAGCGATGGTTCACTGTCTACATACGCTCTCAATTGCAGAGACGACAGCTTCGCATAGCCTTCAGCTACGTCATTTGCTACGACCTAGCAAGGCGCCATATTCAGTTACAAGAATGTATTCTGAACAGATAATGTTGTGAATCATCTACCGTCAAGAGCGACGTTCATCATTAATGGATTAAAGTTAAGTATCAAACTAATTACGTCCGCTTTCTAAGGTCTAATTCCTTGTCATGTTCCAGACATCACGTCAGTATAGTTCTTCCCTCCTCACGCCAGCCTGCGTCAGCTAAAACGCGTACATTTCGGCCTCCTCTAGTAACACGGTGTTGGCTCTTCTGCCAACAGAACAATATGAGTGATGGTTTTTAATAACTTAAATTATGAATGTATAGGGTGTGTGCGAATGTGCAGAGAACTGGACTCGAGACAAAGCGCACATACATACACTCCTGGAAATGGAAAAAAGAACACATTGACACCGGTGTGTCAGACCCACCATACTTGCTCCGGACACTGCGAGAGGGCTGTACAAGCAATGATCACACGCACGGCAAAGCGGACACACCAGGAACCGCGGTGTTGGCCGTCGAATGGCGCTAGCTGCGCAGCATTTGTGCACCGCCACCGTCAGTGTCAGCCAGTTTGCCGTGGCATACGGAGCTCCATCGCAGTCTTTAACACTGGTAGCATGCCGCGACAGCGTGGACGTGAACCGTATGTGCAGTTGACGGACTTTGAGCGAGGGCGTATAGTGGGCATGCGGGAAGCCGGGTGGACGTACCGCCGAATTGCTCAACACGTGGGGCGTGAGGTCTCCACAGTACATCGATGTTGTCGCCAGTGGTCGGCGGAAGGTGCACGTGCCCGTCGACCTGGGACCGGACCGCAGCGACGCACGGATGCACGCCAAGACCGTAGGATCCTACGCAGTGCCGTAGGGGACCGCACCGCCACTTCCCAGCAAATTAGGGACACTGTTGCTCCTGGGGTATCGGCGAGGACCATTCGCAACCGTCTCCATGAAGCTGGGCTACGGTCCCGCACACCGTTAGGCCGTCTTCCGCTCACGCCCCAACATCGTGCAGCCCGCCTCCAGTGGTGTCGCGACAGGCGTGAATGGAGGGACGAATGGAGACGTGTCGTCTTCAGCGATGAGAGTCGCTTCTGCCTTGGTGCCAATGATGGTCGTATGCGTGTTTGGCGCCGTGCAGGTGAGCGCCACAATCAGGACTGCATACGACCGAGGCACACAGGGCCAACACCCGGCATCATGGTGTGGGGAGCGATCTCCTACACTGGCCGTACACCACTGGTGATCGTCGAGGGGACACTGAATAGTGCACGGTACATCCAAACCCTCATCGAACCCATCGTTCTACCATTCCTAGACCGGCAAGGGAACTTGCTGTTCCAACAGGACAATGCACGTCCGCATGTATCCCGTGCCACCCAACGTGCTCTAGAAGGTGTAAGTCAACGACCCTGGCCAGCAAGATCTCCGGATCTGTCCCCCATTGAGCATGTTTGGGACTGGATGAAGCGTCGTCTCACGCGGTCTGCACGTCCAGCACGAACGCTGGTCCAACTGAGGCGCCAGGTGGAAATGGCATGGCAAGCCGTTCCACAGGACTACATCCAGCATCTCTACGATCGTCTCCATGGGAGAACAGCAGCCTGCATTGCTGCGAAAGGTGGATATACACTGTACTAGTGCCGACATTGTGCATGCTCTGTTGCCTGTGTCTATGTGCCTGTGGTTCTGTCAGTGTGATCATGTGATGTAGCTGACCCCAGGAATGTGTCAATAAAGTTTCCCCTTCCTGGGACAATGAATTCACGGTGTTCTTATTTCAATTTCCAGGAGTGTACATTAATACTTGTTCCATGAATACAACATTTCGTAACGATGTGGAACGTGTCAACAGGGAATACCTCAGCGAGCAGGACGGTGACAGGTGGATGGGACTGCAACCTGCTGACGTGAGATTCCAGGAAATGAGGCCGGGTCAAAAGCCCCATGAGGCGCCAAGCATTGTTGTCACGACGGCGGCTAAGGTCCGGCCATGAGTGGTACTGTGCCACGTGCAGGAGTCAGGAGAGCTTTCCCGTGTTTTCTGGCTTCTTCGAGGATCAGCACATGTCGCCTGTAGAAAGCCAAGGCCACCACAAACAAACGCTAGCCTCTTAGCGGTCCCCTCTGAATTCCTCGAATCCTGCTGCAAGGCTATGGACATTGGCGGGAGAACATGAGGTTCGCGTAAAGAAGTGTGACGTCAGATCGCAGCATTGAAACGAATACTTTTTGGTGGTAGGGGAGAGTTTTCATGTTGTCGTCGGAGACTGAAGAAGACACACTATTTCTGCCGAGACTCTCTTCTGGAAAGACCGCAGTGGTTCGTAATTTTGTGACTGGCGACTGGCACCACTTTGGTGGCAAGGAATACACAGGGCGTAACAGGGATCCGCATGAGGACTCGCCGGTAGGATGCGACAGTGCGAGCGTCGGAGAAACTCTCGCCAGCAGGACGCGAGAGTGTTGGGATCGATTTGGCGGAGCAGTGCAGTAGAGGGTGCCGCACCTTGGAGTCCTGTTCAGGTGCTGGCGATTCCGTCTTTGCGAAGGGCGCTGAGCGTACACCTGCACTGCACAGCTCGGCACAGCACAGCACTGGCAGCACCGGCGCACAAGTTGAACTGATTTAAGAGTTCCGTAATCCAGGACGATCGCCTGCCTCATCTCTTGGTAACGAATGGGTGGTCTTCTTCATTCGAGTCTCCTACCTCTAGCCACTTTTCCGATCAAGGAAAGAAATAATAACTGACAGGGGAGCGACACTGATTTCTATTTAATCTATATATAAATTTGAATAGGGCTAATTATCACAGGCGATGATCGTTCATTAATACGCTGGTATCCCAAAAGTATTTATGAATAACTGTGAATGTCGAGTTTCATCATTGAAGTTTCATCATTGATTCTGTTTAGGCATTTCACTTACATGAAGTTGTAGGATTCTACTTTGTATTCTGGAAGACATCAGCAATCAGCTTAAAATCTTCGCCAGTCTATTCTACATCTACATCCATACTCCGCAAGCCACTTGACGGTGTGTGGCGGAGGGTACCCTGAGTACCTCTATCGGTTCTCCCTTCTATTCCAGTCTCATATTCTTCGTGGAAAAAGAAATTGTCGGTATGCTTCTGTGTGGGCTCTAATCTCTCTGATTTTATCCTCATGGTCTCTTCGCGAGATATACGGAGGAGGGAGCAATATACTGCTTGACTCCTCGGTGAAGGTATGTTCTCGAAACTTTAACAGAACCCCTTAGCGAACTACTGAGCGTCTCTCCTGCAGAGTCTTCCACTGGAGTTTATCTATCATCTCCGTAACGCTTTCGCGATTACTAAATGAGCCTGTAACGAAGCGCGCTGCTCTCCGTTGGATCTTCTCTATCTCTTCTATCAACCCTATCTGGTACGGATCCCACACTGCTGAGCAGTATTCAAGCAGTGGGCGAACAAGCGTACTGTAAGCTACTTCCTTTGTTTTCGGATTGCATTTCCTTAGGATTCTTCCAATGAATCTCAGTCTGGCATCTGCTTTACCGACGATCAACTTTATATGATCATTCCATTTTAAATCACTCCTAATGCGTACTCTCAGATAATTTATGGAATTAACTGCTTCCAGTTGCTGACCTGCTATTTTGTAGCTAAATGATAAAGGATCTTTCTTTCTATGTATTCGCAGCACATTACACTAGTCTACATTGAGATTCAATTGCCATTCCCTGCACCATGCGTCAATTCGCTGCAGATCCTCATGCATTTCAGTACAATTTTCCATTGTTACAAGCTCCTGATACACCACAGCATCATCTGCAAAAAGCCTCAGTGAACTTCCGATGTCATCCACAAGGTCATTTATGTATATTGTGAATAGCAACGGTCCTATGACACTCCCCTGCTGCACACCTGAAATCACTCTTACTTCGGGAGACTTCTCTCCATTGAGAATGACATGCTGCGTTCTGTTATCTAGGAACTCCTCAATCCAATCACACAATTGGTCTGATACTCCATATGCTCTTACTTTGTTCATTAAACGACTGTGGGGAACTGTATCGAACGCCTTGCGGAAGTCAAGAAACACGGCATCTACCTGGGAACCAGTGTCTATGGCCCTCTGAGTCTCGTGGACTAATAGCGCGAGCTGGGGTTCACACGATCGTCTTTTTCGAAACCCATGCTGATTCCTACAGAGTAGATTTCTAGTCTCCAGAAAAGTCATTATACTCTAACATAATACGTGTTCCAAAATTCTACAACTGATCGACGTTAGAGATATAGGTCTATAGTTCTGCACATCTGTTCGACGTCGCTTCTTGAAAACGGGGATGACCTGTGCCCTTTTCCAATCCTTTGGAACGCTACGCTCTTTTAGAGACCTACGGTACACCGGTGCAAGAATGGGGGCAAGTTCCTTCGCGTACTCTGTGTAAAATCGAACTGGTATCCCATCAGGTCCAGCGGCCTTTCCTCTTTTGAGCGATTTTAATTGTTTCTCTATCCCTCTGTCGTCTATTTCGATATCTACCATTTGGTCATCTGTGCGACAATCTAGAGAAGGAACTACAGTGCAGTCTTCCTCTATGAAACAGCTTTGGAAAAAGACATTTAGTATTTCGGCCTTTAGTCTGTCATCCTCTGTTTCAGTATCATTTTGGTCACAGAGTGTCTGGACATTTTGTTTTGATCCACCTACCGCTTTGACATAAGACCAAAATTTCTTAGGATTTTCTGCCAAGCCAGTACATAGAACTTTACTTTCGAATTCATTGAACGCCTCTCGCATAGCCCTCCTCACACTACATTTCGCTTCGCGTAATTTTTGTTTGTCTGCAAGGCTTTGGCTATGTTTATGTTTGCTGTGAAGTTCCCTTTGATTCCGCAGCAGTTTTCTAACTCGGTTGTTGTACCACGCTGGCTCTTTTCCATCTCTTACGGTCTTGCTTGGCACATACTCATCTAACGCATATTGTACGATGGTTTTGAACTTTGTCCACTGATCCTCAACACTATCTGTACTTGAGACAAAACTTTTGTGTTGTCAGGTACTGTGTAATCTGCTTTTTGTCACTTTTGCTAAACAGAAAAATCTTCTTACCTTTTTTAATACTTCTATTTACGGCTGAAATCATAGATGCAGTAACCGCTTTATGATCGCTGATTCCCTGTTCTGCGTTAACTGTTTCAAATAGTTCGGGTCTGTTTGTCACCAGAAGGTCTAATATGCTATCGCCACGAGTTGGTTCTCTGTTTAACTGCTCAAGGTAGTTTTCAGATAAAGCACTTAAAAAAATTTCACTGGATTCTTTGTCCCTGCCACCCGTTATGAACGCTTGAGTCTCCCAGTCTATATCCGGCAAATTAAAATCTCCACCCAGAACTATAACATGGTGGGGAAATCTACTCGAAATATTTTCCAAATTATCCTTCAGGTGCTGCGCCACAACAGCTGCTGAGCCAGGGGGCCTATAGAGACATCCAGTTACCATGTCTGAGCCTTCTTTAACCGTGACCTTCACCCAAATTATTTCACATTTCGGATCTCCGTCAATTTCCTTCGATACTATTGCACTTCTTATCGCTATAAACACACCTCCCCCTTCACTGTCCAGCCTGTCTCTGCGGTATACATTCCAATCTGAGTTAATAATTTCATTACTGTTTACGTCTGGTTTCAGCCAACTTTCTGTCCCTAGTACTATATGGGCGTTGTGACCGTTTATTAATGAGAGCAGTTCTGGGACCTTTCTATAGACGCTCCTGCAGTTTACTATTAGCACATTAATATTGTTATTCCCTGTTCCATTTTGCCTACTCCAACCTTGCCGCGTCTCAGAGGCGTCTTGTCGGGCCTAGGGAGGGAATTCTCTAACCTAAAAAACCCCCATGTGCACTCCACACGTACTCCGCTACCCTTGTAGCCGCTTCCGGCGTGTAGTGCACGCCTGACCTATTCAGGGGGACCCTACATTTCTCCACCCGATAGCGGAGGTCGAGAAATTTGCACCCCAGATCTCCGCAGAATCGTCTGAGCCTCTGGTTTAAGCCTTCCACTCGGCTCCAAACCAGAGGACCGCGATCGGTTCTGGGAACGATACTACAAATAGTTAGCTCTGATTCCACCCCGTGAGCGAGGCTTTCCGCCTTCACCAATTCCGCCAACCGCCTGTACGAACTGAGGATGACCTCCGAACCCAGACGGCAGGAGTCATTGGTGCCGACATGAGCAACAATTTGTAGTCGGGTGCACCCAGTGCTCTCTATCGCCTCCTCCACATCTCTGATGAGACCCCCGGCAAGCAGACAGAGTGAACACTGGCCTTCTTCCCCGACCTTCCCGCTATTTCCCTAAGGGGCTCCATCACCCGCCTAACGTTGGAGCTCCCAATAACTAATAAACCACTCCCCCCGTGTGCCTGCTCGGACCTTGCTGAAGGAGCAGCCACATGTCCACTCACAGGCAGAGCGGGCGATGCCACACGGCCATCTTCCACATTGACCCTCCGCCTCGTGCGCCGCGAACGCCGCGAACACCGCTGAACCCGCCACTCCCCTTGGGGAGAGGGTGGCCCAACCGCGCCCGGTACCCGCGAAGATGTCTCGACGGCAGGGACAGTGGGTGAAGCATGTAACACCTGGGGTGTACCTTGCGACGCACCGGACTCCCCACTGCCGCTACACTCCGAGGCAGCAGCCTGAAGACGGCTGACCGCGGCCATCAACACGCTCAGCTGTTCGCGAACAGTGGCCAGCTCCTCCTGCGTCCGTACACAGCAGTCACACATCCTATCGATCATAAGAAATCAATTTACTGTAGAGAGTTAATCAATTTTTAACTAGACTGCTAATTCGCTAAAGGCGGCTGATTGTTAACTAACCTGTGGTTGCTAGCCACTTCTTGTAGAAAACAATGAAAATAGCACTACCTGTCTCTGGACTGTATTGAAAACAAACACTAGCACTACTGGCACTGTGGCTGACTAAAGGGACTCTCTCTGACTGTATTCAAAACAAACACGAAATCTATGGAACACTATTACTAGCACTCGACAATTAAAGCTTCCTAAAAGCAAAAACACGCGGAAGAAGAAGTGACAAGTAAGAAAAATATAGTTAATACTTAAATTAAGGTAGCTCGCTGCACAGCAGACGTGAAGCAGACGGCAGACAGCAGTCAACAGCGGTCGTCAGAATGAGAAATGACTTTTGTAAATTCCCCACTTTAAGAGCTACGCCTAGGGCCGTAATTTCGTCCACAAGTACTTAGAGGTTAGTTGTTAAAGAGGTGGCCCGCCCACGATTTTGGAGGGTTAAGTGAAATTTATCACCGCTGCGTTTTGCAATCTTTTCAGCATGTAGTCTAGAAGTAAAAGAAGTGGAAGCATCAGCCGTAACCTTCCACATATTAAAAGTTGCATTCATTATAGTTTCACATTTACTTTCAGAATCACAGTTTCTTACTTAAGAGATTTTCGAACGTTAGCCCTTTCGCTGCTGTGGACAAGTACGACGTGTACACACACGTGCGCCTCTTCCGTTCTCCTACAGTGCTGTGGATATCTAAATGCGTCCTGAGCCGCCGACCTCTCACTGCTGCAGACGAGTTACTTTCACACATCGATGAATAAAAAAGTTTCTTGTATTTTTCCTAGAACTTATGTGCCTCGTTGCGTGCTATTATTTGCAGGAAATCTCCTTTTGTTGACTTGAATCTTTCATGAAATATGACGATTCTTACGGCCACATGATTCGCGATGCGCCAGTACGCCGCGCACGACAGCCCTTCGAATGTAAAACCCAATAACTCGAAACGGAACATCTTTCTGCTCTCAGTTTTAAATAAAATTGCGATATGTCATCTACATTTCGTTTCCTGCAACATATGAGCTGAGGTCAACTATATACACAATTTACGCAATGAATTTTTACCTCTGCAAAATCTTTAGAATTTCACGCACTGTTTTACTTAATTCGATGCAGCACAGTAACTATAGCGTATAAGGAAAAAAAATTCAGTCATTTTTCGAGCGAAGATGACAGACTGTAAGATGCACAAATATAATTTTTTTTCACGTAATAGTTTTCTTAAAAACGGATGATAAGAATTTCTACATGGACGCAACTGAGCGCTTCGCGGCCTACCGTTCGTCGTATATAAAACCCAGTAATAATTGGTCATCGGTTCCATCGGATTGGGGGAAGATGGGGTAGGAAGTCGGCCGTACCCTTTCGAAGGAACCATCCTGCGGGCACTTCAATTAATAACAAATGAAATGATATGGTGTGATGAATGAAATGAGGTGGCCCTCAACTGCGTACCCTCCGACTCAGAGTTGAAATATTAAAAGTTTTGGCTGGTTTCGTTGTCTAGGGCCTGGGATACGTAGTTGCCGCATTACAAGCCAAATACTGCTAATCCTACAGTACACAATATGAACAGACACATGAATCGAATGGTCGAAGGTTCCTATCACTCGGCAATTGCGAACGTAACGTAGAAATTTATAAATGAAAGACTGCAATTAAATAAAATCTGCAGGTACTACCTTAACGACTTTAAATGATGAGTACGATAGTAGCAGTAGTTTTAAGAATGTGGTATATTTCTGCAAAACACTTGCTTTTGTCGATGGTCCACCAATTAAATGAAATACAAGTTGAATAACAGGGAAACAATAGATTCCTACTGCACGTAATTAGTTATAAACGACAACATAGCTCGCGAGATATTCACTTCTAAACGCACACCACGTATTCACTGTAGAAGCCACGGAAAGCTCACCAGTTTACAAGTCGGCACTCCGAAGTATTTGTATCTCTGGCGACCACGCGCAGACCGCTCCACACCCTCCGAGTCTCTGCCGCGACCGTGCGTCCGACGCGCCGTCACGTCCAGCACTTCCAGTGTCCTGTCCCATACTGTCCAGAACTGCCTCGAGTCCTCTCCGGAAACGATGCTCCTCCCCAACCTCCATACGTCTCTCTTAGTAACGAGCGCTGTGATTGGCTAGAGCGCTCCTTCCATGTCTCCAAGACAACGTGCACTCACAAACATAATGAAGTACATTCGAAATACTGGATTTACATTTAAATAACTTGAAGTTAAATAAATATTCCTACGGCTGGACCATAAACACGCTGTGACACACATTATTAAATACATAAACAAATTAAATAAACATATATCAGAGGAATGGCAACAAAAGGTAAGCCGGTAGCCTAATGTCTTTCTAAAACACAGTAAAGATTTAACCGATTTCTTCATGAATATTATTATCGGATATAAACAAAGACATAGATGAATAAATATATTTATAAGCATGCTGCTACCGTTTCTTCGTGTAACCGTGGAGTACTTATGGCCTGACGTGATCGATAGTTCAAATGGTTCAAATGGCTCTGAGCACTATGGGACTCAACTGCTGAGGTCATTAGTCCCCTAGAAGTTAGAACTAGTTAAACCTAACTAACCTAAGGACATCACAAACATCCATGCCCGAGGCAGGATTCGAACCTGCGACCGTAGCGGTCTTGCGGTTCCAGACTGCAGCGCCTTTAACCGCACGGCCACTTCGGCCGGCGTGATCGATAGTAATCCGCCACTTTGACCTCCAATAACTCATGTACTATTTAAATTACATGTCTGTAATCCATACCAATTTAGGTTTACACTAATAGATTTCTAAAGACACGTAGATCGACGAAATCGGATGAACCGTTTAGATTTTGGAAATTCGTTGCTGGGTGTTACTTGTATAATTTATCATCAGATACTAAAATTTAAAATAATAAATATATTGAAAATTTGATTACACCATCAGAATGGTCGTGCAAATAATGGTAATGTACATTTTTTTGTTTTTGAGGTATCAAGATTCATCTGGCTACTATTAATTTCTATACGAACTGTGAAATGTCTGCCCTTAAGGTTTCACGAAGTCCGCCATCTTTGGCACTCCCAGCGTGTCTCCTTCATCGACGCAGCGTCACCATGGAACTCCCTGCTGCCACGCAGCTGGACCACGCGCTGGGGCTGCCTACCCCCCCTCTCACCCGCTAACGTTCGGCACCACGTGTTTGCTGCCTGGTCCCGTCTGGCCGAGCGGCCGGTGCGGCCGTGCCAACTCCAAACTTAGAACATTTTCGGGGCGTCACAACTCGCCCGTTACCTTACAATCCCGGCATTTTGCCGGAAGCGATTTAGGCAAGTCACAGAAAACCTGAAATCCGAAATCGGGATGGAGGGACGCGGGTTTCAACTGTCGTCCTCCCGAATGCGAGTCCAGCGTGCTAACCACTGCGCCACCTCCACCGCTGAAACCCAGCAACTCGAGAACGAGATGAAATATCCTTCTGTTCTAAATTTAAAATAAAATTTCAATGTCTTATCTTACCATTTATTTACTGCAATGATGAGCTAAAATCAACCAACCATAAGCGAAGTTTACACAGTGGGTTTTATGTCAGCGAACTCTTTAAAATTTTGTGCGATGTTTTACGTAATATGGTGCAGCGCAGCAAGTATTACCATAACGAAAAGAAATTCAGTACTCTTTCGAGTGAAGATATAGTACTGTAACATGTACAAAAAGCAAGTTTTCGAAAAATCGAGTGCCAAGTACTTCACAGCGCTCAGAACGCTGTCCCTCTGCACAGGCACTGGAATTCAGCGAGCGGTACAGCCGTAACAGAAGCCATCTCGGCACACCTGTAACAGCGGAAGAGCTACTGTTCAAGATCAATCGAGGATCATCCACTGATGAGCCAGAACATTGTGACCGGCTACCTAACAGCCGGTAAGTTCAGCTCTGACACGGATGACAGCGCCGACGCGTCTTGGCAAGGAAAGAGTGAGGCCATGGTAGATTCATGGAGGCAGTCGGTACTACATCTGCACATAAGTCACCTAACTATCGTTAATTCCGGGACGGGGGGGGGGGGGGGGGGGGGTCCATGACCTCTGATGCCACATTCAATCACACCCCAGATGTGTTCAATCAGGTTCAGATCTGGCGAGTTGGAAGCCAGCACATCAATTGGAACTCGCCACAGTGTTCCTGGAATTACTGCATTACACTACTAGTCTTGTGACATAGGGCATTTATCTTGCTGAAAAATGCCACTGCCTCCAGGAAACACGGTGGTCATGACGAGGTGTACGTGGTCTGTAACCAGTGTGCGATACTCCTTGGCCGTCGTGGCACATTGCACGAGCTCTACTTGTCTCCGTCCCGCAGTAAACGTGTCGAGGAGTTATTCCCCTACAAGACGACGGATTCGCGCACTCCCGTCGGCATGATGAAGACACTGCACCGACGTCGAATGCCGATGATCACGCGTCTTTTCTCGTCGTAATTGTCGATGTCGATATCATAACATTGGCACAAGCATGAGTTGCTGGCTGCGGAGACCCACATCGTTAGCAGTGCCCGATGCACAGTGTGTTAAGGCATACTTGTACTCCGCCCAGCATCAGTCTGATGTTGGTTCCCCCACAGTTTGCCGCCAGTCCTGTTTTACCAGTCTGCCCTGCCTGCAACGTACGACGTCTGTAATGAGGGATGGCCGCCCAACCCTACGACGTGTGGTCGTGTTTCACTTTGACAGTTAATAAAATATTCCGGGCTATTATGCTGCGAACGAATGGATTTCACCTTAATACCCGACGTTTGTTCCCACCTGCGAAGGACATTTTCATGGGTGATCGTAGCTTTCTTGAATGTCCGAATAATCATACCGTGGCTCTCTGCTGACTACAACACAATTCCGCTTTCGCGAGCATCCTCGTACTGGTTTGACGTCACATGTTTTGAATACGCGAGCTCAATTAGTCGTTGTCGACTGCCGTCGCCTGCTGTTGCTGTCATCCCATGGCTTCGCCACGTGTTGAATACACTGACCATAGCACTCCTCGAACACCTGACGTCTCGTGCAGTTTCCGAAATGCTCGTGCCGAGAATCCGAACCATAAGAGTCTGCTCTTGGTCAAACTCAGACAGATAGTGCGTCTTTCACAGCGCGCATTTCCCATTCTACACACGGCAGCACGCGCACTAGTACTACACTAAAGAGCCAAAGAAACTGGCACACCTGCCTAGTATCGTGTAGGGCCCCAGCGAGCATGCAGAAGCGCCGCAGCACGACGTGGCGTGGACTCGACTAATGTCTGACGCAGTGCTGGGGGGAATTAACACCACGAATACTAGGGGGTGGAGATCTCTTCTGAACAACACGTAGCAAGACATCCCAGACATACTCAATAATGTTCATGTCTGGAGAGTTTGGTTGGCCAGCAGAAGTGTTCAAGATCAGAATAGTGTTCCTGGAACCACTCTGTAGCAATTATGGACTTGTGGGGTGTCGCATTGTTCTGCTAGAATTGCCCAGTCCGTCGGAATGCACAATGGACATGAAATAATGCTTACGTACGTGTCACCTGTTAGAGTCATAGCTATACGTATCACAGGCCCCATACCTCTTCAACTGCACATACCACACACCATTACAGAGCCTCCGACGTCTTGAACAGTCCCCTGATGACATGCAGTGTCCATGAATTCATGAGGTCGCCTCCATACCCGTACACGTAGAACTTCTCGATACAATTTGAAACGAGACTGCTCCGCACAGGCAACATGTTTCCTGTCATCAAAAGTCTAATGTTTATGTTTAAGCCCCCCCCCCCCCCCCCCCCCGGCTTTGTCTCGTGCAGTCATCACCCTACCGCTGATGTTTCGTTGAGTGGTTCGCACGCTGACACTTGTTGGCGGCCTAACATCGAAATCTGCAGCATCTGGAATTTTCCCAGCGTATTTCCTCTTCTAATAATTTCCGGGTATGCAGACGGATCCCGTCGACATTCTGCGATGACATTTCGGCCCAAAGACGGCCGGCCATCATCGGGTGAGTACGCAACTAGTGAAGAGCCCAGGTGCAGTCGCGGCATTTATGCCGAATCTCGCGCATGCGAAATGTACTGGCACCCTACTGCGCATGCGTCAGGTGTTGACATGCGCGGCATAGCCGAGTTGCACGTGCTGCCCTCGGTGGTGAAAGTAAAAGATCATCTAGTCATTGAGTATCAAATGACGCCGTCGATTCCGCTGTGATTGTATAATTTTAATAACAGGAGTCCAATTTTTATTCAGTTGAAAGCCATTGTCACGATTTATAAGATTATCGGCAAGACGTATTTCGACTAATTCTTTGATTACACAATTCTAAAATCCGGAAACCGGAGCTAAATTTTTTTTCCATTGTATTCAATTGAATGTCCCAAAGAAATACAATGCTCTGCTACTGCCGATTTTGACGGTTGCCGCAAACGGGTGTATCTTTCATGTTCTGCACATCGTTCATGGACAGTTCTTGTCATCTGGCCAATATATGCAGAGCCACATTCACAGGGAATTCTGTAGACGCCTGCTTTCTTCAGTTGTAACGCCGGAAATGCATATCCTCCTATTTCCATCTATTTTACCATAATTTTTTCCTTCTTTTGTTACCTGAAGATATAACATTTCTGTGTCTTTATATATTGTAATTGTTTTAATATTTGTATATATATATATATATATATATATATATATATATATATATATATTTATGCATTTATGTCGATGTATAATTGGTTTGTTTTGTAAATATTATTTGTATTTTACGCTGGGTCTTGCCTAGGGAAAACTATGCTATCGAACGAATACATCGATAGGTCGTGTGAAGAACGAAAGTGTGTAGGATCTTTGGTAGTGTTAACTCTGCCGCGTGGAGCGCGGGCAGAGAGGGGAGTCTGGGTTGGAGTAGTGCGATTGAGCAGGTTTGTTGTGTGACGCTCCCGCAAGTTGCCGGGCTTTCGTGGTTTGGCAGCATGTTATTGCGATCGACTGGCTATGGTAGTTTCTAGCACGGTGTCGCGGACGGGAAGCATTAGCTGGCACACATCAAGAGCCCGTTTCGCCTGGTGACCGTGTCGAGAAGAAGGCGCGCCAGCATCCAGCTTCTGCAACAGCGACGGCCGACAATGAGTGACTGTCGCCACCTCCTCGATCGACGACTTCAAACGTTCAATCAACCAACAAGGAAGACTAAAAGCACGTAAAGTTTCAGAACTGTATGGCAGACCTCAGCTTTTAAAATTGTTGCATCACAAAATTAGAGCAACTTAGCATGAACCTTTGTTGCTCATTGTCCCAATTGCATTGCCAAGCAGCGTCCCTTCCTTTTCTGAAATGAACCCGAGTGTCGTTGAAATTCAAACGCCAGCATTAAAACAATATAATTCAATTTCACTGCCTTAATTTCAAAGTTCAGTTAAAGTATTCATAGCTGGCTACAATATTTAGATTACACGAGCACAAATTAAGAGTGCCAGTTTTGTTAGCATATTTTAGCTTACCTGTGACTGCAGATCAGCTTGGTACGTACTAAATTTTACTATTGTTAATTGTTCAGAATCATTTAATTCAAGTTCGAAGTTAAATCTCTTATTTCTAAATTGCATAGATTCAAGTAGCTTTTGAAATGATTGTTGAGGTATCCCAAGACTAACTGTATTTTACTGAATTTCGATATGCTTCAGAAACAAAGTTCACTATTAATGTCAGTCACTAAACTAACTTTCAATTTTCCAGTTATATTAATTCTTTTGCTAAATTAAGTCAGGGTGTAGCGAAATTTATTACTTCAGACAAACATTCAGTTTTCACACAACACGTGTCAACCTTCAGTTGCCACGCTTTTAGTGCTAATTATATGTGCAATAACCTTTCTTTTTCAGTTACTATAGTAATTGTCCTTAGGACTGGCGACCGTAATTTTCCCCAAATCTCAAATATCTAATTACCGCTAGTTAATTTTTGTCGTAACGGCCGCACATTTACTTTCTTTATTAACTTCACCTCTTTTCAAAATTAATTTCCACCAGTTTCATTTGCATTTTTCCTTTCATTTAGATGTAACCCTTTCCTCCCTCTTTACCGACAGATTAACTTCGGTGACGATTGCTTTTCCCAAATTTCCATTAGGTACACGCGGTTTAATTTTTCACTGTCATTAAGGTCGATAAGAGAGGGGGAGGTTACACGTGGCGACCTGGTGACAGGACAATCCTCAGATTTGAGGTTGTTCTGGACACGAATTTTGTTTGGTGCAAATGTCGTAACAAAGTATTGGTTACGAACAGATAGTTACGTCAGCGAGATTAAGTAGTGGGAGGAATCCTAATTAGATTTGAGATTTGTTATTTATATTGAAAATTATTAAAATGAGTGAAGGCAACAATTACCAAAATTTGGTAGACTTGGATACGGAACAATCGGTCGAACAGTGGGAAACGCGCACCGCGGTACCCATTGTTCAGGGGCAGGCGGCTAGCGTGAAAGACGCGACCGCCGAAACGCAACAAAGAGCAGAAATGGAATTCCGAACTTTAGAAAATGTTACGGAATCGGAAGTGAAAATCAAATCTGAACCCCTTGATGACCAATACGCGGGGACAATTAAAGAGGAAGCCGCTACGGAAGTAAAACCAGTAGTCTCCGGGATTTAGCTGATTTATTGAATGTTTTGATTAACGAAATCAAGGCTCAGTCTAGCAAGATAGAAACTCAATCGGCAGAAATTAAAGGTCAGGCTGCCAAGCAAGAAGCTTAGTCTGCCAATCAAGAACTCTGTCTGAAAAAATTGACAGGAAGCTGGACAATCAGAACAAAGCTATTAATGTTGTTAACAACAATGTTGGACTTGTTAACGCAAAAGTTGATAAAATAAAAGAAGATATTGTTGTGATTAATACCGAAATCGGTAATCTTAAACAGGAAATGATAGGCGTTCAGGCGGAAATTGCGAGCATAAATACGCGTTTTAATTCCGAAATTAGCAGAATCGAAAAAAGTGTAGGAGAAGCAGTTGCTCCAATCATCGAGAATAAGGTGACGGAAGAAATTCAATTAGTGAAAAAAGAGGATCAAAAGAAGGTGGAAACTTTAAAGGCTTTAGTATCCGAAGTAGATACCAAAGTGACGAAACAGGCTAATACCTGCAAAGAGAAAAAAAGGGAAGTAGAAACGCTTGCGACAACCACTTGCCAAGTAATTACGAGAGTGTCGGAATTAGAAAAGAAACTTGACGAAAAACAGAGCTCTGTGCCAATCTGCGCACATAGTTCCGAATTGTTGACGAAAGAGGAGCGGTTCGACCCCTTGAAAAAAGGCGGTATACACGCGACGGATTTCATTAAAAATTGTGAAAGAGTTTTACCCAGATCATGGACTAATGAGAGAAAAATTAATGCGGTTATTGATGTGTTGGCTGGTGATGCCAAGCGTTGGGGCTTAAACCTCAACATTACGAACCTGACTTTTGACGAGTTTAAAAATTTGTTTCTGGCTGAATACTGGTCAGAGCAAAAACAGTAAAGTTTCTGGCGCGAATTTGTCGTATCGAGGCCTTTCGATGCGAATTCGCGCGGCTCGATGAAGGAGTTTTGTGAGGGCTGGATCCGCAAGTTGGAATATTTGCGTGATCGCCGCACGGAATCCGAAATAGTCTGGGAACTCTACAAGAAGCTTCCAGATGATACAAAACGCTACGTAGGAAGCAAATACAGGAAAATCAGTGATTTCCTGGAAAGAGTTGAGGACGAGAACTATTGGCGCAATAATCGCGACAGTGGTAGAGGCCGTGGTAACAACAACGGGTACCACAGCAACCACAACAACGGCAACTATGGGAATAATGCATACCGCAATCTTGGCAGCAATAACAATAGTGGTTCGGGCCGTAATGACAATCGATACAATGCAAATAATAACAGGAATGACGGAAACCAGTATCATGCTAGCGTGATACGGGCTTCGCGGATTAGTAATAACGCCAGAGGGTGTGGTCAGCCGCCTCAGCAGCATCCGGGGAGCGTATCTGCTGGGACGAGACAGGGAAACAATTAGCCGCGCCGGTGAGGGGCCGACCGGGCGTGGAGAAATTTTGGCGGCCCAATAACAGTAGAAAACCGAGGTGTCGTCGTTATGAAAATTCCGTATGGAATAATCAACGGCGGGAGAGTGTGCCAGTGTTAGGAGAAAGGAGTGCGCCCACAAGTAGTAGATCAGCTGTAGACACGGCGGTAGAAAATACATTCACTGTCAGTGAGAACAATTTAAGTAGTGTTCCGGAAAACGATTATAAAGTGGCAGCTGTAACACCCACAGCGGAACTGGAGAGTGAGTTTAAGAATGATTCGCGATTGTTGAGAGAAGATCAGATGTCGGATAACACGTCCGTCATTGAGCGAGGGGATGCAGAGAGGGATGAGGTCTGGTTAAGGCAGTTCGGTCGATTATACGACGAACTAAGAGATTATAGGGGCCTGTACGGGAGAAGTGTTTATAGGGAGCGCGGGCAGGATTTTCCGCGTCTCGTCCCGCAGGAAGATAGTGTTTGTGAAGTGATAGAAAGTTCTGGCCCTAACCGGCAGACTTTACCAGAAATAGTTGATGTTAATTGGGAGCACGAGCAAGATTCGTCGTGTTTCGTCCCGCAGGAGTTGGATGTTGAAGTACTAACGGCAAGTTCTCGCCCTGACCGGCAGACTTTACCGAAAGTTATAGTGGGAGAAGTGGCCGACCCATCCGACGCAAAACTCCAGTTTAAACATTGCGAAAGTATTAAGGAGAAAGATTACGAAAATTTTAATGATATCCGGGCACGATTGGCAGAAAAGCACGTAGATTACACCGTGTATGAGGTTAGAGCTGACGTTATACGGTCGGACGGTAGCAGTGTGGGTTGCGCAGATCCAGAGGAAGTAATTGCAGACACTACTGGGCACATTCCTCCAGGTAGATTGGCAGATGAGATCAATCTGACCAAAGAGGAATCAACGAAGGTGACAATTTATGAATTGATAGCAAAGCAACACTCGCTAGTTGACGAGTTACAGGAAAAGGTTTCGGTATTGGAGGCGAAGCTACAGACAAAGCCTCAGGACAAACGTGTTGAAATTAAAACTGTATGTGAACAGAGGCTGAAAAGGCCGCCAGATAAGTCGGATTTATGGTCAAAGCCGGATGGTTTTTTCTGGAATGACCTGGATATAGACGAGGATTTACTGTGGGAAAATAAAGAAACAGTCGAGGACAGGTGTAGACAGATAGTAGTGTCTGTTAATATGCACGACCTACAACTAAACGTGTTGATTGACACCGGTGCAGAATTGAGTGCTGTATCTGGGAAAATATTTGAGTTACTGAAAGACAGACCTGGTATCGTAGTTATGCCAGTAACAGGAGTGAAAATTATCGGTGGTACTGGGAAGGCCAGTAAACCGGTCACAAAACAGATTTTTGTCAACTTCGAGATATGTGGGGCACGATTTGAACAAGAGTTTGTCGTCGTGCCAGACTTAACTACGGAAGTAATTATCGGGTTAGATTGGCTATTAAAGTACCGTGCAGTGATTAATTGCGAAATCAAAACTTTGACATGTACGTCCCAAGATAAAACAATAGTAGTTAGTTTTGAGGAGGCAGGAGACGGTGTGCATAGGCAATACCAGCGTATACACATTGTTAACTGGCCGGATGGTATTGATGTAGGTATGAATTTGAACTACTGTAATGTGAGGAATCTCGGCATTGACAATAGAGTAGAAAGTGAATTGGAAAGTATTGTAGACGGTGTGTCAAACGTAACACACGAACAAAGACGAGGCCTGTATGAAGTGATAATGAGGAATAAGAGTGTGTTTTCAGACAAACCGGGACTTGTGGAAAGATATAAATGCAAGTTGCATGTAATTCCGCACGAACCATTCTTCGTGAGACCGTATGCTATACCGCTGTCCAAAAAGGAAGCAGTGCAACGGGAGATAGATAAGATGATCGATTGGGGAGTGATTGAAAGAAGTACAAGTCCATACAATAACGGTTTGGTCATTGTAGCAAAACGGGATGGTAGTGTGCGTATTGTGATTGACGCACGCGCTTTGAATAGGGTCATTCAACGCGAAACAGACCAGAGAGTATGGAGGAGATTTTGCAACGTTTTCATGACGTTAAGTTCATGACTAGCCTCGATCTGACGGCTAGTTACTGGAAAATAGAACTCGACGAAGAATCTAGGCCATACGCCGCCTTCTTATTTGCGGGCAGGTGTTATCAGTATAGAGTACTGCCGTTTGGACTTAATATATCTGTGTCCGTATTGATCAGGGCCCTAGATAAAGAGCTAGGGCCGGCTTTGAGTTCAAGATTAACTGTATATGTTGACGACCTATTGTTAGCCAATGCCACTTGGCATGACCATTGTGACCTGTTAGATGAAGTTTTTAGAGCATTGCGCCGTGGCGGAATGACCCTAAAGCTAAAGAAATGCGAATTTGTGAAGCAGGAACTGAAATTTTTAGGGCATGTAATTACCACTGCTGGTACTACGAAAGACCCAGAGAAACTAGAGGCAATAAGGAATTGTCCTCCACCCAAGTCTAGGAAACAGTTAAAAAGTTTTCTAGGGCTCACAGGATTTTACCGTAAATTTGTAAAAGGACAAGTGTTTAATGATGAAAATTTGAATAACCTCTTACGCAAAAATGTTCCGTTTGTGTGGACTGACGGGTGTCAGGCCGCTTTCGAGAGATTAAAAGACGAGTAATTAAGATCTAACATACAATTCCATCCTGATTTATCGCTACCCTTCCATCTGGGAACGGATTCGTCGAATTACAGGGCGGGGGTAGAACTGTTCCAAGAAGTTGGTAAAGGGGAGGATAAGGAACACCGGACGATAGCGTTCGCGAGTCGAACTTTATATCAAAAAGTGAGCGAAACTACACGATTTCTGAGAAAGAGTGTCTCGCTATCGTGTGGGGATTCAAGAAGTTCAAGGGTTACCTATGGGACCGTAAGGTGATTATTCATACGGACCATAAGGCGCTCACTTATCTGAAGGATCGTAAACTACTTCACGAAAGGCTGACTAGGTGGTCACTGTATTTACAACAATTTAACTATGACATCTGTTACGTAAAAGGGACCGACAATTGCGTAGCGGATGCGCTGTCGCGGTTGCCCGAGTCTAATCAAGATCTATTGAAAGATGAGGCAGATGGAGTGGTCAAATTATACTATTTTAAAGAAGTTGAGGGACGCAAATTAATAGTGAACGTCTGTAAGAATCTACGTCGTCATCAGAACGAGGACGGATGTTTAAATATGGTGAAAACCCGATATGACGAAAGGAGTCCAGAAGGAGAGAAATTAAGGAAGTATTACAAGATATACGATCGTATCTTGTACATACGTAAGGGTGAAGATAGTAATATTTGGGGGGTATGCTGGCCCACCAAAGTCGTCACGGAAATAATAGACTACTACCATTTGGCGAATGGTCACTGTGGACCAAAGAAATGTACGGAAAAGCTGAGTGAAGTAGTGCATTTTAACAACATGTTAAAACGCGTTACTGACAGAGTGAAAACTTGCGATTTATGTCAGAAGGTGAAGGTTACCAACTGTACGAGTCGTGGTCCTATGCAAAGTATAAGGCCTAACGACACCTTTGAATTACTATGCGTGGACTTGTACGGACCTTTGCCCAAGTCATCAGGAAACTTTGCCTACATTTTAGTAGTGCTAGAAAGTTTTTCCAAGTTCATCAAGCTATACCCGATTAGGAAAGCTACAGCCAAAGCGGTCTATAGCAAGCTTGTGAACGATTATTTTGTTCATATTGGTAAGCCCAAGGCGATTCTATCAGACAATGGGGCACAATTTACTTCTAAGTTGTGGAATGAAGGCATGGAAAGTAATGGGGTCAAAGTGATCCATATTTCAGCTTACTGTCCGGCTGAAAATCCCGCTGAGAGGTATATGCGTGAGCTAGGCCGACTTTGCCGTACCTATTGCCATCACAACCATAGGGCGTGGGGCAAATATGTAGCAGTATTTGAGAGGATTATGAACACCTTGAGACATGAATCGACGGGATTTTCTCCAGAGGAAATCCTGTTGGATGACAGAAGTAAAAGTTTAGTGGAAGAGATAATCAAATTCCCTCCACGGATTGACATTAGTATTGGTGTGAAAAAAGATGGTTTGCGAGAAGTAATGAAGCTAAAAGCCGATGCTCGCATACGTCGTCATGACGCTAAAGCGCGTTTTGCTTATAATGGACCATATAAAGTCATTGGTATACCTCACACAAATGCTTATTGCTTAGAGTATCCAAGCTCTGGAAAACTATTAGGTATACGGAACATTGTAGACTTGAAATTGTACGAACCTAGGATTGATTAATACCACAGAATGGGTAATTTGTACAGTATGTAAATATAGAGTGTAAGATTTAAGGATTTGCTAGGTTGCCATGCTTATGCCTGACCAAGAGGTCATTAAAGAAGTTGTAATTAATAAGTAATTAATTTTGACTGAATGATTTAAGAGGAATTGATTAATAATCATTTGAAAAATCCAAGCTGCTAGTTTAAGTTTTCAGCAGAGTCACTGTAGATTAAGGAATGTAAATATGATTTTGTAACTAGCTGTAAGATTTCATAAATATGTGATTTACTAGTCACTGCCGATGTACTTAGACGCTGTTTTAAGTTTCAGGCTTGTACTTGTGTGATGATGAACAGTGTTGAGTTATCCACTGTGATAGAATTAATGGACTCCTTGAGATTACTCGGGAGTGAGTTGTTCCGAAAGAATTCAGTGAAACGGACGTTCTGGAAATGCCGTTACACAGGCGAGTGAGATCAAGCGTGCCGCACAGGCGGGCGCAACAATACTGGCGAGGCGGAGCCGCTGTCGGCTCTTGTGCCGCTCTCGGCATTCTTTGTACTTGCGGGTACGAAAGGCGGAATAGTTTTTCTTCCCGGACAGCTGATGTGAAAGAATTCTGCTCTCAATATTTATGTTTTTGTCGATCTGCTCAATATTATTTTCTTGTTTCGCTTTAATTGGACTCTCATGACGAGAATATTAATTATGAAAAGGCTATATAAAAATGTGTATAATATGTAATTAATAATTAATTTGCGTATTTTGATTACCTGTTTTTATGGCCATGTACTCTGATCAATTTTGTAAATAATATTCCATTTCTTGGTAGTGTTACGAATTTTGACGATTTTAGAATAGCTAAACCATTTTCTATGTTTTCTATGAATTTTAATATGTTGTCAATCTGTTTTATTTTGTGCAAGATGACAGAGTGGAATAAGATTAGGAGTGTCTCCACTCAATTATTATGGTCTAAAAATTGATTTATGCTTAATTAGACGAATGCTAAATTTTGATGATGTTTTGACCATATGCATTTCCGCTGTTTCTTTTTTGGGACATTTTCTGAGTCTGTTTACGTTACACGAACATCCTCAGACAATGTTGGGCACGTGTAACGCCGGAAATGCATATCCTCCTATTTCCATCTATTGTACCATAATTTTTTCCTTATTTTGTTACCTGAAGATATAACATTTCTGTGTCTTTATATATTGTAATTGTTTTAATATTTGTATATATATATATATATATATATATATATATATATATATATGCATTTATGTCGATGTATAATTGGTTTGTTTTGTTAATATTATTTGTATTTTACGCTGGGTCTTGCCTAGGGAAAACTATGCTATCGAACGAATACATCGATAGGTCGTGTGAAGAACGAAAGTGTGTAGGATGTTTGGTAGTGTTAACTCTGTCGCGTGGAGCGCGGGCAGAGAGGGGAGTCTGGGTTGGAGTAGTGCGATTGAGCAGGTGTGTTGTGTGACGCTCCCGCAAGTTGCCGGGCTTTCGTGGTTTGGCAGCATGTTATTGCGATCGACTGGCTATGGTAGTTTCTAGCACGGTGTCGCGGACGGGAAGCATTAGCTGGCACACATCAAGAGCCCGTTTCGCCTGGTGACCGTGTCGAGAAGAAGGCGCGCCAGCATCCAGCTTCTGCAACAGCGACGGCCGACAATGAGTGACTGTCGCCACCTCCTCGATCGACGACTTCAAACGTTCAATCAACCAACAAGGAAGACTAAAAGCACGTAAAGTTTCAGAACTGTATGGCAGACCTCAGCTTTTAAAATTGTTGCATCACAAAATTAGAGCAACTTAGCATGAACCTTTGTTGCTCATTGTCCCAATTGCATTGCCAAGCAGCGTCCCTTCCTTTTCCGAAATGAACCCGAGTGTCGTTGAAATTCAAACGCCAGCATTAAAACAATATAATTCAATTTCACTGCCTTAATTTCAAAGTTCAGTTAAAGTATTCATAGCTGGCTACAATATTTAGATTACACGAGCACAAATTAAGAGTGCCAGTTTTGTTAGCATATTTTAGCTTACCTGTGACTGCAGATCAGCTTGGTACGTACTAAATTTTACTATTGTTAATTGTTCAGAATCATTTAATTCAAGTTCGAAGTTAAATCTCTTATTTCTAAATTGCATAGATTCAAGTAGCTTTTGAAATGATTGTTGAGGTATCCCAAGACTAACTGTATTTTACTGAATTTCGATATGCTTCAGAAACAAAGTTCACTATTAATTTCAGTCACTAAACTAACTTTCAATTTTCAAGTTTTATTAATTCTTTTGCTAAATTAAGTCAGGTTGTAGCGAAATTTATTACTTCAGACAAACATTCAGTTTTCACACAACACGTGTCAACCTTCAGTTGCCACGCTTTTAGTGCTAATTATATGTGCAATAACCTTTCTTTTTCAGTTACTATAGTAATTGTCCTTAGGACTGGCGACCGTAATTTTCCCCAAATCTCAAATATCTAATTACCGCTAGTTAATTTTTGTCGTAACGGCCGCACATTTACTTTCTTTATTAACTTCACCTCTTTTCAAAATTAATTTCCACCAGTTTCATTTGCATTTTTCCTTTCATTTAGATGTAACCCTTTCCTCCCTCTTTACCGACAGATTAACTTCGGTGACGATTGCTTTTCCCAAATTTCCATTAGGTACACGCGGTTTAATTTTTCACTGTCATTAAGGTCGATAAGAGAGGGGGAGGTTACACGTGGCGACCTGGTGACAGGACAATCCTCAGATTTGAGGTTGTTCTGGACACGAATTTTGTTTGGTGCAAATGTCGTAACAAAGTATTGGTTACGAACAGATAGTTACGTCAGCGAGATTAAGTAGTGGGAGGAATCCTAATTAGATTTGAGATTTGTTATTTATATTGAAAATTATTAAAATGAGTGAAGGCAACAATTACCAAAATTTGGTAGACTTGGATACGGAACAATCGGTCGAACAGTGGGAAACGCGCACCGCGGTACCCATTGTTCAGGGGCAGGCGGCTAGCGTGAAAGACGCGACCGCCGAAACGCAACAAAGAGCAGAAATGGAATTCCGAACTTTAGAAAATGTTACGGAATCGGAAGTGAAAATCAAATCTGAACCCCTTGATGACCAATACGCGGGGACAATTAAAGAGGAAGCCGCTACGGAAGTAAAACCAGTAGTCTCCGGGATTTAGCTGATTTATTGAATGTTTTGATTAACGAAATCAAGGCTCAGTCTAGCAAGATAGAAACTCAATCGGCAGAAATTAAAGGTCAGGCTGCCAAGCAAGAAGCTTAGTCTGCCAATCAAGAACTCTGTCTGAAAAAATTGACAGGAAGCTGGACAATCAGAACAAAGCTATTAATGTTGTTAACAACAATGTTGGACTTGTTAACGCAAAAGTTGATAAAATAAAAGAAGATATTGTTGTGATTAATACCGAAATCGGTAATCTTAAACAGGAAATGATAGGCGTTCAGGCGGAAATTGCGAGCATAAATACGCGTTTTAATTCCGAAATTAGCAGAATCGAAAAAAGTGTAGGAGAAGCAGTTGCTCCAATCATCGAGAATAAGGTGACGGAAGAAATTCAATTAGTGAAAAAAGAGGATCAAAAGAAGGTGGAAACTTTAAAGGCTTTAGTATCCGAAGTAGATACCAAAGTGACGAAACAGGCTAATACCTGCAAAGAGAAAAAAAGGGAAGTAGAAACGCTTGCGACAACCACTTGCCAAGTAATTACGAGAGTGTCGGAATTAGAAAAGAAACTTGACGAAAAACAGAGCTCTGTGCCAATCTGCGCACATAGTTCCGAATTGTTGACGAAAGAGGAGCGGTTCGACCCCTTGAAAAAAGGCGGTATACACGCGACGGATTTCATTAAAAATTGTGAAAGAGTTTTACCCAGATCATGGACTAATGAGAGAAAAATTAATGCGGTTATTGATGTGTTGGCTGGTGATGCCAAGCGTTGGGGCTTAAACCTCAACATTACGAACCTGACTTTTGACGAGTTTAAAAATTTGTTTCTGGCTGAATACTGGTCAGAGCAAAAACAGTAAAGTTTCTGGCGCGAATTTGTCGTATCGAGGCCTTTCGATGCGAATTCGCGCGGCTCGATGAAGGAGTTTTGTGAGGGCTGGATCCGCAAGTTGGAATATTTGCGTGATCGCCGCACGGAATCCGAAATAGTCTGGGAACTCTACAAGAAGCTTCCAGATGATACAAAACGCTACGTAGGAAGCAAATACAGGAAAATCAGTGATTTCCTGGAAAGAGTTGAGGACGAGAACTATTGGCGCAATAATCGCGACAGTGGTAGAGGCCGTGGTAACAACAACGGGTACCACAGCAACCACAACAACGGCAACTATGGGAATAATGCATACCGCAATCTTGGCAGCAATAACAATAGTGGTTCGGGCCGTAATGACAATCGATACAATGCAAATAATAACAGGAATGACGGAAACCAGTATCATGCTAGCGTGATACGGGCTTCGCAGAATAGTAATAACGCCAGAGGGTGTGGTCAGCCGCCTCAGCAGCATCCGGGGAGCGTATCTGCTGGGACGAGACAGGGAAACAATTAGCCGCGCCGGTGAGGGGCCGACCGGGCGTGGAGAAATTTTGGCGGCCCAATAACAGTAGAAAACCGAGGTGTCGTCGTTATGAAAATTCCGTATGGAATAATCAACGGCGGGAGAGTGTGCCAGTGTTAGGAGAAAGGAGTGCGCCCACAAGTAGTAGATCAGCTGTAGACAAGGCGGTAGAAAATACATTCACTGTCAGTGAGAACAATTTAAGTAGTGTTCCGGAAAACGATTATAAAGTGGCAGCTGTAACACCCACAGCGGAACTGGAGAGTGAGTTTAAGAATGATTCGCGATTGTTGAGAGAAGATCAGATGTCGGATAACACGTCCGTCATTGAGCGAGGGGATGCAGAGAGGGATGAGGTCTGGTTAAGGCAGTTCGGTCGATTATACGACGAACTAAGAGATTATAGGGGCCTGTACGGGAGAAGTGTTTATAGGGAGCGCGGGCAGGATTTTCCGCGTCTCGTCCCGCAGGAAGATAGTGTTTGTGAAGTGATAGAAAGTTCTGGCCCTAACCGGCAGACTTTACCAGAAATAGTTGATGTTAATTGGGAGCACGAGCAAGATTCGTCGTGTTTCGTCCCGCAGGAGTTGGATGTTGAAGTACTAACGGCAAGTTCTCTCCCTGACCGGCAGACTTTACCGAAAGTTATAGTGGGAGAAGTGGCCGAACCATCCGACGCAAAACTCCAGTTTAAACATTGCGAAAGTATTAAGGAGAAAGATTACGAAAATTTTAGTGATATCCGGGCACGATTGGCAGAAAAGCACGTAGATTACACCGTGTATGAGGTTAGAGCTGACGTTATACGGTCGGACGGTAGCAGTGTGGGTTGCGCAGATCCAGAGGAAGTAATTGCAGACACTACTGGGCACATTCCTCCAGGTAGATTGGCAGATGAGATCAATCTGACCAAAGAGGAATCAACGAAGGTGACAATTTATGAATTGATAGCAAAGCAACACTCGCTAGTTGACGAGTTACAGGAAAAGGTTTCGGTATTGGAGGCGAAGCTACAGACAAAGCCTCAGGACAAACGTGTTGAAATTACAACTGTATGTGAACAGAGGCTGAAAAGGCCGCCAGATAAGTCGGATTTATGGTCAAAGCCGGATGGTTTTTTCTGGAATGACCTGGATATAGACGAGGATTTACTGTGGGAAAATAAAGAAACAGTCGAGGACAGGTGTAGACAGATAGTAGTGTCTGTTAATATGCACGACCTACAACTAAACGTGTTGATTGACACCGGTGCAGAATTGAGTGCTGTATCTGGGAAAATATTTGAGTTACTGAAAGACAGACCTGGTATCGTAGTTATGCCAGTAACAGGAGTGAAAATTATCGGTGGTACTGGGAAGGCCAGTAAACCGGTCACAAAACAGATTTTTGTCAACTTCGAGATATGTGGGGCACGATTTGAACAAGAGTTTGTCGTCGTGCCAGACTTAACTACGGAAGTAATTATCGGGTTAGATTGGCTATTAAAGTACCGTGCAGTGATTAATTGCGAAATCAAAACTTTGACATGTACGTCCCAAGATAAAACAATAGTAGTTAGTTTTGAGGAGGCAGGAGACGGTGTGCATAGGCAATACCAGCGTATACACATTGTTAACTGGCCGGATGGTATTGATGTAGGTATGAATTTGAACTACTGTAATGTGAGGAATCTCGGCATTGACAATAGAGTAGAAAGTGAATTGGAAAGTATTGTAGACGGTGTGTCAAACGTAACACACGAACAAAGACGAGGCCTGTATGAAGTGATAATGAGGAATAAGAGTGTGTTTTCAGACAAACCGGGACTTGTGGAAAGATATAAATGCAAGTTGCATGTAATTCCGCACGAACCATTCTTCGTGAGACCGTATGCTATACCGCTGTCCAAAAAGGAAGCAGTGCAACGGGAGATAGATAAGATGATCGATTGGGGAGTGATTGAAAGAAGTACAAGTCCATACAATAACGGTTTGGTCATTGTAGCAAAACGGGATGGTAGTGTGCGTATTGTGATTGACGCACGCGCTTTGAATAGGGTCATTCAACGCGAAACAGACCAGAGAGTATGGAGGAGATTTTGCAACGTTTTCATGACGTTAAGTTCATGACTAGCCTCGATCTGACGGCTAGTTACTGGAAAATAGAACTCGACGAAGAATCTAGGCCATACGCCGCCTTCTTATTTGCGGGCAGGTGTTATCAGTATAGAGTACTGCCGTTTGGACTTAATATATCTGTGTCCGTATTGATCAGGGCCCTAGATAAAGAGCTAGGGCCGGCTTTGAGTTCAAGATTAACTGTATATGTTGACGACCTATTGTTAGCCAATGCCACTTGGCATGACCATTGTGACCTGTTAGATGAAGTTTTTAGAGCATTGCGCCGTGGCGGAATGACCCTAAAGCTAAAGAAATGCGAATTTGTGAAGCAGGAACTGAAATTTTTAGGGCATGTAATTACCACTGCTGGTACTACGAAAGACCCAGAGAAACTAGAGGCAATAAGGAATTGTCCTCCACCCAAGTCTAGGAAACAGTTAAAAAGTTTTCTAGGGCTCACAGGATTTTACCGTAAATTTGTAAAAGGACAAGTGTTTAATGATGAAAATTTGAATAACCTCTTACGCAAAAATGTTCCGTTTGTGTGGACTGACGGGTGTCAGGCCGCTTTCGAGAGATTAAAAGACGAGTAATTAAGATCTAACATACAATTCCATCCTGATTTATCGCTACCCTTCCATCTGGGAACGGATTCGTCGAATTACAGGGCGGGGGTAGAACTGTTCCAAGAAGTTGGTAAAGGGGAGGATAAGGAACACCGGACGATAGCGTTCGCGAGTCGAACTTTATATCAAAAAGTGAGCGAAACTACACGATTTCTGAGAAAGAGTGTCTCGCTATCGTGTGGGGATTCAAGAAGTTCAAGGGTTACCTATGGGACCGTAAGGTGATTATTCATACGGACCATAAGGCGCTCACTTATCTGAAGGATCGTAAACTACTTCACGAAAGGCTGACTAGGTGGTCACTGTATTTACAACAATTTAACTATGACATCTGTTACGTAAAAGGGACCGACAATTGCGTAGCGGATGCGCTGTCGCGGTTGCCCGAGTCTAATCAAGATCTATTGAAAGATGAGGCAGATGGAGTGGTCAAATTATACTATTTTAAAGAAGTTGAGGGACGCAAATTAATAGTGAACGTCTGTAAGAATCTACGTCGTCATCAGAACGAGGACGGATGTTTAAATATGGTGAAAACCCGATATGACGAAAGGAGTCCAGAAGGAGAGAAATTAAGGAAGTATTACAAGATATACGATCGTATCTTGTACATACGTAAGGGTGAAGATAGTAATATTTGGGGGGTATGCTGGCCCACCAAAGTCGTCACGGAAATAATAGACTACTACCATTTGGCGAATGGTCACTGTGGACCAAAGAAATGTACGGAAAAGCTGAGTGAAGTAGTGCATTTTAACAACATGTTAAAACGCGTTACTGACAGAGTGAAAACTTGCGATTTATGTCAGAAGGTGAAGGTTACCAACTGTACGAGTCGTGGTCCTATGCAAAGTATAAGGCCTAACGACACCTTTGAATTACTATGCGTGGACTTGTACGGACCTTTGCCCAAGTCATCAGGAAACTTTGCCTACATTTTAGTAGTGCTAGAAAGTTTTTCCAAGTTCATCAAGCTATACCCGATTAGGAAAGCTACAGCCAAAGCGGTCTATAGCAAGCTTGTGAACGATTATTTTGTTCATATTGGTAAGCCCAAGGCGATTCTATCAGACAATGGGGCACAATTTACTTCTAAGTTGTGGAATGAAGGCATGGAAAGTAATGGGGTCAAAGTGATCCATATTTCAGCTTACTGTCCGGCTGAAAATCCCGCTGAGAGGTATATGCGTGAGCTAGGCCGACTTTGCCGTACCTATTGCCATCACAACCATAGGGCGTGGGGCAAATATGTAGCAGTATTTGAGAGGATTATGAACACCTTGAGACATGAATCGACGGGATTTTCTCCAGAGGAAATCCTGTTGGATGACAGAAGTAAAAGTTTAGTGGAAGAGATAATCAAATTCCCTCCACGGATTGACATTAGTATTGGTGTGAAAAAAGATGGTTTGCGAGAAGTAATGAAGCTAAAAGCCGATGCTCGCATACGTCGTCATGACGCTAAAGCGCGTTTTGCTTATAATGGACCATATAAAGTCATTGGTATACCTCACACAAATGCTTATTGCTTAGAGTATCCAAGCTCTGGAAAACTATTAGGTATACGGAACATTGTAGACTTGAAATTGTACGAACCTAGGATTGATTAATACCACAGAATGGGTAATTTGTACAGTATGTAAATATAGAGTGTAAGATTTAAGGATTTGCTAGGTTGCCATGCTTATGCCTGACCAAGAGGTCATTAAAGAAGTTGTAATTAATAAGTAATTAATTTTGACTGAATGATTTAAGAGGAATTGATTAATAATCATTTGAAAAATCCAAGCTGCTAGTTTAAGTTTTCAGCAGAGTCACTGTAGATTAAGGAATGTAAATATGATTTTGTAACTAGCTGTAAGATTTCATAAATATGTGATTTACTAGTCACTGCCGATGTACTTAGACGCTGTTTTAAGTTTCAGGCTTGTACTTGTGTGATGATGAACAGTGTTGAGTTATCCACTGTGATAGAATTAATGGACTCCTTGAGATTACTCGGGAGTGAGTTGTTCCGAAAGAATTCAGTGAAACGGACGTTCTGGAAATGCCGTTACACAGGCGAGTGAGATCAAGCGTGCCGCACAGGCGGGCGCAACAATACTGGCGAGGCGGAGCCGCTGTCGGCTCTTGTGCCGCTCTCGGCATTCTTTGTACTTGCGGGTACGAAAGGCGGAATAGTTTTTCTTCCCGGACAGCTGATGTGAAAGAATTCTGCTCTCAATATTTATGTTTTTGTCGATCTGCTGAATATTATTTTCTTGTTTAGCTTTAATTGGACTCTCATGACGAGAATATTAATTATGAAAAGGCTATATAAAAATGTGTATAATATGTAATTAATAATTAATTTGCGTATTTTGATTACCTGTTTTTATGGCCATGTACTCTGATCAATTTTGTAAATAATATTCCATTTCTTGGTAGTGTTACGAATTTTGACGATTTTAGAATAGCTAAACCATTTTCTATGTTTTCTATGAATTTTAATATGTTGCCAATCTGTTTTATTTTGTGCAAGATGACAGAGTGGAATAAGATTAGGAGTGTCTCCACTCAATTATTATGGTCTAAAAATTGATTTATGCTTAATTAGACGAATGCTAAATTTTGATGATGTTTTGACCATATGCATTTCCGCTGTTTCTTTTTTGGGACATTTTCTGAGTCTGTTTACGTTACACGAACATCCTCAGACAATGTTGGGCACGTGTAACGCCGGAAATGCATATCCTCCTATTTCCATCTATTGTACCATAATTTTTTCCTTATTTTGTTACCTGAAGATATAACATTTCTGTGTCTTTATATATTGTAATTGTTTTAATATTTGTATATATATATATATATATATATATATATATATATATATATATATATATATATATGCATTTATGTCGATGTATAATTGGTTTGTTTTGTTAATATTATTTGTATTTTACGGGGTCTTGCCTAGGGAAAACTATGCTATCGAACGAATACATCGATAGGTCGTGTGAAGAACGAAAGTGTGTAGGATGTTTGGTAGTGTTAACTCTGTCGCGTGGAGCGCGGGCAGAGAGGGGAGTCTGGGTTGGAGTAGTGCGATTGAGCAGGTGTGTTGTGTGACGCTCCCGCAAGTTGCCGGGCTTTCGTGGTTTGGCAGCATGTTATTGCGATCGACTGGCTATGGTAGTTTCTAGCACGGTGTCGCGGACGGGAAGCATTAGCTGGCACACATCAAGAGCCCGTTTCGCCTGGTGACCGTGTCGAGAAGAAGGCGCGCCAGCATCCAGCTTCTGCAACAGCGACGGCCGACAATGAGTGACTGTCGCCACCTCCTCGATCGACGACTTCAAACGTTCAATCAACCAACAAGGAAGACTAAAAGCACGTAAAGTTTCAGAACTGTATGGCAGACCTCAGCTTTTAAAATTGTTGCATCACAAAATTAGAGCAACTTAGCATGAACCTTTGTTGCTCATTGTCCCAATTGCATTGCCAAGCAGCGTCCCTTCCTTTTCCGAAATGAACCCGAGTGTCGTTGAAATTCAAACGCCAGCATTAAAACAATATAATTCAATTTCACTGCCTTAATTTCAAAGTTCAGTTAAAGTATTCATAGCTGGCTACAATATTTAGATTACACGAGCACAAATTAAGAGTGCCAGTTTTGTTAGCATATTTTAGCTTACCTGTGACTGCAGATCAGCTTGGTACGTACTAAATTTTACTATTGTTAATTGTTCAGAATCATTTAATTCAAGTTCGAAGTTAAATCTCTTATTTCTAAATTGCATAGATTCAAGTAGCTTTTGAAATGATTGTTGAGGTATCCCAAGACTAACTGTATTTTACTGAATTTCGATATGCTTCAGAAACAAAGTTCACTATTAATTTCAGTCACTAAACTAACTTTCAATTTTCAAGTTTTATTAATTCTTTTGCTAAATTAAGTCAGGTTGTAGCGAAATTTATTACTTCAGACAAACATTCAGTTTTCACACAACACGTGTCAACCTTCAGTTGCCACGCTTTTAGTGCTAATTATATGTGCAATAACCTTTCTTTTTCAGTTACTATAGTAATTGTCCTTAGGACTGGCGACCGTAATTTTCCCCAAATCTCAAATATCTAATTACCGCTAGTTAATTTTTGTCGTAACGGCCGCACATTTACTTTCTTTATTAACTTCACCCCTTTTCAAAATTAATTTCCACCAGTTTCATTTGCATTTTTCCTTTCATTTAGATGTAACCCTTTCCTCCCTCTTTACCGACATTTTAACTTCGGTGACGATTGCTTTTCCCAAATTTCCATTAGGTACAGGCGGTTTAATTTTTCACTGTCATTAAGGTCGATAAGTGAGGAGGAGGTCACACAGTTGTAAATCGTCTTTAACGGATCCAACCAGGGCCCGGTTCTTTGCTGGTGGACGGAAGATAACTTTGATTTTATTTTTCTTCAGTAATCGGCCTATTTTCGACGACACATTCTCGACGTATGGAAGGATCGCAGTTGATTTAAAGTCGTCATCAGCGTCCCCAGTGTGTTGCTTCTTGTTATGACAGTTGCGCATGGCCTTCCTTATTTGGCGTGAAGTGTAGCCATTCTCTTTCAAAACCTTCTCCAAGTCTTCTAATTCAGCGTGGAGGTTTTCATCATCCGACATTACATGCGCTCTTTGTATTAAGGTACTGAGAACACGGACTGTTTGTGCTGGATGGTGGCAGCTTGACGCCTGGAGATACAGATCTCTGTGAGTCGGTTTCCTGTACACAGAATGTCCTAATGACCCAGCATTTTTACGGTGTGCTAGCACGTCTGGAAATGGTAAAGTGCCATCGTGAATTTGATGTTCTCATGTAATGAGTTTAAGTGATGAAGGAATTTCTCCAGTTCCTGTCTGCCATGAGGCCATACAACAAAAGTATCATCTACGTACCGCGAGAAGACCGTAGGCTTTAAAACAGCAGACTCAAGTGCTTTCTCCTCAAAATCCTCCATAAAAAGATTAGCTACCACAGGGGACAAAGGGCTCCCCACGGTGACGCCATCTGTTTGTTCAAATAATTTGTCATTGAATAAAAAGTACATTGAGGAGAGTATATGTTCAAACAAGGCCGTCTGTTCTGCACTGAATAAGTTACCAATAAGATGTAACGATTCCATTAAAGGCACTTTGGTAAACAGTGAGACCACATCAAAGCTGACTAATAAATCCGAGCTGGTAAGCTTAACTTCCTTCAAGCGACTGACAAAATCCTCGGAATTACGTATATGGTGACAACACTTACCCACATACGGCTTTAGTAGTGGGGCCAGAGGTTTTGCTGTAGAATAGGTCGCAGCACCAATATTACTCACTATTAATCGTAGTGGGGCACCATCCTTGTGTATCTTGGGAAGCCCGTAGAGTCTTGGTGGTACTGGCGTCAAGCTGCCACCACCCAGCACAAACAGCCCGTGTTCTCAGTACCTTAATACAAAGATCGCATGTAATGTCGGATGATGAAAATTTCCACGCTGAATTAGAAGACTTGGAGAAGGTTTTGAAAGAGAATGGCTACACTTCACGCCAAATAAGGAAGGCCATGCGCACCTGTCATAACAAGAAGCAACACACTGAGGACGCTGATGACGACTCTAAATCAACTGCGATCCTTCCATACGTCGAGAATGTGTCGTCGAAAATAGGCCGATTACTGAAGAAAAATAAAATCAAGGTTATCTTCCGTCCACCAGCAAAGAACCGGGCCCTGGTTGGATCCGTTAAAGACGATATACAACTGAAGAAAACAGGCGTCTACAGAATTCCCTGTGAATGTGGCTCTGCATATATTGGCCAGATGACAAGAACTGTCCATGAACGATGTGCAGAACATGAAAGATACACCCGTCTACGGCAACCGTCAAAATCGGCAGTAGCAGAGCACTGAATTTCTTTGGGACATTCAATTGAATACAATGGAAAAAAATTTTAGCTCCGGTTTCCGGATTTTAGAATTCTGTAATCAAAGAATCAGTCGAAATACGTCTTGCCGATAATCTTATAAATCGTGACAATGGCTTTCTACTGAATAAAAATTGGACCCCTGTTATTAAAATTATACAATCACAGCGGAATCGACGGCGTCATTTGATACTCAATGACTAGATGATCTTTTACTTTCACCACCGAGGGCAGCACGTGCAACTCGGCTATGCCGCGCATGTCAACACCTGACGCATGCGCAGTAGGGTGCCAGTACATTTCGCATGCGCGAGATTCGGCATAAATGCCGCGACTGCACCTGGGCTCTTCACTAGTTGTGTACTCACCTGATGATGGCCGGCCGTCTTTGGGCCGAAATGTCGTCGCAGAATGTCGACGGGATCCGTCTGTATACCCGGAAATTACTAGAAGAAATCTGTAGCAATTTGCGGAAGGTTGCACTTGTGTCACATTGAAGATTCTTTTCAGTCGTCGTCGGTCCCGTTTTTGTAGGATCTTTTTCCGGACACGTCGATGTCTGAGATTTGAATTTTTCCCGGACTGCAGATATTCACGGTACAATTGTTTATTGTTCGTATGGAAAAATCCCCACTTCATCGCTACCTCAGAGATGCTGTGTTCCATAACTCGTGCGCCCACTATAACATCAGGTTCAAAGTCATTTAAATCTTGATAACCTTCTATTGTAGCAGCAGCAACGTGTCTAACAACTGCGCCAGACACTTGTCTTATACAGGGTGTTACAAAAAGGTACGGCCAAACTTTCAGGAAACATTCCTCACACGCAAAGAAATAAAATATGTTATGTGGACATGTGTCCGGAAACGCTTACTTTCCATGTTAGAGCTCATTTTATTACTTGTCTTCAGATGACATTAATCATGGAATGGAAACACGCAGCAACGGAACGTACCGGCGTGACTTCAAACACTTTGTTACAGGAAATGTTCAAAATGTCCTCCGTTAGCGAGGATACATGCATCCACCCTCTGTCGCATGGAATCCATGATGCGCTGATGCAGCCCTGGAGAATGGCGTAATGTATCACAGCCGTCCACAATACGAGCACGAAGAGTCTCTACATTTGGTACCGGGGTTGCGTAGACAAGAGCTTTCAAATGCCCCCATAAATGAAAGTCAAGCGGATTGAGGTCAGGAGAGCGTGGAGGCCATGGAATTGGTCCGCCCCTCTACCAATCCATCGGTCACCGAATCTGTTGTTGAGAAGCGTACGAACACTTCGACTGAAATGTGCAGGAGCTCCATCATGCATGAACCACATGTTGTGTCGTACTTGTATAGGCACATGTTCTAGCAGCACAGGTAGAGTTGTTGTTGTTGTTGTGGTCTTCAGTCCCGAGACTGGTTTGATGCAGCTCTCCATGCTACTCTATCCTCTGCAAGCTTCTTCATCTCCCAGTACCTACTGCAACCTACATCCTTCTGAATCTGCTTAGTGTATTCATCTCTTGGTCTCCCCCTACCATTTTTACCCTCCACGCTGCCCTCCAATACTAAATTGGTGATCCCCTATGCCTCAGAACATGTCCTACCAACCGATCCCTTCTTCTGGTCAAGTTGTGCCACAAACTTCTCTTCTCCCCAATCCTATTCAATACTTCCTCATTAGTTATGTGATCTACCCATCTAATTTTCAGCATTCTTCTGTAGCACCACATTTCGAAAGCTTCTATTCTCTTCTTGTCCAAACTATTTACCGTCCATGTTTCACTTCCATACATGGCTACACTCCATACAAATACTTTCAGAAACGATTTCCTGACACTTAAATCTATACTTGATGTTAACAAATTTCTCTTCTTCAGAAACGCTTTCCTTGCCATTGCCAGTCTACATTTTATATCCTCTCTACTTCGACCATCATCAGTTATTTTGCTCCCCAAATAGAAAACTCCTTTACTACTTTAAGTGTCTCATTTCCTAATCTAATACCCTCAACATCACCCGACTTAATTCGACTACATTCCATTATCCTCGTTTTGTTTTTGTTGATGTTCATCTTATATCCTCCCTTCAGACACCATCCATTCCGTTCAACTGCTCTTCCAAGTCCTTTGCTGTCTCTGACAGAATTACAATGTCATCGGCGAACCTCAATGTTTTTACTTCTTCTCCATGGATTTTAATACCTACTCCGAATTTTTCTTTTGTTTCCTTTACTGCTTGCTCAATATACAGATTGAATAACATCGGGGAGAGGCTACAACCCTGTCTTACTCCCTTCCCAACCACTGCTTCCCTCTCATGTCCCTCGACTCTTATAACTGCCATCTGGTTTCTGTACAAATTGTAAATAGCCTTTCGCTCCCTGTATTTTACCCCTGCCACCTTTAGAATTTGAAAGAGAGTATTCCAGTTAACATTGTCAAAAGCTTTCTCTAAGTCTACAAATGCTAGAAACGTAGGTTTGCCTTTCCTTAATCTTTCTTCTAAGATAAGTCGTAAGGTCAGTATCGCCTCACGTGTTCCAGTATTTCTACGGAATCCAAACTGATCTTCCCCGAGGTCGGCTTCTACTAGTTTTTCCATTCGTCTGTAAAGAATTCGTGTTAGTATTTTGCAGCTGTGGCTTATTAAACTGATTGTTCGGTAATTTTCACATCTGTCAACACCTGCTTTCTTTGGGATTGGAATTATTATATTCTTCTTGAAGTCTGAGGGTATTTCGCCTGTTTCATACATCTTGCTCACCAGACGGTAGAGTTTTGTCATGACTGGCTCTCCCAAGGCCGTTAGTAGTTCCAATGGAATGTTGTCTACTCCCGGGGCCTTGTTTCGACTCAGGTCTTTCAGTGCTCTGTCAAACTCTTCACGCAGTATCGTATCTCCCATTTCATCTTCATCTACATCCTCTTCCATTTCCATAATATTGTCCTCAAGGACATCGCCCTTGTATAGACCCTCTATATACTCCTTCCACCTTTCTGCTTTCCCTTCTTTGCTTAGAACTGGGTTTCCATCTGAGCTCTTGATATTCATACAAGTTGTTCTCTTCTCTCCAAAGGTCTCTTTAATTTTCCTGTAGGCAGTATCTATCTTACCCCTAGTGAGATAAGCCTCTACATCCTTACATTTGTCCTCTAGCCATCCCTGCTTAGCCATTTTGCACTTCCTGTCGATCTCATTTTTGAGACGTTTGTATTCCTTTTTGCCTGCTTCATTTACTGCATTTTTATATTTTCTCCTTTCATCAATTAAATTCAATATTTCTTCTGTTACCCAAGGATTTCTACTAGCCCGCGTCTTTTTACCTACTTGATCCTCTGCTGCCTTCACTACTTCATCCCTCAAAGCTACCCATTCTTCTTCTACTGTATTTCTTTCCCCCATTCCTGTCAATTGTTCCCTTATGTTCTCCCTGAAACTCTGTACAACCTCTGGTTCTTTCAGTTTATCCAGGTCCCATCTCCTTAAATTCCCACCTGTTTGCAGTTTCTTCAGTTTTAATCTACAGGTCATAACCAATAGATTGTGGTCAGAGTCCACATCTGCCCCTGGAAATGTCTTACAATTTAAAACCTGGTTCCTAAATCTCTGTCTTACCATTATATAATCTATCTGATACCTTTTAGTATCTCCAGGGTTCTTCCATGTATACAACCTTCTATCATGATTATTAAACCAACAGGTAGAGTATCCCGTATGAAATCATGATAACGTGCTCCATTGAGTGTAGGTGGAAGAACATGGGGACCAATCAAGACATCACCAACAATGCCTGCCCAAACGTTCACAGAAAATCTGTGTTGATGACGTGATTGCACGATTGCGTGCGGATTCTCGTCAGGCCACACATGTTGATTGTGAAAATTTACAATTTGATCACGTTGGAATGAAGCCTCATCCGTAAAGAGAACATTTGCACTGAAATGAGGATTGACACATTGTTGGGTGAACCATTCGCAGAAGTGTACCCGTGGAGGCCAATAAGCTGCTGATAGTGCCTGCACACGCTGTACACGGTACTGAAACAACTGGTTCTCCCGTAGCACTCTCCATACAGTGACGTGGTCAACGTTACGTTGTACAGCAGCAACTTCTCTGACGCTGACATTAGGGTTATCGTCAACTGCACGAAGAATTGCCTCGTCCATTGCAGGTGTCCTCGTCGTTCTAGGTCTTCCCCAGTCGCGAGTCATAGGCTGGAATGTTCCGTGCTCCCTAAGACGCCGATCAATTGCTTCGAACGTCTTCCTGTCGGGACACCTTCGTTCTGGAAATCTGTCTCGATACAAACGTACCGCGCCACGGCTATTGCCCCGTGCTAATCCATACATCAAATGGGCATCTGCCAACTCCGCATTTGTAAACATTGCACTGACTGCAAAACCACGTTCGTGATGAACGGTAAACTGTTGATGCTACGTACTGATGAGCTTGATGCTAGTACTGTAGAGCAATGAGTCGCATGTCAACACAAGCACCGAAGTCAACATTACCTTCCTTCAATTGGGCCAACTGGCGGTGAATCGAGGAAGTACAGTACATACTGACGAAACTAAAATCAGCTCTAACACGGAAATTAAGCGTTTCCGGTCACATGTCCACATAACATATTTTGTTTCTTTGTGTGTGAGGGATGTTTCCTGTAAGTTTGGCCGTACCTCTTTGTAACACCCTGTATAGGTGCTGCCGACCGCAGCGGCGTATTCTCGCTGTTTACGTATCTCTGTATTTGAACACGTATGCCCATAGCAGTTCCTTTGGCGCTCGAGTACCTGTGCACCGTGCATGTGTCTGACTGGCACTCACTCCTCGCCAGGCGACGCCGCTCTGACCTGGACGGCTCTATATCGGTACTACGCTGGTAGTCATCATATTGTGGCTGCGCTACGGTCGCAGGTTCGAATCCTGCTTCGGGCATGGATGTGTTTGATGTCCTTAGGTTAGTTCGGTTTAAATAGTTCTAAGTTGTAGGGGACTGATGACCTCAGAAGTTAAGACGCATAGTGCTCAGAGCCATTTGAACCATTTGAACATAATTTCCCACAAAATAGGTCTAAGTGCGTTTTTTCGTCAGACCAGCCATAAAGCGTGTAGCGTTTGTTGATACTACCTTAATTTCTGGCGCCACCACCAAAATGTAACCTCTCATCTCTCAGTACGCTATTATGTTCGTTCCAACGGCAAAATGAAAGTTTTTATCACTCCTACAGTTGAATGGTTTCCAGAACTACTTAAACCTAAGTAACCTAAGGACATGACACACATCCATGCCTGAGGCAGGATTCGAACCTGCGACCGTAGCAGTCGCGTGCGTTTCCGGACTGAAGCGCCTAGAACCGCTCGCTCGCCAAGGCCGGCAATTGTGCTTTAATTGGCATTTGGTACTAGTAATAATTATCATTATAATTTTGTGTTATTAACATAACAATGTTAACGAAATTTCGAAGAAGTTTCCCCGCTTCGGTCTTACTGCACAACAGCCATCGTCTTTACTGGATTCGTGTGCAAAATGAGAATGTATATGGATATGTTACACATAAGGATGACAACAGATTTATTTCAGTTCGTAACAGATGATAAATAACTAGAGTTGAAACCAGTGTACACTGTTTGTTTCAATAACGACTTCATAAGAATACGCAAGGGTAATTGTAACAAAAACAACGTGAAAGATGGCCAACCTCCGTCTGAAGCAGTCCTCGATCTAGTCTCCTGTTCCACATACACTTGCAAGACAACGTTTTCTAAGTCTTGTGACTCCGGATGGCTGACGTTCTCGCTAACCGTATGGCAGTTGATGCAGAGCTTAGAGCAGTGGAGGCCGGATATTCGGCAGCTGCAACAGTAGCCACGGCACTCAGGTCATACTAACATTGGGAGCTGCCGGTTGAAGCACCTTGGTCGGAACAAAGCTACCCTTGGACCTCGTCCAACCCCACTCCTCTGGATTTTTGTTTTTTCCCAGCCACTGTTGTGCCTGAAGGTACAATGGGAGAATATGCTGGCAAGCAGCATCCTCAATTACTACATTTGAACCAATTTCGTTGTGGCGGACCGCGCTCTCTGGGAGCCGCACGCAGCCTCGGCGCCGCCAGCCGCACAGTGTCTCGCCAGGCCAGCTGCCGCCGCCTCGCCGCCCGTACTACCAGCAGGTCCTGCGCCGTGCCGCGCTGGCGCACCTCGCCTCGCCTCAGCCGGCCACGACTACTCGGCCTGATTGGGCGTCCCCCGTCCGTGGCCGGCTATTAAAGTTGCACGCGCCGCCGGCTGTAAAGTCGGCCATTGCAGGGCTCATTACACGACACGGGGGCAGCGCGCCTCAGAAATTCCATTAGGCGGCGGCGGCGGCGGCGGCGGCGGTGACCCTGCGACGCGCGCACCAGAGGTCGCCAGGTGCGCTGGACCGCCACCCCCACGTCAGGTTGCAGTAGTCTCGAGCTCGCAATCTTAAGCCGAGTCGCTGGTCGAAACTCAACGGAAACAACGCGCACTGTCTCTCGGTACCCACTGTGTTTCTAGGGAAACCGTTCTTCGGATGCGTAAGCATCCTATTGCTATTTAATTGTAAAGGACACACACCGAGGTGGCAAAAGTCACTGGGTAGCTGTAACACGGCCGGTAGTACGAATGGGTGGGGTGGGGAGGGGAGGGGGGTACCTTTACTGGCTGACTTCTCGTTTCGTGACCGTTGCTTTTCTTGACCGTGCGTCCTGTCCACACCACGTACCTGGTAATCCCGCATCGGTCGTACTGTTCTGCTCCACACTGCTGCTGGCTTGCCTGAAATTATCTCTCGAAATATGCAAGCGGGTTTAGGTAAGCCACTCAACGTTAAAACACAACACTGTCCTATGTCTGGTATGAACAACTATATTCTGAGACGATTAAAGGAAAATCGCAGGTTGCACTGTTTACATTCTAATTCAGAAGTGTTATCCCAATTAATGGATGATTAACAGTACACAAAATATCATTCGGACGAGCGTACGCATAACCGACACGACGCGGGTGATTGTTGATTATGCGGGAGCCGAATGATCGAACGAAAGTTCTTACGCTCGTCACACATACAGATACCTGGTAATAGTCCTCCTTGTCACTAGTAATGATATAACACTGTTCGTAAAGTTAGTTTTTCAGTTCTCAGTTCTCACCTGTACCAGCGTGCAGTGCGTGTAACAGGCGCGGCGCGGCTGATTGTTGATGATACGGAACGCGATGATCGAACGCACGTTCTCACGCTCGCTACAAATCACTGGCACTTCATTGCACTCTTTTGTGGTAAATAATATTACTGATTCACATTTGTTCATTCTTGGAGACCTAACACGGCGTGGATGATCGATGTTGCGCGACACGCAACGAGAGGATACATAAATACGTTATTAACGCCACTGCTCATTTTCAATTACTTCTTGACACACTTTCCTCTGAACCATTTCCATATGTCGTCACTTTACTGTAATAGCAGTTGTAGCAACACTTCAACCTGAATACTAAAAATGCTTCTACATGCAGAGCTACACACTACACAACATAACAGTACCGTGTCCCGCGCTCGACTCTCTACAGACGCGGCTGCCCGCAAAGATATTCCACAACTAAGCGAGCGATATGACAATACGCTTACATAGCGATATGCACATATGCAGTAGTATCCCGTACACATGTGATAAAAGGCCAATACACTGGTGGGGCTGTTATTTGTACTCAGGTCATCCATGCGAAAATGTTTCCGACAGGAATTAACAGAATGGGAACGCGGAATGGCAGTTCGAGATAAGAAGCGTATGACATTCCATTTTGGAAATCGTTAGGGAATTCAGTATTCCTAGACCCAAAGCGCCAAAGCATGCCGAGGATGTCACATTTCAGTCATTACCATTCACCAAGGACAATGCAATGGCCCACAGCATTCTTTTAACGACCGAGTGCTCAAATCAAATGGTTCAAATGGCTCTAAGCACTATGAGACTGCCGGCCAGTGTGGCCCAGCGGTTCTAGGCGCTTCAGTCTCAAACCGCGTGACCGCTAAGGTCGCAGGTTCGAATCCTGCCTCGGGCATGGGTGTGTGTGATGTCCTTAGGCTAGTTAGGCTTAAGTAGTTCTAAGTTCTAGGGGACTGATGGCCTCAGATGTTAAGTCCCATAGTGCTCAGAGTCATTTGAAACATTTTTTAACTTTGGGACTTAACAGCCGTGGTCATCAGTCCCCTAGAACTTAGAACTATTTAGACCTAACTAACCTAGGGACATCACACACATCCATGGCCGAGGCAGGATTCGAACCTGCGACCGTAGCAACAGCGCGCTTTGGGACTGAAGCGCGCAGAACAGCTCGGCCACAGCGGCCGGCTAACGACCGAGAGCAATGCCGCTTCCGTAGAGTTGTGAGTGATGACAGACAAGCAAAACTGCTTGAAATAACTCCAGAAATCGATGTGTGGCGTACAAAGAACTTACCCGTTCGGAGAGTGCGCCGAAATTTGGCGTTAATGGGCTATTTCAGCAGACGACCGACTCGAGTGCCTTCGCTGAGAGCACTACATCGTCAGCAGCGCACCTCCTGGGCTCATTACGATATCGGCTGGACTCCAGACGACTGGAAAACAGTAGCCCGGTCAGAAGAATCCCGATTTCAGTTGGTAAGAGCTGATGGCGAGGTTCGAGTGTGGTGCAGACCCCACGAGGCCACGGACCCATATTGTCAACAAGGCACTGTGCGAGCTGGTGGTGGCTCCATGATGGTGTGGACTGTGTTTATATGGAATGGATTGGGTCCTCTGGTACAACTGAACCGATCATTGACTGAAAATGATTATCTTTGGCTACCTTTGCAGCCATTCATGGACTTCATGTTCCCACACAACTATGGAACTTTTATGGAAGACAATGAGCCATGTCACCGGAACCGAACTGTTCACGATTGGTCTGAAGAACATTCTGGACATTTTTAAGTGAATGGTTTGGCCACCCGGATAGCCCACTTGCATCCCAGCAAACATTTATCGAACATAATCGAGAGCTGAGTTCGTGCACAAAATTCTGCATCGGCAATACTTCCGCAATTATGGACGGCTATAGAGGCACCGTGGCTCAGTATTTCCGGCAGGGGACTTCCAAAGACTTGTTGGGCCCATGCTACGTAGAGGTGTTCCACTATGCCTGGCAACAGGAGGTCCAGCACGGTATTAGGAGATAGGCCTATCCCATGACTTGTGCCACCTTTGTGTAAGTGACGGAAAGTCAAAACGTTCCTGACATCATTTACTAAAAAAATGGTTCAAATGGCTCTGAGCACTACTTAAACCTAACCAACCTAAGGACATCACACACATCCATGCCCGAGGCAGAATTCGACCCTGCGACCGTAGTGGTCGCGCGGTTCCAGACTGAAGTGCCTAGAACCGCTCGACCACACTGGCCGGCTAAATAAAAAAAAAATAAAAAAAGGACTGTTGTAAATAAAAAAACCGACAACAAGAAGACGCAACGCAAGAAACGTCAAATTGGCAGGAAATGCACTAGTTGCTTCGATATGGAAATGATTATGAGTTTCAGAGAAACCGTACCAGTAGGTACGAGCAACGGCACCTAAACTGGCGTGCAAAAGTTAAGGACGAAAGTAATTTTTCCATGATGTGTCGCTGCCAAGTAACATTCCTCGATGAAAGTTGTACCATACATAGAAAGAGGCATTACAGTATAGTACAGAAGGCACCTGAAAGAAATAGGCAATGAGACGAACAGATGCTGATGATGAGTAAAGTGTTTTAAGGAGACCACACATGGAAGAACATCAGTGCCCCCCCCCCTCTCCCCACCCTAACTGTTTGCGTATCGTGTACTACAGGCGTAACATGGGCATCAGCCCAGTACACAGCTAGAACCGCCTAGAAACCACCACATCCACTATGCCTGGTACACCGACCCCCGTCGTGTTAATCCGCCGGACTGATTCGATCCAGAGCCGGTATGGCTCCACGTCCCGGATGCGGCCGCGTTAACACGTGTACAGGATGGCGGCCAGTCAAGGAATATTTTAGGGAATTGGTTTAAGATATTTATTTCAAAGGCCCAGTGGAATCTTTGCAAGTTTTCTCGCAGAGTAGTTCACGCCGTGCCTACGTGACACAAGTCGCTTTCCTTTGAAAACCGAGGCAGTTCTGTCCAGTTAAAGCTGCTGACAGGAGATGCCCTGAGACCTCTGCTGAAACTGCTAGCGAATTCACGCTATTGATTTTAGCCAATAGCGAGCACGGGATACCAATCACACGTGTGGACGCTGTATTATATCTCTTAGAAAAAAAATGTAACTATTTATTTAGAGGAAATTTGTTTGTCCTTTGATTTATCGTGATCTGTTACTGATTTTTAGTGAAGTTAGTTTTTACGTTTAGCTTTCAAAAAAAAAATACAAGAGAGATATAATAAGCGAAATAATGAATTTCGTAGATTGCCAATTACGTATTATATCTGGTTTTATCGAGCGCCAGGCTCCCTACAAATTACTGTAAATGCAATAGCGTAGTATTACTCAGTTCCAGTTCACTGATCTAAAATTATTACTATCACAGAAAATAGACAAGTTTTAATAAAATTATGTCACTGAATTCCTTCAATTAATCTCACTGAATATTTTTACATAATTTCTTCCGCTCCGGCTATCAGATATTGTGCTGTGAAAAAATATTTTTAAATGTACCGCGTAATGGCGGCTAATTGTTAACAGTCAGAGATCACTGTTACTCGCTCCGCAGCAGCTGGAAACATGCTAAATAATTTTCATTAAATATTCTTTTCATAAGATAAATGTGACGTATGTTCTTGAAATAACACACGGAGATCACTTTATACTAATATATTCTTTCTAGAACACAGTTTACACCATTAAATATTTGCAATTACGTTCCGACAGAAACAAATGCTAGCGCATCACAACAGCTTGCGTACCTTATTCCAGCTAACACCAGAACGAACAGAACAAAACAAGACTAGACAGTAGAATGAGCATTGCATTGTGTTTTATACTCTTACAAAGATAATAATACTTCTTTTAATTACTTACACATTATAATCTCATAGAATAAAAATAATGTCTTTTCTGCATCTATCGATCTATATTGTATATTTTTACAGTTAGTGTAATTACCTTTCGCAGATAAATCGATGTTTGCAGTTCATTTTGAGTCACATACAGTCGTTTTTATTTATGTTTCACCTCGATAATGGTGAATATTGCAAAAGGGTCACTACAGCTGGAGTGGTCTGCGGGGCAGAACACAGTTGCCCCTCTCTCTTGTAATCCAGACCTGGTGCAGAACAGACGTCTTTTTGGAAGGCAGAGCCTCTGGCTCTGCTTTTCGCGACCGGCCACCAACGTCAGTTAACACGAACCAGTTCCCCTTCCGTTGCCGATGTTAATTAATTGTTCGACCTCCTAGATTGGCCTAAACCTGCTACCTTCCGACGCTAGGCGCGCCCTTTGTACTCCGTATATTGAAATATATCCTCTTTATTGTACTTATTTTCCTGTTTTGTCATTTAACGGCAGCCCTGGATGCCCACTCTCAAATCCTTACCGCTCGACCTCCTGCACACTGCCGCCACGAAGCATATTTAACCCCCTGCCCTGCCATTTTATACTTTAACATTGGTGTCAGAAGTTTCTCTCCCCAGCCCCAAACCACGTACTCTTTTTCAGTTGGTGTCAGAAGTGGGATGTACTCTTTTACACACACGCCCCTATCCGGGCGTGTCACACGTTCGGAAATTACCCTGTTATTCAAAAACAACAGTTACACAAAAGCCACAGCGATTTGTGATGCTAGCCTGGACATTACAAAAAGTGGGACACGGTTCTTACTGCAACGCACTCCCACGCCTCCCACGCTGGCCACAACACTAATACGGATTTCACGTGACAGGACGTTGCATTCCTCCACCGGAGCTGTTGACAAATTGTGAATGGTCGTTGGTACTAGTGGTCGCACCGCAATGCGTTTTCCAAACGCATTTCACACGAGCTCGATAGGAATTAGCGCTAGAAATACCACGTGGGTCGTTTTTGACCCATAGGCAGTTCTACAATTTGATATCACTGTCATCTGTTTTCAGAGTCTAATAGTTTCTGTGAGTGTTACGATATAATTCACAGAGGTTGGAGTACATTACGACAGTTTAGGACTAAAATAACCTTAAATGCGAAGGATTCAGAGGTCGCACGATGCTTTATATCAACGAGGCTTTCTGTTTCCTACGGATTTGACACGCAAAACGGTGAAGTGGCACAGGGAAGCCCCTTCTACACTTTCTTTCTCCCTTCTTCGTGTGTGACCGCTCAGTGCCATTCAGTACGATCACGACGACACCCCTCGATCGACGTTAGCACTCGTGGTGTCACTCGCCTTCACACGTGGCAGTGGACGTTTGAAAATTCGTGACGCTAGCTCAATGGTCGTCAATTGATTTAAATGTATTTCCCGGCTGACTCTTAATTCAATTACTGCCACGGGGGTGAGGAGAAAGAACACATCCTGGTGGTACCAGCACTGTGCGTATTTAGATTTTCGATTAATTTGAATGGTTTGCAATGTTCCAGCGATTCTATTCGAACTCTATGCTGATGTACCGACAAGGACCATTTTCGCAGATGAACATGCAAGTACGTAATGCATGTTTAGTTTCTCAATATAGTTCGTCGCACTCACACATTATACATCCGCTGTAAGAACAATTTCCTGCATTTACATTTTTGTGTCCCACAAAATTGGTTGGCTAAATATTGTGACGATACGTTACATACAACTTCCAAAGATATTGTTTATCATGTAGTCAAGACTACGTAATGAAGCCAAAATCGTGGATAAAATTGAAATATAGTTTGTTTATTAACACTTTTCTTTTCACTAATTAAATATGAAATATGAATCGGGAATGGAGCTGCTGATACTATCCTTCTTTTTTACTATTTTAGGTCCCCGTCAATTAATATCTGGTAGTTAATAAGCGAACTATTTTTTTATGCTGGCACGTTGTTTGTATCAGTCACCCCCGCAACCTTCCAAGGATAAGGTTCTATTAATGTTCGGCGCACACGCGTTTCACCATTTGATAAAATGCAGAATTACGTAATCTACAGCTTTCCGTTGCGCACAACTTTCGTGGGTTCCACAACCATAACAGTTTCCCAAGAGTACTTTTCCCAGCTAACACAAAGTTCGAATAATGTTGTCGGATTCATTTTCACTTCACCCGACAATAAAAGTCTCTGATCACTTCGTCACACGGAATGTATTTTAAACGTGCTTTAAACGTCTTTAAATAATCTCCTTAACGAATTTCGCAGTCGCGTACCACTTTTTCACCGACTAGCCCGATCGCGATAACTGAAGGTACAGAGCTTAATAATGTATTACATGTTCTTTTATATGTATTAAAAAACAAACGCGCCCCTGTATCTTTCTGTCGCGCTTGGTCTTTGCTACTTTGCTTTTTATTACTTTTCATTATATTGCCTCTTAGTAATACTGTGCAGTTATTAAGGTTTCGTATTACTTTCCCCTTTTTAATTCTTCCCCGATTTTAATTAATATGATGCTATTTGACACGCCTGCCCGCAAGTACCGTTATAACAAGTGAATCAGACTCTGCTGACATTCACCTTAGAAGGCAGCAGACGTCAGGTGGGTCGCCCTTACGAAGGTTTCCTGTCTCTATATCTTTTCCTGTGGTCAAGCTAAGATGGCTGAGGCAGTCCAGATAGCAGCATTGTGGCTTAGGGGAGAGTGGTGGGCGCTTCTCCTATGAATACGTTATTCTATGACTTCCCCGCGTCACTTCCTGGCGAGAAAGCGGAGAGTTCCGATGGCACCGCTTGGATTCAGACCGAGCCATACAGCACAGCGTGTGCGCACGGCGGCCAGAATGTGTTACGCGAGACACCTGTGCCGATGGGACATGTGAAACGACAAAAGGGAAACAAAACATCAGGCTTATGTTTCAAGTGCAACAAGTGTGTGCAAAAACTGCCAACACCAAACTATTGTGATATGTCTGAACTGTGAGTCCATCCCACCTTGGACAGTTCCGTCCACTCCTTTGTTTTTAAATACTTCCAAACATTTGTAATCCTAGAGTGAAATTGTTTCTTCTTATATTTTTATTCCTTGATTGCAATAAGCAAGAAAACCCGTAGATCATTTTAGTCATATGCTGCATTTTAAAATCTTTTAGCAATACTCATTACTTACATTACTGTCCGTAAAAGTACAAATACTTTAGTACTCACATAAACTGTAGGTTTTGTCTCTGTTTATGTCATTTTCTAAAGAAAAACCGTATAACATTGTTTTACTTACTTGTTTTAATTATATTTGATGAAAGACGGATGAATTACTCCTGTAAAATTTAAAAGAAAGAAATATTTGTGTCTGAAATTTTATTTTTGATTGTGTACTACTCATTTTAGAGACAAATAGTCCTTTGGTTACACTTCAGAGTCTTCCTGAGCGTGCTGTTAACGTGGTAACACCCAAAACGCCACCCAGTTTTCCTGCTGTGGTTTCAGAAATGACGCACCCGGTACTTCCAGGGGTACGGCGAAGTCTGCTGCTACTAGTGTCAAGTCGGACGAACGGTTAGGAGAGTTTTTATTTTTTATTTTTTTAAATTTATTTATCGTTCCGTGGGACCAAATTAAGGAGAAGTCTCCACGGTCATGGAACGAGTCAATACATGAGGTTATAACACGATAGTAGAAACAGATAAAATGAAATACAAGAAACGTATTCAGGCGACAATTCGTAAGTTTAAATAAAGAAAATCAACTATGTAACACTGGAATTTGTTTAATTTTTCAGCTCTTCCAGGAGCTCCTCGACAGAACAGGAGGAGTGAGCCATGAGGAAACTCTTCAGTTTAGACTTAAAAGCGTTTGGGCTACTGCTAAGATTTTTGAGTTCTTGTGGTAGCTTATTGAAAATGGATGCAGCAGAATAGTGCACTCCTTTCTGCACAAGAGTCAAGGAAGTGCATTCCACATGCAGATTTGATTTCTGCTTAGCATTAACTGAGTGAAAACTGCTAACTCTTGGGAATAAGCTAATATTGCAAACAACAAACGACATTAAAGAAAATATATACTGTGAGGGCAATGTCAGAATTCCCAGACTATTGAATAGGGATCGACAAGAGGTTCTCGAACTTACACCACATATAGCTCGATCAGCCGGTTTTTGAGCCAAAAATACCCTTTTTGAATCAGAAGAATTACTCCAAAAAAATAATACCAGATGACATAAGCGTATGAAAATATGCGAAGTAGGCTACTTTTCACGTTGAACTGTCACTTATTTCAGATACTGCTCTAATGGTAAATAAAGCAGCATTTAGTTTCTGAACAAGCCGGCCGTTGTGGACGAGCGGTTCTAGGCGCTTGAATCCGGAACCGCGCAGCCGCTACGGTCGCAGGTTCGAATCTGCCTCGGACATGAATGTATGTGATGTCCTTAGGTTAGTTAGGTTTAAGTTGTTCTACGTTCTAGGGGACTGATGACCTCAGATGTTAAGTCCCATAGTGCTCAGAGTCAGTTTCTGAACAAGATCCTGAACATGGGTTTTCCACAACAGCTTACTATCTATCCGGACGCCTAGGAACTTGAACTGTTCCGTCTCGCTTATAATATACCCATTCTGTCTGAGCAGAATATCAGTTCTTGTTGAATCGTGAGTTAAAAGCTGTAAAAACTGAGTCTTACTGTGATTTAGCATCAAATTATTTTTCACAAGCCACGAACTTATTTCATGAACTACATTATTTGATAATGTTTCAATATTACACACAAGATCCTTCACTACCAAGCTGGTGTCATCAGCAAACAGAAATATTTTTGAATCACCTGTAATACTAGAAGGCATATCAGTTATATAAATAAGAAACAGCAGTGGCCCCAGCACCGACCCTTGGGGAACGCCCCACTTAACAGTGCCCCATTGGGACTGAACATCACTACCATTCTCAATATTGCGGAGAATTACCTTGTGCTTTCTGTTCTTAAAGTAAGAGGCGAACCAATTGTAAGCTACTCTCCTTACTCCATAATGGTCCAACTTCAGCAGTAATATTTTGTGGTCAATACAGTAAAAAGCTTTAGTTAAATCAAAGAAAACACCTTGCGTTCGCAAGCTTTTATTTAATCCGTCCAAAAAAAAATGGTTCAAATGGATCTGAGCACTATGGGACTTAACAGCCGTGGTCATCAGTCCCCTAGAACTTAGAACTACTTAAACCCAACTAACCTAAGGACACCACACACATCCATGCCCGAGGCAGGATTCGAACCTGCGACCGTAGCAGTCACGCGGTTCCGGACTGAGCGCCTAGAACCGCTCGGCCACCGCGGCCGGCAATCGTCCAAAACCTCACAAAGAAATGAGAATATAGAATTTTCAGTTGTTAAACCAATTCTAAAACCAAACCGTACATTTGATGGCAAATTGTGTGAATTTAAATGCTCCAATAACCTTGTATATACAACCTTCTCGATAACTTTAGCAAACACCGATGGCATAGAAATAGGTCTATAATTGTCAACATTATCCCTGTCTCCCTTTTTATAAAGTGGCTTCACTACCGAGTACTTTAATCGGTCAGGAAACCGACCACTCCTAAAGGAGAAGTACTGACCTAACACACATAGAACAATACTTCGGTATTCTGCTAGATACCCCGTCATATCCATGAGAGTTCTTGGTCTTTAGTGATGTAATTATTAACTCACTCTCCCTCTTGTCAGTATCAAATGGTTCAAATGGCTCTGAGCACTATGGGAGTTAACCTCTATGGTCGTCAGTCCCCTAGAACTTAGAACTACTTAAACCTAACTAACCTAAGGACATCACACAGCCGGCCGCGGTGGCCGTGCGGTTCTGGCGCTGCAGTCCGGAACCGCGGGACTGCTACGGTCGCAGGTTCGCATTCTTCCTCGGGCATGGGTGTGTGTGATGTCCTTAGGTTAGTTAGGTTTAAGTAGTTCTAAGTTCTAGGGGACTTATGACCTAAGATGTTGAGTCCCATAGTGCTCAGAGCCATTTGACACCACACCCATCCATGCCCGAGGCTGGATTCGAACCTGCGACCGTAGCAGTCACGCGGTTCCGGACTGAGCGCCTAGAACCGCTCGGCCACCGCGGCCGACAATCGTCCAAAACCTCACAAAGGAATGAGAATATAGAATTTTCAATTGTTAAACCAATTCTAAAACCAAACCGTACATTTGATGGCAAATTGCGTGAATTTAAATGCTGCAATAACCTTCTCGATAACTTTAGCAAACACCGATGGCATAGAACTAGGTCTATAATTGGCAACATTATCCCTGTCTCCCTTTTTATAAAGTGGCTTCACTACCGAGTACTTTAATCGGTCAGGAAACCGACCACTCCTAAAGGAGAAGTACTGGCCTAACACACATAAAACAATACCTCGGTATTCTGCTAGATACCCCGTCATATCCATGAGAGTTCTTGGTCTTTAGTGATGTAATTATTAACTCACTCTCCCTCTTGTCAGTATCAAATGGTTCAAATGGCTCTGAGCACTATGGGAGTTAACCTCTATGGTCGTCAGTCCCCTAGAACATAGAACTACTTAAACCTAACTAACCTAAGGACACCACACACATACATGCCCGAGGCAGGATTCGAACCTGCGACCGTAGCAGTCGCACGGTTCCGGACTGAGCGCCTAGAGCCGCGAGACCACCGCGGCCGGCCTTGTCAGTATCACGGAGGAGCGCTCGTTCACCGGATATCCCATAATTCCAGGCGCTCCGCTGCCTGCGCTCTTCGATGCGGTAGCGCACTGCCAGCTATAGAAATGAAGGCAGGACCAACGCACGCTTGATAAACCTCACTTGGGGAAGGCGTACAGTGTCACAATGACGTTGATCACTAAGGTCAGATCGTCCATCGTAACATCATGTCTCCCCACGATACAGCACCAGGACCACCAAAAGCGTCATGTTGGACAATCTCCCTATGTGCATTACTTGCATTACGTTCGCAACGCTCCCCATGCACGTGAAACGATGCTGTCAGCAATGAGAAACTCCTGTGTTACACTCGTCACCCTTCGTCCTCCTTCCAGTTTCCGAACGATTCTTTCCACTGTGCGGTCATCCAAATGTTGCTTCCGGAACACGTTGTAGTGAAGAACACACCAACTGCTCGCTGACTGAAATACCACATCTTTTCTCGTTCCTTCAGTTGTCTCGTGTTGTTGCTATTCGTCGCTATAATCGCTCTGACCTCATGCCATGAGACGTCCAATTTTCTGTGCATGATTGGGGCACCTCTGGCATTATGATCCAGTACTTTCATTCATTTCCACAGAGTAGTTAATGTGTTACTTTGTCCAGCTCCTCATCAACTTGGCAAAACAACGTGTATTCTGTGTAAAAGGAAATATTGCGCGTCGAGTTTCTCATTCATAATTCATATCAGAATGTGTTTTTTTTTTTTGTCAGACAATTGTTTTACGCCTCGCGGAAACGGCGGAAAAGTGTACCTACACTTGCTGGAATCCGACAGCGGCTGGCTCGTAAGTTACCGAGAGAGCAGTTTACCGTTCCGCAGTGTTGCTGCTGGTGTAGATCGGAACCGGACGAATGTCACACGAATGTGGAATCAGTTGGTTCTGTCTGGCCATACTCAGCGGCATGGGGAATTCTAACGTGATTAGCGCCCGAGAGGACACACTTCGAAACGGGAAGTCAGCTTGGTGCTTGAGGAGTGGTAGCGCAAGGCCGTCTACTAAACATCACTCGCACAATAACAATTTTATTAAAATAAATCAGCACTGTACTCATTAAGTAATAAGATAACAAGTCCGAGCAGGTTTCCAGCCAGCTTCCTTTTACAGTCAACCGATTGTGGGCAGGAATTAAACCCGGCGCCAGTTTACAGTACTGGACGCGCCGTTCTACATGACGCTCGCCAAATAGCGCAGTTTCACAGCATTACAGATTGCATTAGAAATAACCTTTCACAATACTAATAAATAATTTTTACCTCCACAAATAAGAATATCTTAAAACAATAGTGCTTGCATCTAACTCCCATAGCTATTAACTCTTGAATAATAAACCAACAAGTCCTGGGAAACCTGACGCGAGCGTTATATATGAACTTGGAAAAAAAAAGAAAGAAAACTGTGCTGACGACAGTAGCCTAATCGGACAGAATCAAGCAAAAGGTACAGCATCGAATACGAGAATGGCATGCGCGAAAGAACCGTTTTGATCCTGCAACCACTATGAATCAAGACATTAGCTGCCAGTAAGCATTCATTAAATCAGCGGGGAAATGAAAATTTGTGCCATATCGGCATTCGAACCCAGTTCTCCCGTTCAGTAGGCAGATGCGCTGACCACTACGCCAAGCGGACACACAACTGCACGGGCCTCCCTAGTACGCCTCCCGTTAGGCCCAAATTCTCACCTCATCCACACACTACTAATATAGCGCCCCTTGCCCATTATCCTCATTGCCGGCCGCGGTGACCGAGCGGTTCTAGAGGCTTCAGTCCGTAACCGCGCTACTGCTACGGTCGCCGGCTCGAATCCTGCCTCGGGCATGGATGTGTGTGATGTCCTTTGGTTAGTTAGATTTAAGTAGTTCTAAGTTCTAAGCGACTGATCACCTCAGATGTAAAGTCCCATAGTGCTCAGAGCCATTTTGAACCATTATCCTCATTACTCACGACATTTCGCTAGTACCCGTGCGAGTTCTAGCGTGATGTGATTCAGTACTGAACTGATCACTGGCTATCCTCACCTCAATTATATATATGCCGCTTCCAGAATATATCGCTGTGCTGCGGAGTGTGCGCTGTTACGGAACTTTCTGGCAGATTGAAACTTTGTGCCGGACTGAGAGTCGAACTCGGGACCTTTGCCTTTCGCGAGCAAGTGCTCTACCAACTGAGCTACCCAAGCACGACTCACGACCCCCCTCACCGGTTTACTTCCGCCAGTACATCGTCTCCTACCTTCCAAACTTCACAGACGTTCTCCTGCGAACCTCGCTAGACTGTCACTCCCAGAAGAAAGTCGTGCTTGGGTAGTTCAGTTGCTAGAGCACTTGCGCGGAGAAGGCAACTGTCCCGAGTTCGAGTCTCGGTCCAACATATAGTTGTACTCTGCCAGGAAGTTTCATACATATCCGGTGTCTGTTCTTTCGGACTTGAGTGCGCACGCACACCACGTTTAAAGCAATCGGCCAAATGCCTCGAGTAATGAGGATAATAGGCAAGGGACACTATACTGTGTGGATAAGTTGACAATTATGATGTGATGGGAGGCGTGCTCGGGTAGTCCGTGCATTTGTGACGACCACTGTGTCAATGCGCAGTGGTCTGCGCTTCTGCCTGTTGAGGAGGAGAGCCGGGTTCGAATCCCGATCCGGCACAAATTCTGAACTTCCCCCGGTGATTTAATCAGTGTCCGTGGCAGCTAATGTCATTAATTCCTTTGAGTCATGAAAAACTATTAAAATGGACACACTCATTAAGCAAGTGCAGAGCACCTGTACCACTCTAATCTATTCTCCCCGTACAACCCGAATAAATGGCCAGTTTAGACCTAAGGCAAATAACATTTAATTGTGCCACGTTGTGAGAGGAACAAATTAACGGGCGGAGTCAACAGAAAACAGTAAATAAGAAAAACTTTTTTTAAGTCTGTCGGTACTAAAAACGAATACCAAGAAAGAACAGACAATTTTAAAACTGGCGCAACGAGAGCTAAAATAGTAATCTTGATTGACTGACGGCTGATACAGTAAACAGTTTTTTAAATGCGGGTGTTAAGATTATTAAATATAAAACTGAATGAAAAGACGAGTAATCCGTTGTAACTGTATTTATTCAAGTCGATTATAGACCCACACAAACGGTTTCGCAACTTTTAAGTTGCATCTACTGGTGTACATAAACGCTGTGTCACATGGTGTGAGGACTATGAGTGCCGCACAGTAAAAGTCAGTATGGCCAGGCGAAGTTCTCAGCCCTTCTCAATTGACGAAAACCATCATCAGTTGATAAAAAAACCGTCAAAGATGAGTGTCACGTTTGTGTTAAAATCACAATCATCACTATACCGATTAAAATATGTTATTGTCGGCCTATGTCAAGCAACCGAGAATGCACCTCGTATATGTTATCGAGGGAAGTACTGGGCGCTAAAGCCGACACGTTCATGTGTGTTTGTCACCAACACAGCAGCTGACTACGTAAGCTACGAGCGTCCCGTGTGTTGTCGAAGCGTGTGCTGTGACAGAAACTGAACTAAGTTGTCGCTTTCGTGTATTTCATTCAGCGTTGATTTGAGGGAAGGGACCAAACAGCGAGGTCATCGGACCAGTCGGATTAGGGAGGGATGGCAGGAAGTCGGTCGTTCCCTTACAAAGGAACCATCCCGGCATTTGCCTGAAGCGATTTAGGGAAATCGCGGGAAACCTAAATCAGGATGGCCGGAAGCAGGTTTGAACTGTCGTCCTACCGAATGCGAGTCGAATGTGCTAGTCGCTGTGCATGTCGCTCGGTTTCAATGTAGACAGAATTTGCCACGTGCACATGTAGTGTCGTGAAATTGTCAGTTTTGGAGCTGACCCTGGAAATAAAATCAGTTAAAAGTAGGATCCCTGCAAGAAGTGTTCACTTGCGCACTACTCGGCGATCTACAACTATATCGCGAAGTTAATAATATGTATGACTGGGATACTCAAAAGCGCTGTCAAAGGCCTTAATACTAATCGTTTGTCTTTGGATAATTTAGAGGAACGCCTCGCTCTTGACGGTGAGCAATGTTAATGGCCAACACTGTATGAGCTAGAAACCGGACGAAGTTGTTGTGATTGTGGGGTGGTAGTGGGGGGGGGGGGGGGCGATAAGGTGTCAGTCCGCAGTGTGTGCAGACTGGGCTCTGGCTGGACTCTCGCAGCCCCCTCTCCTGGCGGCGGTGTCTCGCATCCGCCCACCGTCAAAGCCACAGAGCCGCCCTGCCGCCGCACTGACTCTGCCGCAGACATCCCCAGCAGGTGGCTGTGGCCGGGTTCTCTCCACCTGCGCTGCCAGCAGCTCCAACTCGTTCACGTCTGACCACAGCTGCCGCCACGCGAGGTTCCTGCACTGTGCAAAATTTGTTTCCACCGTCACAATTCATTCTTTTGCTGATTTTCGTTTGTGTCGGTACCATTTATGTAAAATTCAAAATGTTCTGGTTTTTTATTCACGATATACACACATCTAAAAAAGTTTTGCGTCACCTCGGTTCCGAGAGTTCCGGAACCTGTACAGAAACTTGGAATAGAGATCAACATAAACATCATTTCCGACCTTTTTATTGCTCATGAAAACCACACATTGCATGTTGCACCACCATACAGCGAGACCCTCAGATGTGGAGGTCCACACTGCTGTACACACCGTTACCTCTAATACCCAGTAGCACGTCCTCTTGCATTGATGCATGCCTGTATTCGTCGTGGCATACTATCCACAAATTCATCAAGGCACTGTTGGTCCAGATTGTCCCACTCCTCAACAGCGATTCGGCGTAGATCCCTCAGAGTGGTTGGTGAGTCACGTCGTCCCCTTTCAATCTATCCCAGGCATGTTCGATAGGGTTCATGTCTGGAGAACACGCTGGCCAATGTAGTAGAGTGATGTCGTTATCCTAAAGGAAGTCATTCACAAGATGTGCACGATGGGGGCGCGAATTGTCGTTCATCAAGACAAATGCCTCGCCAGTATGCTCCCGATATGGTTGAACTATCGGTCGGAGGATGGCATTCACGTATTGTACAGTCGTTACGGCGCCTTCCGTGAGCACCAGCGGCGTACGTTGGCCCCACATAATGCTGCCACAAAACAGCAGCGAACCCCCACCTTGCTGCACTCGCTGGACAGTGTGTGCGTTGAGCCTGACCGCGTCGTCTCCAAACACGTCTCCGACGATTGTCTGGTTGAAGGCACGTGCGACACTCACCGGTGCTTGTTGCTGGGCCCATCTGTAGTGTCATGGCGGCAAAGATGGACCTCATGCAGCCTATCGCCCACAGTTTGAGTCTTAACACGACATGGTGGCGTTGCTGTCAGGGCTCCTCCGAGCCATAATCCGTAGGTACTGGTCGTGCACTGCACTAGTAGCCTTTGGGCGGTCTGAGTGAGGCATATGATCGCACAGTTCCTTCCTCTCTGTATTTCCTCCATGTCTGAACAACGTCGCCTTGGTTCTCTCCGAGACGCCTGGACACTTACCTTGTTGAGAGCCCTTCCTGGCACAAAGTAACAACGCGGACGCCATCGAACCGCGATATTGACCGTCTAGGCATGGTTGAACTGCAGACAACACGAGCCGTGTACCTCCTTTATGTTGGAATGATTGGAACTGATCGGCTATCGGACCCCCTCCGTCTAATAGACGCTGCTTATGCATGGTTGCTTACATCTTTGGGCGGGATAAGTGACATCTCTGAACAGTCAAAGCGACTGTGTCTGTGATACAGTATCCACAGTCAACGTCTATCTTCAGGAGTTCTGGGAACCGGGCTGATGCAAAAACTTTTTTTGATGTGTGTAACATAAAAAAAATGAGATGACACGCGGAGGCGGAAATGTCCACAGTTAAAAAAAAGTAAGACAGCAAATAGAACGCTACACATAGGATAAGCAGAATCAAAGTACTTCACGCAGTTTATGTGAAATCGATACAATACATCGGTGTTGAGAATTCTACATCACCATCGATTGCACCCGTACCATATTCCTATGCACCAGGAATTGCATGGCGACGACTTTGAACGTCGTGTACAGTTCTGCCACTGGGCACAAGAGAAATTACGGGAATATGACAGATTTTTTTGCACGCGTTCTATTTGGTGCCGAAGCGTCATTCACCAACAGCAGTAACGTAAACAGGCATAACATATACTATTGGGCAACGGAAATCCATGATGGCTGCGACAAGTGGAACATCAGCGACCTTGGCGGATTAATGTATGGTGCGGCATTATGGGAAGAAGGATAATTGGACCCCATTTTATCGATGGCAATCTAAATGGTGCAATGTATGCTCATTTCCTTCGTAATGTTCTACCGATGTTACTACAAGATGTTCCACTGCATGACAGAATGGCGATGTACTTTCAACATGATGGATGTCCGGCATATAGCTCACGTGCGGTTGAAGCGGTATTGAATAGCATATTTCATGACAGGTGGATTGGTTGTCGAAGCACCATACCATGGCCCGCACGTTCACCGGATCTGACGTCCCCGTATTTCTTTCTGTGGGGAGAGTTGAAGGATATTTGCTATCGTGATCCACCGACAACGCCTGACAACATGCGTCAGCGCACTGTCAATGCATGTGCGAACATTACGGAAGCCGAACTACTCGCTGCTGAGAGGAATGTCGTTACAGGTATTGCCAAATGCATTGAGGTTGACGGACATCATTTTGAGCATTTATCGCATTAATGTTGTATTTACAAGTAATCACGCTGTAAGAGCATGCGTTCTCAGAAATGATAAGTTCACAAAGGTACATGTATCACATTGGAACAACCGAAATAAAATGTTGAAACGTACCTACGTTCTGTATTTTAATTTAAAAAACTACCTGTCACCAACTGTTCGTCTAAAATTGTGAGCGATATGTTTGTGACTATTACAGTGCCATCTATCACAAATCGAAAAAAGTGGTCAAACTAAAACATTCATATTTCTTTACGTACTATACGAATATGTAATAAAAATGGGGGTTCCTGTTTGAAATAACGCAGTTGATATCCCTTTGACCTATGACAGCGCCATCTAGCGGGCCAACGATAGCGCCATCTGGTTTCCCCCTTCAAGCCAGACAAGTTTCGTTCTTTGTAGTTTTTTCGTTTGACGCTTATTTCGTGAGATATTTGGCCCGGTCATGATCAATGGACCACCCTGTGCTGTTCATGCAAAGGAGAACTAGTACACTCCGGCCAATGGGAGACGTTGATTGTCTACCAATTTCCTTATTTTTATCGTTTCAGGATCGTCCTTTTCTAAAGCGAAAATGTGTATGGATCAAAACTGACTGTTCAGTAAGATAGTAAGTAGCTACTGGTTAATCTTCCTGGCTGTGTGGTCGATGCATATTGTTCCGGCATGAAGTGAAGCGCCCGCACGCCAGTCGGGAAGGTTAGAACAGAGAGGGCCGAGAAGGAGACGTCAGCCAGTCGCATGCTGAGCGACCCCTCTCCAGGACGACAACGCTACGGCAGCGCCCTTTACATGAAGAGAACGCAGGCGCTGCACCGACTGGCAGCGGCCGAGTTTTGAGAGTTTCACAGAAGCGTCAAGATCAGCGACCTGGACAGAAGCACCCAGTGTATTACTTCACTTGTACTGGAGTCGTTATTCTGAAGGACACTGATTATATTACATGTCGCACTTTGCTTGCGACACATCTATGTATTCCTCAAAGTTAACTATTGTCATTTATTTTCTGTAATAAAATTCATTTATACTATTTGCTTGAATTGTTGTCTAGCGATCCGAGAAAGCAGGTTTCCTAGGCACACCATCTTCGACGCGTAGGAAGGATGCAACACATATAAAACTTTTTTGCTCCTGATATTTCGCGCATATCTGCGATGGACGACTATTGTGGTGTTTCTCGTTCCACCAGATCTTGGCGACTGATCTGTTGTGTCTGCAAAATGCAGCAGAATCAGGAGCACCTCTGAAGAAGTGCAGCGCAGCTCTGGACGAAGCGTCAGGCAGGAAGAAGTTTCGTGGACCACGAACATACAACCCAGAAGATTCACCAGCAGCTAAGCTGACCGGTCGTGAAAGCCTGTATTTTACGATCAAAATTTCGAATGCTCCGTTTATTCTAACTACGTAACACATACACAAAGCGTTAAATAGTAAGTATTTACGGAACAGAATAAATGCGCACCTAGAATGTGTGGAAGGAATAGGGTTTGGGAGAGGAGATGTAGGCAACTTATATTAGCTTTGCTGTGAAGTCTGGAAATGCCCAGAGATTTCACGACACATGTCACTAGTCAGCACCAAATACGTGTCCTGCTTTTCTTCTGACTGTTACTGAATTTTTGCGTCTGTCTGGTTGGCGAGACAGGATGCTGATTTCTTCCTATCGACGGCAGCTGCCTTCGTTCTTCTACCCGCTGGATACGCACATGGCACATGTTCCAGAAGCAATAAAAAACCAAAAGTGTACGATAGCTACAGCCGGAGGGTCACGGAGAGTAACACAAAGTACTTTAAAAATCTGTTCGTTATGCAGTACATGATATGATACAGTATGCTAATGCTTCGAAGAACAACGTTGGCACATTGTTACTAATCCCACTCAGTAATGGAAGCACAAAATTATTTGAATTTATAAAAAGCAGAAAATCCAACAGGGTACATTAGCTATCGAAACCATGTAGACGATTCTGTAAAAGCACTGTCGTAGATTGATCATCAACTCTGATCTCCGAAAGGATCGTTTTCTTCGGTAAAATTTAGGTATGACAAAACATCTAAATAAATACAGATACAATCAGTTTAATACGTAAGGCTACAGCCTTCATCAGTGGTAGTTTACAGTCAACATCAACTGGATAGGATGTTATTGTGGGTAAGTTACTGCTGAGAGAAGCGTTGACAGGTCACTTACGGTTCCATAGAATGTCCCATCCAACGTGTAACGTTCCCTGGCATTTTCACAGTTTATTTGTACCATATACGCCGCTCTGGGCAAGTTGTATATATCGTAATTATTGAACAAAAATATTACTTAATGTGGTATTAATTATTCTCCTTATATTTTTATTGTAATATTTCTCTGTATTTAGGATAGGAATTTTTCTGTATTTATTTTGTGAATGTAAAATGTGTCAGTATTTGCTGTATCAGAGATATCGCATTTTGCCAGAAATCAATTTACAAAGAAATGTTAATAGTCGGGAAATGCTATATAAGGACTAAACATTATGTATTCTTTGGTCTTGTCTGATGAGACGCGATTGAGGTTGGACGCTGTGAAGAAGCTTTTAACGAATGTGTAGAAGTCTTTTGTCTCCGTCTGGACTTAGCCGCCATTAGACGATGTGTTACGAATTAATGTGAGTTGAATTGTTGTTTGAGCTAAATATATCAGTATTTATCAAAAGTGTGAATTATTTATGTAAATTAGCTTGCCCACGTCATCTATAAAATTTCTTTAAGAATTTTTCAGCATTTTTTAGCGGTGTTGCTGGGCTGTGCCGCGATCAACAATCGCAGATCTGAAGAGGCGGCACATTTAAAAAATTATCAAACCCGTAAATCGGGAACAGATGCATAAAAATCAATCGTGAATTAAGAAATTGTTCTTTTTTTTCAGTGATCCTGTGGCTGATAAAATTTGAATTAATTATACGTTTGTGCATTCGTAGGCGGATAGTTAATGTTAGTTAACCCTGAAATTTAAACAGTTTGGTTCTTTAAAATAACTCAAATGCATAGTGAAGTAGGTTTGATCAGTGATAAATGTCGGCTTGGCAATAATTACAACATTTTCTGCTGATAGAGATAATCTTGTGTTCTATGGCTATTGCCGGGATAAAATTCAGTAAAAATATTTAACAAAAAACCCACTGCATCAGGAAAGTGTATGCCAAGGCCGAATGATCTAAAGGACTCAATTCTCAACTAAATATTATTATCCAGTTAATATGAGTGCACGTAATATTTTTCTTTAAATGTACGTAATTCTTAAGAAAGTAAAATTTTTTATTACCACACGAAAATAAGAGAACGGTTCTACAACAAAGTTCGCACGAAAGAAAATTAACTTAAAAGCAAAAAGATAAAATTTATTATTCATCATTCTTTAACGAATTCGACATTACGGCGATTTCGTTACAAACGCTAGTTTTGTTCTTCTGTCTGGATACGGTTCTCGACAAGCAATTCATATATTTAATTAATAAGAATAAGTACTATAGCACAAAGAAGGACTCTAACTGGGAAGTTAGAAGAAATTGTAGAAATGATGGAAAGGAGGAAATTGGACATCTTGGGACTTGCTGAGACTAGGTGGAGAGGAGTTGGTGAAATACCACTAAGTAAAGGATGTAAACTGTACTGGATAGGGAATGAGAGGGGAAGAAATGGAGTGGCAATAGTGGTCAGAGAGGATCTGCAGGAGGAGGTGGAAGGTATCAATGATCGAATGATATAAGCCAGAGTATGAGTGAAAGGAAAAAGCATTGAAATCATCCAAGCATATGCCCCACAGGTGGGGTGTACAAAAAAGGAGAAGGAGGAATTTGAAGATGACATGCAAAAGCAGCTAAATGGAGGTAATCAGACTATAATAGGGGACCTCAATGCACATGTTGGCACAGACAGGAAAGGATTCGAGGAGATAATGGGACCAGAGGGCTGGGGGAACCGAAATAGAGAAGGAAAATTGTTGCTGGAACTCTGCAAGAGGAATGGGCTGGCGATCGCAAATTCCTGGTACAAGAAGAGAAGTAGCCACAAAATAACTTGGTACAGTGGAGACTGGTCCCAAACTTCGGTAGTAGACTATGTACTAGTGGATAGGCAGATGATGAGCAGCCTCACATATGTTAAGGTCATTCCATCTGAGGCCTTAGACAGTGACCATCGGCTGTTGGTAGCCACCCTGAGAGAGAAAAAAGATAGGAGGGCAACAGATATACAGGAGAAAAGCTTGAAGACATGGATGCTGAAAGAGAATGAAGGGAGGACCCAGTACCAGACACTGATCAGGAAGAAGCTGCCAAAGGAAGATCAGAGAACAGTGGAAGAAGAATGGGGAGATTTTAAGAGGGCTCTAGTTGAGGCAGCTGAGACTGTGTGCGGAAGAACTAGCACAAAGAGGAGAAGTAAGGAAACCCCATGGTGGAACAACATATGTAAAGAGGCAGTACTTCGAAAGAACAAAGCCTTCAGAGAATGGTTCCAGACCCGAACAGAGGAAGCTAGGGTAAAATATAAGGAAAGCAAGAAAGTGGCACAGAGGGCGGAGAAGAAGAAGTGGATGGAAAAATGGACAAGAATGTTAGAAGAGGACAGTGAAGGGAACAAAAAAGTACTTTACACCATGGTAAGAAATAAGAGGAACGACAGAAGCGAGTGCCTGAGGATCATGGATAATAATGGAAGAGTTGTGGAGGAAATGCATGAGCTCAAAAAGATTTGGAAGGAGTACTTTGAAGATCTGTTGAATGCCGCCAAGCGGGTAACTAACAGCGATGGAAAGCCTAAGGCAGCAGACGATTATAATAGTGGGGAAATTGATGATCTAACTTGGAATGAAGTGGAAGAAGCCATAAAGAGGATGAAAGGGGGCAAGGCACCAGGTTGGGACGAAGTAACAGTGGATATGTTACGAGCAGCAGGAGAAGTAGGAACCCAGTGGCTATACAGAGTGCTGAGGGTGGTGTGGAAGGAGAACAGAATTCCTGAGGATTGGAAGAAAGGAATTATAGTCCCGATCTTCAAGAAAGCGGATAAAAGGAGATGTGAGAACTACAGAGGAATCACCCTGCTATGCCACTGTGGAAAAATCTATGAAAAGATCCTGGAGAAGAGAATAAGAAGCAGTATTGAAAGTAGACTGCAAGAGGAGCAGTACGGTTTCAGACCAGGAAGATCAACAATGGACCTCATATTTGCGGTAAGGCAACTGCAGGAAAGGCACTATGAGTACGGGAAGGACTTAATCATGGCCTTTTTAGATATTGAGAAGGCGTATGACAGTATCTGTAGGGACAAGCTCTGGGATGTGCTGAACGCAAAAGGGATAGATGGAGAGATAACACGAAAAGTCAGGAAAATGTATGAGGGAAGTGAGAGTTGTGTGAAAGTGGGGAGGGAACGTACTGTATGGTTCAAGCTGGAAAATGGGCTGCGACAGGGAAGTGCACTTTCGCCTTTATTGTTTATTATTGTTATGGATGAAATCCTACAGCAAGTATCAGATGCAATTGGAGATCATAAAATGAAAACAGTGCTTTTTGCCGATGACCTGATGTTATGGGGAAATTGCGAGAAGGAGGTGCAAGAGCAGTTAGATGCATGGGAGGAAACGGCAGCACAATATGGAATGCATTTCTCTGCAAAGAAAAGTGAAATAATTGTCACAACAAGGAAGAAGAATAGGCCAAATGTGGATATAACTTGTGGAGGGGAAAAACTACAGGTGGTAGAGAACTTCAAGTACCTGGGAAGCATGATTGAAAGTAAGGGGGGAAACGCAATGGAAATAAATGAAAAGTGCAGAAAAGCAGGGCAATTCTACAAATGCATTAGGGGGGTTATTTGGAGCAAGGAGGTGCCACAGAAATCCAAGTGAATTATATACCGAACCTACTTTGTCCCCATATTGGCATACGGAAGTGAGACATGGGTAATGCACAAAAGCGACAAAAGTAGAATACAGGCTAGTGAAATGAAGTTCCAGAGGAGCAGGTTGAGTGTAACAAGACGAGACAGATTGCGAAATGTGTATGTGAGGGAAAGACTAAAGGAGGAACCAGTACAGGACAGGATAGAAAAACCAAGACTGCAGTGGTATGGACATATGAAGAGAATGGATGAGGGAAGAATTCCAAAGAGGATGTTTGATCTGCAACTGGAGGGGAAGAAGCCCAGAGGAAGACCAAGAGATAGATGGGTGAAGGGAGTGAAGGAATGTGTGACGAGAAGAGGAGAGAACTGGACGAAGGTGGAAGAGGGGGAATGGTGGAAAGACAGAACACGATGGAGAGGCTTGTGTTCCCGACAGACCCAGCCAGTGGCTGGAAACTGTCCAAGATGATGATGATGACTATAGCACAAAGAACTGCTTGAGGAGAAGCACGTAAGCACAGAGAAAATACACTCCTGGAAATTGAAATAAGAAGACCGTGAATTCATTGTCCCAGGAAGGGGAAACTTTATTGACACATTCCTGGGGTCAGATACATCACATGATCACACTGACAGAACCACAGGCACATAGACACAGGCAACAGAGCATGCACAATGTCGGCACTAGTACAGTGTATATCCACCTTTCGCAGCAATGCAGGCTGCTATTCTCCCATGGAGACGATCGTAGAGATGCTGGATGTAGTCCTGTGGAACGGCTTGCCATGCCATTTCCACCTGGCACCTCAGTTGGACCAGCGTTCGTGCTGGACGTGCAGACCGCGTGAGACGACGCTTCATCCAGTCCCAAACATGCTCAATGGGGGACAGATCCGGAGATCTTGCTGGCCAGGGTAGTTGACTTACACCTTCTAGAGCACGTTGGGTGGCACGGGATACATGCGGACGTGCATTGTCCTGTTGGAACAGCAAGTTCCCTTGCCGGTCTAGGAATGGTAGAACGATGGGTTCGATGACGGTTTGGATGTACCGTGCACTATTCAGTGTCCCCTCGACGATCACCAGTGGTGTATGGCCAGTGTAGGAGATCGCTCCCCACACCATGATGCCGGGTGTTGGCCCTGTGTGCCTCGGTCGTATGCAGTCCTGATTGTGGCGCTCACCTGCACGGCGCCAAACACGCATACGACCATCATTGGCACCAAGGCAGAAGCGACTCTCATCGCTGAAGACGACACGTCTCCATTCGTCCCTCCATTCACGCCTGTCGCGACACCACTGGAGGCGGGCTGCACGATGTTGGGGCGTGAGCGGAAGACGGCCTAACGGTGTGCGGGACCGTAGCCCAGCTTCATGGAGACGGTTGCGAATGGTCCTCGCCGATACCCCAGGAGCAACAGTGTCCCTAATTTGCTGGGAAGTGGCGGTGCGGTCCCCTACAGCACTGCGTAGGATCCTACGGTCTTGGCGTGCATCCGTGCGTCGCTGCGGTCCGGTCCCAGATCGACGGGCACGTGCACCTTCCGCCGACCACTGGCGACAACATCGATGTACTGTGGAGACCTCACGCCCCACGTGTTGAGCAATTCGGCGGTACGTCCACCAAGCCTCCCGCATGCCCACTATACGCCCTCGCTCAAAATCCGTCAACTGCACATACGGTTCACGTCCACGCTGTCGCGGCATGCTACCAGTGTTAAAGACTGCGATGGAGCTCCGTATGCCACGGCAAACTGGCTGACACTGACGGCGGCGGTGCACAAATGCTGCGCAGCTAGCGCCATTCGACGGCCAACACCGCGGTTCCTGGTGTGTCCGCTGTGCCGTGCGTGTGATCATTGCTTGTACAGCCCTCTCGCAGTGTCCGGAGCAAGTATGGTGGGTCTGACACACCGGTGTCAATGTGTTCTTTTTTCCATTTCCAGGAGTGTATTTACGAACGCGATTCGCAATCGAAGTGTTGCTATGCGACTGTCCGCGACATGTCGCATGATACGTCATTGTTGACAAATTCTCCAGCGACCTGAGCTAACAAGTGACGATCGCTTCCTGCTGTACCACAGCGCTTTACCCATCATACATATGTAATACGTAAATGACTGGTTCGTCACGATCGTAACTTTCCAGAATACCCGTAATACAAAAGTACCATACAGAAGGAAATTTCTAACTTTCATCAATCAACACGTTGATATCAAATTTAAAATTTCGCCCTCAGGTTTATCATTCGGCTGTTTAGCAACATAAAAGAATAAAGTCAATCTCAGAATGCCTAGAAATAAAGCTAATGTACGGATAGAAGTGGTTGCGCCGTTTGATAGCAGCTACACAGACCTGTTTAATAAGTTTGCTTTAAAATCAAGTAGTCAACTTAAACCCACACTTATATCTATTCGACGACCTAATAGGTCTCTTTGGCCAGAGTGGTACTTCAGATCGGTTTATAATGAGCTGTGAAGTAGCGGTGATGACTACTTATGAATATAAACACATTCGAAACATCCGCATCTTGTGAAGCATAAATAAGACTAACCTTTTAGTTGGACGAAGTATATTTGAATCAGATATTACCAAGAAGTCCTGAGATTTATTAGCCGACGCACTGAGTGTGTCTGTTTTTCTCTTTTCTCTTTTCTGATCCTGAATAAAATTAAGACGCAATTCGAATAGAATGAGGTTCGAAAGAAACTAAGAAATGGTTTCGATGGATTCAAGGGGCCACTGTAGCTCACACAGGCGACGGATCCAACACGATGGCGAATCAACTTGGTGAGAATTCGTGCAGGAGTTGAAGCCGTATCCCGCAACAGCGTCGAAATGCGTGTGCGGTAGCAAATGCTACGTCCTCCAAGCGAATTAATATCCTTAGTAAACACAAATACGCACATGTTTGAACACTTAGAACGTGAAACATTGAGAGATGGTACGAAAATGTTACAGGCAAAAGACCTTGCGAACAATTCCTATCTCTGAGCAGAATCAGAAGTAATGCTGAACATGTGCACCAAATGTTAGGAACGGAAAAGTTTCATGGGCCACTGACAATCAACCCGAAAGATTCAAGAGCAGCAAAGACATCCGGTTGTGAAAGGCTTCATTGTATGACCAAATTTTGAGTGCTCCGTTTATTTTAATTACATAACAGATGGCCACAGATCACGCAGTTGTCTGTGAGAAGACTGTACCGATATGCAAAAGGACCTGCAGAGGATTGATAAATGATACAGAGCCTTGTAGTTGAGCATGAACGTAAATAACTGTAAGATATTGCTCATACATAAGACATGACGTCCAGTACTTCACAACTATACCACTGACCAAAAATTTACACATTCCGCCCAACTAAACATTCGGTGTTACCCAGTCTTCATAGGACGAGGATTGTTCGAATCTTTTCACATTCATAAGTAATCATCACCATCACTTCACAGCTCAATAAAAATGTTCTCAGGCACCACTGTGACCAAAGAAACATGCTGCAGTCATCGAACAAATATGGATGCGGCTGTAAGTCGACTCCTTGCTTTTGAAGCAAACTTATACACGGCTCTATACGTACCTCCTAGTAGCTGCTCTCAAACATAAAGAGTTATATCAGCGCATTAGCTTCATTTCGAAGTATTTTCGGTACACGTTTACTTTACCTTACTTAATAGGCAAATAGCAAATCCGGAGCGACCCGAAGTGCAATGACCACTAGTAGGAACCGCAGATGTCAGACTGAGATTCATAGGAGGATTGTTGAGGAAATGGAACCCATCCACGAACAAAGTGGCTCACACAACACTTTTTCGACCAATTCTTGAATATTGCTCATCGCTCAGGAAATCTTACAAGGTAGGACTGTTGGAACAGACGTAGAACATCCAACCAAGAATCACGGGATCGCTTAGCCAGCGCTAGAACGTTAGAGAGATGCTGAAGAAACTCCAGTGGCAGACATTACAACAGAACTGAGCATCGGGTAGAGATTTACCACTGACATACCGAGAGAGTACTTTCCGAGAAGATGTAATATTACATTTCATTACGGAAATAACTTTGTCAGGTACTGTGCTGCTTGTAGGAACCAATCGAGTACTCACATCAGATAAGAAGTTAGATGAGACTCGAACGTAAATACTACTCTTTAAAGTCATTGTAATTACTGTAGAAAGTTCAGCTACACTACGTCAACATCAGCGCTGGACAGATTAGCGAAACAACACGCAAATACACACAACGACGTTCAACGGACTCGAGAGCACGCAACGAAAAACTTCTTTACCAACTTCTTTACTAACAGATTACCACACGACAAAACACACACAAGGCGAGTTTCGTTTCAATGGACATTTCAATACACCATTTGCAAACAAACAATAGACGATAACCTTGTCTATAAAACCACAAAATACAATAATAGTAACAATGTAACACACTCACCTCCTCCCATACGCGTCTCATGAAAAGCCCATAACTGGAAAATTCGAGGAATTAGTGTTAACAGAGGTTTAACGACAATCATTCTTCCCACACGCCTTTCGCGAATGGAAAAGGGGCGGGGAAATCAAAAATTGGTTGGAATGCCTCTGAGCACTATGGGACTTAACATCTGAGGTCATCAGTCCCCTAGAACTTAGAACTACGTAAACCTGACTAACCTAAGGACATCACACACATCATGCCCGAGGCAGGATTCGAACCTGCGACTGTAGAGGTCGCGCGCTTCCAGACTGAATCGCCTAGAACTGCTGGGCCACTCATGCCGGCCGGGGAAATCAGTTAGTGGTACCAGACATACCCTCCGCCACACACCATCAGGTGCCTTGTGGAGTATTGATATAGATGTAGGGCACAAACACAACGTGATAAATAGAAAATACATACGCTACAGAATAAATACAAACCCAGTATGTGTGGTAGGAATGGGGCATGACGGGTGAGATTTTCGGGGTGGTGGGAGGGGAGGGGGACTGTTGGGCAACTCATGTTATTTTTGCTGTGAATGCCGAAATAAGCATAGTGTGTTCACGGTATGTACCACTAGTCCGTACCTATATCTTGCCCTGTTTTAATTCGGAGTCAGATAGAATTTTTCCGTCTGTCTGAACGGCGAGAGAGAATTCTATTTGTGAAGATAATTTCTTCATAGGGAGTCAAGACGCCTCCGCCCCCCTCACGCCGATGGGTGCGCCCATGTCACGGAGTCAAAGAAAGCAATCTGCACACAAATATCTGCAGCTAGCGTGTCAGATATTGACTTGTTGTTTACGATTGAAATTTCAAGAGAATATTTTCCAATACATTAACACGAGGTCAGTGAAAAATGGCTCTGAGCACTATGGGACTTAACATCTATGGTCATCAGTCCCCTAGAACTTAGAACTACTTACACCTAACTAACCTGAGGACACCACACAACACCCAGCCATCACGAGGCAGAGAAAATCCCTGACCTCGCCGGGAATCGAACCCGGGAACCCGGGCGTGGGAAGCGAGAACGCTACCGCACGACCACGAGATGCGGGCAACGAGGTCAGTGAAGTTACGTTGCCTACTCACACGAGAGAACTGGACGAGAAATGAGGAGGGGGTATAGCCCATCTGTAAACTGAAAAGCGAGCAGTGCTGATGGTGGAGGAAGTCGACCATCCCGGGGAGGTGGTAGAACTACCCCACACGTTGGCTGAGAATCAGTTTCCCCTCTAGCAGTACTGAACGCTGTGCAGAGAGTTTCCTAGAATCCCTCCACATCAGTCTCTTCCGTATTCCACGTGGCGTTAACGCACTTTGGGGAAAACAACTCAACTTCTCTCTCCCTGGGCGTGCCTGGACACACTCCGTCACCATCGACCCATAAGGAGAGGTGCGGAAAAGTCGGTGCAATTTCGTGAAATATAATGTATGTATCTCTCGTGACATAGTAGGGTAGACAAAAAGTGAGAAACTGCGCGCTGGCTCATCACTTCGCAGACGTTCTAAGCAGGGAACTAGTCAACCACAGGCCGGCGACCTTCGCTCCCTCACTCTTGTACCACCCACCCGCCATCGTCTGCTTGGCCCTCTTACAGGCACACAACACAACTGAGCCTCTAATACCTTTGTGCTGAGTCTACTTAATATTTCTAATTAATCCACTTCACTTAAAACTATTTTTTAATAATCAATTTTTTCCTTCCTCTGGAAGGACATTTTTCCAAGAGACAAATGAATACCACCATTCTTGTACGAAACTTAATGTAGCTTAATTGTGCACTGGGGGCATTTTTGCTCGAATCGTGGTTTCCTAGTTATTTAAGAAAAACCAGAAATTTTTCTGCAACACCCCCCCCCCCCTTTTCAGCACACGTCCCAGAACCTTGAATACGCACAACAGGGTACGACGAAAACTATGTCTGACGATTTTGTAAGGCTACTCTAGTAAATTGCTCATCAACTCGGATCACTGGAAATGATCATCTTTTTCGGTAAAATGTAGCTAGCACTTTTTTAAACGTGTAAATAATAGCAAAGGACGTTAGTGTGGGTAAGATGTTCGCTGGTCACTTACGGTTCCGTACAGCGTCCCAACAAACGCTGGCTTTGTACGTTCTTCCGTCTGAAGACGATTCTCGATAAACAGTTCACATATTTAGTTGACAATCTTCGCTCGACTAGAACTATACCATAAATAATAGCTCAGAGAAAACCAAACAATACGTTTACGTAACATGATTCGCAATCGCAATGTTGCCACGCAACTGCCCGCATCATTTCGTGCCGTACTTCATTGTAGAGTTGTAGACAGTCTGGCCTGGGACCCAAGTTAAAAAGCGACTGACGCTTCTAATTGTACCACAATGCCTTACCATCTGTACGTAACACGTCGCTGGTCTGTTACGATAGTAACTGTCCAGAGTAACTGAATATAAACGTAAAAATGCCATTAACAAAGGAATTTGTATCTTACAACAATGAACACGCTAGCATCGAATTTAAAACTTCACCCACAGATTTTTAATTTCTTATCAAGTAATGTAAAGGAATCTCTTTGAAAAGTCTCAAAGCAACTGCAAGAAATAAACCGATTTCAAATATCAGCATCTTCTGAAGTTGGGACAGCACTGAACTTATAGTTCGACGAAATAAGTTTGCATCATACATACATTTACCACGAAAATTTTGAGATTTATAGGCCTACGCACTGACGGAATCAGTGGTTCGTGCAGATGCTTCTATCAGATCACGAAAAATTTAGGATGGAGTGCGAGTTATTCGAACGTCAGCAAAAACTAAAACAATGGTGCGATAATCTGACGGGACCACTATAGTTTCCAATGGCGACACATCCAATACGATGGCCATTTAACTGTCGCGTGATTCATGCAGGAGGTGGAGCTCCGGTTCAAAACAGGTTGAGAATTCGTATGTTTTAGCAAATACTAGGTCCCCCTAGTGAATTAACCACCCTAGTAAAGAACGTGTGCACACATATTTGAACGCTTAGAACGCGAAACATGTGATGATGTCAGACGTGAGACTTTGCGCACGCTATCTCTTTCAGTGCTGTCTGTGAAATATGCAGAGAACAGGATAAGAATGAGACAATTTCATAAATGATGAGGGGACGGAAACATATATTTGACGCAAATTAGTGGAAAAGTTCGCTACCTCTCGGTTACTATACGTGTACCAAAAAGTGGGAGGTAGTGAAGGCTGCCTCTTCTCACACATTATTCTATTCCAGTTGTAAAGTCTATGCAAAATATCGGTTCAGTGTGACAACCGTTCAAAAGTGATGTGCTTTTTATCTCACCCATTTCACTGTAAGGCAAATTTAAGCGTGGCCCATCCTGAACACGTGAAAAATGTAGAAGACTATGTTTTACTTAATAATGGATAAAACGTCTGTAACAGAAAAACGTGTCTATATACAAATTCTAGTGAAACAAAACGTGCTGTGAGCGAACACAAACCGAAAGTTTTTTTAATTTTTTTTTTTTTTGTAAATAATTTAGTTCAAAGAAAGGCAGCTCGTTTTGTATTACCGCGAAATAGGGGAAAGAGTGGCGCGCGCATATGATATGCGAACTAGGGTGGCAGTTGCCAGAACAAAGGTGTTTTCCGCTGCCGTGAAATCTCCTCATGAAACTTCAAATAACTAACTTTCTCCTCCGAATGCGGCAATATTTTATTGGCGTCCTCCTCCATAAGGAGAAATCATGATCTTAAAATTAAGAGAAATTAGAACTCGCACAGAAAGTTGTAACTATTCGTTTTTCCAATGCACTGTTTTAGAGAGGAGCGGCAGAGAAATAGCTTGAAGATGGTTCGATGAATCCTTTGTCAGGCACGTAACAGTGAGTTGCAGAGAAATCACGAAGATGTAGATGTAGTAGCAACTGGGTGTTTTTTTTCCCCTCTCCAGCAACGATCTGTGAAACAAATTGTTCTACAGTTTCATATTTTGTGAGAACATTCTTGTAATGGTGGATGAGTTTGTGATCTCTTTATGCACCTAACTGTTTCCTGATTTTCTCCAATTCCACTCTCGTAACGAGGACAATCTTAGGACAAACAGGGCAAATAGAACCGGACAAATAAAGGTCCATGCTAATTAAATTAAAGAATATTGATACTAATATCCACTCTTAGTGTCAACAAGTCATTTCAAATGCATTAACTAAAAATATTATCTGAAAAATGATGTTGGTGAATGCATGCAGTTGTTTGATAGAGCTAAACTTTGCACCGATAATTCTTAGTTTCTTATTGAAACAAAAGAAAGGGGGTAGGAAATGGACTTTTGGACAGTTAAAAAGTAAGGTCCACCTCAACTATTACTTCCACATGCGGTATCGATTTTTCACGGACATGGCGAGCTGTCTACGAGGTAACTCAAGAGCACTGTTCACAGTAGATGACATTCTGCGTTCTCGTATACAGCTAGATCGTTGCTCAGCAAGTCAGTTTTCAGTCGTGTGGTGAAGAAAGTCTACGGTTTGTTACGTTTCTATTCCTGGCAAAGAGTTGGGTAGAGCTTCGAAAATAGTAGATGGTGGAAGCCTGCCTTATGAAAAGTGGACCATTTTAATCCATAGTGGGGAATAATTCACGACAGAAATGAGATTCAGAAAAATGTTTCAATTAAACGTTTTAGGTGCCAAAGAGGGTCACCCATTACTACTAATGGCCGCGACCTTGAACGTGATTTTCAAGCGGATTGGTAAGTTACAGTGACTTTTTAAAATGCGAGCCCTAATATTTGATTTATGATCTGAAAACAGTGCCGCAAAATTTTACGTATAGAATGATACATTCTTTAAGTTCATGGCAAGGTTCAATGAAGGTCGAGTAAGCAAATATGTTTTTAGTTCTAGTTGGAATTAAGTCGGAACAGAGGGGGTAAACAGCAAAATACAATGTTAGATACAAACTGGAAGGAGCAAAAAGGGTCATTTACCGATACAAATATCCATGATCTTAAAAGGTTGAGTTTTGTTTCATGGAAACCCTATTTGTGACGTCGGATTTGGAAAGTGCGAAAAGAAATTTGAAATTTAGTTTTAATTAGCGTGTTTACTGGCAAAAATAAATGCATCAAAACGTATTAAAGTTATTTTGACAGTTACAAGAAACAAGGAACATAAATGAAACGTGGAGCATTTATGTGAAGCCAATGAGTGAGTCCCCTCACCTCATATTCCTCGAAAGGCCCCTTCCAAATTGTATGTAACATTGTATTTTGCTGTGTCCTTCCCATATTCCGAGTTTTCCCACAACAGAACTAAAAACATATTGGTTTATTTGACCTTCACTGAACATTGCCATAACATTAAATAATGTATCATTTCATCGTAAAATTTTTTGTCGCTCTTTTCAAATCTTAAATCAAATAGTAGCGTTCCCATCTAAAAAAAACACTTTTATCTCCAAATCTCCTTGAAAATTACGTTGTAGGTCATTGCTGTCAGTATCAATGCATGTCGCTCTTTGCCGCCTACAACTTTCATCTAAAACATTTCTCTGTATCTCATCTGTATCCCGATTTATTCCCCAGTATGAATGAAAATGGTCCACCTTGTGTAAAAATGAGTCACTCTCTCCAGATACCACGCAAACTTGTGAACCTCGCCTCAGCGCTGATAGTCGTCGAAATTCGGTGAGAAGCAGTCAGTAAAATTCAGGAGGTACGACGCTTAAACATCTGGCGCCACTCACTGACTACTAGCTCCCATAAAGCTACTGAATTTGCGGAATCGTTGGAACATTGTCTCTTACATTACATTCACTGTTCCAAATAGTGCCAGGCATTTTCTTGTGTTTAATATCGAATGACTTAGTAGGCTCGCCAGGCTGCGATACGGTGCCCGAGTGTTCGCCAAACAAGGCAGGTGTGTGTGCAGTCCTCTGAACACGGCTGTTACCATCTCGAAAGGCGCCAGTCCCCACAGCATACTGATCACGAAGATGTGGAAAAATGCGCAACACTAGGTCACCGAGGAAGTTTAAATAAACATGTTGCTTCATGTTCTCGGTAACCGGACCTAGTGGGCACAAGTTGTGCTGCGAATAACACCCCCAAAACAGTACAGAGTCACCTACAACCTGAACCACAGCCTTGACAAGTTAAACGCACCATTAAGCCGTCGTTGTAATTCACGCGTTGCGTCATTTGAAAAGATACGAAACCGCGTCTCATCTGACCGCACCTTCCCTGCAGTTCCTGTGTTGTTTGGCTCAATGTGCCATGAGTGCAAACGTCCATTGCATCGCCGGAGCACACGCACGACTGGTTTCCTGCTGCTCCTGTTCTGGCACGCCGTTACACCCAGTATTGCCCCTGTTTGTATTCGTTGCTAATTCTGTTTTCAGGTTCAACGTTAAGGAGCACCACCAGGGACCGCTACCATTATACACAGGCAGCGCGCTCAGAAACAAAGGCGGCGCTGCTGTCGCGGCTGTTGCCTGACGTCAGCGTGTCACGTGATCCTCGACAGCCGACGGATACTCTCCACCGCGGTGTACTTGACGCACGGCCCACACAGACCGCAGTACCAGCTACCCGTCTCTCCTTGTCCTCCATAGCCACCCCTTTCTCGTCGCGACCTTTTACAAGCGTTCAGTCTTCATTACCACCACTCTCATATCTCCCTCCACACCCTCCTTTCTTTAAATCAACAACCTACCATCTCAGAGCAGGTCGTGTTCCAGTTTATAGAGAAAGCGTATGGTGCTCCGTTTTTAATAGTGTCTCTTCTGTCCTGTTCAGCGTTTTTCAAGTGTTTAGTGTTCTTCAAGCGTTTTAACTGTGCTGTCTATCCACATTTTTATCACTGATTTTAAAAAATTCACGAAGAGAACATTATTTACTCACATTCTCCCATTAACATCACGTTTGAAAATAATTTAATGACCACGCTACTTATGCCTCCTCGCTGTTTGTTGTAGCATCACAGTTAGAGACCAGTGTCTACTGGCTGAAGAGACGGCTGATTATACCTCTGCCAGCACGCCCACTGCCACCACTCCCCACCCACACGAAGCGATGGAGCGAGGAGGGATGAAATAACACTAGAGAAAAAAAACTCCAACTGCCAGTTGCAGTTTTAGAAAATACATATAAATCAATGAGTGATGACAAGGTCTCAGTACAACACATCCAGCTGTACGGTAATGAATCACTAGCAATTCTCTCTTACAACTCATTTTCCCATTATTTACATTCTTATTTAAGCACAATGCAGACTTTTTCTTTATCCACGAATTGTTAAATCTGAATACGGAGAGTGGACAGAAAAACGGAAACCCGAGAAACACATTACTATGCCTAATATGGTGCAGGAAAGGCACTGGCTTTTCAACCAACTTCTAATCATCTTGGAATGATTCAATGGGAGTATTGTAAGTTTTCAATGGAATCTTGCAGCCCTCTTGCCGCAGAATTGCGGTAAGATCCGGTAAGGTCGATGTAAGTGAACAGCGGTCACGCTCTCTTCAAAAAATGGTTCAAATGGCTCTGAGCACTATGGGACTCAACTGCTGTGGTCATACTTCCCCTAGAACTTAGAACTACTTAAACCTAACTAACCTAAGGACAGCACACAACACCCAGCCATCACGAGGCAGAGAAAATCCCTGACCCCGCCGGGAATCGAACCCGGGAACCCGGGCGTGGGAAGCGAGAACGCTACCGCACGACCACGAGATGCGGGCGGTTCAAATGGCTCTGAGCACTATGGGACTTAACTTCTGAGGTCATCAGTCCCCTACAACTTACAACTGCTTAAACCAAACGAACCTAAGGACATCACATACATCCACGCCCTAGGCTGGATTCGAACCTGCGACCGTAGCGGTCGCGCGGATCCAGACTGTAGCACCTAGAACCGCTCGGCCACCCCGGCCGGCTCACGCTCTCTTCTCTCCAACGTAGACAACAAGGGCCAAATAACATCTACATCATACTCCGCAAACCACCTAATGGTGTGAGGCGCAGGGTACTTTCGTCACCACTGTCTGATCTTTCCATCCCTGTTCCACCAGCGAACAGTGCGTGGGATGAATGATAGCCGGCGAGCCTCTGTATTGGCTTTAATTTCTCGGATTTTCTCCTCGTGGTCTATATGCGAGATGTATGTGGGGGGAAGTAATATGTTTTCCGACTCCTCCTGAAAACTGCTTTCCCGAAACTTCAGTAGTAAATCTCTTCGTGAAGCACAACGACTCTCTTGTAACGTCTGTACAGTGGAGTTTGTTTAGCATCTCCGCGAAGCTCTCTCGCCACCAGGTGTCTGCTTTTCCCACTATCTGTTTTATATGGTCATTTCATTTATGGTCGCTCTGGATAGTTACGCCTAGATATTTTACGGCAGACGCGGTCTCCAGCTGTTTCTCATCAATAGTGTAGCTGTGCAGTAGTGGATTTATTTTCCTACGTATGCGCAATGTGTTACATTTATCTCGTGGTCGTGCGGTAGCGTTCTCGCTTCCCACGCCCGGGTTCCCGGGTTCGATTCCCGGCGGGGTCAGGGATTTTCTCTGCCTCGTGATGGCTGGGTGTTGTGTGCTGTCCTTAGGTTAGTTAGGTTTAAGTAGTTCTAAGTTCTAGGGGAATTATGACCACAGCAGTTGAGTCCCATAGTGCTCAGAGCCATTTGAACCATTTGTTACATTTATTTACGTTTGGGGTCAACTGCCAGAGACTGCACCGTTCCTCAATTCTCTGCAAGTCGTTCTGCAAATTCTTACTATCTTCTGGCGTTGCTATTTTGGTATAGACAACTGCATCATCTATGAATAGCCTTAAACAGCACCTGACACTTTCTACTAGATCACGTATATACATATTGTAAACAGCAACGGCCCTATCACACATCAATGTGGTGCTCCGGATATTACCTTTACATCTGTAGATTTGGTTCCGTTAAGAGCGACATGTTGAGCTGTAACTGCAAGAAAATCTTTAATCCAACCGCAAGTCTTCTCCGACACTCCGTAAGCTCGTATTTTTTTCATTAAACGGCAATGCGGGACGGTGTCGGACGCCTCACTGAAATCAAGGACCACGGCGTCAGCCTGAGCGCGGTTGTCCACTGCCCTGTGCACCTCATGGAGGGACAGAGCGAGCTGAGTTTCGCAGGATCTCTGCTTGCGGAATCCATGTTGATTTTTACAGAGGTGATGTTCATTTTCCAAATACGTCATAATTCTTGAGCATAAAACATGTTCCATAACTCTACAACAGACTGACGTCAACGATATATGTCTATAATTGTGTGGATCTGTCTTATGGCCTTTCTTAAAAACGGGAATGACCTGCGCTTTTTTCCAGTCGATGGGTACCTTTCGTTGCTCAAGCGATCTACAATAAATTACTGCTAGAAGAGGATCAAGTGCTTTGGCATAGTCTTTATAGAATCTTATAGGTATCTCATCTGGTCCTGACGCCTTTCCTCTACTAAGCGATTGTAGTTTCTTTTCAGTTCCGCGATCCGCTATCTCAATTTCTGACATTTGAACGTTCGTGCGACAATTGAAAGGAGGGCCAGTGTTACGATCTTCCACAGTGAAACATCTTCAGAAAACCGAATTCAGTATTTCGGCCTTCTCTCTCTCTTGTCTTCCGTTTCGGTGCCTCTGTGGCTGTTGAGAGAATGAACAGATCATCTTGACACACTTACTGATTCTACATACGACCAAAATCTCTTACGGCTTTTACTCAGGTCGATTGCCAACGTCTTTCTTTCAAAATCATTGAACGATTATGTCATTGCTCTCCTTGTGCTCATTTTCACTTTGTTCAACTATTTTTTGTCAGCTAGGCTCTTACTTCTCTTGAGTGACAGATGAAGTGCTCTTTGTTTACCTAGTGCTTTTCTAACACGGCTACTAAACCATGGTGGATCTTTCCCATCGCTTAAAACCGAACTCGAAACGTACCTATCTAGGGCATATTGAACGATGGCTAAATAATGCTTCTACCTGGTTACTGTGGCGGCCAGGGGAGGTTCTAACATGTGTGAGTGTGGTTCTGGTCTGTCTTCCTACCACAGTTGCACTACGACGCACTGTGAGTGTTTCTGGAATTTGGTGTTGAACCTAATGCCTGCACCGTAGGAAGATACCACCTCAGTCTTGCAGAGTACAGAAGAGTGCAGCAGTGCGGACAGTGATGTAATCAGACAATGATCTCAACGTCAGTTCCCTGTAAAGGAAACATTGCTAAGAGAAGTTAGTGTACGGGATCAGGCATAACTATATGTTAGCAGAAAATCAAAATCTAAGATTTTCGTAATTAAGGTTTATTTTTTCTCTAAGTATGACTTCATGACATAGCAATGTTAGCAAAATTACGTACAGGAAGGTAAAATATTGATATTGGGTGTTCACAACTGTGAAACGAAATTCCTAACTATTATAAGATTCTTTAATGGTAAGATGATTGACAACCATGTCTGGCGGTCGATAAAAATACAAATTAAATAAAATTGGAGACAGAGATATTTGTTGATGCAACACAAAAATTTTATTAATAACAGTTTTTAGAGGATTTTTTTATCCTAGTAATTACTTATGGTTGACCACTTTACTATGGTATTTTGCCATCCTGACAAAGTCGCCACTATCTAACATGTGTGAGACAGGTTCTGACCTCTCTTCCTACCATAGCTGCGCATCTCACGCATGCAGACTTCAGAACAGTGGAACGGTATGGACAGTGATGTAATCAGACAAGGATCTTGAAACTTCCCCTTTGAACAATTTATACACGTGACTGGGCTTAAAAATATTTTTTTTAGCGCAACGCAATCTGACTTTCAACAATCCCTACAAAAGAATGGCCCTGACTAACATTAACCTATACCTTTCACAAATCACTTACCTCACAAAAATCTTCGTTACTCGAACTACTGCAATTCAGCGAGCGCCACTACTACCAGCTAAATAAAAGATTCAAACTACGGAAGGCACTAACTACTGATAGGCATAGTTAGCAAATGAAAGCTTTTGATAGAGAACAAACAATGTATTTACCTTAATAGTGTTGCAAAATCATAATATACATAGCAGTTCATGATATCCAGTATTACAAATTTCTAAACTCCGCCATCTCTCTCCCCACATCCACCACTGCTGGCGGCTCACCTCCAACTGCGCAACGCTACGCGCTGTTCACATCCAGCTGCCCAACACTACAATGGCAAACAACAATGCAAACTAGCCACAGACTGCACACAGCACAGACAGTGATTTTCATACAGAGCGCTACGTAACGTTGGCAATAAGAAAACATAAACAGCCTACTTACATAGCCTCCATGCTCCCCACAAAAAATTTTACAAATTGTTTTGGGCAGTGGCCAATAATGATTTGATAAAATTTTTCATAATTACAATAAGAAAGATATCAAATGCACCCACTTATTCATACAATGTTGGTCAAAAGCTAAAATTTTCTCACTCCATAAAGACAGTCCTGATCATTCATCACAGTAACATTGCAGTGTTTTTCTCAAAGTCTGAGCAGTAAAAGAAAATGCACACGGAAGTAGTGGATTTCCATGCAATCTTGAAGAAGTAGTGTTGTCCTTCCAACGGAAAGACAGTGCTGACTCTTGACATGCAGACAGGTATTCGTCCACAACAGAGCAAACCCACAGCAGAGTCAGTCGAAATTTTGCAGAGTATTGGTAGGTAGGACATCACAGAACAGACCCACTGCAGTCCTGGTAGAGATTACGGTATTGGTGGGTCACCAGAGGTGCAGACCCACTGCAGTACTTGTAGAAATAATGGTACTGGTGAGTCAGCAAAGGTGTAGACCCACAGTAGTCCTTGTAGAAATAATGGTATTGGTGGGTCATCAAAGATGCAGACCCACTGTAGAGATGGCCAGCAGCCATCTGTTGTGACTGTGCAGGTGTACAATCACCATTTAAGAGTCTTGCGGAGAATATAGCAAGTCCATAACCACCACTTGTGCACTCACAAAGTATTTGGAATTGTCCTTAGAACCAGCAATGCTGTTATCCAGTCCCTTGCTGAATTATTAACACACGTGCAAACACTAACAGTCCCTACTTCTCACATATTGTGCATACACTATGACCAACAGAAACGTGTGCAGTGAAATGGAACTTACAAGTTAATAATATGATGAACTGGTGTCAATTACAATTTTATAACATAAGAATACAATTACAAAGGTACAAAATACATCATTAAAGAACATAACAATACAGATAACATTTGTAGTACAGGCTTTACAAAAGAATCGAAATAACATATACATCAGTGTTACAGGAATTATGACATGAGTACATACATAAAAGATCAGAATAACTTTCGAAACATCAACTTTACACATGAGCATTAAAACAAAACAGAATAAATAATGTCTAAGCATATTTACAAGGTAAATAACATATTATTAATGCCAATTATATTTGAGGATAACAGTATTCCTCATCATAGTGAATGTAGCTTAGTATTAGAAGAAAAAAATTCTATGAAACTGCACAGAGACAGGAAGAAAAGAAATACACAAGGGTACACAAACACATAGTGGGATGACACAAGGAAAGGACAGGGTTTGTTTTACTGCAGTATTTTGCAAACAAAACTTTCTTTACTTCTCGGAGCTCTCCCTTCGTTCTTCATTATTACCAAAAGTCCTATCTATACCTGCTCTCTGTACTTTTCTCGTATAGCCTCTCAGTGCATTTCTTCAAATTCATCGCAGCTCATTCTCTTATATAGTCTACCCCCTCTTAAGCTAACTTAAATCTACTGAGCTCAGATGCTAAACTAAGGGATGAGGCAATGCAGCAGCACAAAACAATTAAAACAAACATCAATGACAAAAAATTCAAATTGGCAAAGCAACTGCAATATTACAACTAATATAAGGCACTGTGCAGCAAACAAGAAAAATAAATCCGCAGTAAAACTGGCTTAGCAGAGTAACACAAAGTCAAATTCAGCAACACTATGCCTGGCAAACAACAGCAGCAAATGAAATAACTTATATCTAAACATGACATAGCTCAAGCAGAAAATAATATTACACTAAAGACAACAATGCAGACAAGGGAAATGTATATTCACATTGTAATGTCTATGTAATTAAAGTGGTGCACCACAACTTATTCTACAAAAGAAATTACCAAGTACTTGAAAACAAAATTCTGTATGCAATTCCTGTGAAGGGAAATGTTTTTTTATGCTCCTTCATTTTTTTGAATATATCATAAAATTATTTACTGGATCTGTAGGCATAAAATATTTATATTAGTACATCTATTAAATTTTATTTTAACCAATGCTGCTGCAGCTAGAAACTTGATATTAAACAAAATGAGCAAACTCTCAACTAGAAAGACAATAGATCTAAAATGTTTCTCATCATTTCATTAGGCATTTTAGTAAATATCATAAATTAAGAGCTCCACAGTATAATCATATGTTTTCAAGTTTGAGCGTGTCGTATTTGCGATGCTTTCTACAATGGAATGTCAATAGCGAGGATAATGGCCTCCCCTTTTTTTTTCTACCTGTGCCTCTGAAAAGGCAGACACTAATGGCTTTTTCTCCAGGCGTCTGGCACAGCTGGGTGCCCACGACGCATTACGTGCAGGTGGTCACTTAACTTTCTTACGGAAATATTTACGACAGCAGTTTCCTCTACAGACTGCACACAGCACAGACAGTGATTTTCATACAGAGTGCTACATAACGTTGCCAATAAGAAAACATAAACAGCCTACTTACAATCTTAATACCGGTTCCACCACACTCCCTGTAAAGAAAACGTTAATGCTAACAGAAATTAGCGTATGGGTTTAGGAGTAACTATTTGTTAGCAGAAAATGAGTTTCTTAGATTTTCGTTATTTAATGAAATTAAATTAAAAAAAAAGAAATGAAATGTGAATTGATTTTGCAAAATGTACGGAGGTGGGGGTGTTGTAAATGTTACTTTTTAAATTGTTTTTTTTTTTGTTATTTGCCCTTTCTTTCAGTCAGTACGAACTTTGTTGTAGAACCCCTTATTAACGTGTGGTAATAAAAATTCATTTAGACAGAATTAAGTACATTTAAAATTACGTGAACTTGGTCAACCCTCTCATGCTGATAAATTCACATTAACTGATTAAGAATATTTAGTTGAGAATTAAATCTTTTACATATTTCGGCCTTGGCACACATTTTCTAAATGCAGTGGTTTTTTTTAAATATTTACTGAATTCTTTCCCGGCGTTAGCTATGGAACACAAGACTGTCTCTGTTAGCAGAATATGGTTAAATATTGCCAAGCCGACGTTTAATTATCATTGATAAAACACACTTCACTATACTTTTAAGTTATTTGAAAGAACCAACAAATTGTTAAATTTCAACGTTAACTATCCACCTATGAATGCACAAATGTGAAACTAGTAATAAATTCCGTCAGTCTCAGGATCGCTGTAAAAGAAAAACATTTTCTTAATTCACTGCTAATTTTTATCTGCTCCCGATTTATGGGTTTGGTTAAATTTTTCTTAGCGGAACAATTTTTTAAATGTGCCGCCGCTGCAAATCGTTCGGTCGCGGCACAGCCCAGCAACACCAGCGATAATTGCTAAAAATGCTGAAAATTCTTTAAAGAAATATTATAGATGACATGGGCAAGCTAATTTACATTAGTAATACACACTTTTGATAAATTATAATGTATTTAGACCACAACAATAAATCAACCTACATTAGTTTGTAATTTCTCCTCTAATGGCGGCTAAATCTAGATACAGACAAATGAAGTCTACCCATTCATAAAATGCTACGTCACAGGTTCCTCTCTCTCTCAGCTCTCGAGGAAGAAGACAAAGAATGCACACTATGTATTCCTATTTATACGACTCTCAACCGTTATTGTCTCTTTGCAATCTGCAGCTGTATTTTACATTTTTCTCATCGCAGATATTGACACATTTCGTAATTACATTATGAGTATAGAAATATTACAATCATAAATACATCGAGAATATTATTACAGAAAATATTACAATAATAACGAATGTCCTTTATACAAAATTAAATAATATTTTTGTTAAATAATTACAGTATATACAAATTGCTTCATAGCGGTGTATATAGTACAATTAAATTTTAGTTTATTAATAGTGTGTGTGTTGCCAGGGAACGTTACAGTTATTAAGGTTTATTTTTCCTCTAAGTATGACTTCATGACATAGCATTGCTAGCACAACTACGTACAGAATGGTAAAATTTTGATATTGGGTTTTCACAACTGTGAACCCAAGTTCCTAACTGTTATAAGGTTCTTGTTCGTATGATAGTTGATGATCATGTCTGGGGGTCGATAAAAATACAAACAAATTAAATACAATTGGAGCCAGAGATATCAATACGCTAAAATGCACAATGAAGATACCAAAAATTGAGTGGGGGTTGGTAAAGAGCAACCAAAAAGAAGTACACAGTTAAAACAATTCAATGACTTTAGGTTATAAAGCACTCTACACTGGCTCATCAATTCTTTTCGTTAAATCAGATATCTCTCTTTTCTGCTTCAATTAAGCCCGACGATCATGAGTATGTTCAACTACAGGTCATCGCAGGCGACCGCAGTTCTGAGTGTCAGTTGAATATCACTTGCTGGCGTAGCGTGAGGATGCGTGTCATCACCTTGTGTTGGCGGTGGCAGTGGCGGCTGTCGGCGCAAGCTGTGAACCTGAGAATCTATTCTAAATCTCTCTCGGCTGTTAAACACCAGTCTGAAACATTCCCTACGTCTTTGGTAAAGCCGAGACGCCTAGTTATTACCTATCTAAGTGAATTGGCATGGTGCACCCTATTTGGCTGGAACAGTGCATACATCGATGACTTCAAATCGCTTGCAGACATTAACTGTGAGTGCGTGGTGCTATTCTCCGTACTAGGAGACTTTGCAGTTTAATTCCTTACGAGTTATGACGAGCCTGTGAACAAGTGTTCACATAATGACTCTCACAATCGTCTCAGCGTGGCATGACTCGCCTAACTTAAACACTAGACGATTTTCTGCATGAAAAAAAGCGAATTACTCTGTCTGCAATTTACCTATATCAAACCTGGTGGCCACATGGTTTCCTTCTGACCAATCAAAGCGTTTTTACTTGTTATAACTCCACCCATTAAAGTTTTTGTAGCCTATCACAGGTGTCGTTTCTTTTGTAGGGCATAATTTAACTTCTGCTATGTAATACTGAGATAAACAGCGTTTTCTTTCATGCGAGTTTTAATGCAGGTGGCTACAGTGAGTCATCAAAGTTTTGAGTTGGGTTTCTCAAGACGTGTTCCTGCAGAAAGGCTTTCCGAAGCGTCGTCGTTAAAAGCAGGGACAAGGGGTGGCTTTTGCCGATGGCCTATGCAGTGGCTCCGGCATCTCATGGTGTCCGCTAGGTGTCCTGTGGCAAGGGTTTCAGAGACACAGGACGGCCATGCCATCGTAAAATTTTCCTTCCCTCAGCCACTTGTCTTAGTTCTTATTCTATTTAATGCTGTTCGATCGCATATTTTAATTTTGAACATGGTTAACATCCTTAATGATTTAATTGTCTCTCTTAAGTGAAGACAATAAATTTTTATACTGATATCAATTTCTTTTTCTTGTTTTTTCAATTATGTTGTGTGTATTTTGGAATTTATTTCGAAGATAAGGAGCCTCTCACATCGGTCTTTTAATGGTATTTCTTCAATCACTTATTATTTAAATCAGCTCAAAAAGTTAAATACTTTATACTTAATCCAAAAATGCAGTGTTTACATTCTGTTGTTTGTTTTAGAAAAATTATGATTCTAAGATCTAATGTAACCATAAAAATAATTCTTTACCAAATCCTAACCATGTTAAAATTTTATAAGTTTCTGTTACTGGTTTATGAAAATTCACAAACAGTTTTCATACACAGATATTATTCAAAAAAATATTACTGTAACAGACAATGTGGTTTTTAAGAAATGTTGTTATGATAACACAGGCCAACGAAAAATTTTCGGAAAAACTTTTTATAAGCTGAATCCAAATCTAGCCTTATGTTTTTTTTTATCACCCATGGTTTTCGAGCAATACGCTTTTTATCATATAGCACAAAAATCCTATGCTATATGGTAAACGAGGAAATTAATGAAACACTTTGTTACAACATATGCATGGTTTATATTTACAGTAAGGTACTTAAAACAATGATATATGTTAATAGAGGTTGCACTTGTCAGCCGGAATTAGTTTGTATTTTCTTTCTCATTTTTCTTTGAAGCGTCTTGTGTAGCATTTTCTACGATGAGTCACTTGATGAACTTCTCAGTGAAGTGACCGGCAATAGTCCCCTACCATGTTGGTGTTCCAGCGTCCTTGGTAGCGTTTTTCCATCAGTAGTTTTGGATAAATCAATAAACAGTCTTCAGTCTTCTTTTTGTATTCAATACCAAACTCATTCATCAGACCGGGAATGTCTGAGCAGTACACTAAATCACCTTCTTGTTGAAAAAACTTGGAAAATTGCTGCTCTCTCTTTCTATACATGTATATGCTGGTTCCAACTGCCAATAAGTTCTTTTCTTTTAATCTAGAGCCAAGCAATTCAGCTTTTTCTTTCGTTAAGACCTGATACCTAACCAAATCGTTAATCTCGGTCTGAGTAAACAATTTGGACTGTAGACTTTCTGTATCACAATGGACTTCATCATCATCTGGTTCATCTATATCAGATTTTACATCAGGAAAGAATAGAATTTAAAGCATCAAGTGGTTCAGGAACCGGTAAATCTACACCATGCCCTACTGGTTGGATGGCGGACGGAAGGTTAGGGTAGCTTATTACCTGCTTGTTTTTCGAATTATTACTAGTAACAACAACACTGCAAAAGTAGCAATCATCAGAATGATTTCTTGGCTCCCTCCATATCATAGGAACAACAAATGTAAATGCTTTTTTCTCCTTTTTGCACCATTTTCTCAGATCTTCAACACACACATGACATACCTTATGCGGTGCCCAAGATATATTTTGATCACCAAGTTTAGATCCAAAGTATGATATATAACAGTGTCGTGTCACTAGGGCCTTCCGTCGGGTAGACCGTTCGCCTCGTGCATGTCTTTCGATTTGACGCCACTTCGGCGACTTGCTCCTCGATGGGGATGAAATGACGATAATTAAGACAACACACCACCCGGTCCCTGAGCGTATAAAATCTCCGACCCAGCCGGGAATCGAACCCGGGCCCTTACGATTGACATTATGTCGCTCTGACCACTTAGCTACAGGGGCGGACAGTATGAAAGATAAACCTTTTTCACAAAGTCTGTAATGTTTCTTTGGTGTTTTTTAATCACAAATTCACCACAAATATAACAAAAACTGTCAGCAGAGTTTTTACAACCACGACTAGACATTGTACTGAGCGCATATACAGGAAATGGGAAAGTGAGGTTAGGTTGACAGTAAACAAAACACCATCTGAAACTTCCTGGCAGATTAAAACTGTGTTCCAGACTGAGACTCGAACTCGGGACCATTGCCTTTCGCGAGCAAGTGCTCTACCATGTGAACCACCCAAGCACGTCTCACGCCCCGTCCTTACAGCTTTACTTCTGCCAGTACCTCGACTCCTACCTTCCAAACTTCACAGAAGCTCTCCTGCGAACCTTGCAGGTGTTTTGCTTTTAGTCCACGCTCCGGTTGCTGTTTCGTTTGTTTTGTGGCCTGTCATTCCCTGCTATCCTTCGACTTGAGTGCAAGGTTCGCAGGAGAGCTTCTGTGAAGTTTGGAAGGAAGGAGGTCCCGAGTTCGAGTCTCGGTCTTGCACACAGTTTTAATCTGCCAGGAAGTTTCATATCAGCGCACACTCCACTGCACAGTGAAAATCTCATTCTCAAAACACCATCTGTTAACACAAAAATGGAATCGACCTTTTTTGCCAGAAAATGTTTTTCAGCAGTGCTACCAACGTTATGTACATCATTACACCTCCATTTTAAATTATTTTAGCAATATGAAAGCTGTTAAATTCTTTAAACAATCCCTTAATTTAATAAATTTAACTGTATAATGTTAAGAAATGGTGGCTGATACAGTTTTTTAAGTATCATATTTGGATTTACCACCCTAAAAAACATAAGAACAAGGTATTTTCACCAAAAAAGTTTTTCAATCGTTGGCCTGTGTAATTATTCATGAATAAAATTTTAAATATTCCACTCATAGACAGAAAATTAACTTCACAGAAATATTGTCTTTAAGATACAATATACATGAGCAGATTTTCTTTTTAACATATTATTCTAATTAATATAATAAGTACATAAAACATTTCTTTGAAGAAAGGTTTCTCCTGCGTTATTCACGATATAAAGGTTATGAAAATACTATTGTACAGTTCTCATTCAGCCATTTACACAAGTTATATAGAGAGATGAATTGACATTAATACAACACTGAAGTCCTATTTTAATTGTTGTGCTTTTTGCAGCTTTTTCACTCTCTGACACTGATCTTTATCTAATTTCGACCACTATTTTCACACGATATCTACGAATGTTCTTGCGTGAGGTTGGCGACAAGTGTCTTTGCACGAAGCTGAACTACTTGTGCGAGATGCTTGCCAGCAAACCTTGGGGTGGGCAGCGTCGTTCTTCGTCGAATTTTGCAACAGAATGTTGCCATAGTTTGGTATGACCATCATAATAACGCAGAGTCTCGTGGAGTATTGGCTTTACGAACGTGTATTTTTCTTCTCGATGAAGGTATTTATATTTTTGTAGCACTTCGCAGATAACTAGTATACAATAGAATGGGTACTTGGATAAGTGTGTCTTGAAACAGATTCACCCATCTTCAACATCAGTCTTGGGGCTATTCATCTTCTGTTCTTCCAAGCATCGTCCTTTCTTCAGACATTAATCTTGTCACTTCTCCGAGCAGGATACAGGAAATTATTGATTACTAGTTGCTTTGAAGCTTTACATTCGTTAGTGTTTCGATCATTGATTAAGACATGTAGTTCTGTATTGATTGACTGATTTTCCTTCAGCTCTGTAATCAATATATCGCAGTCTGGTGGCGACATTGCGATCCTAGACGTAGTTTTTTGCTAAATTGTGCCTCAGCCAAGCTGGCCTTTCGGCGAGGTGTTTTGCTTTTAGTCCACGCTCCGGTTGCTGTTTCGTTTGTTTTGTGGCCTGTCATTCCCTGCTATCCTTCGACTTGAGTGCCGGTCCAAAGCGAATTTTCGCAAGGCCGTGGCCCAACATCGATCTTCTGCTGCTCATACACCCTCCTTGTACTTTCTTTATCACGGTGAGGTTGCTACTACACTTAGGTATAAGGGTTGCCTTGGTTACAAATCGTCATCCTTCTTGTGCCCTAGCCGGCGCCACCGCATCATAGAAAATCATTGCGCTCGTCCATTCGCTTGGCATCTACATTTTCAGTTGTCGTCTGCTGCTTCGTTGTGGGCAATTGACGATTGTTTCGTGCAGGAGGTTTGAGTACAAAATCTTTTGTTATAATCTACCTTATGTCTAATGCCTAATTTACACCTCTTAAGAAATTCTTTACATGGTTCAGCGTCCTATCTCTGTATTTCAGTTCTAGTTTCTCTGTCAGATTCCAATTTGTTCCTGATATCTTAAGCTAATGAGACTCCTTATGTTCGTTATGTGTGATGTCATGGTGTGGCATGATAGCGTATTATGATATTAGATCAGGATTTATACGTTTCATCTTTGCAAACTCTACATATCATGTTAGTTCCTACATATAGAAATTTAAGGCACTTCTCATTTCTCTGTCTTTTCTTTTCTTCAGATTCCTGGTCATGTCGTGTCTGAAACATACTTGACAGCTTCTTTGATATTGTTTATTGATACCTTTAAGTGATTATCCATCATACCTGTTAATATGGCTTACATGACGAAGCCCTAAACTTTTGCCTTTCTTTGAATTCATTAGTTCTACGGCGTTGTTGTGAGCAGTTCTAGTTATTACCGCACGTGCTTTGTAGGAAGCGAAAAGCTTAGGGCTCTTCTGTTTGTGTTGGTGGAAAGATGGTGAGTTTCCACTAACACCTTCTGTCCTACTATGAGTGTCCTTTTCACTGCTGTCTTATCCCCTTCTTCCTTTCTTTTCACGGCTGCCCTTTAAATGTTTGTTAATGCTGTGGCTATAATCTGTTGGTGTTGCCTGAGTGGTACTGTGGGAAATCTTATTGTTGCTTTGGTTTTATCAGGGGCTTCAATGTTTTTAAGCACTGTGATGGGTGGAAGTAGGGCAGTGCTGCGGGGCATTTCATTTATAATGTCTTGGAAATCTCTCAGGTGTACATCCCAAGTGTTATGTTTTTTGCCGCCATACAATCAACATAAAATACCCATGTCTTTCATTGACCAATCTGCTGGATTTGCACTGGGTTTATATTTTTATACAAAATATATGGGTTTAATTTTGTAGTGTTTCTACATGTCCAGCCACTGTGCTGATTTGCATTGTGGTCCGTTATCTGAAAGGATTTGTTCCACCCTAACAGCTCATTTGAGAAAGTCCTGTTGGAACGTTTTGCTTATAGTAAGCCCTGTTGCCCCCTTTAAAGGCATTGAAGTTACATGTTTTGAAGTTAATTGCAGTTCCACAAAGATGAAAATGTAGTCCTTCTTTGTGTGTGGGAGAGGTCCCATTAAATCTGTTACGACCATCTGTTCTAATTTGTCAGGGATTATTGAAAACACAGGTGGTTTGGTCAGAAAAGTGACGTGTTTTTCTCTCATGCACTTTTAGCACTTTAATAAAACTTCTCTTATTCGCCTTTCCATATCAGGGAAGTGGCTTGTTTTAGTTTTATGAAGCATTTTTTTGGTCCAAACTGGCCATTACTCAAGTGTGTATACAATATGTATTTATTGACTATTTCAGCTGGGATACAAACTAACTATTCGCTGGTGGCAACATTTCGTGTGAAAAATAAGATATTTTTCAGGATATAATGCTGTCTGATCTCTGGGAAATCTCGGCTTTTCCATTTTCGTTGATTCCACAGTATATCTGGATCTTTGTCCTGTTCTTTACCTATGTTTCGCATTGCAGTAGTAAAGTAGTTTTCGAAGGGCACGTTTTTCATGTAATACATTGTGAATTGATCTTGCTCCGCTTCCAAAGCTTAGCTCTTCGATGCTCCCTGTGGACATCGTGATAGTGCGTCTGCTGCCATATCGGCTCGTCCTGCAGCGTGTGTCGTGTCATTGTGGTTCAAATGGTTCAAATGGCTCTGAGCACTATGGGACTCAACTTCTGAGGTCATTAGTCCCCTAGAACTTAGAACTAGTTAAACCTAACTAACCTAAGGACATCACTAACATCCATGCCCGAGGCAGGATTCGAACCTGCGACCGTAGCGGTCTTGCGGTTCCAGACTGCAGCGCCTTTAACCGCACGGCCACTTCGGCCGGCGTGTCATTGTGAAACCAAATTGTTGTGAAGTCAGCATCCATCTAGCTAGCCTTCCAAGAGTTAATTTTGCGGGTAATAGGAACTCCAAAGCCTTGTGGTCTGTAAACACTTTTGTTTTTCATCCAAACAGGAAATATCTAAAACGTTAGAAGCCCCATACAACGGCCAGTACTCCCAACTGTGTGATCTTATAATTTTTCTCAATTTTTGTGAGTACTCGACGGGCAAATGCAATTGCTTTGTAATTCATCTGCCCTTCCTGTTCGTATTCCTGGAATAAAACAACTCCTAACCCTGTTTTCGCACTCTCCGTGGCCATGCAAACATTCTGTGTCAGGTCGGGGTGAGCTAGTATTGGTACTGTTACTAAATCATTTTTCAGCTTTAAAAATTCTTCATTAGCTTGCTGATCCCATACCCATGGCGTTTTTTCTTTTTTTTGCAGTAAGTGCACATAGGCGTGGTGCTGCAAGAGTGTCATTCCATACGAATTTTTTGTAAAAGCTGATTAGCCCTATAAATCGCCTCAGAGTCTTTTTATTATATAGGATGCAAAATTCTTTAATTGCTCTTAGTTTGGCTGGGTCTGCATCACTCCCTTTTCTGGTATTATATGCCCTAAGAATTTGACTTCGCGCATTCCAAATTTGGCACTGTTATGTTGACTGTTACACCATGATCCTTTATGGTCTGCGCAAACTGGCTTAGTGTGTTGTTGTGCTGCTTCCGTGAGGGTTCTGCTATAATGACATCATCGACATAAGATGTTACTTTCTGTAAGATTTCAGCTCTCAGTGTGGTGTTAAATCCCATAATGAATGCTACTGATGATATATTCAGGCCAAACAGTAATCTTTTAAATTGGTAACATCTGCCAAAAACGATGAATGCTATATAGTTTATACACTCGGGCGCCCGTTCAATCTGCAAGAAGCTGCAATGTAAGGCAATGGATGATAAAACTTCCGCGTCATTAAATTTTTGAATGAGCTCTTCTAACTTTTCTGGACGACCTGTATCTGTGATAATGATGGTGTTTATCTGTCGGGAATCCAGCACTAACCTGATACTGCCATCTTTTTTATTCACATTATGGAGAGGGCTATTATATGCTGAGGAGGCTTGCATATCGCATTAAATACTTTATGTCTGTAACTTACTGGTATTGTATAAGGTGCTACTGTATATGGTTTGTGTTCCTTGACTTCCAATTTGTATTGGAAGTGTTTAATACTGCCTGGATTGGGTAAAAACACTTCTACCTTTTCCAGCAAAATGTTTTCTACTTCCCTCTTACTTTCATCCGGAACGTATTTTACCTCTAGTAATTTCTCGTCGATTCCTGTGTGTATTTGTAACAGGAATTCTCTAGTGAGGTGAGGTGATTCCTCCCTTTGTACGTATCGTTCTGATTCGTCATCATCCTTGTCTAACGTCATTCTTAACTGGTTATTCGTTACCGGTATTTCTTTCAATTTCAGCATTTGCCCAAAGAGAAGTGTAATGCTCCCAGTTCCACGCTACCCTTTTCCATGTCTATCACAGCTCGTCTTCCATTCAGGAAATCCGCACCTATTATTATGTCCACCGTTAATTTCGATAAGATAACGAAATTGGCTTCGATCCTTTGATCTTGGCACGAAAGAGTTGACCTTTTTTGCTTATTGACATCCGCGGCATGATATTTGATGGGACCCTTTCACTTTAATCTCCTTCGTTTTCAAGATCGTTAATTCTTCATTAGCACTGCGTTGTTTAAATAAGTTCCCTGAAATCGCGGGTAGCTCGCTTTCGCTAACTTGGACGACATTAATTGGGATTTTTGCTACGATGGCCTTCACAACCGGTTCCATATCGACCGGTTTGCTCCATTCTTCTTCTACCTGTGTTAAGGCATCCTTTATTGAATCATGTGTGAATCGTTTCAAGATCTTTTCTTGTGAATTAGAACCATCTGTCGGATATGCCTCGACCACAAACTTTCTCTCGTCTTCAACTTCTTCTCCACATTTAACTTCGTCTTCCCTCAACTACATCTGCCTCTTCTTTCTTCACCGAAACTCCAAAATAATCGCATCTAAATGCCCTTATTATATCTCTGTAACTTACATGTTTGTAAACATTGGGACCTATGCCCAATTGTAATTTGTTTTCAACTTTCGTCGACTGCACATTATGCTCTTTGAGTTAGTTTTCCTTGGTCTCAGGCTCAAACAACTCTGAAATTCTAATCACATCGTCCCTTATCTCTTCTCCTGTTGTGCTTGCCTCTGGTAGTTCGTTTTCTTCGTAGGTATCCTCCCAGTTAATTTATCCCCGGCATGATGTTCTTTTCCTGCCTTCGGTTGATCCCTGTGATCCTATTTCCACATTTATTACCTGCCGTGACAAAATTTCTCTCTCGATGGTACGTTATCCTCTTGGAATCGGCTCTCCGTAGTTTCAGTATATCTCCGCAATGCTAATTACTTTGCCATTTAGCTCAACTTCCGTTATGCCTGTTTCATTTTGCTCGGGTAGTATGTTTTTTGCGAAATCTTCCCAACTACTTCCTGTGCAACCTGATGTTAGCGGTATCTCGACTTCTTTCGACCCCTGCGGTTCTGTTCCTTCATCTTTCCCCTCTCGTGTCAAAGTGTTCATTTCTTTTGTTATGTTGCTGCTGCTAGCTTGGGTAGATGCGCTGTTCTCCTTGACTTGCGCGCTCTCTCGTCAATTCGAACGTTTATTGAGTTTTGTCGGGCTTATCTCCACGTCTTGTTTCGGTCCTTCCTGTCTTTGTTCTACTTGGTAACACGGATTTCGTTGCTGGTAATTTGTCGGCTTGTTTGTCCTCCAGTATCCATTGCGATTACCGTTATCCCCCTGTAGCAATTATTGCCATTCCTGGGTGGGTAACCACTGCCATTTGTTGTTCCGTATCCGCACCGATTTCTCTGTTGGAAATGATTGTAATTTATCGGCGCGAATTTACAACGCGGTTCGTAATAACTGACATTCCTTTGTGCGGTATACGGCGCATTTCGCGGTCTTCATTCACGTTTTCACGCGGGTTAGCTTTTTTCATGCTTCATCTTCCTAGAATATGAACTCTAATTTTCTCAAAATTCCTTTGAAGGCTTCCACGTCATTGCCTGCACGCCCTACCAATGACTGCTGGTATTTTAGTGGCAGCTTCATGGTACACAATTTAATCAATTCTTCATCGCTGTATGGCTCATCGAAACATTGATTTTTCTTTGTCATTGCTTCGAAAAAATTTACAGGACTCCTCTCTCCGGAATGCTGGAAATATGGATTCTGTGATGGTCCGTACTTCACCATATTTTGCGCTTCACACGACCAGTAGCATGAGAGAAACTTATCTCTGAAATCTTCGTACGATCGACAATTAACTGCTAAGTTTTGCATCGTTTCTGCTACTGTTGCAGACATATGGGCACATATAAAGTCTAGTTTGTGTGCTAATGTCCAATGTTCTAGTAGTCGTACTCTGCATTGATCACTGAAGGTTCCTGGATGCAGTGAGTTTCTTTCACGGAAATGCTGAAACTTCCTTACAGTGCGGAAATGACCATTGTCGTACCTCGTCATTGCAGTGTACGAAATTCGATAATCATCTCCGCTTCTGTTTCCGATCATTTCACGTGACAGTCTTTCAGGTTGTGGTAAGCCCTGCTCACTGTAACCTTCGCCTAGTCTTGCGTGATATCGTAGTAATGGGACGCAATGACTTTCTTCCATCGGCTCTGCACGAGTGTCGGTATGCTTTACGCTATAACCTTCGCGCCCTCGCATTCCCTGTCACGTACTGGCTCAGTGTCTTGCCTGGCTAATCTTGCCACTTCGTCACGTGGTCCGAATTTTTCCGAAAAGTATGCCTGAGCTGCCCGATGTCTTCGTGCTGCCGTCTGCCCTTCATAAGATTCGAAGCGTGCCTGAGGCATCGCAGGCGGTCGGCTATTGAGTAATTTCTTCTCTGTCTATGACTGGAGTTGTATTAGCGTGAAATCTTTTTTCATTCCTTGTGAAACTTCTTGCCTTTCTGATTGCTTTATTGACTTGGAAGTTGTTACGAATTCAGAACTTGTATGATCTTCATCTTCTCTCTTGTATAATTCGCAACAGTTCTCTGAGTTTTTCGAACCGATTTTTCGTTTTCGCATGTATTCTCACGATGCGAGTATCGTACCACTTGAGAACCGCTTTCGTGATGCGTTTTTGCAACATACTATTTTCAGTTATCTGTCGTGCTGCGTCCGCTGCTTGGTGTGTAATTGCATTAACCTGTTTCATAATCTTTGCAATTTCACCAAGAGTATCGTCAGATAAAGTTTTGTTGTCATCATGTAATGTTTTGATTTTGGTCTGTGTGTGTCGTCACACAATGTTTGCTCGTCCAATTGGACCTTATGAATATCTGTTCTTAATTGCGTGCGACCTATTATTAAAGTTTCAATCACATTTCTGGATTCTTGTGCCTCTTACTTTATTTGACCTAACTGTTGTTTGATCTCACGCAGTTATTTCGCTGTTCCAGCACTCTGCTCACGTATTTGTTGTTGCAGTTGTTCCGTCAGCTCTCTGTTTTGTATCGTTTGGTTTGTGTTAATTGCTGGAGAACTTCCGACAGATTAACGGGTCCTACTATCTCTTCTTCCAATGCCCTTAGTTCGGCGTTTACATTCTCGTGTCTGACTGCAGTAAACCATGCGGTGACACATTTCAACTTGTATTGCCTGTACTTGGTTGCGAGGGAGGTATTATTACATGTACTACCGCTTCTACGTATTCAAGACGTTGCCTTCTTCTTGCACCTCTGCAATATATTGGTCGCCGCTTACGGCGCCTTGTTACTCGGTATTTACGTCCTGATGCACCACCTGAAATATTTCTCGTGGTATTGTGTTGGCTGTTGTTCTGTCCTGGGGTTCCCGTACGTTTTCTTGCTGGGTGTCTACCTCTATTCAGTCAACGTAGCGATCTGCCGTTGATACTCTCTCTCATTTCAGTCTTTGCAATTTTAACTGACGCGCCCTACTTCGCGCAATCACGCAATCACACGACCTTACTGCCTCATAAGCTTGTCGGTAGACACTAATATTTACCATTTGTTGATACAACACAAAAATTTTATTAACAACAGTTTTAGAGGATTTTTTTATACTAGTAAATACTTATGCTTGACACCTCACTATGGTATTTTGCCATCCTGGCAAAGTCGCCACTATCTAACATGTGTGATACAGGTTCTGACCTCTCTTCCTACCATAGTTGGGCATCTCACGCATGGAGACTTCAGAACAGTGCAACGGTATGGACAGTGATGTAATCAGACAATGATCTTAATGCCGGTTCCACTACACTCCCTGTAAAGGAAACGTTATTGCTAACAGAAAGTAGCGTATGGGTTCAGGAGTAACTTAACTATATGTTAGCAGAAAATGAAATTCTTAGATTTTCGTTATTAAGGTTTATTTTTCCTCTAAGTATGACTTCATGACATAGCAATGCTAGCACAACTACGTACAGAATGGTAAAATATTGATATTGGGTTTTCACAACTGTGAAGCCAAGTTCCTAACTGTTATAAGGTTCTTGTTCGTATGATAGTTGATGATCATGTCTGGGGGTCGATAAAAATACAAACAAATTAAATACAATTGGAGCCAGAGATATCAATTACGCTAAAATGCACACTGAAGGTACCCAAAATTGAATGGGGGTCGGTAAAGAGCGATCAAAAAGAAGTACACAGTTAAAAAAACTCAGTGACTTTAGGTTATAAAGCACTCTACACTGGCTGATCAGTTCTTTTTATTAAATCGGATATCTCTCGTTTCTGCTTCAATTAAGCCCGACGATCATGAATATGTTCAACTACAGGTCATGGTTTAATGTATAAAAATTAGGAGAGGTGGAGACGACCGCAGTTCTGAGTGTAAATTGAATATCACTTGTTGACGTAGAGCGAGTGCGTGTGATTACCTTGTGTTGGCGGCGGCAGTGGCGGCTGTCAGCGCGAGCTGTGAACCTGAGAATCTATTCTAAATCTCTCTCTCGGCTGTTAAACACTAGTCTGATATATTTCCTACATCTTCAGTGAAGCTGAGATCCTAGTTATACCCCAGCCAAGTTAATTGGCATGGTACACCGATGACTTCAAATCGCTTGCAGTCATTAACTGTCAGTGCGTGGTGCTATTCTCCATACTAGCAGACTTTGCAGTTTAATTCCTTACGAGTTATGAAAAGTGTTCATTTAATGACTCTCATAACCATCTCAGCGTGGCATGAGTCGCCCAGCTCAAACACTCGACGATTTTCTGCAAGAAAAAAAAAAGCGAATTACTCTGTCTGCAATTCGCCTTTATCAAATCTGATGGCCACATGTTTTCTTTCCGACCAATCAGAGCATTTGTACTTGTTATAATTCCACCCACTAGACTTTTGGTAGCTTATCACAGGTCTCGTTCCTTTTGTAGGGCAGAGTTTAACTTCTACTGTATAATAATGAGATAAACAGCTTTTTCTTTCTAGTGAATTTTAATGCAGGTGGCTCCACTGAGTCACCAAAGTTTCGGGTTGGTTTTCTCAAGACGTTTATCTTGCATCATCCACCGTGTTCCTGCAGGAAGACTTTCCAAAGGGTCGTCGTTAAAAGCAGGGAAAAGGAGTGGCTTTTGCCGATGGCCTCTGCCGTGGCTACGGCATCTCTCGGTGTCCGCTAGGTGTCCCGTGGCAAGGGTTTCAGCCACACAGGACGGCCATGCCATCGTAAAATTTTCCTTCCCTCAGAACTGCTTCTCGTAGCTCAGGTCAGGGAAATTACTTGCATGCAATTAGTAGTGTGTCAGTTGTTTATAGTCACGAAATGCTGGTTTATTTATTAGACCTGCATCTTAGTAAAATTCGTATAATTTGGCATAACTATGTCGTGAGACATATTGATTTAACCAGATCTATTTCAGGAATTCAGTGTAAGGTGTGTTATTTGTTTGATACCTTACAAGGTTCGGCAATTCAACCTCCAAAACGAGTCCAGGGCAACGCAAGCTGTGTGAACAGGGTCCCCGTAGTCTTGGACAAAGCATCACCATTCTGGATCAAGCTTTGTAGCTTCGAATGGGCCTCATCAACCAGAACGGTAACGTAATTGTTGGCAGTGTTTTGGATCTGTGGTGTAACCATGTGACCCGTGGAATACCAGAAACTAGTGGCCCAAATCATCACCAAACCGCCATCATTTTTCACTTTCAGGGTGTAAACGCGGCTAGAATTTGGAAACAGTTTGAAACAAGTCTCATCTGACGAAATGGCTTTCTTCCATTGCTCCACAGTATATCATTATGCACTCGCCACTACACAGAACACTACTCTCGCCACGACAGGCATTTACAGCGTACTGAGGACAAGGCACAGGCGTCGCTCGTGGGGTAAATAAAATGGTGCAACTTGAATGTGTGGACAGTGTCTGCATTGATGTTCAAGCATGCATTTTTATGTTGTTTTCATATTTTTGTCCAACCTTTGTAGGAGAACCCTCACAGTAACATGTATCAAATCATCACACAACCTTCGCAATGTGTTACGAAAACAAGGTTAACAATAAAGTAAGGAGTGAGAAGAGACAAAAGTACAAAATCCTTTATGATTTGTGAAGGAGTCAAGAACTGATTAACTTTCGAAGTTAGCAAATGACGTCACTGTCACCTGTTTCTGCACATGAATACTCCTCAGGATACTTCGGAGTTCTTAAACCCACATCCGGTTCAATCAGTTAATCATTGGTGGCACAAATCTGTTACTGGTAATGTGGGTGGATTTAGATGCTAGAAAGTGACGCATATCCGTCACAGTCCAGTCAAATGGTGCTCAGAAAGGCCAGACAGCGGAAAGATTGGCAGTAACTGCTCTTTACGATCAGGGCAGAGTGAAATGCATTACTACAATGAAGAAAAATCCTCTATTGCAACAGTACATACAAATATTTAAAGATCAGAACGCATGCAAGGAGCCTGTAGTGGACTGTGGTGGACGATTCGACATCAAGATGTATGGTGGCGTATGCAGAGAACCTCAGAACCACCTCAGATGCAGAAGCCACATCCAATCAGCGCTCAGAACAACAGCGAACATTGTGTCTCTGCTACTAGTTACGGATACTGCTTGCCAGCTTATTCCCCGGTTTTACCGCCAGGTACGATGGTGGCCGGGCAGAAACAAAAATCCAGAGGAGTGGGGTTGGACGAGGTCCAAGGGTAGCCTTGTTTCAATCAAGATGCTTCAGCTGGCAGCAGACAATGTTATTACAACCTATATACCGCACGCAAGAGTGAAAACTGATTACCGTGGCTACTGTTGTAGCTGCCGAAAATCAGGCCTCCACTGCTCTAAGCTCTGCATCATCTACCATACAGTTAGCGAGAATGTCAGCCATCTCGAGTCCCAAGACTTAGAAGATGTCGTGTTGCAAGTGTAGGAGGAACAGGAGGCTAAAGTGAGGACGGCTTCGGACGAAGGTTGGCCATGTTTCACACTGTTGTTATAATTTCCCCTTGTATAATCTCATGAAGTTGTTATTGTAACAAACACTGTACACTGATTTAAACTGTAATTATTTATCATTAGGTATGAACTGAAATTAATCTGTTGTCATTCTTAGGCTTAACATACCCACATACATTCTTATTTTTCAGACGAATCCAGTAAAGACGATGGCTGTTGTGCAGGAAGAGCGAAGCGTGGAAACTTCTTCGAAATTGCGTTAAAATCGTTATGTTAATAACATAAAATTATAATAATAATTATTATTAACAGCAAATGCCAATTAAAGTACAATTATTACGTTGTTTGCATAGGTTATTCGGAACCCTTCAACTGTAGGAAGGAACATTATAGCATACTGAGAGATGAGCGATTAGGTTTTGGTGGTGGCGCCAGAAATTACGGTAGCATCACCACGTCTTACGGCTGCTCAGACGAAAAAACTCACTTAGACCTATTTCTTGAGACATTATGTCCTCTTTATTATTGTAAGTAGTCATATTTGGCGAAAATTGTGTCGCTTCCGAGTAATAAGCAAAAAACCCAAAGGACACACATTTTTCGTAATTTCTTCCACTTTTTAGTCATTTCTGGGCCGAAATGTTGTGGGACTTGGAAAATTACGATTTACCAGCGTCGAAAATGTACAGAAAGCTTGTTGAAAAACTTCTGCAAAACTTCCCGCTAGAAATAACCGTTTGAGTGGAAAACTAGGACGTAATCGATACAGACAAGAAAACCGCTTATAGTAAACGGGCTACAGGGTTGCATGCGTGACAACAACGTACGAGGGTAGTCATTAAGTTTTATCACCTCGAAAAAAGTAAGGATTCATTAGCAGTTTTTCTTTCTCTTTGCTCGTATATGGCCGGAATCATTGTATGCATTGAAATTCCCACCCAGTAGTAGCGTAGCACACCGCTAGAGGAGACAAAACAAAATGGCGGGTTCCATTGATGATATGGGGTAATGCGTTTTCTGCATTGAAATAATGATGCGACATCCTTGCAGAGTTGGTGGAAGCGTTCACCAATAGTCTACTGTCATATGACACAGTGTTCTGACGGCGCAGATTTTTCAACTGTGTTCAAATGAGCTTGAATGACAAAAAATGAAATGGCACACAACTTCTCAGTGACGTACAAAGTAGAATCGCAAGAGGGGAGGAGAATCAGATGGTCGAAGACAGCCGTATAACAATCGAGATAATTGCAGATAAAGTGAAAACCAGTCACTGATTAGTTTTCAGGGTTTTGCACGATACAGAAGCTACAATTTGAGCGCAGACCTCATTGCGAATTGCTTTTAATAGTATCCACAACGAAACTTTATCTCGAAACCTGGCAAAAAAGTCAAAAAGATTTTGGTCGTATGTAACGTATACTAGCGGCAGGACAGAATAAATACATTCCCTGCGCGACAGAAATGGAAATACTATCGATGACAGGGCTACTAAAGCAGTGTTACTAAACACAGCTTTCCGAAATTCTTTCACCAACGAAGACAAACTAAATATTCGAGCATTCGAATCGAGAACAGCTGCCAACATGAATAACTTAGAAATAGATATCCTCGGAGTAGTGAAGCAACTTAAATCACTTAATGAAAGCAACTCTTCCGGTCCAGATTGTAACGAATTAGGTTTCGCTCGCTAGACAAAAGATCCATACTCAAAGGCTGAAAGGCTGCACAGGTCAAACCAACATTCACGAAAGGTAATAGGTGTAACCCATAAATTACAGGCCCCTATCATTAACGTCGGTATGAAGCAGGATTTTCGAATATACATTATGAATTACCTCGAAGAGAACGGTCTATTGACACATAGTCAACACGGATTTAGAAAAAATCGTTATTGGTTCAAATGGCTCTGAGCACTATGGGACTCAACATCTGACGTCATAAGTCCCCTAGAACTTAGAACTACTTAAACCTAACTAACCTAAGGACATCACACACACCCATGCCCGAGGCAGGATTCGAACCTGCGACCGTAGCAGTCCTGCGGTTCCGGACTGCAGCGCCAGAACCGCACGGCCACCGCGGCCGGCAAATCGTTATTGTTAAATACAAATACCTCTTTACTGTCTCCAAGTGATGTGCGCTATTAACAAAGGATTTCAAGTTGATTTCGTATTTGTAGATTTTCAGAAGGCTTTTGACACCAAACCTCACAAGCTGCTTGTAAGCAAATTAATTGCATGCTTATGGACTATCGTCTCACTAATGCGGCTGGATCCGTGATTTCCTGTCAGAGGGGTGACAGTTCTCGGTAACTGACGGAAAGTCATCGAGTACAACAGAAGTGATTTCTAGCGTTCTGGAAGGTAGTGTTATGAGCCATCTGTTGTTTCTTATCTGTTGTTGTTGTTGTGGTCTTCAGTCCGAAGACTGGTTTGATGCAACTCTCGATTCTACTGTATGCTGTACGAGCCTCTTTATCTCCCATTAACTGTTGCAACCTACATGCTTCTGAATCTGCTTATTGTATTCATCTCTTGATCTCCCTCTACGATTTTTACCCCCTCCCCCCTCCTCCACACACACACACTTTCTCCAATACTAAACCTGATGACCCCTTAATGTTTCAGATTGTCTTCTGTCAACCGATCCCTTCTTTTGGTGAAGCTGTGCCACAAACTTCGTGTTTCCCCAATTCTGTTCAGTACCTCATCATTAATTACGTGATGAACCCATACAATCTTTAGCATTCATCTGTAGCACCACATTTCGAAAGTTTCTAGTTTCTTTTTGTCCAAACTGTTTGCCGTTGATGTTTCATCTCCATACATGCCTACACTCCAGACAAATACTTTCAGAAAAGACTTCGTAACACTTAGATCTATATTCGATGTTAACAAATCCTTTTCTCGCCATTGCCAGTCCACATTTGATATCCTCTCTACTTCGGCCATCATCAGTTATTTTGCTGCCCAAATATCAAAACTTACCTACTACTTTTAGTGCCTCGTTTTCTAATCTAATTCCCTCAGCATCATCAGATGTATTCCTACTACATTCCATTGACATTGTTATGCTTTTATTGATGTTTATTTGTATCCTCCTTTCAAGACACTGCCCATTCCGTTCAACCACTTTTCCAAGTCCTTTGCTATCTCTGACAGAAGTACAATGTCTTCGGCAAACCTCAAGGTTTTTATTTCTTCTCCTTGAACTTTAATTCCTCCAAAAAAATTTTCTTTGGTTTCCTTTAATGCTTGTTAAATCTGCAGATTGAATAACATCAGGGATAGGCTGCAAGCCTTTCTCACTCCCTTCTCAAGCCCTGCTTCCCTTTCATACCCCTCGACTCTTATTATTGCCGTCTGGTTTCTGTACAAATTGTAAATAGATTTTCACTCCCTGTATTTTGCCCCTGTTACCTTTAGAATTTCAGAGAGAGTACTTCAAACAACATTGTCAAAATATGTCTCATAGATGCTATAAACATAGCTTCGTCTTTCCTTAACTTATATTCTCAGACATGTCGGAGGGATAGTATTGCCTCGCGTGTTCCTACATTTCCCGGAATCGAAACTGATCTTCCCCAAAGTCTGCTTCTACCAGTTTTTCCATTCTTCTGTAAGTAATTTGTGTCAGTACTTTGGACCCATCACTTATTAAACTGATAGTTCGGTAATTTTCACACCTGTCAGGAACTGCTCTCTTTGGAAATGCAATTATTACAATCTTTTTGAAATCTGAGAGCACTTGGCCAATTTAACACATCTTGCATACCAGATGAAAGAGTTTTTTCATGGCTGGCTCACCAAAGGCTGTCTGTAATTGTGACAGAATATCGTCTATCCCGTGGCCTTGGTTCGTCTAAGGTCTTTCAAAGCTCTGTCAAATTCTCCCCTAGTAACATATCTCTCATCACATCTTCATAAACGTCTCCTTCCCTGCCTTCAAGTTTATCTCCCTTGCATAACACTCTATATACTCCTTCCACCTTTCAGCTTTTCCTTCCTTGCTTAGGACTGGTTTCCCATCTGAGCTCTTGATATTCATTCAGCTGCTCCTCTTTTCCCCAAAGGTTTCATTAATTTTCCTGTAGGTGGTGTCTACCTTCCCCCTAATGAAACATGTCTCTAAATCCTTATATTTGTCCTCTGGCCATTTCTGCTCAGCCATTTTGCACTTCATGTCAATCTGAGTTTTTAAACGTTTACGCTCTCTTTCGCCTGCTTCATTTGTTGCATTCTTACATTTTCTCCTTTCATCAATTAAAATCAATATTTTTTGTGTTATGGAAAGATTCCTATTACGCCATGTCTTTTCACCTATTTGATCTTCTGCTGCCTTCACTATTTTATCTCTTGAAGCTACCCGTTCGTTTTCTACTTTATTCCTTTCTCCTGATCTGGTCAACCGCTGCCTAATGCTCCCTCCGAAACTCTCAGCAACCTCTGGTTCTTTCAACTTATTTAGGTATCACCTCCTTAATTTCCTCTCTTTTCTTCTTCGGTTTTAATTACAGTTCACGACCAATAAATTGTCGCCAGAGCCCACTCCTGCCCCTGGGAATGCTCTAAAATTTAAAACCTAGTTTCTAAATTTCTGACTTATCTATCTGAAACCCTCCAGTATCTCCAGGCCTGTTCCATGTATACAACCTTCTTTCATGATTCTTAAACCAAGTGATAGTTATGATTAAATTATGCTCTGTGCAAAACTCTACCAGGCGGCTTTCTCTTTCGTTTCTTTCTCCTGATCCATATTCAGCAGGTGTTTTTCATTCTTATCCTTTTCCTACTATCGAATTCCAGTCCCACGTCACTGTTAAATTTTCGTCTCCCTTAACTATCTGAATGATTTCTTTTACCTCGTCATACATTTCTTCAATCTGTTTGTCATCTGCTGAGATAGTTGCACTACTGTGGTGGGTTTGGGCTTCGTGTCTATCTTGGTTACAATAATGCGTTCACTATGCTGTTCGTAGTAGCTTACTCGCATTCCTATTTTCTTATTCGTTATTAAACCTACTCCTTCATTATCCCTATTTGAGTTTGTATTTATAGCCCTGTATCCACCTGACCATAAGTCCTGTACCTGCTGCCACCGAACTACACTAACTCCCACTATATGTACCTTCAACCTGTGCATTTCCCTTTTTAAATTTTCTAACCTACCTGCCCGATTAAGAGACCTGCCATTACACGCTGGAATGGCAGTTTTATTTCTCCTGATGACGACATCTTCCTGAGAAGTCTCCGCCGTGAGATCCGAACGGGAGCTGTTTTACCTCCGGAATATTTTACCTAAGAGTACGCTATACAGTAGAGCTCATTCCCTCAGGAAAAATTACGACTGCACTTGCTTTCAGCCGTCCGCAGTACCAGCACAGCAAAGTCGTTTTCGTGATGTTACAAGGTCACATTAGTCAATCATCGAGATTGTTGCCCCTGCAACTACTGAAAAGGCTACTGCCTCTCTTCAGGAACCATAGATTTGTTTGGCCTCTCAACAGATACCTCACCGTCGTGGTTACACTTATACCCGATTTATGAAACAATCTGAGCTGCCGTCTTAGTTTGTCTGCAATTGATGCTTCTCGTTTATCGTCCAGTAGAGTTACCAGAAGATCGAAACAAATTGCTAAACGATTTAGAAAATGGTATGGTGCCAAAATTGGCAGTTGACTCCAAATAATGAAAAGTGTGAAGTCATCCTCGTGAGTGTTGAAAGGAACCTGTTGAACTTCGGTTATTTAAAGGCCGTAAATTCAACTTAATACCTAGGAATTACAATTACGAACAACTTAAATTGGAAAGAACACAAAGGGAACGTTGTGGGGAAGGCGAACCAAAAACTGCGTTTGATTGGCAGAATACTTAGAAGATGCAGCAGATCAACTAAAGAGACTACCTGCACTTCACTCGTTCATCCTCTTTTGGAGTACTGCTGCGCGGTGTGGTATCCTTATTAGATAGGATTAACAGAGTACATCGAGAAAGTTCAGAGAAGGGCAGTACGTTTTGTACCATCCAGAAATAGAGGAGAATATGTCATGGACATGATACAAGATTTGGTGTAGACACCATTAAAACAAAGGCGTTCCTCGCTGTGGCGGGATCTTTTCAAGAAATTTAATTCACCAACTTTCTCCTCCGAATACGCAAATTTTTGCTACCGCTTACCTACATAGGGAGAAACGATCATCAAAATAAAGTAAGGGGAATCAGAGCTCGTACGGAAAGATATAGGCTTTTGTTTCTTTCCGCACATTGTTCAAGAGTGATATGATAGAATTATTATGAAGGTATTTCGATGAACTCTCTGCGAGGCATTTGAATGAGATTTGCAAAGTAGCCGAGTATATCTAGAAGCAGATGTAGATGTAGACGTTCTGAACATGACCCAGGTCGATGGTCACAGAAGTTGAACGATTGCTCACACCTGTTCTGAAAGCCCACAAACCGAGGGAGCAGCGGAACAGCTGCAGCATGTCAGGCCAACCCTGATTCGCCCACTCGTTGGTGACGATTTCTGGGTGTAGCGGTGTACCTCGAGAGAAACGAGCAAAGAAGGCAGCAGAAATATGTTTATCTACTAAGGCCCGAATTGGTAATGACCCAAAAATCATTCAGCAAGTTGGTGACGAGTTCTTTTAGGGACTACAATGGCGCGATGTTAACTGATAGCAACCATAAGAGTCAATCCTTCAGAGTAGCATACCACCAGAGTCTGCTGACCAGATTTCAGGAAGCTGTCAAGATGAAGCGTAGCTCTAAGGTATCAAGCGGGGCCCCACGACAGTGCGCCATTTCATTCTCTACAGGGCACAGTCATACACGATGGTACTTTGGGCTATCAAATTTAGTCCCCTCCCCCACATTTTCTTGACATGGCAGCGTGTTACTTCCTTCCCTCTACTCAGGTGAATTAACCACTGCATGAGAGGTATGTCTAGAATAACAACAAGATGGAAAAACGAAAACGACCAAGATATTAGCAATGCGTAGCATTGCTAATGCTGTAGCACTGGAGGGTGAATACGTAGTGAAGGACGTATATCATCCCATCTACATCTACAACAGTGCTCTGCAAATCACTCTCAAGTGGATGGCAGAGGGTATTTTCAACTTTAGGTGTAAGAATTGTAATGGCTTCATCCTTTTCTATTCACGTATTGACAGCGCGGGAAAAATAACTGTTCAGCTGCCTCCGTGCACGATGTAATTCGCCCATTTAGAATCAGACAGACGTAACTACTTTTTTGCCACTTTTAAGTTGTTAGTACCATAAGGTACACGAAATCAAGACCTACGTTACAATCAACAAATGTAACTCCATCTTATGCGGTTTCCGTTTTAGTTGTCAACGTATCTACATTTTACGAGAAATAGTAAGAATCAGACAGACGGAAGAGCTAAGCCGTTTTTAGACCACTGGACGGAGTGTTAATTTGTGAAACGTAACAGCTCTTACGTTTCCCTGATCCTAACAGAACTGTTGGAAGTTGCTTTTCCAGCTACTTCTCTTTAGAAGCATTGTCGCCGTCGCTCTGTGACAACAATGAAATGCTACTTCCTGGCAAGGAAGATAATTTTTGTTTCAGTTGTGAATGGATTTACAAGCAAGTAAGAGCGCTATGGAGTCCAGAGGAAGAAGGATAGTTCAAATGTGTCTGGAGAAGTAACAGAATTTAATGGAATCTTGTAAGTATTAGAACCAGTTTCATAGTACATTTATTTCGGTAGTAAGTACTATAACAATAGTAATTATTATTTTTGGTATTACAGCTGTTGTCATTATTATTATTATTATTATTATTATTATTATTATTATTATTATTATTATTGCTATTACCGCTGTTCTCATTATTGTTATTGTCGTTGTTTATATTCATAGCTCAGGAGGAACGTGATGTGGAGATGATCAGGACATTCATTGGTTCAGATACAGATGATGATCCTTCCTATGAACCCGACAACACTACAGATTCTGATGAGTAGCTAAACAATTAGTAGACAATATAGCTGTTACAGTTAATTTTCTTTTCCCTTCCTCTGAGTACCTTTCATGTTATTGTTACAGGCAGCAGTACTCAACATGGAACGTTCCTTGTAAAGAATGTCACAAAAACTGCTGAGGATGCAGCTAGTGCAGAAGTAAATCCTCACCATCAGGAATGGGAAATTGCAGGTGATAATGCTGGTACTGAGAATAGCAACAAAACAAGAAAAAGAAAAAGGGTAGCGGCTATGGAGGAATGGAAAAGAAATCAAAGAAAAATCAATCGACAGAATGGTAAGGCATATATTTCTACGAAGAACTGCTAAGTTCCTGCAAGAAATGTGAAGCCAAAAGATTGCTCTAAATGTCCACGACAGTGCATCAGCAAGTTTACTGAGAAAGACATACAAAATATCCATGGAGCCTACTGGGATCTTGGGTCAGTTGAGCTACAAAGGCAGTACCTTAATAAGTTAGTGGAAGAAGAAGAGAAACGAAGTGTGAGGACAAAATTAGATAACTCACGAAAGAAGAGGACCAAGAAATTACATCTAATAAAGGGATTTGATATGATTCAGTGTGTATGTTGTTATTTCTCAAGGCATTTGACATTTCTGAAACCTTTGTAAGAAATACTATTACAAAAGAAATGAACATCATGTAATTGAGAAAGAGTGAAGAGGTTGTCATGAGCCAGGTATAAAGAGACCCAAAGAAAGTAAAGAGGCTATAAGGAAACACATTAAGAGTTTTCCTACCCTCATTAAGAGTTTCCCTACCCTTCCTTCTCATTACAAGAGGAAAGAGTGTACAGCAGATTATTTACCTGCTGGTATGAGTATTAGGATAATGTATTAGTTATATCGGGAACAACGCAATGAGGAAGGAAAGATGGTCGAGAAATAATGGCTGTATAGGGAGACATCTACAAAGAAATTAATCTGAAATTCACGAAAAGATATTTGTGATAAATGTTTAAAAATTTTCACAATGTAATGTTGATGCATTAAGTTGTTCTGAAAGCGGTGCTGATATTCAAGACAGTAAAAGTGGGTTCAAAGCTGTGAGCTATCTGGGGAAGTTAACCTTGCATTACTGAGCAACTGTTTCACCAGGTATCCAGTCTAGCTTACCAAATTCCAAACCAGACTAACATTAATTACAATCTTTTAATAGTCATCTTATGACAAACGATATATATATATATATATATATATATATATATATATATATATATATATATATATATAAAGAGAATTTAAATGAAAAGATATGAATCAGTTTATATTTGGACATTTATTTTACCACTGATCGTTGTTCCGTTAAAATTTCATTGTATTAAACTTGATTCATAACTAAACTGGCGCCTTATTTAGGATTGTGAGAAAGTGAGTTTGCAATCTTACGGAACACATCAAATACGGAGCCAAGATTGGGAGACTGCATACAACACTGCATTCATAAAATAACATACGAAGAACGTTGAAACATATGCAAGAGGAAATTAACCACGACCTTCCGATTCAATTTTCACCCAAAGAAGTTATGTTCATAGCGCAGTCCTGTCCATGGTGAAATTACCACACACTGGTATACTAAATTCATACTAACTCTCTGTGAAATCTTCACGAAAAGAATAGCTGAGGGCTACTTTGATGATTACACCACATGCTTCACGTGGTCAACTTGGTTTACACAAAGAGTGTAACTCCACAACAATTTTGATGATTAAAATAAATTACATCGAAACGCAATTTACAAAAGAAAAACCTCAAACTGGTTACTATCATCATACTATTAACCTGATGGGTCAAACAATTGTATAAGCACGTGGTACTGGTCTCACAAAGTACACCCCACATGGGTTGAACATAAAGAAAAGTTGCTATTTTGAAAAATATTGTCAAAACGAGATGTTATAATCTCACGCACCTTCGCATTTAAGATCCATGATCTTCGTTAGAGTTACTGATCAACACGTGGTTCCACTTTACTCACAAAGTAGTGACAAAGCAACTACTGGAAGATATTCTGAACTTCACACTCGAATTACACTGTGTTGCAATTTAAGATAACATTAGATATTTTAGAGCTAAACCTGAAATAAAGGTGATTAAATTTTCAGTTAGGCTGAACTTAAGAAATCCATTGTCCTACGGACTTAGCAGAGATCCGCTTAGCCGGAGATCTTACCACTTCAGACGCTCGCCGCGGACAGACTGGGCTGGGCCCCTACCGAGCGTGCTTCACAGATACAAACGGAAGTGGCCAGAGAGGCAGCTTCCTATACCAACATGACAAGGGACGGACAGGACCATACTAAGAATAGAAACCTCTTTGTTTTTAGAAAGCGTATCTACCTGTTCCAACGTTGGTCCTACTGTTCTCTAGCAGACAGGCTTGTCTGATACCATCAAGCATGCAAGTAGAAGTACATTTGCTCATTCATCCTTTCACACAGAAAGGAAGGGGGATGACAGTATCTTATCATACACAGTATATAAAAGAAAGCAGATGTAGGTTCTGTATGAGACTGTCTGACATGAATTACATATATACTGTGTTTTAAAGTGTAGTAGTGTGACAGATCATTCTTGTTTATGTGTAAAAGTAACACGTTCCACTGCTCAGTCTCCTCCCAGATAGAGTCAGAAACACCACAGTAAATTTAGAAGTGGAATGTATGCCATAAATGACAATAGATTTAAGAAATTGACATGGAAGGAATCCAACAGAGACCTTTCAACACCTTTTGGCCTGGAAAAAGGAAGACAAAAATTTTAAAAGGGAACAGGAAGAGCATCTGAAAAGGAATGATATGGCAAGGGAATTTAAGAACATTCAGAGAGAAAGTGCAAGAAAAGGCGAATCTTTGCTAGCTGAATTTGACTTACAAGCTGTGCTTTACTGCCCTAAAGTGAATGCAAAGGCAGTATTCTATAAAAGAAGGCTCTCAGTGTAATGTAGTTTTAATAAATCATGATTCAGAATATTCTTGCAGCTGCATCTGCACAAAATGCTACTGTGGCGACAGTGTGTAAACTCCTCTGAATTTTGGCAAAAGAAGCAAATATTAACATGGCAAGAAGAGAAATGTAGGTTTTACTCAAAGTTTGCCGCGCTTCTCTGAAAGTTATGACTCGTTAAAAAGCCAGGAGAAAATCGCTGTTCTTGTTGCATTATCAGCGGAATTTGTTGTAGGTACTAACCAAAGCAGAGATGACAGTAGATTTTTTTCAATGGTCACCAGGGAAGTGTCGGTGTGGAGGGTCTTCACTTAATACTTACAAAAATGTGAGAGTGGTCTTCAGTTCAGAACGGGACTTCCCCAGCAGTGGTCGGCATTTCCCCTGCAGCGCCTGCCTGCAACCCCCACCACTACCGCCCTCCCCATACGTGCCATGTCGACTGCACAGCTACCAGCCACGTTACTTCACGCACATTCTGCAGTGTTTGTTGCACAATGGTGAAGCTGTGATCCAAGAGCACGGGGCCCCTGTTCACTGGCTTACTTTGGAGAGAACGGTGCACTTCATCATCGTTTCCTGGACTTGTCACTATTCTGCACGAAAAATGGTATAAAATTCCCTTGAAAACGAGACTTCACCTATATTGATCGATTCCGAGACTGCTGGACGCTGTTTTGACTGTCACCTGCATTCCTACACCGTGTTAGACATAGTAACGTGTAATGTTTTTGTCTAAGGCGCTGCAGTCATGGACTGTGCGGCTGGTCCCGGTGGAGGTTAGTCCTCCCTCGGGCATGGGTGTGTGTGTGTTTGTCCTTAGGATAATTTAGGTTAAGTAGTGTGTAAGCTTAGGGACTGATGACCTTAGCAGTTAAGTTCCATAAGATTTCACACACACATTTATAATGTTTTTGCAGAGTTCCGGTGCTGTCGTAAGCACAACGGGCAGCACCACAGGCTTCGATGGGTCGACAACCCACTCCGGAGACGGCGTATAGCTCAGCTATTGGCACACCAAGATGTCGAAGCGGTGGCGCCCCCAGAGAAGTGATATCAGCTTGCGGCGCACCAAAGTGGGCGGTTGCAAGTCACTTCGACTACCTACAACATCGCCTTCTACTTGTTTACTTCGCACCACATCGTCTGCTTCTAGCGAGTCCACACCAACCCGTCTTCAGTGAACATTCTAGTGAGACAAGAACTGTTTACTATGCAGCCTTAGCTCCTGAAATAGCAGCTGGATTTCAGGATGTGCTGCCTGAGCCTTTTTTGTACAAAATTCAGTATTCGTGAATAAATGTGTGTGTCCTTGCCACTAATCACTATCAGTGTTTCAGAGTTCTCCTCGTTCTCCTTGAAAGTTGGAAGTTAATATTTCTTTGTAAAGTTGGCCACTGATTCTGCTGTAGCGTGCATACACAAACTCTGAGTCTGAGATATTATTATCGCGAGTAGTAGCGAGAAGCAGTTGTCGAGGGGAGTCGAAAGTGGTCGGGCGCAGCCTGTGGTGGAGAGAAGACGCGCGACCTGAGAGGTCGCAGGCTGCCGTGATCGTGCTGGCAGCGCCGGAGGAGACTTTGGAATCAATTGAGAATTTTTGGTAATTTGCCGTTTTGCTGCACGTAGTTGTTGGATGTTTGCGCACTGGAGGGATTTTGTCAGATCTGTGTATGCATGCATTGAGAGTGATATTCGTATGTTTATTGTGACGTGATTGTTTTTACAGACATTTTGAGGTAATTAAAGTTGTTGCTAATCATACAGTTGAACAACAGGAAAGGTTTGTCAGTGTTTATATCATTAGTTTTCTGACTATAGTAAATTAAAAGTTTTTAGTTGCTTCTATCATTTTTTTACATAGCTTAAGGCTTGTTGATCGAACTCCTCCTGATCATTCAGTTTCTATATAAAAAAACGGCTGTAGTTTGTGGGGCGGCGGGTGGAATAATTTTTATTCATGTTTTGTTTTTCCTGGCCGATGCACCATATATGGCGCGGCGGGTGGAATTATTGTTATAAAATGTTTGTTCCTATTATTTATTTAATGCTGTTGTTTGCTGTTCTCAACACTGGCTCTCTAACTACAATATTGGCAACCAGAAAGTGATTAGCAAAACGTGAAGCCTGTAATTAGAATTCCTAGTGCCCACTTCATCTGAGAAATACATTTATAGCTACAGCTTATAGCTCTGAGGAATTAGGAGATTGTCTGCGATTCATAATCAAAAACCATTATCTCTAAAATGTTCACTACATTCTGAAAGTCACAGACTAAAAAGCATCCACACAATCCAACTACCAGAGCAGTTCAGAGTCTAATGCGCTGATGCAACTATAACTGTTCAAATTAAATGTTTAAGTGAATGTTCGCCATAATTTGATGATAATGTTCATCAAACGCCACGCTAAATAATAGTAGAATGTCTGTCCCGCGGCGGCACGTGAAAATACGACATACACAAACTGAAGATAGATCATTAAAGTCATCCCAGAATTAACACTTCACTCGAAAACGACTTCATGGTTACGCGTATCCCGAGTAACTTAATACGGCATCCGAGGCTGTTTATATCAACGATACCGACGCGACGCGACTCCCGGCACAGGTGGTGCGCTAATCAGCGTCTGGAGAGGACTGGGGCCTTCCTTCTCGCGCAGCGTTCTTACATATAAAGCCGCGGTGCGGACGTCTAAGGGAACGCCTGATCAAATCCACTCTCACGACCAGCCGCTGGGCTAGTAATGCACCACATGAAGTTATCGAATAAATTATTGCTGCTTCCCTACAAGTTCTTTCAGTAGTTGTGACCATGTATTACACTCACTACCGGTCGCAGTATTTCCTTTGAAGTATTTTAGAATACTACTGTTCGCCCAGTTGCAGCGGCAAGACGAGGTAAGTTGTCCGTTGCGTACCAGGGTCATTGTAGTTTACTTCTTAGGAGACGTTAGAGAATATTTTAAAATTTGCAGTCTGATAAAAGAATTAATTTTTTTAACGATTTCTAGGAAAAGTAATTAATTTTTGTTTTTTCTCCTGAATCAGAATATTATAATTGTCACAGGCGGAACTTGACACATTTCCGTACATCTTTCAGCAGAACAAATAATCATTAAAAATATATTCAAATTTACATAAAATATACAAGTTCCATCCTCTTACAGTGTTTCCCTCAGCGCACTATAAATAACTGAGTGTGGCAACGAGTAAAATCTCCTTCTGTGGCTGTACGTTTATAGAACCCAGTACATTGTCCTCGATGGTGAGTGTTCATCGGGGTGAGGGTATCATCTGGAGTGCCCCCGGGAAGTGTGGTAGGTCCGCTGTTGTTTTCTATCTACATAAATGATCTTTTGGATAGGGTGGATAGCAATTTGCGGCTGTTTGCTGATGATGCTGTGGTGTACGTGAAGGTGTCGTCGTTGAGTGACTGTAGGAGCATACAAGATGACTTGGACAGGATTTGTGATTGGTGTAAAGAATGGCAGCTAACTCTAAATATAGATAAATGTAAATTAATGCAGATGAATAGGAAAAAGAATCCTGTAGTGTTTGAATACTCCATTAGCAGTGTAGCGCTTGACACAGTCACGTCGATTAAATATTTGGGCGTAACATTGCAGAGCGATATGAAGTGGGACAAGCATGTAATGGTAGTTGTGGGGAAGGCGGATAGTCATCTACGGTTCATTGGTAGAATTATGGGAAGATGTGGTTCATCTCTAAAGGAGACCGCTTATAAAACACTAATACGACCTATTCTTGAGTACTATTCGAGCGTTTGGGATCCCTATCAGGTCGGATTGAGGGAGGACATAGAAGCAATTCACAGGCGGGCTGCTAGATTTGTTACTGGTAGGTTTGATCATCACGCGAGTGTTACGGAAATGGTTCAGGAACTCGGGTGGGAGTCTCTAGAGGAAAGGAGGCGTTCTTTTCGTGAATCGCTAGTGAGGAAATTTAGAGAACCAGCATTTGAGGCTGATTGCAGTACAATTTTACTGCCGCCAACTTACATTTCGCGGAAAGACCACTAAGATAAGAGAGATTAGGGCTCGTACAGAGGCATATAGGCAGTCATTTTTCCCTCGTTCTGTTTGGGAGTGAAACAGAGAGAGAAGATGCTAATTGTGTTACGAGGTACCCTCCACCACGCACCGTATGGTGGATTGCGGAGTATGTATGTAGATGTAGTAGATGTAGATGTAGATGTATGAAACGTACAAGTCAACAGTTTTGTCCATCCCTGAGTATTACTCATCTTAGCACAAAGTTTCGTAGTCGCAGCTGGATGGTTCTGAGGTGGTAATTAAAACTTTGTGACTTTCCTCGTGTTCCGCTTTCCTCGTTTTACCTGGCGAGTCGCTGTGTTTACACACAACAACAAACATCTGTCAGCGTTCGGCGCGCATCGCAGCGCGCGGGCTGCAGCCGCGGCTGGGCCTCATTAAGGCGCGCGTCGCAGGCCGGTGCGGCGTTCCGCCGGTATCGGATTCGGCGGCTGCGCAGTAACTGGCGCACTTCTTCGCTGCCGCTGCCGCTGCCGCTGCCTGCCGTTGCGTGCTGTTGCCGCTGCCGCTGCCTCGCGCGCCTTGTTGCGCGGCCACTTTGATACGGCGCGCGGGCGCGAGCGCGGCCGGCATAGCTGGCATATTTCACATCCGCGGCGGGACGCTGCCAGCCAGGAATCCGCGGAATGTAATTAATTTAATCTTCCAGCTCTCGTTGCAGCTGCTCGCCTCCCGTCTTGCCTCGCGCCGCGCCGCCAGGTGAGCCTGTACGCCGCCCGCGCGGAACGCTTTGCCGCCCCCGCCTTAAACAGCCAGCGGGCTGCCTCCTCCCTCCCACCAGCATTCTCACAACTCGTTCGCGCGGTCCCATCCTGGATAAAGAATTTCCCTGTCGACAAGTAATCTGGTGGCACCTTATGGCGTTACGTGCGTCTCTATTAATAAGTACGGTATGTGATCAAAAGTATCCGGACACCCCGAAAAACGTACGTTCTTCATATTAGGTGCATTGTGCTGCCAGGTACTCCATATCAGCGTTCTCATTGGTCGCTTTCCTCATCGCTGACTGTCGTGACCTCATCTGTTCTTTCATTTCATAAGTAACTAGATTCTCGACTAGACGTCTACATCTACATCTTCATCTACATACATACTCAGCAATCCACCATACGGTACGTGGCGGAGGGTACTTCCTACCACAACTAGCATCTTTTCTCCCTGTTTCACTCCCAAACAGAATGAGGGTAAAATGACTGCTTGTATGCCTCTGTACAAGCCCTAATCTCTATTATCTTATCTTTGTGGTCTTTCCGCGAAATATAAGTTGGCGGCGGTAAAATTGTACTGCAGTCAGCCTTAAATGCTGGTTCTCTAAATTTCCTCACTAGCGATTCACAAAAAGAACGCCTCCTTTCCTCCAGAGACTCCCACCCGAGTTCCTGAACCATTTCCGTAACACTCGCGTGATGATCAAACCTACCAGTAACAAATCTAGCAGCCCGCCTCTGAATTGCTTCTACACTCCTGGAAATGGAAAAAAGAACACATTGACACCGGTGTGTCAGACCCACCATACTTGCTCCGGACACTGCGAGAGGGCTGTACAAGCAATGATAACACGCACGGCACAGCGGACACACCAGGAACCGCGGTGTTGGCCGTCGAATAGCGCTAGCTGCGCAGCATTTGTGCACCGCCGCCGTCAGTGTCAGCCAGTTTGCCGTGGCATACGGAGCTCCATCGCAGTCTTTAACACTGGTAGCATGCCGCGACAGCGTGGACGTGAACCGTATGTGCAGTTGACGGACTTTGAGCGAGGGCGTATAGTGGGCATGCGGGAGGCCGGGTGGACGTACCGCCGAATTGCTCAACACGTGGGGCGTGAGGTCTCCACAGTACATCGATGTTGTCGCCAGTGGTCGGCGGAAGGTGCACGTGCCCGTCGACCTGGCACCGGACCGCAGCGACGCACGGATACACGCCAAGACCGTAGGATCCTACGCAGTGCCGTAGGGGACCGCACCGCCACTTCCCAGCAAATTAGGGACACTGTTGCTCCTGGGGTATCGGCGAGGACCATTCGCAACCGTCTCCATGAAGCTGGGCTACGGTCCCGCACACCGTTAGGCCGTCTTCCCCTCACGCCCCAACATCGTGCAGCCCGCCTCCAGTGGTGTCGCCACAGGCGTGAATGGAGGGACGAATGGAGACGTGTCGTCTTCAGCGATGAGAGTCGCTTCTGCCTTGGTGCCAATGATGGTCGTATGCGTGTTTGGCGCCGTGCAGGTGAGCGCCACAATCAGGACTGCATACGACCGAGGCACACAGGGCCAACACCCGGCATCATGATCTGGGGAGCGATCTCCTACACTGGCCGTACACCACTGGTGATCGTCGAGGGGACACTGAATAGTGCACGGTACATCCAAACCGTCATCGAACCCATTGTTCTACCATTCCTACACCGGCAAGGGAACTTGCTGTTCCAACAGGACAATGCACGTCCGCATGTATCCCGTGCCACCCAACGTGCTCTAGAAGGTGTAAGTCAACTACCCTGGCCAGCAAGATCTCCGGATCTGTCCCCCATTGAGCATGTTTGGGACTGGATGAAGCGTCGTCTCACGCGGTCTGCACGTCCAGCACGAACGCTGGTCCAACTGAGGCACCAGGTGGAAATGGCATGGCAAGCCGTTCCACAGGACTACATCTAGCATCTCTACGATCGTCTCCTTGGGAGAATAGCAGCCTGCATTGCTGCGAAAGGTGGATATACACTGTACTAGTGCCGACATTGTGCATGCTCTGTTGCCTGTGTCTATGTGCCTGTGGTTCTGTCAGTGTGATCATGTGATGTATCTGACCCCAGGAATGTGTCAATAAAGTTTCCCCTTCCTGGGACAATGAATTCACGGTGTTCTTATTTCAATTTCCAGGAGTGTATGTCCTACCTCAATCCGACCTGATCGGGGTCTCAAACACTCGACCAGTGCTAAAGAATTGGTCGTATTAGTGTTTTATAAGCGTTCTCCTCTAGAAATGAACCACATCTTCCCAAAATTCTACCAATGAACCGTTGACGACTATCCGCCTTCCCCAGAACTGCCATTACACGCTTGTCCCACTGCATATCGCTCTGCAATGTTACGCCCAAATATTTAATCGACGTGACTGTGTCAAGCGCTACACTGCTAATGGAGTATTCAAACATTACAGGATTCTTTTTCCTATTCATCTGTATTAAGTTACATTTATCTATATTTAGAGTTAGCTGTCATTCTTTACACCAATCACAAATCCTGTCCAAGTCATCTTGTAGGCTCCTACAGTCACTCAACGACGACACCTTCCCGTACACCACAGCATGATCAGTAAACAACCGCACAGTGCTAACTACCCTATCCAAAAGATCCGATGAACACTCACCATCGAGGACAACGTATTGGGTTCTATTACTTAAGAAGTCTTCGAGCCATTCACATACTTGTGAACCAATCCCATATGCCCGTACCTTAGTTAGGAGTCTGCAGCGGGGCACCGAGTCAAACGCTTTCCGGAAGTCAAGGAATATGGCATCCGTCTGGTACACTTCATCCATGGTTCGCAAGATATCATGTGAAAAAAGGGCGAGTTGCGTTTCACAGGAGCGATGCTTTCTAAAGCCGTGCTGATGCATGGACAGCAACTTCTCTGTCTCGAGAAAATTCATTATGTTCATTATATTCGAACGTCTCCATCCACTGTGATCTTCAGCTCCTCTTAATGTAACGTGAAGACAACGACCGGCAATATTCTGCAGTTGATCCAACCACCTGCCTGCTGCTCTTCCTTGTGATTTTCTGCCTTCGATTTTGGCTTTCAGCACGGATGTTTTCCACATTTCTCCATCCCTTCTCAAAATGAACTGTAACTGACTGACACAGGAACATAGTTTCTTGCCAGCTTAATTTCTTCTGTAGGGTGTCCCAGGAAGAATGACCAATATTCATGTATATGACGGGAAGGCTCCCTTGAACCAACAAACTTGGTACAGACATGTACTGAGATAACAAGAGGCATGGAATGCCTCCTAATACTGTGCTGGACCTCCTTTTACCAGGGGTAGTGCAACAACTCGACGTGGCGTGGACTCGCTGGAAGTCCTGTGCAGAAATATTAAGCCGTGCTGCCATACTTGCGAAAGTGCTGGCGGTGCAGGATTTTCTGAACGAACTGACCTCTTGATTATCTTCCACGAATGTGCCTGGGATTCGTGTCGGGCGATGTGGGTGGCCAAATAACTTGCTCCAGCTGTCCAGAGTGTTCTTCAAACCAGTGGCGAATAACTGTGGCCCGGCGACATAATGGATTGTCATCCATCATAACTCCATCGTCGTTTGAGAATATGAAGCCACGAATGGCCGGAAATGGTGATCGGTTTAGTTAGGCCAGAGGAGCCAGTCCATTCCATATAAAGACGCCACACAGCGTTAAAGAGCCACACTCGAAACCTACCATCAGATCTTACCAACTGAAATGTCCGCCCCCAGTAGCTGACTGTTCAGCGCGACAGAATGACAACGTAAGGGTCCGGGTTCCATTCCCGGCTGGGTCGGAGATTTTCTCCGCTCTGGAACTGTGTGTTGTGTTGTCCTAATTTCATCCCCATCGTCGCGCAAGTCGCCGAAGTGGCGTCAAAACGAAAGACTTGCACCTGGCGAACGGTCTACCAGACGGGAGGCCCTAGTCACACGTCACTTACTTACCAACTGAAGTCTGGAATCACCTGATCAGGCCACGGTTGCCCAGTCGTCTAGGGTCCAACCGATATGGTAGCGTGCCCAGGGGAGACACTGCAGGCGATGTCGGGCTGTTGGGAAATGCCCTCCCGCCGCTCGTCTGCCGCCATAGCCCAGCAACGCGCAGTTTTGCAGCACTGTCCTAACGGGTGCGTTCGTCGTACGTCCCACATTGATTTCTGCCGGTATTTCACCCAGCGACAACTCTACGCAAACGCAGCTGCACTTGGTAGTTAAGTAAAGACAGTCGACCACTGTGACGTCCCTGCTGAGAGGTAATGCCTGAAATTTAGTACTCTCTACACACTTTTGACACTGGGTCACCGAATATTGAATTACCTATATTTTTCCGAAATGGAATGTCCGATGCGTCTAATTGCCATTCCGCGTTCAATATTAATCCCCGTCGTACGGCCATAATCAATTCGGACACATTTTTACGTCAATCAACTGGGTACAAATGACAGACAGCTGCGCCAGTCCACTGCCCTTTTACACCCTACCCAAATGTATACGTGCATATCGCTACCCCCATGACTTTTGTCACCTCAGTACACGCCCTACTTCGAATTGTTTCCAACATAGAACAGATTTATTTTTAGGCTACAGGGTGCAGGACTAACAGATCAAGAGGTTGCACATAGCAAGAATCAGTACTATAGTTCTATACTTAATTGCGTTGAGAAAGAACCAGAGCTCTAAGCATTAATAGAAAGCTCCGAAGTAGAAAGGCACCGTAAGTTGGGTAAAACTGGACCTAAGTTCAACCGCTTAGAAACACAGGGTGCGCCCAAAAAAAAAAATGTATACACACTTTGAAGCGTCATAGAAAATTTATTTCCCATTCTACAATGTTAAAGCCGGCCGGCGTGGCCGTGCGGTTCTAGGCGCTTCAGTCTGGAACCGCGTGACCGCTACGGTCGCAGGTTCGAATCCTGCCTCTGGCATGGATGTGTGTGATGTCCTTAGGTTAGTTAGGTTTAAGTAGTTCTAGGTTCTAGGGGACTGATGACCTCAGATGTTAAGTCCCATAGTGCTCAGAGCCATTTGAACCATTTTTTACAATGTTAAATTTCTGGAAATGGAAAGCTTGAAGTCCTATTGGAAAAATAAATGTACTTTAAAAATGTGATTAATGTTCAAACTGGTGGCCTTCAGCATCAATACATTTCTGAGTACGAGTCACCACTGATTCCGTACATCGTACCAAAGTGTCCAATGAGATTTCTGCGCACACCGCCTGAATCTCATTCCAAAGTGTGTCCAGGGTACGTGGTTTAAATTTGTACACCTCATCTTTTACTGTGCCCCATAAGAAGAAATCCAGCGGCGTGAGGTCTGGAGAGCGTGCAGGAAACTCGAATGGTCCCCTGCGTCCTATCCACTGGCCTGGCACATTGTGATCCAGGTATGCTCGTACGTCCGTATGATAGTGCGGCGGGGCGCCATCTTGTTGGAAATAAAACTCATCATTACCGTATAATGCACGAATGGCAGGGAATATGGAGTCAGGAAGCATTGTTAGTTACGTTTCTCCAGTAACAGTACCTTCAAAGCGGAAAGACCCAATGAGTCCCCTTGCAGACAAACCACACCACACATTTACACCAGGCAAATTCACAGCCTTTTCAACTGTAATGGGATCCACAGCTCGTGGTCGTGCGGTAGCGTTCTAGCTTCCCGCGCCCGGGTTCCCGGGTTCGATTTCCGGCGGGGTCAGGGATTTTCTCTCCCTCGAGATGACTGGGTGTTGTGTGATGTCCTTAGGTTAGTTAGGTTTAAGTAGTTCTAAGTTATAGGGGACTGATGACCATAGATGTTAAGTCCCATAGTGTTATAAAAAAAACTGTAATGTGAGGATTATCTTCAGCCCAGTACACACAATTGTGCCTATTGACAGTTCCATTGAGTTTGAATTGGGCTTCATCCGACCAAATCATGCTATCCATAAATCCCGGTTCACGTCTCACCATCTCCTGAACCCATTGACGAAATTCTATCCTTCGACCTGGATCGTCGTCACTTGGCTGTTGCACCGGCCTTGGAATGTACACACGAAACTTGCCTTTCTTCAGAATGCGTAGCACACTACTAGCACTTACATTGCTCTCACGTGCCGCTTGCCTTGAAGATTTTTGAGGCGAACGCTGAAACACTTCCAAGACCGCAGCTGTCGAATCATGACTCGTAGCTGTACGAGGTCGCCCTGATCGACCTTTATGCACATCACACACTGTTCCGTGAATTTCGAATTTGTCTCGTAGACGTGTAATTGTTAACCTTGAAGGTGGTTCTGTACCATACTCACTTCTCCACTGTCTTTGAACCGCAGCTACGTTCTCAAACTTCCAGTACCACTTAATTATCTGCTTCCGCGCTTCAAAGCTCAAACGCACGTCCGCCATCTTGCAGTTGCTTCCTTGCCACTGCTGCCACCTGTTGAAGAAACATAACATTACTTTCTCACATATATTTAACCTTGTAGAACTGGAAATAAATTGTCTATGGCAGTTCAAAGTTTGTATACATTTTTTTGACGCACCCTGTAGTTCAGCTTGTAGGGAATTTGAAGTAGATAGCTCCTTTGAGTTAGTATGGGTGGAGATTATACACTAAATGACAAATGTGAGATAGAGATATGCACACATACAGATGGCGGCAGTCTGACGTATTCAAGGTAGGAATGGGCAGCGAACAGGGGCAGCTGCGATTTTTACTCATGTGATTCACGAGAAAAGGTTTCAGAGTGATTACGGCCGCACGAAGCGAATTAACAGAATTTGAAAGCGGAATGGTAGTTGCAGCTAGATACATGGGACATTCCATTTTGTAAATCGTTAAGGCATTCAATATTCCGCGATCCACAGCATTAAGAGTATGCCGAAAATACCTAATTTCAAAGCATTACCTTTCATCTCGGTCAGCGGCCTTCACTTAATGACCGAGAGCAGCGGCGTTTGCGTTAAAGTGTCAGTGCTAAGTGAAAAGCAACACTGCGTGAAATAACCGTAGAAATCAGTGTGGGAAGTACGACGGACGTATCCGTTTGGACAGTGCGGCGAAATTTGGCGATACCGGCGCACGCGGGTGCCTCGGCTAACATCACATCTCCTGCGCTGTTGAACGTATTGGTTGGATCCTAGACGACTGGAAAACAGTGGCCTAGTCAGATGCGTCCCGATTTCAGTTGGTAAGAGCTGACGGTGGGGTTCAAGTGTGTAGAAGACCGCATGCTGTCAACAAAAACAGCCCAAAACTGTGGTAGCTCCAAAATGGTGTGGGCTGTGTTAACGTGGAATGGAGTTGGTTCTCTGGTAGGAACGGTTATGTTCGGATGCTTGGAGACAGTTTGCAGCTATTCATGACATCTTGTTCCGATACAACAATGGAATTTTTATGGATGAGAGTACACTGTGACACTGGGACACAGTTGTTTGCCATTGGTTGGGAGAACATTCTGGACTATTCGAACGAATGCTCTGGCCACCCAGATCGCCTGACGTGAATCGCGTCTAACATTTATGGGACATAATCGAGAGGCCATCGTGCACAAAATCCTAGACCTGGAACACTTTCGCAATTATGGAAGGCTGTAGTGGCAGCATTGCTCAGTATTTCTCTACAGAACTTCCAAACACCAAATGTACCAATAGTAGGTACAGTAGGAACACTTGATGAAATAACTTTAAATGAAAATGCAAAGACATTAAGAAATTTTCCTACATTTAATAAGATAAAAATTACAAATACCTTCTTCAGGAAGAGAAACGTAAATAAATACACCTGGAACACAGGAGGTTCACACTCAATAATTGACTGTGTAATACCTAATAAAAAATAAGATTTCAGATTCGAGATACTCATGTGTTTAGAGGTACTGATACAGGCACGGTTCACTTCCTAATTATCTCGAAAATTGAAATATGGGCAAATGTAAAAAAAAGCCAAAACTTGAAATATAAAGTTCATCTTCTACAGGAAGAAAGCATAAGGAACCTATGTGAACAAAGACTCTCACAAAACTTCCTCGCAGATTAAAACTGTGTGCCCGACCGAGACTCGAACTCGGGACCTTTGCCTTTCGCGGGCAAGTGCTCTACCAACTGTAGAGTGCAGGTGAGTTTCTGTAAAGTTTGGAAGGTAGGAGGCGAGGTACTGGCAGAAGTAAAGCTGTGAATACCGGACGTGAGTCGTGCTTCGGTAGCTCAGTTGGTAAAGCACTTGCCCGCGAAGGGCAAAGGTCCCGAGTTCGAGTCTCGGTCGGGCACACAGTTTTAATCTGCCAGGAAGTTTCATATCAGCGCACACTCGGCTGCAGAGTGAAAATCTCATTCTGGAAACTCTCACAAAAATTTAAAATGGTTGAAACTAAAGACAAAATGGAAGAAGAGTGTGGAAGATTAAAAACAGCAATGCTGAAAATAGCTAATGAGCTACACGGATAGAGTAAAGTAATAATCGAGAAAAGGGATCTGAAAATACGGAATACAGTCTTAGCTAACAATATGAAAGAAATATAGAATGTTATAACGCCTAGTTACAAGCACAAACAAATGATGTCAGGGAACTATACAAAAAAAATTAAAACAAAGAATTTACTAGGTAGATACTATATGAATCCTAGTAAAGATTCATTGCTAAGGTTCAATGTGATGTTCACACAATACACAATACAACGTTTATATTTATGAAGCACATGAATAAAACGGAGAAATATGCTGCAAACATTAATATAACATGAGAAAATCAATGGCTACAGCATTGCAGATATTTCTGGTATGAAGGCAGTGAAGAAAGTTATTCTATAAAAATTGATAGTAACTCTATGGATCAAATGTATACAAAAGATTTAAAAGCAGCCTTAAATGCAACAAAAATCAGAAAAGCTACTGGCCTAGGTGGCATTAATAATGAATTAATCAAATATGGAGCAACACATTAGAATCTTGCTTGCTCCATTTTTTAAATATGTGTTGTAAGAACCGTTCTGTTCCTGAAGAATGGAACACAGCTACAGTAATTTCTATATTTAAAAAAGGCAACAGGAAAGATGCAGGAAGTTATAGAGGAATAAGCTTACGAAGTGCAGGATATAAAACTTATGGGAAAATTCTTAATCAAAGGCTACAAACTGTCGCCAATGCAATAATCTCAGAAGCAGAATCAGGCTTCAGAAAGGGACGTTTTCATAATGATAATATATTTACAGTAAGACGAATTACTGAAAACGTCAGGAATTTGGCTTAGAAACAGATTTAGTATTTATTAATTTCGATAAAGCCTTTGATAAGATAAAAAGACCACTTTTGAGGAAAATATTGGAAACAAAATGTTTTCCTAAAACAACTTTTTAACACAATAAAGAATCTATACGTATACAAAAACAGGTATAAGTTCAGGTTCGTAAATGTTATATGAAGTTTTAATAAAGGTGTTCAATAAGAGTGCTATCTATCAACCAGTTTACTTAATTTCTATATAATAAACCACCTGGTTATGATGTAGAAAGATGAAATACACTTAGAAATTAATACAGGAACTAGCGTAGCAGTAAATATACTTCATATGCTGACGATCAGATAATGATACAGGAAACGGAAGATAATTTACAAACAGCGATATATAGATACAGCGAAAACGCAAAACATTACAACTAAACTATATCTGCAAATAAGACAAGGATAATGACTTTCAAAAAATCCAATCAGATGGAAAATAATAATAAATGAGAAAATTTTAGCGCAATTATCCCACTTCAGTTTCCTAGGATATGCTATTAGTTTTAACTATGACAAAGTCATTGAGAAGAAGGTTAATAAATATCAAGTAATTGGGAGAACTTGGCGAAGAAAAACAAGGAAAGAAACACAGATGAAATTCTATAAAGTTATGGCTGTACCTACTCATGTATATAGCTCTGAATAGATAAAAGAAAAGAAATATCACTTGTAGAAGCAACAGAGATAAAGTTCGTAAGATATGTAAGAGGCTGTAATAAAATGGATAAAATAAGGGATGATATAATAAGGTCAGATGTAAAAATCTGTCCAGTTAATGTAAAGATGGAAGAGAAAAGAATGGAAGGATCATGTTGAGAGAATTACAGAAAACTGACTGCCAAAGAAGATAAAGCACTACCGGCCGACGGGAAAGAAAGAACTAGGTAGACCTTGAAAAAAATGGATGGATGGATGATAGAGACTGGAAGACTTAATTCTTGGAAGGAGATGATGATGATGACCTCCAACGACTTGTTGAGTCCATGCCACATCAAATTGCTGCACTACGCCGGACAAAAGGAGGTCTGACATGGTATCATGGGGGTACCCCATGATTTCTGTCACCTCAGTGTTCTTGACAACCGGAAGAAATTAATAATTGGGGCCTTTTACTGATCCTGCGAATCTTGATACAGTTGCTGAACAGTTCAAAGAAACCTTGTGTATCATCTCAAATAGGTACTACACTCAATGAATAATAGTTCGTGGTGACTTCCATCTACCCTCGATTTGTTGAGGAAAATACGTATTCAAAGCCGGTGGTAGCAATAAAACACCGTCAGAGACTGTACTAAATGTTTTCCCTGAAAATTATTTTCAGCAGTTAGTTCATGACTGTACTAGTTTTGATACATGATGAGTCAGGAGGAAAGTCGCTTGCTTTGAGGGTGATAGTAATGATGATTCTGGACAAAAAGCTTCAAATGACCATATGCTTTTTTGTTAACAGTATCCATATTATAGCTGTTTGAAAATCACAGACATGGATCGCATGTCCTTCCTCGCTGCACATAGTGTGTTCAAGCGAAAAGTCACTTTTGGCTTGCACGTAGCTGCTCTAAATTCTGACCATTGCTTTTCAGCAATGTAATTTTACGATTTAGCAAAATTTCATTCTGATGAAGACACCCATAGTAGGTGTCGAAACCTAGATCAATGTACCTACCAGTTATGTGCAACCAGTTAGCTGTGTTACCCTATGTTGAAAAAAGTTTTATGTGTATTCATATCTAAACCTAGCAATTTATTGAATAATACAGAAATAATTACAATGCACATTAAATATGTTGTATCTCAGAATAGCGAATACATCCATATGAAATTTTGCTTCAAATGACCATTCGGATCATTTCCTTGAATAATGACCATTCCTCCTGGTACACTTTATAACACTTTTTTCTGAGTTTTTTTACATGATCTTTTATATTTAGTGGATTCTGAATAAAAATGTAACTTACTTTGCTGAGTCAGGTCACATTTCTTCACTATCTCAGTATTTAGGTAGGAGCCAGTCAAATATTTGAAATTTTTTAAATTTAATATCAAAAAGCAGAATGATTTCTATATCACATAGCTACATTAAATATATGATATTCAAGTAAATGTAGTTAACAAGGATGAAAAAAGTAGTTCTAATAATCAGCATTTTGGTTTAGACCCTGAAAATCATGATAGACATACAATCATAGCTGGAAACTCTGTAGGAGAGAGAGGTGGGGCGTTGAGTTAACTGTGCTTGCAGCAACCTGCAGGCTAGTATGACTTGAGCTTTCTGAGTGAAAGCAACATTGTTACAAAATGATTCGAAAGTGGAAGATTCATCCTGACCGATTTTGTTACATTTATGATTAAGTCATTATGCCACAACTGACGTTAAAATTGCACCTTTTGTAAGAAAAATGTATTATGCATACTTTGAAGTTGAAATTGATGATGAGGTCAAGCCCTTTGCAGCACATTATGCTGGAAAACAATTGATGAAAATCGGAGGTATTGGTGCAAAAAGCAGCAGAAGTGTCTCGGTTCTATTGTACCTCCAATTTGAAGTGAAGGAAGAAATCATATTACCGACTGTTACAACTGCAAGACGAATTTACAGAATAAGTTAATGAATTTTATTCCCATGAATTCTTGTTAGTGCCTTTTAAATTAACCAGAACAAGTGTCTTATATGAATTAATTTAATGAATACATCGCCTGTACCTTTAGGTATAAACCAGAAACCGAAGAGAGTGTAAAATATTCAGATGTGTCGTCTGCCATAAGACCAGTGCCTCATCGTCTAGGACTTCCGATTCCAACACCACGATAACAAGAGTGACTTTTGTGGTCCAGATAGTGAAATGTGTGATGAGGATTTTGGAACACTGGTGACACATATCAGACCCCCTCAGTTTCATGCCAACCAAAACTTTAACGCAAGCTGAACTGGATGGTTTGACAAGAGATTTGTACTGATCCAAAGAATCTGCTCTGTTACTAGGATCAGGCCTTTGTGAAAAAAGATTGTTAGCTCCTGGAACAATCTTCTATTGGTAACTCAGTCGTGATGAAGACCTTAGATAGTATTTTAGACAGGTTGCTCTGGCGTATTGTCATAACATTGGTGGTCTCACCGAAGATTTGAGTATGACATATATCTCTACTGAATGGCGGTTTTTCATAGATTCATCAAGTACAAATAAAAAAGCTGTACTACTGGACATTCGTAACGTGATTGTTTCTGTTCCAGTGGGTCATTCAGTATGAATGAGTGAAACCTACAGTAATATGGAATCTTTGTTAACTGCACTAAAATACGAACATCATAGCTAGAAGGTGTGTGGAGATTTAAAGGTATATTTTTGAGCTTAATACACTGTAATGATAATATGCTAATTTTATAAGTATGTCATACTAAACATAGGTACACATAAACACTGTGTGTTCCAGGTAGTGGCCATACAGCTGGGTCTACTAGGTAGATACCTGAAATATTCATGCTTCCTATGCCTACTGAACAGTCAGACAGATAAGAAACACTATAAAGAAAGCATCAGAGAAGCAAGACTTATCCCAACACATGGAACACACAACCTTACAAGCTCTCAAGGATCCTTAGAAAATTCTACTTCCACCATTGTACATTGAACTAAGTTTAATGAGGTCCTATATAAAGGAAATGAACAAATAAAGTATTGCTTTTACTTTCTTAAAACAGAAATTTCCAGATATGAGTGAGGCTAAACTTATTCAAATATTTTTGATGTACTCGGATCAGAGTGCCCATGAAAGATCTACATTTTAGAGACTATAGAGGATACAGAGAATACAGCCTAGATAGCATTGTAATCAATAATAAAAACTTTTTATGAACTAAATGACCTGGAGGCATGATTTTCATGTCGAGGAACTCCTGAAAAACTTCAGGGTTATTTGTGCTCATATGTCAATAAAGAAGTACTTTCTCAATTTACATTTAGATTACTTCCCTGACAACTATGGTGGTTACAGTGAGGAGCAAGGTTAGCATTTTCATACAGATATCAGAGTGATAGAGAAGAGATTCGAGGGTTGGTGGGATGTAAACATGCTTGCAAACTATTGTTGGTGCCTCAAGAGAAACGTTCTATATGTCAAACTCATATGAAAGTCGTTGAAAAGATCTTTTCTTTCATAAAATGATATTAATGTATGATATCACATAAATAATTTAGACTTTATCCGAATGCAAGACTGTTTTCAAACTGTAATAAGCGTATATACTGTATTTTTTAAAAATTCTTAAATGTCATATTTTGAAAAGTGAAATACCAATAAATTCTGATCTGACTCAATAAAATAAGTTACATTTGCACTTCAAAACCTTTGATCTCAAAAATGATGCAGACCAGTGTAATGGAAGATTCTGTCCCAGGTATGCATATCTTCGACCGACACCATATTTCGGAGGAATCAGTTTGCCTCTTGTCACTATCTTTCACAGTCCAGGTCTCACAGTTGTATAATGACACAGGAAACACCAATTATCACTGAACAACAAATTTCAAGTGAAAGTGTGTAAATTGCATGATTTCGAGTTAATTATGTTTATTTCAATATAAAAGATACAAAATCATCATCTTCATAAATATTTAGCTCCAGTTTTTTAAAAAACGTAATCTATGTTTTTGTATAAATAACACATTTACTAAATATGCATTCATGTTCCAAGATTCAGCACAACAAATTTTAAGTGAATAATTACTTGACTTATGCTATGTGTTATGCATTGATAAACATCAGTGCCATTCTGGTAATACAAAAGTAAAGTATTAAGAGAAAATGAAGATAACATTAAATGAATGGAAATACTTTGTAAGTCTACTTTGTACCAGAACTATGTAAAGCATTAAAGAAAATATATAAACTAACTGCTCACAAACGTATGTAAAGGATTACAAATGTTAAATGTCCATATGTACAGTTTGTACAATTACATATTTTGTTCAGAGATAAATTCCGAACATGACCGTTTTTGCTTCACTTGACATTTATACACATACTGTGCTAAAATAGTAGGGTTCCACTTTCTGGCAAACTTCTTCTCAAATGTGGCAATATCTTGATGAAATCGCTCGCCATGTTCATCACATACTGCTCCACAATCTTTTGGGAAGGAGTCAAGTTGACTATGTAAGAAATGCACTTTAATGAAGTGTTGCAGTCAAGTTTTTCATAAGATGGCAATATGTTATCTACAATCTCCTTGTAATTTATCGCTCCTTTGTTCCCTAAGAACTGTAAACAGACTGTCTTAAAACATTCCCATACATGCTTCTCATCAGCTTGTATGATTCCATCAAAAGTATGGTCTCTAAAAAGCTCTCGAATTGTGGGCCTACAAAGATGCCCTCATTTACTTTGGCATCACTTAAGCAAGGGAATTTTTGCCTTAAGTACTTAAATGTGTCACCTTCTTTGTTCATTCCCTTAACAAAGTTTTTTATGAGCCCCCATTTGACGTGCAAATCCGAGAGCAGAATCTTTTTTAGGGTCTACTAAAGATTCACTCTTTATGTTCTTTAGCACCTGGTTGAAGAGATTTTCTGGTGGTCCATTCACGTTTACTGTAATGAGATGCACGAGCTCGGTTATCCTGTTCACGGAGAAAGCAGCAATATTTAGTATATGTTAACTGCATACCTAATAGCAGTGCAACCACTTTCAAGCCACCACAGATCTGCCATTGAGAGTCATTATACTTGATGGCTTCCAGTAAAATTTTCATATTTTGGAATGACTCTTTCATATGCCCAACTGGAATAGAAGGAAGATCATTACCAATATTTAAAAGCACTGCTTTTAAGCTCAACTTTGACGAATCAATAAAGAGTCTCCACTCATCAGGAATGTAACTAATTCTGAGAGCCTTCATTAGACCATTCATATCTACACATGCAACAATACTATCTTGCATGTTAAAAAAGGAGTGAATTGTTGCTCTCTTCTGCGGTAAAATGAAACATTTACATTGCTTTCTAGAAAATTGCGCTGCTGCAATCTCGATGCTGTAGAGAGCTGCAATTCTCTAATGAGATCACTTAACTCATTTTGAGACAATTTTTGTGGCTCATCAGTTGATGACATATTTGGAAGAAACTCTGGATCTTGTGATAGACATGGTTCAGGACATTTAGAATCCCCATGAGAAGTAATCTCGTGCTCTGTTGGTGGTTCAAGTATTGCCAGTCCTCCCCTATGTACAACTGGACATATGGCAGATGGAATGTTAGGATGGATCACGGTCCGCTTCTTCTTCTTAGATGTTTCCATCTTGATAGGACGAACCATACAAAATTAGCAGTCACTGACATGATTAGTAGGCTCAAGCCAGATCATGGGCACTGCAAAGGGCAATGAACGTCCTTTCACATCCTTACAATTCCTGACGTTGCTGGCTCAAGTGTTGCAGATCACATGTGGAGGCCAGTGTTTATCATGATCACCTATTTTGCATCCAAAATAGCAACTGTAAGTTTTTTTAATCAATGGAGTTATTTGCTGTTTTTGTGAAGCAAATGTCACTTCTTCACACACATAACAAAATGTGTCAGCACTGTCAACTTGAACAACTGGTAGTTAATCTGGAAACAAATGTGCAAAAATTATTACATGCGTTAATAAAGTCAATGATGTTCTCAAGAGGAGGGAGACTAAAAGATTACTAAAATTGGTATCAAAATGTTCTTGTCCAAAATGTTGCACACAAGTAAGACAGGGACCGTAATATGATACATTGTTACTGGTTATTATGACTGACAAACCATTATAATATTTGATTTTAAACTTAACATAAAAATCCATATATAATTATCTCACCATAATAAAACAGTGTAAAAAGAAAACTAGACCTAATTTTGAATTGTCTTTGTGATATTCGCTATCAGTACATTAGAACTGATAGTAATTGGTAATTTTCATTCGATTTACGTTTTCATTGTTGCACAGTGTTATCCCTCCAAGTGCATCTTCGTTATTTTGGCTATTGCATCTTCATAAGTTTATTCATAGAGGCTCGCCTAAGGATGGTTCTTCGATTTACTTCTTTATCACACTTTCCCATGTCATTGTCCAGAGACCCTAGATATACACAATCATTCACGACGACATTCTTTAAACAAACTGTAGATTGGTATTGATCGAAAACTTGTCCATTAATAAACATTAGCTTGTTTTTTTCATGTTTTATGTCTAGATAGAAATTTAAACTAATAGGTTGTTCCTCCTACATTAGTACACAATAAATTCAACTTGTGAATTTTAACAACGAAATATGAGGAGTTTGCTGCCTGCAATTGATTCCAGGTCTCTGCTCCAAAAGGTCACTTGTGCTGCCAGTTTTTATAGTTTTGTACATGGTCAGTATCGATAAATGAAACATGTCTTCGTAGTTCAGAATCGATTTTATAAACAGCTAATCGAAGTCACATATGAGTGTTATCTGACACGTTTATTCACTGTTGCCAAATTACACTTGGTTGGATTTCATAACAATAAAAGCAGTGTAGGTGTATGTGACCAAGGCCAACAATGTCTTACATTTGGCTTCTTCACAACATGTATTGAAAGAGATCTTTCTTTCACCAGTTTAAGAGACGTTATGGCAGCAAACTAATGTGCTAATAAAATTATGCTGCCTGAAAATAGCTCATTTTAGTTTTATATTAGAAGAATTTTTGTGCTGAATGTGAAATCTGTTTGAATAAATATTAATGTAGTAGCAATCATATGTTGGTTCACTATTATATCCACAAACATGTTTATCATCTTAGCAAAGTAAAACAGCAAAACTTTCGCGAAACTGGAAGGAACTGAGTATATATGGATAAAGTGTCTCATCGTAAGGGAATTTTGGTGTTGATTCCAAAACAGAAACGGGGGACGTGAACTATAGCGGCGTTATCACCAAATGCGTCCAAGCAGGACCAACTCTGTTATTCATTTCTTGGCCGCCGCAGGTCCAACACCGGTAGATGTTCATTGGAGAACGAGGAATGTGTACGGTGCAGCATGTCTGTGGAAAGTCACCATCGTGGAATGGTGGGCCAAGTTCCGTGTGACAAGTGACGTCATCACACCGCATGTATATAACTCTAGTGGGAGACTCTCGAGCACCAACCCTATAGACCTTATTTTTCCCAAGCGGTTGTCACCCGTTCTGTCCGTCAGAAAAGGCAAAAAAGAGTCGAAGATTCCTGTCCGACGAGGGCGTTCAACAGGCAGTTTCGGACTTGTCCGCACAGCAGGACGCGAGAGTTTTACTAAACGATTATCTTCAGCCTGATGCGTCCGTGGGGCGAGTGCTTCAATACTTAAAGCGATGTGCCTGATTGGCATACCGATTCTGGTCCGTACGGCCTTCGTAAGGAAATCTGTTCACCACCCTTTATACATCATTTACAGAGTGTGGATAATAAAATGAGTGTTTTATGATAACAATGAACTTAACAGTTCATGTAATCTGGAGTCATGAAAAGCGTGACTGTCATCTACAGAGGGTCGATAAAAATATGGAAACACCAAAAAGAAAACCCATTATCACGCCTAATACGGTGCAGTAAACCCGTTGGCGCTCAAACAGCTTCCAGGCATCTCGGAATGTATGAATACAGACTCTGTACGATTTTATAGGGAATGTTGTACCATTCTTCCAGCAAAATTGTGAAAGGTTCAACTAACGATGATAGGGGTGGATAGCCATCACGGACACTTCTCTTTAAAATAGACCACAAAGGCTAAATAATACTAAAATCTGGTGAATTTGGTGGGCAGGGAAGGTGCGGCAATTCATTTCCGCACTTACAAAACCAGATCTGGACGATGCGAGCTGTGAGAAGAGGGGCCCAATCGTCTTGAATCACAGCATCACCATTATGGAACAAACATTTCACTCTTGGAACCGAAACTAGACCAGAAGTTGGAAATAACGTGAAACCAGATACATCCGATCAAATGACTTTTTTCTATTGCTCCATAGTCCAAGTTTCATGGCTTCGGCACTACGTTTTCCTGTGACATGCAATGGCATAATTGATGAGTGGTTTTGGAATCCGTGTTCGCTCCGCGATTCCCTGCGTTTGGAGCTCCCTTTGTGTTGTTTTGGTGCTGAAACAGTTTGCTAGTGCCACGTTCAGTTCTACAATGAGTTTTTCAGATGTTTTTCTCTTGAATGACCCTTCCATCAGGATCACGCTAGACACACCTTCGTCCGCCTTGTGACTTAGTGAATGGTCTTTTCATGCTTTCCCTGCACGAGTTACAAATCTTCGATTCGGAGCCCCCTTGAAACACCAGGCACTCCGGTTATCTTGGTTAAGGATGCACCCACCATATGAGCACCGACAACTTGCCCGCGTCCACATACACTTGTAGCCGTCAAAACGCACTCGCAGCCACACAGAACGCTGCTCTGAAGGCGACTGACACTCGGAACGCATTGAGGACCTCGCACACTGCCGTTCGGCGTCAGTTACGACAGCGCAACCTGCTGACCTGTCTAGCATCTGCGTTTACCTTTAAGCATCCATTTGTCACTGTGTTTCCGTACTTTTGTCCAACCTATGGGTGCCTTCTGTATAAAATCATGGAATTTACATAATGTCATTTGTTTCGATAATCGAATATGAAATTATACTAAAACATCTACATGGTGTTGAAAACATTCACGGACAGAATTTGCAAACTATGGATGTTAAACTAATTTTTCTGAGATAACGATGAAGTAAATATGTCATGCGTTACAGTGTCTCGAAGGAGCAACGTTACTGGCTTTTATTTATAATCACATCCCCCTCTGAAACAAGTCTTATATTCGCAGTTCAGTTTTGCTTGTTAGTGTCCGACATATTTTTCCGCAGTTATAGAGTAAGAATATCTGTGGAATGAGCATCTCGAACAGCGCATTTCGTCAACGTCAAACGTTAAATGTCTAATGACTTTTGATGTAACGCTCTTTGTATACGTTTTGGACTAAGATCAAAAATTTAATATCACAAGTATTTAAACAGGTTTCGAGCGTCAGTTTATTATTAAGAGTAATGGAGCATAATTGTATCTGCTTCGGATGGAAACTGAAATACTTGAAAAGAGGAACAGATGCACTTCATAGGTATGTAGCCCTACCACAAATTTAATTTACTTTTGGTGTCAATGTGTATTAACGGCTATACCCCCTCAGTGAGTGAGCTCATTAATTTCGCAGCCGGTGTAATATTAAGGTAGCTCAGGAAGGGGAAAATACAGAAAATAGACTGGTTTTATTCGCTTATATGAACACAAATAGTTTAGGTGGCTGTGTGGCTGTTTCTTTCTATTTGGAACGCTAAATTTGGCGATTAGTATGTAAGTAGGCTGTTTAGGTTTTTTTATTGGTAACGCCACCTGTGTATGAAAATCACTGGCTGTGCTGTGTGCAGTCTGTGGCTGCTTTGCATTGTTGTAATACTCGCCATTGTAGTGTTAGGCAGCTGGCTGTGAACAGCGCGTAGCGTTGCGCAGTTGGAGGTGAGCCGCCAGCAGTGGTGGATGTAGGGAGAGAGATGGCGGAGTTTTGTAATTTGTCATGAACTGCTATATATATGATGATATCAAGGTAAATACATTCTTTGTTCTCTATTAATATCTTTCATTTGCTAACTATCCCTATCAGTAGTTAGTGCCTTCCAAAGTTTGAATCTTTTATTTAGCTGGCAGTAGTGGCGCTCGCTGTATTGCAGTAGCTTGAGCAGCGAAGATTTTTGTGAGGTAAGTGATTTGTGAAAGGTATAGTTTAATGTTAGTCAGGGCCATTCTTTTGTAGGGAATTTTGAAAGTCAGATTGCGTTGCGCTATAAATATTGTGTGTCAGTTTAAGCACAGTCTCGTAAAATTGTTTAAAAGGGGACGTTTCATATGTCGACCCTTAGCCTAGGATACCTCACTGGAATCTTCTGATTTTTTCTTGTAGTTTGTGTAATTAGTGTAGATTTTGTTTATTGCTAGCGCGTAATTGTAGAGAGAATCTCCTTTGTAGTTGCAGTCTTTTATTGTTGTACAGTAAAACAGTTGTGGCATGCATGTAGATTTGCACCAAGTATTTCGCAGCTGCGCTTGCAATTAACTAGATATTATTTTCAGTGTTATGTTAATGTGTTCTCTTATTTTTGCTCTTCAAATTGTGTTTTTCTGTGTTGTCGTGTGAAATACTGTGACAATAATGGCGTGTGGAAAACGTAATACTAGGCTCCAAAGTAAACTGCGAAATGACAGTGAAAACGAAAGCAGTGTGTTAGCGCCACCGAGTAATGAATTAACTGATGTTCAAAGTAATAATTTGGTAATTGTGCATAGGGAAATGGAGCGGGCGGCAAACAATGGCGTAGGCAGTGAAACAATTAGTGAGCAGGGAAGCATTATCGATCGATCGGTCGGTAATAGCTCGGCTCAGGAATCCGAAATGACACGACACGATCTCGCAAATACTGTAGATTCAGGTTTTGGATCCTCACCGTTTTCTCAAATAAGTCAAGACACATTTTCTGCTTGTCAAAATGTGAATGTTTCCGGTGCAAATTCACTGCCGAAAAGCACTGAGGAACATGTTCCAGACACCAGTGCATTGTTATTACAATTAATACAACAAATGGGACAAACACAACAAAAGCTTCAAAAGTTAGACACAATGGAACAATACCAGAGACAAACACAGCAAAAGCTTGAAAAATTAGACACAATGGAACAATACCAGAGACAAACACAGCAACAGTTAGACACAATGGAACAAAATCTTCAAAAGTTAGACACAGTGGAACAAAATCTTAAAAAGTTAGACACCACACTTGAACAAACACGTGAAGATTTAACTACTGAGTTACATAACATTGAATCGAAATGTCAAAAAGTCTGTAATGACGTAAAAACTCAAATTTGTGAGCATTTTCAACCTATTTTTTCGCGTCATGAAAATGCATTACAGAATCACGAAGCAGCCATAAAAGAACTGCAAACCATTGTTCATGAAAATCATGAGACCTTGTGGGCTAAAATTGACTCAGTTGCATCTACCGATTCAGTTACGCAACTTGCAAAAACTCAGGAAAACTTGAAGGACACAATAGATTCGATTTCAACACAAATGGACATTCTGAAACTTGGTTCAGAAAAACACACTGAGGAAATGTGCTCACTATCGGAGAAAGTAGCCGAACTTTCGGATCAGGTCACTAACTTCTCTACAAAGGTAGATGATGATCTGAATGACACAACACCTGTAGCCTTCACTGACACTGAAGAGTACGAACAAATTAGAAAATTCAAACAAAATCAAAATCAAATCAATACACAGTACAAAAGAGAAATCCGGGAAGTGCAAGATCAGTTGGCTCAAGTAGTACAAGAATTACGTATTTCAGAGGACACTCGCGCTCCAACACGGGAAGAGGAACTTAGAAATACGGAAAATCCGCAAAATAATAACACAGGGCATTTCGGAAATTATGAAAGAAATTGGCAATGTGCACCGAATTTTGAGATGGAACCGCCGACACGACGTAACAATGACCGATATGCTACTCGCCGACACGATGATTTTGACTATAAGCTGTTCATTACTACACGTAAATTCAAAACGTTTAAGAATTCTGCCAACGACATTCATCCACAAGCGTGGCTTCATCAATTCTCTCATTGTTTTCCTCCCAACTGGTCATTAGAACACAGATTAGAATTTATGTGTGGCTACTTAGAGAATGAACCAGCTGTAAGAATGCGTTCGGTCATTCACGATTGTCATAGTGAAGGAGAATTTTACCATGCCTTCCTCTCAGCATATTGGTCTCAAGCCACACAAGACTGAGTAAAACATGGCATCATAATGATGAAACATTTCGAACAATCTGAATTCTCCAGTCTTGTGAAATATTTTGAAGACATGTTGCACAAGAACCAGTACCTGTCAAACCCATACAGCCCCTCAGAACTCATCCGCATTTGCTTAACCAAATTACCTGAACATTTACGGCATATTATTTTAGCAGGACGTTGCAAAGACGACATTGAAGCTTTTCAGGGACTGTTACAAGAACTGGAAATTGACACTGACAATCGCGGAACGCGAGAACAGGAACACAACAATTACAGGTCACATCTGTCACAATTCCGCGATGACAGAAATAATACACGACAAGGCTATTCTTATAACGTAAATCGTGACCAAAACAGACACCACCTGTATGACAACCGTTGGCAGAGTAGTAATAATTACAGGGAAAGATCACCTCTCCGCGGTAATGACTATCACAGAGACAATCAGAGAAACAGACAATATGGGAACCAAAACAATTATTATTACGGGAGACAGAATAACTTTAGACGCAACGGTCCAGCGCGCAGTTACGATTCAGGGAGAAATTCTCCACCACTTAACCGACATGAAAGAAACTACAGCATCTACCGACATGACGACAGACGATATGATCGTAACGACAGACCTGAATTGCATCAGAACTGGCGGGATTTAAACAGGGCAGGGCCCTCTCGTCACGGTGAATTTGTAGAAGTTAGGTCTCCAAATCCCAATAACGACGCGCGCCAACAAAGAGACAGACAATGACTCGCACAGCAGGCAGCCGCGTGCGCCCGCTGGCTCCGAGAAAAATAACATAAGACGCTAACCTTGAGAAAAATTGTAGCATTCTTTGCCGATGTATACAACATGATAATTGCTTTTCAAGTTGAAACTCTGCGTACTAGGAAGAGTAAAGGTTTACACCACATTTCACATGTAAAACCGTTTATTGAGAGATGATCTGCTTTTTAACTTAGTCTTTGCCATAAAATTTTTCACTTTACATTACTAGTATGCTTTGTCAGACTTAAGAAACTGTTAACATGCAACAATGTTTGAAGTTAAACATCCAGTCTAGAACCTAGGGAACATTTTTAAACAGAAATTACGAATGTATTGTAATAGTGAACAGACAATACAGTGTTATTGTGTGTGTACATTCTTGCTTGTTAGTTGCACAATTACGTAACGACTATAAGGCTCACATACTTCGAGCATATACAGTTACTGCTAATGAGATTTTAATGCAACATTTTCGTTTGCTTGAAAATACATCCTTTATTTGAAGTACTTTCTGTGGGATTAAAGATGACTTAGCATTTGGTTTATTTGACAGCTACACGACTATATCACGACGCTACTAATGTGTGACACAATTTACCTTGTTGCTTTTGCGGTGTATCTGTTTTATATATGCACAGTTTTTCTGAATTCTTCTGGAAAGTAAAACATGTTTTAGTAGTAACTTTTGTGGTATAGCAACAATGAGATAGCCTTTTTCGTGGCACAACAATACGTTACTGTACAGTACTTTCTTCATCACAACAACAAGCGTAATAACTACGATATCTATACACAAAGCATTTCACTTTTGTTTATCATGAGGTAAGTACATTGACTTCTGCAGAACTTAGCTTTAGGAGGACGATAACTACGACACTTCCACAGAGATTATGTTGCGACAAGACGCACAGTTTAGCGCTACAGTACACGTATTTGAGTGATTAATCTTATACTTAAGACACTTATTTTTAAAGATTTTTTAATTACAAAGAAAGTTTTCCGTGATACATTTCATTCCATTGCTGTAATCTGTAACACCTGAGGGTATAATTACATTAATCCTCAGGGGGGTACACGCTTACTTTGTGTACCATGTGTGTGGCAACCACAAGGAACCCTAGCTAATATGGTATTTGCTTATACAACTCTACACATCGGTACCATATTTCTCTAACACAAAATTACATAGCTATCTGATCATTTAACTGAGAGATAAACTTTTTTACTACATCAGTGACAGATGTTTACGTAATTACACAGTTGGATAACTTCACACTTATGAAATTGTATTTTGTCTGTACTTTGTGAACTGTTCATATTTTTTCGGAACCATTGTGATACTATGAGAGCTTTGAACGATGTATTTGATATGATATCATGATTTTTAAAGTACGTTTGAGGTAGATGACACTATTGAAATGAGCAGAGAATTTTTTTTAGGTTTTAAAATATTCAGGAAGCTACGACGATTTTGAGATTTGGCTGAGGTTTTATGATGTTATGATGACGATGTGTATTACGCTGTTGCGGTATGTTTATGATAAAGAAGCTGATGCTATATGAGGAATTTGATTATGCTATGTATCTTATGATGAAGTATTGAAGAAGCGTCGACGAATTTGTATATGTGTAATAAGGTAAGGAGTAATGAATAGTGGTTAGGGACCCTTGACTTGTGAAGAAGTATGTTGGAAACCAAGAATCGTACTTTAAGAGTTATGAAATGTGTGTAAATGCGTGACTGTATCACAACGCTGACGAATATTTTTTTTTGGACACTTATTTGTAGGATTTTGTTTCTACAGATTTGCAACGCTAATTCTTGACCTGTGAAATATTTTTATATGAGACTGCCACTGTAGCGGAAACTGCTGTCGTAAATATTTCCGTACGAAAGTTAAATGACCACCTGCACGTAATGCGTCGCGGCTACCTGTGCCAGCCACCTGGAGAAACAGCCATTAGGTGAAAAAAAAAGAGGCCATTAACCTCGCTATTGACGATCCTTTGTAGAAAGCATCGCAAATACGACACGCTAATTACTTGGAAACATATCGTACTTTCTGATATTTACTGAAATGCCTAATGAAATGACAAGAAATAGTTTGTCTACACACCTGATTATGACTACTGTCTTTCTAGATGAGAGATTTTTTTACTAACTTATGAAATGTCACATGACTATTGAATGATATTTTTATGCTTTGCCTTTCATAGTTGCTTCTTTCATTTGATATCTAGTTTCTAGCTGTGTTGCAGCATGCGTTTTATAAAAAAAAATTCATTTGCTAATGTGAACACTTTCTGTCAACAGATCTATTAAATAATTATTTTATGATCCACATTCTTCGAAAAAGGAGCTCTTGGAATGGAAAGAACAATAAGAAGGGACTAATAACAGGAACTGCATACATAATTTTCTTTTCAACTACTTGGTAATTTTTTTTTTCCGTAGAGTAAGTTTTTGTGATGCATCACTCTAGTGTTAAGATGTGACGTAAGTTTTAAACATGGCCATTTTTACTGTAATATTTTTTCTGCTTGAGCTATGTCATGTTTAGGTATAAGTTGCTGCTGTTTGCCAGGCATAGTGTTATTGAATTTGACTTTGTATTATTCTGTTAAGCCAGTTTTACTAATGATTTATTTTTATTGTTTGCTGCACATTGCCTTAGATTAGTTGTAAAATTACAATTGCTTTGCTAATTTCTTAATGCTGCTTGCTTCGCAAATCTGCGTTTTTTTTATTGCTGTTTATATTAATTGTTTTATGTGATGCTGCATTGCCTCGTCCCTTAGTTTAGCATCTGAGCTCAGTAGATTTAAGTTAGCTTAAGAGGGGTAGACTATATAAGAAACAGATTTGGCAAAAATGAGTATTGTGCACTAAGAAATAATTATTTCGAAAGAAATATGAACAGAGTAGAGAAAGCAGGTGTAGATAGGACTTTTTGGGAATAATGATGAACGAAGGGAGATCTCCAAGAACAAAAAAGGTTTTGTTCGCAAAATACTGCAGTACCAAAAGTTACACTGAAAACGAACCCTGTCCTTTCCATTGTGTTATCCCCCTATGTGTTTGTGTACCCTTGTGTATTTGTTTTCTTCCTGTCTCTGTGTAGTTTCATAGAACTTTTTTCTCTTCTAATACTCAGCTACATGAACTATGATGAGGAATACTGTTATCCTCAAATATAATTTGCATTGATAATATGTTATTTACTTTGTAAAGATGCTTAGACATTATTTATCTGTTTTGTTTTAATGCTCATGGGTGAAGTTGATGTTTCGAAAGTTACTCTGATCTTTCATGTATGTACTCATGTCATAATTCCTGTAACACTGATGTATATATTTCTATTCTTTTGTAAAGCCCCTATTACTACAAATGTTATCTGTATTGTTATGTTCTTTAATTATGTATTTTGTACCTTTGTAATTGTATTCTTATGTTGTAAATTTATAATTGTATAGACACCAGTTCATCATATTATTAACTTGAAAGTTACATTTCACTGCACACGTTTCTGTTGGTCATAGTATATGGACAATATGTGAGAAGTAGGGACTGTTAGTGTTTGTATGTGTGTTAATAATTCAGCAAGGGACTGGATAACAGCATTGCTGGTTCTAAGGACAATTCCAAAAACTTTGTGAGTGCACAAGTGGTGGTTATGGACTTGCTATATTATCCGCAAGACTCTTCAATGGTGATTGTGCACCTGCACAGTCACAACGGATGGCTGCTGGCCATCTCTACAAGGACTGCAGTGGGTCTGCGCCTCTGGTGGCCCACCAATACCGTAATCTCTACCAGGACTACAGTGGGTCTGCTCTGTGATGACCTACCCACCAATACTCTTCAAAACTTCGACTGACTCCGCTGTGGGTTTGCTCTGTTGTGGACCAATACCTGTCTGCATGTCAAGAGTCAGCACTGTCTTTCCGTTGGAAGGACAACGATACTTCTTCAAGATTGCATGGAAATCCACTACTTCCGTGTGCATTTTCTTTTACTGCTCAGACTTTGAGAAAAACACTGCAATGTGATGAATGATCAGGACTGTCTTTATGGACTGTAAGAAAATTTTAGCTTTTGACCAACATTGTATCAATAAGTGTGTGCATTTGATTTCTTTGTTATTGTAATTATGAAAATTTTTTTCAAATTTGTATTGGGCACTGCCCAAACCAATTTGTAAAATTTTTTGTGGGGAGCATGGGGGCTATGTAAGTAGGCTGTTTAGGTTTTTTTATTGGTAACGCCACCTGTGTATGAAAATCACTGGCTGTGCTGTGTGCAGTCTGTGGCTGCTTTGCATTGTTGTAATACTCGCCATTGTAGTGTTAGGCAGCTGGCTGTGAACAGCGCGTAGCGTTGCGCAGTTGGAGGTGAGCCGCCAGCAGTGGTGGATGTGGGGAGAGAGATGGCGGAGTTTTGTAATTTGTCATGAACTGCTATATATATGATGATATCAAGGTAAATACATTCTTTGTTCTCTATTAATATCTTTCATTTGCTAACTATCCCTATCAGTAGTTAGTGCCTTCCATAGTTTGAATCTTTTATTTAGCTGGCAGTAGTGGCGCTCGCTGTATTGCAGTAGCTTGAGCAGCGAAGATTTTTGTGAGGTAAGTGATTTGTGAAAGGTATAGTTTAATGTTAGTCAGGGCCATTCTTTTGTAGGGAATTTTGAAAGTCAGATTGCGTTGCGCTATAAATATTGTGTGTCAGTTTAAGCACAGTCGTGTAAAATTTGTTTAAAGGGGACGTTTCATCAGTCTTGTAAAATTGTTTAAAGGGGACGTTTCATAAGTATTTAGCGTCACTGAAATGCGAGGACGTGATGGAATAAACCAGGCGATATTTGAATTCTGCTTATGTAGTTCATGTTTCATTTCTATCGTTAATTTTAATCTCCTTGGGTCATTGCAGTTACAGTTGTGTCTCATTAACTTGGGACAAAAGAAAGTGACATCGTTCCATCGAGATTCTTAAAAAAAGAGTACGTTAAAGAAGGGAAGATATTATAAGCTTCATAAAACTTCCTGCTTCATCAGTGTTGGAAATGCTGCCTTTAAAAGTCTCAATACAAAATTAAATTTCGGTCTAATTTCACAAAATGTTACCAACTGTTGCTATTGTCAGTGCTATGATCCTTTGGAGACACATTTGACGATGTTAGATTCGTTGTGAGATGTGTTTCAGGACTAGCCAGACTCCGGAAGGACAATATTAGCAGATCGGAAAGAAGAGGACTCGTATCTTTGAGCAACGATGACTATTTAATTGTGCCGCCGACCAGTAATGGAAATGTGACAAATTTTCTTAATTTTACAGGCTCAGGGCCGGTTTAAAGCTCGAGCAACCCAACGGGCTGCTTGTGGCTCCAAGATAAGGGAAGTGCGAGAGACAAGTGCACACCTATTCAGAGGCAGTATACGATCTTAATTTGAAGCGAAAACTGATACAGGTGAAAATATGCGATAATAGGAGCAATAGGTTGCTTTAAACATGGGTACAAAAACGAAATGTTTGTGAGATAATTGCGAATTTGTGGTTAGGTGCCTCCACTGATTTCAGTACCCAATATTGTCCTAGTATAAGTGTATCACAAATGTGAACTTTTCGATTAACCCCTCATCGAAGTGGGTTCAAATTTTACTCGGGGCTTACCTCAATAATAAATACAAAACTATTTCACCACGTAACATGTTACGGTCTACTGTACAATTATACCTGTTAATTAACATACACTATGTGATCAAAAGTATCCGGACACCCCCAAAACTTACGTTTTTCGTAGTAGGTGCATTGTGCTGCCACCTACTACCAGGTACTCCATATCAGCGACCTGAGTAGTCATCAGACATCGTGAGAGAGCAGAATGGGGCGCTCCGCGGAACTCGCGGACTTTGGACGTAGTGAGGTGATTTAGTGCCACTTGTGTCATACGTCTGTACGCGAGATTTCAACACTCAAAACATACTTACGTCCACTGTTTCCGATGTGATAGTGAAGAGGAGACTTGAAGGGACACGTACAGCACAGAAACGTACAGGCCGACCTCGTCTGTTGACTGACAGAGACCGCCGACATTTGAAGAGGGTCGTAATGTGTAATAGGCAGACTTCTATCCAGACCATCACACAGGAATTCCAAATTGCATCAGGATCCGGTGCAAGTACTATGACACTTACGCGGGAGGTGAGAAAAATTGGATTTCATGGTCGAGCAGCTGGTCATAAGCCACACATCACGCCGGTAAATGCCAAACGATGCCTCGCTTGGTGAAAGGTGTGTAAACATTGTACGGTTGAACAGTGGAAAAACGTTGGGTGAAGTGCCTAATCACGGTACACAATGCCGGCCAGGGTGGCCGAGCGGTTCTAGGCGCTACAGTCTGGAACCGCGCTACCGCTAGGGTCGCAGGTTCGAAGCCTGCCTCGGGCATGGATGTGTGTGAAGTCCTTAGGTTAGTTAGGTTTAAGTAGTTCTAAGTTCTAGGGGACTGATGACCTTAGAAGTTAAGTCCCATAGTGCTCAGAGCCATTTTGAACGGTACACAATGTGGCGATCCGATGGTAGGGTGTGGGACTGGCGAATGTCATGTGAACGTCATCTGTCAGTGTGTGTAGTACCAACAGTAAAATTCAGAGGCGGTGGTGTTGTGGTGTGGTAGTGTTTTTCATGGTGGGGGCTTGCACCCCTTGTTGTTTTGCGTAGCACTATCACAGGACAGGCCTTCACTGATGTTTTTAACACGTTCTTGCTTTCCACTGTTGAAGAGCAATGCAGGGATGGAGACTGAATCGTTCAACACGATCGAGCAACTGTTCATAACGCACGGTTCAAAAAAATGGTTCAAATGGCTCTGAGCACTATGGGACTTAACATCTGAGGTCATCAGTCCCCTAGAACCTAGAACTACTTAAACCTAACTAACCTAAGGACATCACACACATCCATGTCCGAGGCAGGATTCGAACCTTCGACCGCAGCAGTCGCGAGGTTCCGGACTGAAGCGCCTAGAACCGCTCGGCCACTACGGCCGGCCATAACGCACGGTCTGTGGCGGAGTGGTTACAAGACAATAACATCCCTGAAATGGACTGGCCTGCACACAGCCCTGACCTGACTCCTATAGAAAACCTTTGGCATATTTTGGAACGCCGACTTCGTGCCAGCCCTCACCGACCGACATCGATACCTCTCCTCAGTGCAGCTCTCCGTGAATAATGGGCAGCCAGTTCCCAAGAAACATTCCAGCACCTGATTGATCGTGTGCCTGCGAGAGTGGAGGTTGTCATCAAGGCTAAGGGTGGGCCAACACCATATTGAATTCGAGGATTAGCAATGGAGGGCGCCACGAACTTGTATATCATTTTGAGCCAGGTGTCCGGATACTTTCGATCACAGCTGCTCCAGTTCACTAACCACATCAGGGGGAGTGCTGTACACTCGTCTTCTGAGATGACACCAGAGAGAAAAATCCGAAGGATTCAGGTCGAATGAGATTGGAGAGAAAGGTAAAGATTGTTCTAGACCTACCCATTTTACAACGTATTGGTGCATTAAGAGTAAAAATACAAACGTGCTTCTGCCCCAGTCATAGATACGCCACATTCGCGAAAACTGGTCAAGGTTAGGTAGGCCATCAGCGAAATTTGAGCCAAATTAAAAGGAGGATTAATAGAAAAGTTTACGCTTCAAATACATCGGAAGTAAGTGGGACATCATTTTACAATGAAGTCACTTGGGGTTCTTAACCACTTATTTCCAGTTATGTTGCAAACGGGTTGTTCGCAGGCATATTTTACTATAACGTTTTTGCCTTTGTTGTCAAATACTCTCGCAAATGCCAATTTTCAATATTAATCTTTCTCCACGCTGTACAAGCAATAATCAAGTTCTTAATAGTTCAGCAGATAATGAAATAGTGAATCACGTCTGGCTCACAGAATGTTGTTGTACAGATTTTTACTCAGCACAATTTCAATAACGTGCGTTTTAATTTAAACTGTTGTTGAAACTTCCCAAGAGATTGAAAGTGTGTGCCAAACTACCACTCGAGTGTGGGAACAAGTGCTCGACCGACTGATGTATAGGTGGCCACTTTGACCGCCTGAGGCGTTGGAGGGGCACCCAGTGCCGACATGGCGGCCCTTACTCAGTGGTCTGGCCGGCCAGATACCTACTGTTCCCACCTTTTTATTCTCCTCAGTCCTTTCCTCGTGGAGCCGGCCGGTGTGGCCGAGCGTTTCTAGGCGCTTCAGTCTGGAACCGAGCGACCGCTACGGTCGCAGGTTCGAATCCCGCCTGGGGCATGGATGTGTGTGATCTTCTTAGGTTAGTTAGGTTTAAGTAGTTCTAAGTCTAGGGGACTGATGACCTCGGATGTTAAAGTCCCATAGTGCTCAGACCCATTAGAACTATTTTCTTCGTGGAACACTTTCACAGTGACATTTTTTAGTAGCAACTTCTTTCTCTCGTCAGTCTCTTAGCATCTTCTCTGTTACATCGAAAGCCCTTCCGCAGCAGAGTTATTCGTTTCTTTAGTTTGTTTTATCACCTTTAACTTGAAGCTCGATTCGCATTTCCTTCTTTTTGTTGGTTCCACTATGAGGTACACACTGTACAAATCTTGCGCCATTTACACTTACAGTACAAACTGTGTGAATATACAACACAATCTAGAAAAATAAAAATGCCTGTCAACTGTACATGTAAGTTCGTTATTCGACATGTGCTTCAACAAGGAAAACCGTAACAACGTTAAAAGAGGCTTTTTCTATCTGACGTGTGCAACCGTACCAGTTGATTAGTAGTACAGAGCGTATGTGACCGCAAAACTGAATGTTCAGTACAACGCTTTTACAAAAACTCAAGGTCATTACCCGGATCAGTTCACGTATTATCATCCAGATAATCACCTCTGTAAACTACATTTACGTGCCGCTAATACTTTAGGGATCGTCTTATAGGACGGGCATACGGTAAAGCTAAACATCTTTGACGAAAATTTGCGCCTCGTCTTATGTAAAGGTCGTCATATCCACCGAAACATACGGTGTACAGAACAGAATATTAGGGGAAATATCCTAGTGCTGGCGCTTTACAGCTAGGCTTGGTTGAGCTGCTTCGCTGCCAGGCATAATGTACAGCAGCAGGCCACATGAACTGCTGCTGAGAGGTCGCTCACTGCTTGGCTCCAGAGCACAGCAGCCGTGAGCGAGGGTGTGACAGCCTGCAGCTGACCTCCAGCGTCCAGCTGCGGCCAAGGCGACCACCACACTCAGTGGCTGCCCAGGGACGGCGGCAGACACCTGCACAGATTCAGCCGCCGCTGCCTGCAGGTTCATCGTGCCTGCTGAGGACAAGACCGAAGGAATCCAAGTACAACGTTTGCCTCTTAATGATAAGTTTGTCACAAAAACAGACCACATCGCAATCGGAAGTTTGTAATTTTTTTGTTTATGGTACGTAAAGTTGAGCACTCATATATCAATTACCCAAAGTAGTTCAACGCAGCTCTCAAAAATTCTTGAGGAAATGGACTTTCAGGTTTCTGCAGGGTCCTCAGTCTCCTACAGTAAGGTCGGTTTTCCGACAGGCAGTGGCGCTCTGTGGCAGAATGTCTGGCAGGCAACCAGGCGACCCGGGTTCCATAGATAGTGTCGGAAGTTCCATGCGGCTTTTCGCGGATGATGCTGTAGTGTACAGAGAAGTTGCAGCATTAGAAAATTGTAGCGAAATGCAGGAAGATCTGCAGCGGATAGGCACTTGGTGCAGGGAGTGGCAACTGTCCCTTAACATAGACAAATGTAATGTATTGCGAATACATAGAAAGAAGGATCCTTTATTGTATGATTATATGATAGCGGAACAAACACTGGTAGCAGTTACTTCTGTAAAATATCTGGGAGTATGCGTGCGGAACGATTTGAAGTGGAATGATCACATAAATTAATTGTTGGTAAGGCGGGTACCAGGTTGAGGTTCATTGGGAGAGTGCTTAGAAAATGTAGTCCATCAACAAAGGAGGTGGCTTACAAAACACTTGTTCGACCTATACTTGAGTATTGCTCATCAGTGTGGGATCCGCACCAGATCGGTTTGACGGAGGAGATAGAGAAGATCCAAAGAAGAGCGGCGCGTTTCATCACAGGGTTATTTGGTAACCGTGATAGCGTTACGGAGATGTTTAATAAACTCAAGTGGCAGACTCTGCAAGAGAGGCGCTCTGCATCGCGGTGTAGCTTGCTCGCCAGGTTTCGAGAGGGTGCGTTTCTGGATGAGGTATCGAATATATTGCTTCGCCCTACTTATACCTCCCGAGGAGATCACGAATGTAAAATTAGAGAGACTAGAGCGCGCACGGAGGCTTTCAGACAGTCGTTCTTCCCGCGAACCATACGCGACTGGAACAGGAAAGGGAGGTAATGACAGTGGCACGTAAAGTGCCCTCCGTCACACACCATTGGGTGGCTTGCGGAGTATAAATGTAGATGTAGATGTAGATTCCCGGCAGTCGTAAAGTATCAAATAAGGGTGCATGTTCAACCAGCACGTGTGTAAAGCGTAAAATACATAAAGATGAAAAACACTTTAATTTGCAATGTTCTTCTTCAATTTAAACAATCTTTATTCACAATCACTCATAAAAGCTCGGTAATTAAGAATTTATACCCTGCCGGAGAAAAACCGCAATATCAAAAAGTAATCAATGTAGAGTAATGAAATTTCGCGAATGCAATTGTCTGTGTAACAATTTTAAACGATGAACACTGCAACATCACAGGTTAAAGTAAGTGCGAGATAAGCCACTGCAAATCTGAAATACTGCTAAATTAATAACCAGTGTAACCGCCAGGATGATGAATGCAAGCATGCAAACGTGCATGCTTTCTGTTGTACAGGTGGCTGAAGTCAGTTTGCGAGATGATGTTCCATGCTTGTTGCGCTTTGCCAGTCAATACCGACGGTTAATGCTGTTTGTGGATGTCGCTGGAGTTCTCGTCTGATGATTCTCATACGTGCTCGATTGGGGACAGATCTGGTGGTCGAGCAGGCCAAAGCTAAAATGCGACAGTCAACAGAGCATGTTGGATCTCGTGCTGGAAAACACTCCCTGGAATATTGCCCATGAGTGGCAGCGCAACAGGTCGAATCACCAGAGTGACGTACAAGTGTGCAGTGAGGACACGTTGGATAAGCACGGGAGTACTCCTGGCATTTTCTCTGCCTCGTGATGACTGGGTGTTGTGCGTGATGTCCTTAGGTTAGTTAGGTTTAAGTGGTTCTAAGTTCTAGGGGACTGATAACCATAGCTGTTAAGTCGCATAGTGCTCAGAGCCATTTGAGCCATCTGAACTCCTGCCATCATACGAACTCGCAGCGCAGACCACAACTCCAGCTGTAGATCCAGTGTATCTAGCACGCAGTCAGGTTGGTTGCAAGCTCTCAACTGGCGCCCTTGTAACCAATACTGACTATCAGTGGCACGGAGGCAGATCCAGCTTTCATTGGGAAACACAACAGACCTCGACCTCGCCCTCCTACGACCTATCGCTTGACATCGCTGCAGTCGCAAATGGCGGTGGTTTGGGGTGAGTAGAATGCACAGTACGGTGTTTCTGGCTCGGAACTGTGGTTGAACTAACTGATTTTTAACAGTTTGTTGGGTCACTGAGGTGCCAAGTACTGCTCAAATTTCTGCTGCAGATGCAGTTCGATCCGTCAGAGCCGTACACCGAAAACGATGGCCACTTGGCAGTCCGGAGCCTGGTCCTTCTGCGACCGTGCACTCCCGCGACCACCGATGCCGGCAGCAGTCATGTGCAGCGGCCACGTTCCTGCCGAGTCTTCCAGCAGTATCGCAGAAGGAAGTTCCAGGTTCTCTCAGCCCTATTACACGACCTCGTTCAAACTCAGTGAGGTATTGGTAATGGCATCTTTGTTAACTGAAAGGCATTCGTGACTAACATCAGCTCTTTAGGTCCAATGTCAAATATAACTAACGCTCAGACCGTTACAGCGTGTATTTAAAGCGATCCTGATTTACATGCTCATGGTGGCATTACTAGCACCACTGTTATGCGACTGGCACGAAGTCTGAATAGACATCATCTTTCAAATGTAGAAACACGCCTACCAACTTTCGTTTATGCCGCACAACTCTTTCTTGGTTCTGCGATATTTTTCCGACAGTGTATTTACAATGAAAACAATGTTTCAGTGCTATATATAACTAGAAATAAAAAGAAATGCATTTAAAAAAATTAGAATTGTGTATGGCTTAATTAGCATATACTGGATGAGTTTTATATACCGATGACGTTGGTATACGAATTAAATGGGGAAAAAACGAAAAACATTGTGATAGAAACCAGACTGGAACCAGCAAGCACCAGTCTCGAGAGCTAATGATTTTTCCCATGACGAAGTACATCAGTTTTGCCTTAAATACTCTCTGTAACGGCCTGAGTGTGACTTATTTTCAGATTGGACCTAAAGAGTTCATGTTAGTCTAGAATGCCTTTAAGGCGGCAAAGACGTTGCTATCAACAACTCGATGAGTTTGAACGAGGTCATGTGATAGCGGTACAAAATGATAGGTGTTCCATCTGTGATACTGTAGAAATTCTTGGCAGGAACGCAGCAACTGGACATGATTTTTGGCAGCGGTGATTACGCGAATGTATGGTCACAAGAATACCGGTCTCCGGGCTGCACGTGGCACTACCAAGATCGAAAACCATCACGTTCAGCTTATGCCTCTGACGCATCGTACTGCATCTGCAGCAGACATCTGAGCAACAGCTGCCGCAGCACTGACGCAACGAACTCTTACAGAGTGGTTAATTCAAGGACAGCTCCGAGCGAGACGCCCTGTGCTTCTATTCCACTGACCTGAAATTACCGCCATTTGCGACTTCGGTGGTGTGAAGCACGAGTCAGTTCGGGGATAGGATGGAGGTCTGCTGTGTTTTCTAATGAAAACTGTGTCTACGTTGGTGCCGGCGATGGTCGTTGGTAAGGAGGAGGCCAGGTGCGAGCTTCCAACCGATCCGCCTGCGTGATGGACACACTGGACCGACACCTGGAGTTATGGTCTGCGGTGCGATTTCGTATGATGGCAGGACTGCTCTCGCGGTTGTCCCAAGCGTCGTCACGGCAAATTCCTTCATCACTCCGCTGATTCGACCTGTTGGGCTGCCACTCATGTGCAATACCCCAGGGAGTGTTTTGCAACAGGAGATTGTTAATTACTGATCTTTTATGGGAGATTGTGAATACATCTACATCTACATCTATACTCCGCGAGCCACCTTACGGTGTGTGGCGGAGGGTACTTATTGTACCACTATCTGATCCCCCCTTCCCTGTTCCATTCACGAATTGTGCGTGGGAAGAACGACTGCTTGTAAGTCTCCGTATTTGCTCTAATTTCTCGGATCTTTTCGTTGTGATCATTACGCGAGATATATGTGGGCGGTAGTAATATGTTGCCCATCTCTTCCCGGAATGTGCTCTCTCGTAATTTCGATAATAAACCTCTCCGTATTGCGTAACGCCTTTCTTGAAGTGTCCGCCACTGGAGCTTGTTCAGCATCTCCGTAACGCTCTCGCGCTGACTAAATGTCCCCATGACGAATCGCGCTGCTTTTCGCTGGATCATGTCTATCTCTTCTATTAATCCAACCTGGTAAGGGTCCCATACTGATGAGCAATACTCAAGAATCGGACGAACAAGCGTTTTGTAAGCTACTTCTTTCGTCGATGAGTCACATTTTCTTAGAATTCTTCCTATGAATCTCAACCTGGCGCCTGCTTTTCCCACTATTTGTTTTATGTGATCATTCCACTTCAGATCGCTCCGGATAGTAACTCCTAAGTATTTTACGGTCGTTACCGCTTCCAACGATTTACCACCTATGGCATAATCGTACTGGAATGGATTTCTGCCCCTATGTATGCGCATTATATTACATTTGTTTAAATTGAAGAAGAACATTGCAAACTAACTGTTTTTCATCTTTATGTATTTTACGCTTTACACACGTGCTTGTTGAACATGCACCTTTGTTTGATAATTTATGACCGCCGGGAAAGGAACCCGGGTCGCCTGGTTGCCTGCCAGACATTCTGCCACACAGCAACACTGTCTGTCAAAAATCGACCTTACTGTAGGAGACTGACGACGCTGCAGAAACCTGAAAGTCGATTTCCTCAAGAATTTTTGAGAGCTGCGTTGAACTACTTTGGGTAATTGATGTATGAGTGCTCAGCTTTATGTACCACAAATAAAAAAAATTACAAAAGTCCGATTGCGATGTGGTCTCCTTTTGAGACAAACTTATCACTCGAATTCTTTCTGTCTTGTCCTCAGCAGGCACGATGAACCTGCAGGCAGCGGCGGCTGAATCTGTGCAGGTGTCTGCCGCCGTCCCTGGCCAGCCACTGAGTGTGGTGGTCGCCTTGGCCGCAGCTGGACGCTGGAGGTCAGCTGCACGCTGTCACACCCTCGCTCACGGCTGCTGTGCTCTGGAGCCAAGCAGTGAGCGACCTCTTAGCAGCAGTTCATGTGGCCTGCTGCTGTACATTATGCCTGGCAGCGAAGCAGCTCAACCAAGCCTAGCTGTAAAGCGCCAGCACTAGGTTTTTTCCCCTAATATTCTGTTCTGTACACCGTATATTTCGGTGGATATGACGACCTTTAAATAAGACGAGGTGCAATTTTCGTCAAAGATACATAGTTTTATCGTATGCCCGTCCTATACGACGATCCCCAAGATTCCAGCGACCCCTAAATTTAGTTTGTAGCGGTTATCATCTGTACAATAATACGCGCACTGATTCGGGTAATGACACTGAGGGTTTGTAAAAGCGTGGTACTTTACTATTCAGTTTTGCGAACAATTGGTATGGTTGCACGCGTCACTAAGCATAAGCCTCCTACAACATTATTACGGTTTTGCCTGTAGAGGCACGCTCCGAATAACGAACTCATACGAAGAGCTAACAAGTGTTGTTGTAGGTTGTGTTGTGTGTTCAAACAGATTGTGCTGTAAGTGTAAAGATTCAAGTTAAAGGTAATAAAATAGGCTAAATAATCCAACAACTGCGCTGCAGCAAGAGCTTCGATATAACAGAGAAGATGATAAGAGATTGACGGCAGAATGAAGATGCTGTTTAAATAAAAATGCCAATGAAAAAGTGTTCTATGAGGAGAAGAATAGCTCGGTGGCCACATTTAGAAAATAGCGTTGCAGAATAGGTAGAAGAACAGAAGGAGAATTATTATGTTGTTACAAGAAATATGATTAGGATCTATACACTGAAGTGGACACGAGCCCATACGGAGCTCGGCAAAGAATTAAAGCAAATACAAATTGATGCAGTCGTTCATGAACACAAAAAATATGGTATAAGGCAGAAACAAAAACTGCTCAGAAATTACAGTAAGAGCTTGACCACAAAGTTGCGGGTTTTCGTAAGTTTTTTATTCGTACGAGGCTAAAATACAAGTTGCCACTATCTCATATTGGAAATGTGGATGAAACACCGATTAACTTCGATGTGATACACAATAGAACTGTGGAAATAAAAGGCCTAAACGCTGTACAGGCTACGAAAATACCAGCATTAGAGTAGTACTAACGTCATGGCAGATGGAAAATAGTTAAAACGTATGGTCGTCATTTTCAAGCCGAAAACCGTTCCTAAAATAAAACTTCCTGAACACCTTCTTACGAAAATGAGTATATGGACGAGAATGGTGTGAAATTGTGGATGGAAAATGCAGAGGCAGAGGCAATCAACTGTTCTACATTGTCAACCAAGTTTGTTTGAGTGGGTTATTTTTCTCAGTCACCTAGCTCGAAACAGTACAAAGGCAGCTGTTATACCGGGTGGTTTCACTTCAAAACCTTTACAAGTGTCTCTGAATAAACCATTCAGAGACGACTTGAGTGAACAATGGGTCACTTGGATTACGAGTGGCGAAAAGTCGTATACGAAGGAGCTCCATCATTTGTTTTGCGTGATTTCGTGATCAAACCACGGATCAGTTCCTTCAAGGAGTGTGCGTTTCCGAAGCTATGGATGACACTGAGGACGATTTGTTATGGAATACAGATGACGAAGCGGAAATCGATTCGCAAGATCCAGAATGGGACCCGAATGACGGGCTCCTCAACAACGGAAGTGAGGATGTACTTGAGGAGCTGCTTTCCTGATGACTGTGAGGATTTTGCAGCGTTTTAAACTCATTGGTCAGCGATTTATTTTATTTTATAATAATTTTAATTTGTATACATTTCAGAGTGTGTTTTATATCTGCCTTATAAGACGACCTCGATTTTGCGTGCCTTTTTTATGCCTCAACTATCGTCTTATCTGTCGAAATAGACGATAAGCATGTTCAAATATCTGAGTAGTCAGCCTGGGTGCTTTGTCTCACGAATGGAATTATTCGACAGCAATGTTCGTAGCTGTTCTCTAATGACCTATTTTCCTACAATAAACTCATCTCTGTATTGAGCACATTGGCAAATATCTTTGTCTGTGTCTCCGTTATACGCCATTTACACATACTAACACGCTAAGTGCGTCTCCATTTCGTTTGGTCACATAGCATCTCTAGGACGAGGATTTCTTCCCTTGCGGCCTGCAGACTTTTCTCTGGTATGTCTACCCGTCTCATGTTCATTATGAAATTGAATTTAGGAGGCAGAATACGTCATTATTTGTATTATTGTCGTTCACCATTAAAGTTATTCATTCTCGTTATCAAGCACATTGCATGACATGCGCAACGGGTAATGCTAACCCATTTTACGAACCGTGTGCCCCGCTGAACCATTGGTGCTCGATAATGTTCGGAGTACATAACCATGTTGACGAGAAGTTGCGAATGAAAGGGAAAAGAGCAATCAAAAACTTCTATTCAAGTATTTCCTCCATAGATAACACAAATACACGATTCTGAAAAGTAGAAAAAATGGTTACAATGGCTCTGAGCACTATGAGACTTAACTTCTGAGGTCATCAGTCCCCTAGAACTTAGAACTACTTAAACCTAAATAACCTAAGGACATCACACACATCCATACCCGAGGCAGGATTCGAAGCTGCGACCGTAGCGGTCGCGCGGATCCAGGCTGTAGCGCCTAGAACCGCTTGGCCACTCCGGCCGGCTGAAAAGTAGAAGTAGAAGCTTTGATGCATGAGGGGGGGGGGGGGCAACATACTAGACCCTGGACTATCCTGGCGCCATACGAATGTGCCTTAATTGACACTGGAGTGCAAAATTTTTGACACCTACTGTACAGTGTTCCGCAACTCCCTGACACATTTTATCCTCGTATATCCTCTACTGCTGGTGGTGCCATCTGCCATCTGTGAGTGGTTATTAAACGGCGACGTCGAACATAGGCGGCAGTCACGTTAATGTGACTGGACCGTGCATCTGCGTCACTGTAGCAGGCCAACTCCATGCGCTTGATAGGCATGTAGCTCTTCGAGTCAGACAACAGCACCTGGATGTTATCTTGGAAGAACGTATCCGGTCTTATCTGCAGGATGCATATGGCTAGAGGGTTCCTTGGTTAACATATTATACCGTCTTATTGTAAAGTCGCTTAATTATTCATATTGTGCAACCCTACAGATTTTTTTCTACTTTTATGCTCTCATAGCACGCCCCAGGTCTATTAACGTAATGGATGGGTAACTGAGATGTTCTCTTTATAATTCGTATTACTACTTGCAAAATAAATGTGTAATTCCTCATACTCCCTGCAGTCAATCTCACTTCTGTTTGTGAGAAGCTGTATTTCTCCATTTATTTGGCACATCGGCCTAGCAGAGTGGTCGCGGAGGGGAGCAAGCGACCGACCTCCAGCACGGCCATAAATGCGTAGCTGAACTTGGGCTTCAGGGTCGAAACAGCCTCCTCCCCCGCCGCCACCCGCGCTGTTTCCCCTGGCTCATGGCTGGCCGTGTTAGCTCGACTGGGGGTAAGGCGTCAGGAGGCAATCAAGCGCTCGCGCAAGGATGCGACGGGTACGTGAGCGAATAGCTCCTTTACTTTAAAACAACAGTGCTTGGAATCTTTCGTGGGAACTGAAAGACACAGCGACTCAACGGCTGCCTTGAAACTTGTCTAGAAAGACTATTATCTTCTGTCTTCTTGTCATTTAAGAAACTGAACCAAAAGGTTAAGAAAGCGACGGTTGGAATGTTAAGTGGGAACTGAAAGACACAACGTCTCAATGGCTGCTTTGGAACGTGGCTAGAAAGACGCTTACCTTCTGTCCTTGTCCCTATCTAAAAAAGTTAAAATAAAATAAAAAGCCTCTCCCTTGTAGATGCTCTGTCGAAATCTTGAAATTTCATTGGGGCTGTGGACACAATCCCGGCAAAACTTAGCTAAAGATTGGAAGGTGCTCTGAATGGTTACAAAAAATTCTGGATGACTTGGGGCTTTCCCAAAAATAGAGAGGCTATACTTTTAGTTACAAGACTCTGTCTTCTCCTCGAAAGAACGATGGTGTTGCTGCAACCTTTTGGGTCACACATGAATATGGGTCCCGAACGCTGTTGACTACCATACCTGGGGGGCGCGCATGCAGCCACGAGTACTGGTAGTTAAGTGGTGAGATTCGGGCAGCAACGATTTTCCGTGGTATAATTCAGGAGGCCTGGTATTTGTTAACTTTACGGAGTTAATCGTTTAGGAAACTGATAACCGCAGTAAATTGTTTGAATTGCACAATGCACTGTGCATCTCTGAACGATGTTTGCTCTTCCGGCTTTAGTTTTCGTTACCACTTTCTGATATGCTTTTGCTTTAACCACTGGCAATGTTCATTGTGCGTTCCGAAAATTGGTACCAAGGTAGGAGTTAGACATGATTGCATGTTTAACTTCCCAGTCATTGTCACTTTGTTGAAGGTTTTCCCACTGGAATGCACATTAAGGGATATAAAAACGATGTTTTATAAGCGCGCATCTTCATTCAATGTTTACATTTCTCCCTTAACTCGTATGTGCTGTTCGTGTGGTGGATGATCTGTGTACTTTATGCATGGCTATTAATTTTAAATGTGGGCCAACGCCTGTTAATTCTGGAGCACGCGTGCCTATGTATAAAGTGCGCCAACTACAAATAACATTGTCTTCTACCGTTTTATTGTTCTGCAATTGCGAGCCTGTACTTGTTCCTTCATTATTGCTGGAGATAATACTGTGATAAGATGTGTTGTCGTAAGTGAGCAATAGTAATATAAAATAAACAGAGAGCTATAAGAGAAAAAAAAATTACGGTCCGTGCCAGATAATGACCCAGATTCCGAACAAGCAGTGGAATTCCACAATGAGGCAGTTGTCTACTAGATAATTAGTAATGAAAAAGGCGATTGGCTGGGAGATAATGCAGATGTGCTGATGAATGTTTCGAGCGGGTCATTACTGTGTTGTAACACTTGTAGGCAGCAACAGAGTGATATAGTTAATCCTTTCTTCAAGACTGTTTAATGAAGCAGTCCGTAAACTTAGACAATATTGTCTATGGAGTGCAGCGATCTGGTGCTAACTCTGACTAGAACAACAGTCGAGATCGCAATGACGATTGTTTACTATTACCAGTTTCGCTTCCTACTAAAGCCATCCTCAGATTTTTTTGGCCCGCCATGGCTGGTGCTGACAGGATACTACGATTGTGCAAGTGCACGATCGCGGTGTCATGTGAAAAACCGAGGCGAAACTGGTAATAATAAACAAATGTCATTGCGATTTCGAATGTTGTTTCAATCATTAATGAAACATTGATTTAGCACGTATAATGTACGTTTATTTTATCGTTGTTTAATTAAACTGAGATTATACTGTGATTTCGCTCACATTTTTACCTTGGTAACATAAAGCAGCTATTCTTTACATGTGTACAAAGAACTCCACGCGGCCTCTCGTGTTACAATAAACGGCGCACCCACTCGTCTACGCCTACGTCTCCGCGATTACTCTGCTATCCACAATAAAGTGCATGGCCGAGGGTTCCATGAACCACCTCCAACCTGTCTCTCTACAGTTCCACTCTCGAACGGCGCGCGGGAAAAACGAGCACTTAAATTTTTCTGTGAGATCCCTGATTTCTATTATTTTATCGTGATGATCCTTTCTCCCCATCAGGGTGGCTGCAAACAGAATGTTTTCGCAATCGGAGGAGAAAACTGGTGATTGAAATTTCATGAGAAGATCCCGTCGTAACGATAAACGCCTTTGTTTTAATGATTGCCACTGCAATTCACGTACCACGTCTGTGGCACTATCTCCCCTATTTCGCCATAATACAAAAGGACCTGCCCCTTGAACTTTTTCCACATCATCCGTCAGTCCCACTCGATGTGGATCCCACACCGCACAGCAGCACTCCAGAATAGGGCGGTCAAGCGTGGTGTAAGTGGTCTCTTTAGTAGACCTGTTGCACCTTCCAAGTGTTCTGCCAATAAATCGCAGTCTTTGGTTTGCTCTACCCACAACATTTTCTATGTGATGGTTCCAATTTAGGTTATTTGTAATTTTGAACCCTAAGTATTTAGTTGAATTTACAGCCTTCAGATTTGTGTGATTTATCGCATAATCGAAATTTAGATGATTTCTTTTAGTACTCGTGTGAATAACTTCACACTGTTCTTTATCCAAGGTCAATTGCCACTTTTCGCACCATACAGATATCTTATCTAAATCATTTTACAATTCATTTAGGTCATCTGACGACCTTGCAAGGCGGTAAATGACAGCAACATCTGCAAATAATCAAAGACGGCTACTCAGATTGTCTCCTATGTCGTTAATATAGATTAGGAACTATAGAGGTCCTTCAACACTTCATTGGAGAAAGCTGGATATTACTTCTATTTTACTCGATGACTTTCCGTCTATTACTACCAACTGTGGTATTTCCGTCAGGAAATCACGAATCCAGTCGCCCAACTGAGGCGATATTCCATAGGCACACAGTTTGGTTAGAAGACGCTTGTGAGGAACGGTGTCAAAAGCCTTCTGAAAATCTAAACATATGGAATCGATTTGACATCCCCTGTCGATAGCACTCATTACTTCATAGCACTTAACTCGATGGTTAAATTCGGATTTGTCTGTCGTTCTGTTTTACTGTGATGTGTGGCAGGAATTCTTCGTTCGGTCTGCCGCCAGTTGTGTTAGTTCATTTAGCGTTACCCAGGGTGCAGCACGTGGAGGCGAACTAACTTTACACACATATTGCAGAAGCTCTGTGGCAACACTTGGGGCTCCACAGCATCTACCTTAAGAACATCCGCACTTGGCTTGGTGTATCCAGTGGCAGAACACTGTGCCCCAGTGTAGCCCAACAGCAAACACACACACATGGTAGGTGGCCAACTTAATGCAACAATGCGTATTATATCAGGCACAATCGGGCCAACTCCTACAGTGTGGCTGCCCGTTCTCAGTAACACAGCCCCTCCTAACCTGCGCCGAGAACACGCTCTGGTTAGAGAATTTCAAAAAATCATGACCAACCCTCAATTACAAATCCATGAAGATACTCACCACATCCAAGGAAACCGACTCCGGTCTAGGCATCCTCCACTAACGACCGATGGAAAGAGGAATGGGATAGCAGAACAGCAGTAAACTGCCACAGTATGCCATGCATCATTAGTAAACCAAAAGGATTTGATTGCCCTCGAAAAGTTTGGTCAACTCTTAATCGCATCAGAACCAACTGTGGGAGATGCGCCGACTCCTTACACAGATGGGGTAAACTCCCTTCGGCCGCTTGCGACTGTGGCGCTGAGAGACAGACGGTCAAACACATCGTGCAGGAATGCCCACTAAGGGCATATGAGGGTGACCCACAGGATTTCCTAATGGCGACGCAAGAGGCAATCGACTATATATTATCTAAGCTGGACGTCTGCTTGTGATTGCTCTTCTGTGAGTGTAAATTTACAATTGGTGGTGCCCTTATACAGGGTGTTACAAAAAGGTACAGCCAAACTTTCAGGAAACATTCCTCACACACAAAGAAAGAAAATATGTTATGTGGACATGTGTCCGGAAACGCTTACTTTCCATGTTAGAGCTCATTTTATTACTTCTCTTCAAATCACATTAATCATGGAATGGAAACACACAGCAACAGAACGTACCAGCGTGACTTCAAACACTTTGTTACAGGAAATGTTCAAAATGTCCTCCGTTAGCGAGGATACATGCATCCACCCCCGTCGCATGGAATCCCTGATGCGCTGATGCAGCCCTGGAGAATGGCGTATTGTATCACAGCCGTCCACAATACGAGCACGAAGAGTCTCTACATTTGGTACCGGGGTTGCGTAGACAAGAGCTTTCAAATGCCCCCATAAATGAAAGTCAAGCGGGTTGAGGTTAGGAGAGCGTGGAGGCCATGCAATTGGTCCGCCTCTGCCAATCCATCGGTCACCGAATCTGTTGTTGAGAAGCGTACGAACACTTCGACAAATGTGCAGGAGCTCCATCGTTCATGAACCACATGTTGTGTCGTACTTGTAAAGGCACATGTTCTAGCAGAACAGGTAGAGTATCCCGCATGAAATCATGATAACGTGCTCCATTGAGCGTAGGTGGAAGAACATGGGGACCAATCAAGACATCACCAACAATGCCTGCCCAAACTTTCAGCCGGCCGAAGTGGCCGTGCGGTTAAAGGCGCTGCAGTCTGGAACCGCAAGACCGCTACGGTCGCAGGTTCGAATCCTGCCTCGGGCATGGATGTTTGTGATGTCCTTAGGTTAGTTAGGTTTAACTAGTTCTAAGTTCTAGGGGACTAATGACCTCAGCAGTTGAGTCCCATAGTGCTCAGAGCCATTTGAACCATTTGAACCAAACTTTCACAGAAAATCTGTGTTGATGACGTGATTGCAGAATTGCGTGCGGATTCTCGTCAGCCCACACATTTTGATTGTGAAAATTTACTAATTGATCACGTTGGAATGAAGCCTCATCCGTAAAGAGAAGATTTGCACTGAAATGAGGATTGACACATTGTTAGATGAAGCAATCGCACAAGTGTACCCGTGGAGGTCAATCAGCTGCTGATAGTGCCTGCACACGCTGTACATGGTAGGGAAACAACTGATTCTCCCGTAGTACTCTCCATACAGTGACGTGGTCAACGTTACCTTGTACAGCAGCAACTTCTCTGACGCTGACATTAGGGTTATCGTCAACTGCACGAAGAATTGCCTCGTCCATTGCAGGTGTCCTCGTCGTTTTAGGTCTTGCCCAGTCGCGAGTCATAGGCTGCAATGTTCCGTGCTCTCTAAGACGCCTGTCAATTGCTTCGAACGTCTTCCTGTCGGGACACCTTCGTTCTGGAAATCTGTCTCGATACAAACGTACCGCGCCACGGCTATTGCCACGTGCTAATCGATACATCAAATGGGCATCTACCAACTATGCATTTGTAAACATTGCACTGACTGGAAAACCACATTCGTGGTAAACACTAACCTGTTGATGCTACGTACTGATGTGCTTGATGCTAGTACTGTAGAGCAATGAGTCGCATGTCAACACAAGCACCGAAGTCAACATAACCTTCCTTCAATTGGGCCAACTGGCGGTGAATCGAGAAAGTACAGTACGTACTGACGAAACTGAAATGAGCTCTAACATGGAAATTAAGCGTTTCCGGACACATGTCCACATAACATCTTTTCTTTATTTGTGTGTGAGGAATGTTTCCTGAAAATTTGGCCGTACCTTTTTGAAACACCCTGTATACAAACTGTTATTTATTGTTCTGTTTATACATATTTGATTTTTTTAAAAATGTGTTGTTTCTGTAATTTTTACTGTGATGTTATGAGCCATACGCCGAATAAATAAATAAATAATTCGGATTTAATTAGACGTTATCCATTGCACGTCTGGTTTCATTACGTTTTAAGAATAACACCGTCTTCCGATCACGAGGACAAGTTGTTTGCATCTCAGGGGTATCCACTACTACTACAACCACCCCACCTGTACTCCATGTACAGTAGCGCCCGCACACCACCGGACTGCTCTTACAGCGCATGCATCGTGCTACTTGCAGCAACTGCCTGACGATTCGGCTACCTTTAATCACGAGGAGCAGCAGCCGGTGTTTGGGTGGCGGCGCGCGGCGCGCAGCCGTGTCTGAGCTGCGCCGCCCACAAGTCGGCCGCTCGCGAAGAAGCCATCGGAGGCAGCCGGCGAGCGGCGGCCGCCCCCCACCAGCCAGTCGGCTAATATCAGCCGGCGAAATTAGGTCGGGGTGGCGGGCCGCGCGGCAACCCCGGCGCTAATTGCATATCGATCAGGCCCGGCCGCCGGCTTTGCCGTGTTGCGAGAAACGGCGGCGGCGGCGGCGGCGGCGGCGGCGGCAGAGATGGCGCCAGTCGTCAGCCGCCGCTACGCGTTTCCGAGTCGGCCGCGGCAAAGTTTCGCCGGCTGCGAGATTAGGCGCTTTGATCTCTGTGCCGGCTCCGAGGTAAGAAGCCGATTACGGCCTTCTTAATTAGAAAGCCGCTTCGGCGCGGCCGCAGACTGGGGCCTCGGCGCCCCGTGTCCTCCGTTCCGCCGAGTCCTGAGCGCCGTCCGACCGCCGCGCCCGCATAATTACCGCTCGGCGCCGGAGGTCTGCGTCGCTGCGGCAGCCAGCACACGCCGTCCGCGTCTCAGTTGTCTCGCGTGGGGATTGCGCGGTTTTGGTACAGGGGAAGTACACTGTCGTGATAAAAGGTACGAGGTGTACAGACGGCAGCAGTATCGCGCACACAAAGTATAAAACGACAGTACATTGTGTTGTTGTTGTGGTCTTCTGTCCTGAGACTGGTTTGATGCAGCTCTCCATGCTACTCTATCCTGTGCAAGCTTCTTCATCTCCCAGTACCTACTGCAACCTACATCTTTCTAAATCTGCTCAGTGTATTCATCTCTTGGTCTCCCTCTACGATTTTTACCGTTCACGCTGCCCTCCAATCCTAAATTTGTGATCCCTTGATACCTCAGAACATGTCCTAACAACCGATTCCTTCTCCTAGTCAAGTTGTGCCACAAACTTCTCTTCTTCCCAGTCCTATTCAATACCTCCTCATTAGTTATGTGATCTACCCATCTAATCTTCAGCATTCTTCTGTAGCACCACATTTCAAAAGCTTCTATTCTCTTCTTGTGTAAGCTATTTATCGCCCATGTTTCACTTCCATACATGGCTACACTCCATACAAATACTGTCAGAAATGACTTCCTGACACTTAAATCTATACTCGATGTTAACAAATTTCTCTTCTTCAGAAACGCTTTCCTTGCCATTGCCAGTCTACATTTTATATCCTCTCTACTTCGACCATCATCAGTTATTTTGCTCCCCAAATAGCAAAACTCATTTACTACTTTAAGTGTTTCATTTCCTAATCTAATTCCCTCAGCATCACATGAGTTAATTCGACTACATTCCATTATCCTCGTTTTGCTTTTGTTGATGTTCATCTTATATCCTCCTTTCAAGACACTATTCCATTCAACTGCTCTTCCAAGTCCTTTGCTGTCTCTGACAGAATTACAATGTCATCGGCGAACTTCAAAGTTTTTATTTCTTTTCCATGGATTTTATTACCTACTCCGAATTTTTCTTTTGTTTCCTTTACTGCTTGCTCAATATACAGATTGAATAACATCGGGGACAGGCTACAACCCTGTCTCACTCCCTTCCCAACCGCTGCTTCCCTTTCATGCCCCTCGACTCTTATACCTGCCATCTGGTTTCTGTACAAATTGTAAATAGCCTTTCGCTCCCTGTATTTTACCCCTGCCACCTTTAGAATTTGAAAGAGAGTATTCCAGTCAACATTGTCAAAAGCTTTTTCTTAGGTCCACAAATGCTAGAATTGTAGGTTTGACATTCCTTAATCTATTTTCCTTAATCTATTTTCTAAGATAAGTCGTAGGGTCAGTATTGCCTCACGTGTTCCAACATTTCTACGGAATCCAAACTGATATTCGCCGAGGTCGGCTTCTACCAGTTTTTCGATTCGTCTGTAAAGAATTCGCGTTAGTATTTTGTAGCTGTGACTTATTAAACTGATAGTTCGGTAATTTTCACATCTGTCAACACCTGCTTTCTTTGGAATTGGAATTATTATATTCATCTTGAAATCTGAGGGTATATCGCCTGTCTCATACATCTTGCTCACCAGATGGTAGAGTTGTGTCATGACTGGCTCTCCCAAGGCCGTCAGTAGGTCTAATGGAATTGTACTCGAGTGATTTATGCGAAAAGGTGCCCGACATGACCACGGCCCCAAGACGGGGGTCAACAGAGTTCGAACGCCCAGTAGGAGCTAGACGCGTGGGATGGTCCAGTTCGGGAATCGTTGCAGATCTCAACAGTCCGACATCCACATTGGCAGGAGTGCACCGAGAGCACAAAATTCCGGCCACTGCCTCTCGCCAGGGCAACGCTGTGGCCGACTGCCTTCACTTAACGACCGAGAGCAGCGGCTTTTGCGTGGAGTCGTCAGTGCTGACAGACAAGCGACACTGCGTGAAATAAGCCGCAGAAATCGACGTGAGACGTACGACGAATGCATGCGTTAGGGTAATGTGGCAAAATCTGGCGTTAATAGGCTATCGGAGCAGACGACCGGACCGAGGACCTTTGCTAACATCACGACATCGCCTGCGGCGACAGTCCTGGGCTCGCTACCGTACCGGTTGGATCCTAGACGGTTGGACAACTGTGGCCTGGCCAGATGAGACCAGGTTTCACCCGGGAAGAGTGGATCGTAGGTTTCGAGTGCGGCGAAGACCCCACAAAGTCGTGGACGTAAGTTGTCGACAAGGCGCTGTGCAAGCCGGTGGTGCCTCCACAATGCTGTGGGCTGTGTTTACACGCAATTCTGCATTCAAATCCACGAAATGTGGATATGTTGTTTCTATAACGTGAAACGGATTTCTGTCATAAATTATTTACTTTATTGTGTGGCTCTTTTAAGTGTGTATCTGGTTCGACGGTTAGGCATACTATGTCATCGGACGTCGGGGTGCCAGTACACAATAACAGATAGAGGAAAGCCACACACAGACAAAGAAATGCAAGAATAACATGAGAAACAAAGCAAAAACCTCAACAAGTCATAAACAGCATAATCATATGTTCACTACTGTCAGTCATCGTAATCAGACATATTATTTCCATGACAGAGTCATCACCCTTACTTACATAAATTACACCAAAGAAAAAAGTGCCTAAAGAACTATAGGAATTAATAGACAGAATCAGAATTACAGACATCCCACATATAGCGAATAATTTTATTCACATGAAGGGCTGCCAATGGGATCATCAATTAGTGACCTCTTAGCCGATATATTCATGAACAGCTTAGAGAAGAAGATGTTCAGTCACAAACTAAAACAAACAGAAAAATACAAACTTTTATGTTGGTACTGATCGACAAAACACATGTGCACATACTAATAAAACAGCTAGTCAACAAAATGAAACATTTACACCCAAAAATTCACTTCGAATTTGAAACAGAGACAAAGAACACACCAAATTTTCTGCATCTCACCTCACAAAGAATAAATGACGCTCACTACACCTATTCAGGAAACCAGCACCATGAGCACCACCATTCACAACAAATCAAACCGCCTGCTGACATACCAACAAGCAGGCTTTACCTTCTAGCTCCAGAGAATAAACAGAACAGCCATGAGCAAATTAAACTTCACACAGTAGCTAGATACAATAAAACAAACAGAAGTGTAAATGGGTATTTTAGCCATATAGCAGATAACCTAAACCAAAAATTATATAAATCGAAATGCACACGAGAACTTACAGAAATCACAATGCACATAGACAGTGACCACTTGTAAGAAACAACAGGACAAGGACACACACAGAAAAGAAAATGGTACATACTCACGTACAATAATAAAACAGTGCAAAAATAGGCAGCATTTTAACGAAACAAGGACTTGAGATAGGATACAGAACAAACAACATAACAGAGCTCACAACACAGGAAACATCCTCGGATGAATTCAGCAGATCAGACTTATATGAAGTTACATTCTACTTTTGTAACTTAGTATACATAGAGCAAACATGTAGGAACTTTGTAACAAAATATTCTGAACACTTCAGGGATCTAAAAATTAACAGCTCACATAACGCATTTGCTGACCACCAAATACAAACACGTTCAAAACTATTAAAACTAAGCTACAGTCTATAGCATTAACTTACAATGGAAGAAAACTTCCACATACAGAAGACATTAGCGAAAGGAAAACGGATCATAAACGATTAACTACGCTCAACAATGGCATACAATTTAACGCATTAAAGCGAGGTTACCGAAAAGACGTCACAGAGGGAAAAAGTAACGAAAATTCAAATTTTGTGCCAAACTCAATTGAAAACACGTGAATGGTGACTGGGACTGGACACACAGCAGTAACATTAACAGTGTCATGTGATAAAGTTGAAAATTGTTAATTAGGAAGTTCCGGCGAGCCGTGAGTAGTGTTTGTGTGTGCTTGACAACTTATGGGACTGCAGATAGAAAAGGATCTTCGAAATCTAAATGTAAGTAATCCCAAAAATAGTTGAGAAATATTTTCGCACAACAAAATTCCGTTTAGATATGATGTGTTAATTCGCCAACGAAACTCACATTAACATCATGTCATTGAAGATGACAGGTTACTAGCATCTGATAACGCATATTGCGTCGTACATAACCGAATAATGTAGAAAAATTAAGATAATAACAACAGACAAAACCTGTCTTTAGGCCTCATTTTTGTAGTTTAGTTACCAATTAAAACTTGTTTAAATGTTACATATTTGAATACAGAATACACCCTAACTAAGGCGCGAAGATGATGAACCATGTGCGATTTCTTTTTATAAGCACTAGTTCGCATAAGAGACGGACCTTATATCCAGTAATAAATTGCCATTACGCAAAAGATTATAGGCGGTCACACTCGATGACCTAGTAGACACTATGGTGTGGAGTCGCTTTTGCTAAAGCAAGGCCATTCAGCACCCGTGTGAGCAACAGCAGATCATCTGAAATTGATTTAGCATACAATAGTGGTTGTGGATATTAATGAAATTTTAACCTATATGCCGTAGATACAAAAAAGGTGGTAACTAAAACTGTAACTGTAGGGAAGCAGCCTACTCACGCCATATAAAATTCACATCAGTCTTTCCATTGTGTGCCAGCCTAGTCCGCTGTAACTAGCTCTGACGTCATGAATGTTGCGCAATACTTTAAAAATCAAGTAAATAACCTAAAATGTTTCTAGCATGTCAGGAGTAATACTAAATCAATATGTGTTGGATATCAGTTCAATAACTTTAACCATTGTCGAAATTTGGATGTTTTCCTGTAAAAATCATAGGCGCAACAGGAAAGAGCTAGAAACTTAAAAATTTATATTTAGATTCCTTTTTCATAATAATTTAGTAGAAACAGTATTCTGGATCTCACAAATTAAAATTTTAGTTGAAATTCATGATTTTCTGGTTTTTGTCTTAGAAATTAAGGAAGCAAGATAGATTAAGTAGGCGAATAAATAAGGCTAGGATCTTTAAATTTAAGTAGAAGGGAGATCCGCTATAATCATAAAGATGTGAGAAGTTTCAACTGAATAACTATAAAACTATAGCGATAGCGTATCTCCAAAGGGCAAGTTCAGAGCTCGTCCACTGCGTGTAGTGTAATTAAATTAATTCTCTCGCCCAAAATATTTGACTTAACCACGTCAGACTTTAATTATGATTACTTACCTGTGTGCTGATTGCACATTTAAATTGTGAGCTTCATCGGCCATCAGAAAAGGAAGCGATGATTTATTCAATAACTTGAAGTGGTGCATTACTAGCCCAGCGGCTAGTCGGGAGAGCAATTTTGATCAGGCGTTCCCTTAGCCGTCCGCTCCGCGGCTTTATATATAAGAACGCTGCGCGAGGAAGGAAGGCCCCAGTTATCTCCAGACGCTGATTAGCGCACCATCTGTGCCGGGAGTCGCGTCGCATCGGTATCATTGCTATAAACAGCCTCGGATGCCGTAATAAGTTACTCGCGATCGCGTAACCATGAAATCATTTTAGAGTGAAGTGTTAATTCTGGGATGACTTTAATGATCTATCTTCTGTTTGCGTATGTCGTATTTTCACGTGCCGCTGCGGGACAGGCATTCTAACATTTTAGCGTGGCGTTTGATGAACATTATCATCAAATTATGGCGAGCATTCACTTAAACAGATAATTTGAACAGTTATAGTTGCATCAGCGCATTAGACTCTGAACTGCTCTGTTAGTTGGATTGTGTGGATCCTTTTTGGTTTGTGACTTTCAGAATGTAGTGAACATTTTAGAGAGAACCGTTTTTGATTATGAATCCCAGACAATCTCCTAATTCCTCTGAGCTATAAGCTGTAGCTATAAGTGTATTTCTCAGATGAAGGGGGCACTAGGAATTCTAATTACAGGCTTCACGTTTTGCTAATCACTTTCTGGTTGCCAATACTGTAGTTAGAGAACCAGTGTTGAGAACGGCAAACAACAGCATTAAATAAATAAATAACAGGAACATTTTTATAAACAATCATTCCACCCGCCACCCCAAATATGGTTAATCAGCCGGGAAATGCATCTTTTCTACATTACATTCTACATTTTAAATAACAATATAAATTCCACCAGCCACCCCACAATTGGTGCATCGGCCGGAAAATGCATCTACATTACAAAACATTTAATATAGCAAATTATTCCACCAGCCGCCCCACAAATGGTTAATCAGCCAGGAAATGCATCTTTTCTACATTATATTCTCCAAATAAATAACAAAAATATCCACTCGCCACCCCACAATTGGTGCATCGGCCGGGACATGCATCTTTTCTACATTACATTCTACATTTAAACAACAAAAATTAATTCCACCCACCGCCCCATAATTTGAACAGTTATAGTTGCATCAGCGCATTAGACTCTGAACTGCTCTGTTAGTTGGATTGTGTAGATCCTTTTTGGTTTGTGACTTTCAGAATGTTGTGAACATTTTAGAGAGAATCGTTTTTGATTATGAATTCCAGACAATCTCCTAATTCCTCTGAGCTATAAGCTGTAGCTATAAGTGTATTTCTCAGATGAAGTGGGCACTAGGAATTCTAATTACAAGCTTCACGTTTTGCTAATCACTTTCTGGTTGCCAATATTGTGGTTAGAGAACCAGTATTGAGAACGGCAAACAACAGCATTAAATAAATAAATAACAGGAACATTTTTATAAACAATCATTCCACCCGCCACCCCAAATATGGTTAATCAGCCGGGAAATGCATCTTTTCTACATTACATTCTACATTTTAAATAACAATATAAATTCCACCAGCCACCCCACAATTGGTGCATCGGCCGGAAAATGCATCTACATTACAAAACATTTAATATAGCAAATTATTCCACCAGCCGCCCCACAAATGGTTAATCAGCCAGGAAATGCATCTTTTCTACATTATATTCTCCAAATAAATAACAAAAATATCCACTCGCCACCCCACAATTGGTGCATCGGCCGGGACATGCATCTTTTCTACATTACATTCTACATTTAAACAACAAAAATTAATTCCACCCACCGCCCCATAATTTGAACAGTTATAGTTGCATCAGCGCATTAGACTCTGAACTGCTCTGTTAGTTGGATTGTGTAGATCCTTTTTGGTTTGTGACTTTCAGAATGTTGTGAACATTTTAGAGAGAATCGTTTTTGATTATGAATTCCAGACAATCTCCTAATTCCTCTGAGCTATAAGCTGTAGCTATAAGTGTATTTCTCAGATGAAGTGGGCACTAGGAATTCTAATTACAAGCTTCACGTTTTGCTAATCACTTTCTGGTTGCCAATATTGTGGTTAGAGAACCAGTATTGAGAACGGCAAACAACAGCATTAAATAAATAAATAACAGGAACATTTTTATAAACAATCATTCCACCCGCCACCCCAAATATGGTTAATCAGCCGGGAAATGCATCTTTTCTACATTACATTCTACATTTTAAATAACAACATAATTTCCACCAGCCACCCCACAATTGGTGCATCGGCCGGAAAATGCATCTACATTACAAAACATTTAATATAGCAAATTATTCCACCAGCCGCCCCACAAATGGTTAATCAGCCAGGAAATGCATCTTTTCTACATTATATTCTCCAAATAAATAACAAAAATATCCACTCGCCACCCCACAATTGGTGCATCGGCCGGGAAATGCATCTTTTCTACATTACATTCTACATTTAAACATCAAAAATTAATTCCACCCACCGCCCCACAATTGGTGCATCGGCTGAGAATACAAACTGAGTAAAAGTGAAAGTGATTTTTAAATATTCGGATTTGGGAGTAAAATGCGACACGCAACTGAGTAGTGGAACAGTGATAGTGTTACGTGTGCTTGTGGACGACGCAATTGGATTAAAAACGCATCTGGATTGACGGAGCTGGCACTGAGTCTAGCGGCGATGCCGGCATCGCGAGAAGCCAGTTTCGCCTCACCGCAGTCGTCCGCCGAAGCAACCAGAGCCGCACCTGCAGCTGCGGGCCACACAAACAAACAGCAGCCGTCGAAGTGCCGTCTGCAGTTCAACGCGCCGCGTCGCATCAGTAATCCTGGTACGCCGCGCTGGCAACGCCATACGTCGTGCAGAAGGAACTAAGTTAAGTGAAAAACTGTTAAAATTTTTACTAACCTGCACTAAAAGACTGTCGGCGATGGAACCGCCAGAAGAAACTGAGGTAAACTTAAATCAGAACCTATGTCTGTTGAAGGAACTGTAAATCCAGACAACGGATCAAGTGTAAATATGCATGAAAATAGTAATGTTAAAGTGAAATATGAAGTATTGTCTCCTGACAGTAGTGTGAAAAGGGGCAATGATTCAATAATAGAGACCCGTGTAGTAAAGCAGAAAATCGAAATTGTTAATTTATTGGATGATAGTTTATCTGATGAGTTACGAACGAAACAGTCATCAGAGGTGGTAGAGTTTAAAAAGGATAAGGTAGATATGACTGATCGATCAGAAGTTTCATTTAGTTTTGATGATTCTGGTGTTGGAGCTAGTTTTTCGTCACCTGAGTGTGATAAAAAGCCAGCTAGTGAGCAACCCAAAGATACTGGGACTAGTGATTTAAATGTAATACTACAAGCAATAGCTGCCAGTAGAGCAAAATTGTCAGCCAGTAATGCTAGAATGACAGCTGAATTAAAGTCTGAAATAACTGAGGTCAAAAGCATTAATGCAAAAATGTCAGCCAGTAATGCTAGAATGCAGCTGAGTTAAAATCTGATATAATTGAGGTAAATAACAGGATTGTGGCCAGCCAAACCAATTTTAATAAACGATTGGAGGTAATGGACAATACCTTCAAGGCTGGTTGCAATAAGTTGAAAGAGGATCTAGATAGTTTAAATTATAAAATTGATTACAACCATGAGGATATTAAGAGAAAGGTTGCTCAACAATTTTCTGAAATGTATAAAACAGTAAAATCCGAAGTTGCTGAGGTTCGCAGAGACTTCCAAATGGAAGATGCGAAGCTGGAGCACAAGTTAACAGAAAAGATCGAGGCGGAATCTGAACTGTGCTCAGATAGGTTTAAGGATGTTAATATAAAAGTAAACATATGTCAAGCAGAAGTAGACGCAATCAAAACTGATACTACTCATATTGTGCAAAGAGTAGATAATGTTGAAATGAGAGTAGAAAATATTAATACTAACATTGCTAACATTGAGAGTGAAGTAGCTTCAGTAACTTCTGGTAATGGTAGTATGCAACAAATTGTAGCTTTTATCGGGTGTCGGCAGTTCTTGCGGTTCGAACCAGATAAAAATATCCACCCGCTAGATTTCTGGAACGATTTTGAAGATGTGATTCCACCAACTTGGTCTGAACGAGAGAAAATCTCATTTATTAGAAGCCATTTAGCAGGTGACGCCATGCATTGGTCAGCTGATGTTATGTTGAAGTGTAAAACATTAGCGGAATTTAAAACAGGTTTCATTAATGATTATTGGTCTGGTAATAAGCAAAATGAAGTGTTGAGAGAATTCTGGAGTGGAAAACGCTTCAATGCAGGCAAGGAATCTATTAAAGAGTTTGCCAGGTCATGGATCTCACGTTTATCACATTTGGCCGAAAAGATAAAACCTGAAATGATAATACTAGGTCTTGAAGCCAAACTGCCATGGTATTGGCAAACTAGAATTATATCTGCCCCTAGAGACAATCTGGATGGTTTCATTGGATATTTGGAACGTGTAGAGCGTGTTGCTGCCAATGAGGAGCAAGCATGTGATAACAGAAATGCTAATAACACTAGTAGTAATTTTAAGAACGAGCAGAATGGCAACATAAACACCAGAACAGTAGGTGTTCGCCATCCTAAGAGAGGTAGGAATTGTAGAAGTAATTATCAGAACCAAAAATGGCATCCAAATGACAGTAATTTTGTTCCGAACAAAATTATGCAGGTAAACAACAGTGCGGAAAGCAATGCTGTGCCAGTTAACCATAATGGAAATAAAGGAAACAGTAGTAGGCCGAGGCAGGAAAACTAGTTCCCGTCTTTGAGGACACTGGCGCTCACCAGGCGGTTATTTTTCCTAACCGAGTAATTACAGTAATTGGTAAGACAGATCAGAATACTCAGACTGAACATGTGGATGAGGGATCGGTAGCATCTAAGGATACAGCAGAAATAGTAGATCACTCACAGTATTTGATAGATACCGTGTCAGAGACGCTTTCTAAGTGGGAAGAGAAAGAGAAGGCGCAGCAGCAGTGTAATGGTAGGGAAGAGCTACAAAATACTGAATTGTCAGGTGAAGAAGCAGAAGAAATTCATGCTTATATTTACGATGAGAACGATGTGCTCTTATCTAAAGTGCCTGTGCAGGAGGTTGATACTGTACTAATAGATTTAGGAAAGGAGGTAAGTGAGAATGTAGAGGATAGCTTGTTGGGGGTCGATGAACCCAGTAGCTGTGACCAGTTGTCACTGGAGAAGGAACCCGACGATAATAGCGAATGCGGTTTAGCTGTAACTAGTGTTATGCCTGGTCTGGAGGCGCAGAATCGCTCAGACTACAGTAATCTGGGTCATGTTCAGCAAACTAAGTGTAATGAAGTCGTGTGGTGTTTCGATTTGAAATTAATAGACCGACTGGAAAAGGCAGCTGAAAATGTAATTCAGGAAACCCCTACACACTTTGACCTAAATGTAATGAAGACAGATGTCGATCACTTTAGTTGGAGACAAATCCAAAAGGAGCTATTAGATGAGTTTGAGGAACCACCTCTACAACCTAGAATAAGCCACCCTATAATAATAGTGAATATGTTGGGTATCAATGTACGTTGTCTCTTAGACAATGGAAGTGAGGTGAGTGCGATATCTCAGTCCTTCTTTGATGCATTACCTGGTAAAGACAAGCTTACAGTAATGAGGATATCAGGACTAAGAATAATTGGTGCTACTAGCAAGGTGTCAAAAACGGTAAAGCAAGAAGCTTTGCTGCCTTTTAACATTAATGGTAATTTAATTGATCATCCATGCTTAGTTGTAAACAATCTCAGTACTGAGGTTTTAATTGGCATAGATTTCTTGTCGAAATATCAGAGTGTTGTTGACTTTGAAAGAAGCCAGTTAAAAATGGTCTTGCCAATAACCGGAGTAATTACGGTACCTTTTATTGCTAAACATGTAGTAACTAATGATGAAACTTGGGAACTGCCTATACGAGTTCTGAAAAATAGGAGATATTGGGACGAAGATGTTAATCTTAGTAAATACCAAGGACTTTTCAGGATCATAGGAAAACCACATGCCAATGCATATAGGCTAGAGTACCCTAAAAGTAAAAAGCTATTAGGTCTCAGGAACGTGATCGACCTAAAGAAGTTCATAGGTAGTGAATGAATTTTGTAGGGAGGAGGTTGTTCTGTAACCTGTACACAGTGTGGCAGCTGTGCAGTCCCAGCTGTGTGAGATCTTCTTTCCTTTTCAGGTCTCACTCTCTTCATCTTTCCTATCCACAAAAATTTCGACCCCTTCTTTCCAATATGAAAATTTTCTGAAACCAATGAATTCTGTATGGAGGAGGTTGTTCTGTAACCTCTACACAGTGTGACAGCTGTGCAGTCCCAGCTGTGTGAGATCCTCTTTCCATTTGAGGTCTCGTTCATTCTTCATCTTTCCTATTCACCAAAATTTCGGCTCTTACTCTCATATACAAAAATTTTCCGTCATGGCAATCACGCCATGAGTTCCGTAACCGTCCTATCCACCGATAGTGAACAAAAATACCTAATGTGACAAACCTAACAGTGACATAAACAACAGAGAAGTATGATGTAATTAAGATACAAAGGTATTTGATTAACAAGTATGTATAGAAACCTGGTAATATTATAAGTAGAAAGTTGTTGTTTTATTGGAAATGGTCCACCAACAGTAATTTTAAAAAGATATACAAATTCGTGTACAAGCAGGATGTGAAGTGGCAGTGAAACCTATTGTATGCTGTAGAGCTAGCTAACTAATTAATAGTAAAAGAGATTGCTTAGTGTTATGAAAAATATGCAGATAAGTTGTAAGAATGAACTCACCTTGTGTAGCAAGGAATGGCAGTGTAATAGAATTGAGTAGTGTTTGTAGTTGAGGCGTGAAGGACACGTCCCTGAAATATTTATAAGGTTGGAGCTGACTGTTATTTGGTGTAGTGTGTGACAGGACACACCTACACGTATTGAGGTTATGAGTTGGAGGCGTAAATGCGACCATAGGTACCCTTATGTTAGATGAGACAGAGCAGCTCATGGTGTCCTATAGGTTTAAGTAATTTAGCATTACGCTCGTCCATAATTACTTAATGCATTTTAGTGGTAAGTCGAGAGAGACTACCTGTGGTTTCAGCGTCCGATCGAGTGGAAATGGATTGCCACGTGAGCAAACTGATCGGCTGCAATACACTATAGATATGAAATAAATGTGCTACCCTATGCTTTAAATGTTAATAGAGTGAGTGTTAAATAAGTACATACACTAGCAACATAATTGAGTAACATAATGGCAGACGTGAAACATTATTTATAGCTCAGCATAAATACACATCGATGAAGTAAGTACATAATTGTAGATGTGGAACTGACAGAGCAGCAGAGGACCAATAAGTGGATTTTATAGTCAACTAAACGTAGTGTGTTTTGAACACTCAGAACTGTACTATTACCACAAGTTACTCACATGTACAAAGAAGCTGAGAAGACAACTACTAATCAAATATACTCATACTATCTCTAAGAATAAGGTAATCGAAGATGAGTCAGCTAAGTAAATAAAATACAGATTTGTCAGGAATGTACCGAGCATTTGTTCAGTGTTCCGGCCCAGAAATAATAAATGGAAATTAAATAAAATTTATGATTGTATGCCTTGAGCATAAATTTTCTCTAGTAAGTGACTAACGGCGTTTTGAGCCATTTGTTTACCGATTTTATGACAATTAAGTAACCGCGAGAGTAAAATTGAAAAAGTTCTGTTAACTTTGTTCCAGCAACATATTGAAAGATAAAATGTGTATATCCCCATTTCATTGTGACCCACCCTTAGATATTAAGTGATCAGAGTCTGAGGCACTCTTTTTGTTTGTTCTACAGGACAAACCAGATGATGGCAGCCTGGTAGCTGCGTGAAAGCGTGGAGTGACTTGGACACAACTCACAGTGACCCCTCCCCTTTCCCCATGTAATTTAGAGTGAACGTGAAGGACGCACACCATAGCAACTTCCCCTCCTCTACCCTTGTGAATGGAAGTGTAGAACGCTAGCATAAAAGCGGCTATAACCACGTGTGTAAAAATAAAATTGTCATGATTTGTGAAATTTTCTTTCAGGTTTAGAAAAGACTGCGAAGATATAATTATCTGTTTATGTATCATGAATAACTGTGTTATTTTCTTTGAATTTATGTATGTAAAAATGTATTTAATAGATTTAAGATTTTCATAATTTTACATATTTTTATGTGTTTGTTTGTCTAAGGCAATATGTATGCCAAAGTGTTTCATTGAGTTTGCTTAAATTTTGAGTGATAATGTTGCTTAAGAGGCAGTGAACATGCCAGCAATTTGAATAATTGAAGTGGGTAATAAGTTTTCTTTTAATATTTCTATATGTTTACATTTCAATTTTAATTTTCATAGGGAGTTAAGCTGTACTCTTGCTTCCCTTTTTGTAATTAATTTTTTTTTCTATTCTCCATTTATATTAAAAAAAATTAAGTAGAGGGTGATGTAGGGAAGCAGCCTACTCACACCATATAAAATTCAAATCAGTCTTTCCATTGTGTGGAAGCCTAGCCCGCTGTAACTAGCTCTGACGTCATAAATGTTGCACAATAATTCAAAAATTCACTAAATAACCTGAAATGTTTCTAGCATATCAGGAGTAATACTAAATCAATATGTGTTGAATATCAGTTCAATAACTTTAACCATTGTCGAAATTTGGCACAACAGAAAAGAGCTAGAAACTTAAAAATTTATATTTAGATTCCTTTTTCATAATAATTTAGTAGAAACAGTATTCTGGATCTCACAAATTAAAATTTTAGTTGAAATTCATGATTTTCTGGTTTTTGTCTTAGAAATTAAGGAAGCAAGATAGATTAAGTAGGCGAATAAATAAGGCTAGGATGTTTAAATTTAAGTAGAAGGGAGATCCGCTATAATCATAAACATGTGAGAAGTTTCAACTGAATAACTATAAAACTATAGCGATAGCGTATCTCCAAAGGGCAAGTTCAGAGCTCGTCTACTGCGTGTAGTGTAATTAAATTAATTCTCTCGCCCAAAATATTTGACTTAACCACGTCAGACTTTAATTATGATTACTTACCTGTGTGCTGATTGCACATTTAAATTGTGAGCTTCATCGGCCATCAGAAAAGGAAGCGATGATTTATTCAATAACTTGAAGTGGTGCATTACTAGCCCAGCGGCTAGTCGGGAGAGCAATTTTGATCAGGCGTTCCCTTAGCCGTCCGCTCCGCGGCTTTATATATAAGAACGCTGCGCGAGGAAGGAAGGCCCCAGTTATCTCCAGACGCTGATTAGCGCACCATCTGTGCCGGGAGTCGCGTCGCATCGGTATCATTGCTATAAACAGCCTCGGATGCCGTAATAAGTTACTCGCGATCGCGTAACCATGAAATCATTTTAGAGTGAAGTGTTAATTCTGGGATGACTTTAATGATCTATCTTCTGTTTGCGTATGTCGTATTTTCACGTGCCGCTGCGGGACAGGCATTCTAACATTTTAGCGTGGCGTTTGATGAACATTATCATCAAATTATGGCGAGCATTCACTTAAACAGATAATTTGAACAGTTATAGTTGCATCAGCGCATTAGACTCTGAACTGCTCTGTTAGTTGGATTGTGTGGATCCTTTTTGGTTTGTGACTTTCAGAATGTAGTGAACATTTTAGAGAGAACCGTTTTTGATTATGAATCCCAGACAATCTCCTAATTCCTCTGAGCTATAAGCTGTAGCTATAAGTGTATTTCTCAGATGAAGGGGGCACTAGGAATTCTAATTACAGGCTTCACGTTTTGCTAATCACTTTCTGGTTGCCAATACTGTAGTTAGAGAACCAGTGTTGAGAACGGCAAACAACAGCATTAAATAAATAAATAACAGGAACATTTTTATAAACAATCATTCCACCCGCCACCCCACATATGGTTAATCAGCCGGGAAATGCATCTTTTCTACATTACATTCTACATTTTAAATAACAACATAAATTCCACCAGCTGCCCCACATAACCTACATGGCATAAATCTATTTTGATAACGAAATCATAGTTATAACAAATTGGTTCATGATGTTTTATGAAAATGTAACGAAAAACGTCCGTAATATACTATGTCCTATGTGCAAGGAGTGGACATAAATACGGAAACACCACAAACATGACACGTTACCGGATCTAATATGGCGTTTGAAAACCGTTGGTATTCAGAACAGCTTCTAGTCGTCTTGTAATGGATAAATACATGTCTTGTTATATTTTCACTGGACTTCAATGCCATGCTCTCTGCAAAATAGTGGTATGGATAACTAAGATGGAAAAGGATAACGACCACGCGGCTTCAAAGACTGTGATATTGTGATTTGTTGACTGTGATATCGAGGGCAGATGCGACACTTCATTCTCATCGTCACAAAACCAGCCCTGGACGAAGCGAAGTGCGTAAATTGAGGCCCTCTCTTCTTGGATAACAGCACCACCATTGAGGAACAAACTTCGTGTCACGCTACGTATCTGATCAGCCAAAATGGTCAGATAATCCGTGGCAGGAAAGCAGTCTTGCAGAGAAACCGTGGGGCCTACAGAATATAGCGACATGCTCCCGTCATGTTTCACTCTTGGAACGTATACTCTGCCAGAAATTGTTTAACCATGTGAAACAAGACTCGTCCGACGAAATGACATTCTTGAAATCTCCAGTACTGCTATTCACTGCTTATGGAATTTCCTTAGCATTGTTTTAGTGCTGACAAGGTTCGTGAGTGCGACATTGACTTTTACACTGAGTTTTGCATCTGTCGCCTCTTATTTTCCGTCTCAAAATCCTCTTCAATGACCGTCTTTCACCGTAATTCAACAGACACTTTCGTCCGGTTTGTAACTAAGCGGATATTTTTCCGTTTTCTCTGTATGAGATACGAATCCCCAATACGGTGCCTCTTAGAACACCAAACACTTTGTGTACCTCAGTTACGGAAGCACGCACTATGCGAGCACCAACCACCTGCCCACGCTCGAATGCGCTCACCTGCGCTGTGAGGCTCTGCAGACGGCACGGTCTGCTGCTGCTGCCACGACGGACGCAGAGCAGACTGCGCAGCAGCCGGTCGTCGTCACGTCCAACCGCGCAACCACCTGCATTTAAGTTCAAGCATGCATTTTTTCCGGGCCCTTCATCTCAGTGTTTTTTCTTGTGATTTATAACTGTCACGTCAGTTTAAACCTCAAAGTCCGACAACTGCGCCCTCGCCATCACCACTGGGCGAGAATGATGTCATGTTCCGCCCATTCTTACTGTAGAAAGCTCTATGACAACTTGTTTTATTTTTATGGCAGTAAAACACTGTCCAGTGACTGGGAAGCAACGCAGTCGGCTTATAAGCTCTTTCACGGTTCTCTTTCTAAGAAATGTACAGGGCTTTAAATGTGATAATGATATAATACTGAACTATGACGGGGGAGTAAAACGTGTGTATATAGGCTTAGAGGCTATCTGATTTGTCCCATTCCCAAAAAGAAAGAGGGGGTTAACAAAGTGTTTAAAAATGTTATTGGATAGTAAATCGGTGGGCTGTCGTTGGGAGAGCAAAATATGCTTAGATGCTCTCCAGTTGGCCTGTTTCCAAAGAAAGGGTGTGGCTTAGGAAAAGCGGCTTGGTTTACGAAAGGATAATGTTTAGGAAGAGAGAGAGGGGGGGGGGGGGAAGGTGTGGCTTTGGAAAGGGATGTGGCATAACGACATCATGTGTTCGTCAACCCTGCACATGGTATCAGCAATGTCTGCAGTGCATTCTTTGCCCAAAATCGCATATTACGTTCTTACTAATGATTCTCATATCAAACCTGTTCCGTACAGCATAAGACAGAAATAGGAAGGTAGGGCAAAGAATGAGTTACTGTGAACAGTTAGCTGATGGGACTGATCTCAGAAGAATCGACAGCAAACCAATAACGACAATAATATTTCAGGTATACATGTTGACTTCCCAAGCAGAGGATGATGAGCTACAGAAAGTATATTAGGACATTGAATGGCTAATTCAGCACTTTAAGGAAGACGAAAATCTAATAGTCAAGCGGGACCGGAATGCAGTTGCAGGGTAGGGACTAGAAGAAAGGATTACAGGAGAATACGGTCCTGGTACTAGGAATGAGAGAGCAGAAATTTCAGCTGGAAATAGCGAATACTCTGTACTCACAAGAGGAGAAAACATATTTGAAGAAGGCCGAGAGATACGGGAGGATTTAGGTCAGATTACATCATGATTACGCTGAAATTTAAGAGACAAGTCAGGAAGAATCACTGTGCAAGGAATTGTGACACGGAAGTACTAATCAATGAAGACACACGCTTGAAGTTCCTTAGGGCTACAGATACTGCGATGTGAATAGCTCAGTCGGCAGTGCAGTTGAAAACGAATGGACATCTCTAAAAAGGGCAACCACAGAAGTTAGAAAGAAAACCGTACATAAAAGGAGGGTAGCTGCGAAGAAACCAACGATAACACAAGAAATACTTCAGCAGATCGACGAAAGAAGGAAGTATAAAAATGTTCGAGGAAATTTAGGAATACAGTAATATGTCACTTAGGAACGAAATAAATTGGAAGTCAGGGTAGCTGAGGCAAAATGGCTACATGAAAAATGTGAAGGAATCGAACAAGAAATGATAGTCGGAAGGAAGGACTCACCACATAAAAAAATCAAAACAGCCTTCAGTGAAATTAAGAGCTAGGTCGGTAACATCACGGGCGAAATTGGAATTTACTGCTAAATGCAGAGGAAAGAGTGGATATGTGGAAAGTACACTGACGGCCTGTTCAAGAGGGAAGACCTGTCTGATGGTATGATACAAGAAGAAGCAAGAGTCGACAGGGAAGAGATAGGGGATGCAGTATTAAAATCGGAATTTAAAATACCTTAAGATCGAAAAAGTGAGGAGGGATAGATGACATCCCATCAGAATTTCTAAGATCATTGGGGGAAGTGGCTACAAAACGACTATTCATTTTGGTGTGTACAATGTTTCAGACTTTCAGAAAGACATCATTCACACAAGAGAATTATCGCACAATCAGCTTAACAGCTCATGCATACAAGTTTCTGAGAAGAATTACATAGAGAAGAATTTAAAAGAAAGTTTGGGATGCCATAGGTAGCGATCAATTTGGCATTACGGAAGGTAAAGGCACCAGAGAGGCAATTGCGACTTTGCGATTGATAATAGAAACAAGCTTGAAGAAAAATCAAGATACATTCATTGGATTTGTCGATTTGGAAAAAGTGTTCGACAACGTAAAAAGGTGCAAGATGTTCGAAATGTAGAGAAAAATAGGGATAACCTGTAGAGAAAGACAGGTAATACACAATATCTGTAAGAACCAAGAGGGAACAATAGGACTAGAAGACCAGAACGAAGTGCTCGGATTAAAAAGGGTGCAGTCCAGGGATGTAGTCTTTCGCCCCTACTGTTCAGACTATTCAACGAAGAAGCAATGACGGAAATAAAAGAAAGTGTCAAGACTGGAAATAAAATTCACGGCGAAAGGATCTCATTGATAAAATTCACTGATGACCCTGCTATCCTCAGTGAAAGGGAAGAAGAATTACAGGAAGTGTTGAACGGAATGAACAGAGTACGGAATGTGAATTGATTGCAAATTGAAGAAAGATGAAAATAATTAATAGCTGTAGAAATGAGAAGAGCGATAAACTTAACATCACAATAGGGGATCAGGAAGTAGAAGAAGGATTTCTGCTACCTAGGCAACAAAATAACCCATGACGAACAGAGCAACGAGGACGTAAAATGCAGACCAGCGTTAGCAAAACATGCATTCCTGACCAAGAGAAGTCTTATAGTGTCAAACGTAGGTAGTAATTTGAAGAAGAAATTTCTGAGAATGTACGTTTGGAGCACAGAATTGTACGGCAGTGAGACATGGTCTCTGGCAAAACCGGAACATGAGAGAATCGAAGCATTTGAGGTGTAGTGCTACAGAATAATGTTGAAAATTAGGTGGACTGGTAAGGTGAGGAATGTGGAGGTTCTGCCCAGAATCGCCAAGGTAACGAATATGTGGAAAACACTGGCAAGAGGAAGGGAGGGTGTGACAGGACATCTGTTAAGACATCAGGAAATAACTTCCATGGTACTAGAGGGAGCTGTAGAGGGTAAAAGCTAGAGATGAAGACAGAGATTGGAATACACTTAGCAGATAATTGAGGACGTAGGCTGCAAGTCCTACTCCGACGCGAGGAGGCTGGCACAAGAGAGGAATTTTGTGGCGGGCCGCGCGAAACCAGTCAGAAGGCTGGTGACTCAGAAAAAAGGAAAGAAAAGAAGGACAGAAACCAATAGCTTGGCGGAGAAATTGTAGTGTCATGTGTAGAACAAATAGGTATGCTGAATTAGTGACCATTGATTTGATGCACCTGACAACCTGAGTAAGGTTTACAAGTGATTTTAATTTCGTTTTTAAGAAACTGGCAGCCTGATACACAATATCCGCTTCGGACACACGTGGAACAGCACTAAACAAAATGTAAGCCTTTTGCAGTCCGATACCATTCACGATTTTAAGGTTAAAAAGACGATGCTTTGACAGTAACAGCAATAGGAGGTGATAAATGAGAAAGACACAGTCACGAACTAACTAAGCAGTCCGTATTTAATCACTGCGATACAAGGAGAGATGTTGACGCGTTAAATTAGCGTTTGTCCGCCAATGACCATGTTACCTGAGATTCACGCAAGTAGCTTCGAGTCTGTAGTAAAAAAGGAGGGATGAAAGTGAGGGTCATTTAAGGAGGTAACACAAATCTGGGGTTTTGGTAAGGTCGGAGAGCTATTTAGCGACTGCAATAAAACAACCTTTCAAACTTTAACCCTACATCCACCGAGGTCGCTCTTATTGTGAAGTCTATATTACAGCATCACAAAAATTTTGTGCTAAGAGATTCAGGGAAACTGCAAATAAAATAAAAACTATTTGTATCAAGATTCTACGCATTTGTACATAAACCAGTTTATGTTACATTGGATTGTAAGGCCGCGTCAACTTGAAGGCCGCTAGAGACAGATCACATCGGTTAGAGAGCACTGGGGATCGTAGAACCGTCCTGCCGGATTCTCTCGAAGTGATTCGTGGAAAACACAGAAACCGCAATTTAGGATGGTCGGATGGGTATTTGACCCTCACCTGCAGCTGAATGAGAGGGAAGCGGGTTGACGTCGGAGACGCGCAAACCCGTCACATCTCGCGGTTGTCTGACTGCCACTAACCTGGCGTCTTCAAAGAGGTTCCTTCGCTGCAGTAGAAGCGCTGGTCGTGGACTCGAACAAAAGAGCCGGACGTAGTTAGTGCCGTAACGGTGGTATTTGGAGGAAGTCCTTAACTACTTGAAATGCAGTAAAGACAGCGTAGTTTGAATTTTTTAAGGGATACCTTTTAATTATTCCCGTGGTTTTTCGCATCGCATTCACTGTACACTTAAAAAGATGCACAACGCTGCCTATCACTTCAATTCTGCAACTATAGGCAGATCACACAAGGAGTACTTGTGACACTTGAAGCGACTGCATGATAGAGCGACCCGCGTCCATGTAATTATGAGTACTTGAATCACGTTGTTGACAACTAACGATAGCATCTAGCGACATGGCCATTCGTGGTGAACCCTTCTGCCGAACTGCTGATGCTGGGCCTACTGAAACAATGGAACTGGAGCTTCGCACGTTTCAGGCAAACATATTGGAAGGTACGATCGTAGGTAAGAAAAAAAGAGGGGGCGACCGAGATCATCATATTTAAAAAAATATTATCACTGGCATGGAGTGTCCTTCATACGTCGAGATGAAGGGAAGTGTTGAACAGAGAAAACTGTGAGCGCGGAGACAAGGCTTAGTCTTTTCAAAGAAGTTGAAGATATTTCAGTCATAGAATACTCCTTTTTGTAATTTTGAGAAATATGCCATTTTATTTTTCTGTAGGCACTACATTTAAAGCAAGCTGGAAAATTTTCCACCCCTTTAAATTCTAATGAAGATCTGGTGGAGTTTTAGTGCACCTTTTTTCGGATACTACTTGACTGTAAGATCCAAGAGGCAACGGGGTACCAGCTGCTATGCCGTTCTTGGACCAGTGCAGCTCGCCACGGAAGCGTGTGATTAACAGCTTGCTCTTCCAGTCGCTAATGTTTTTTTCCAAACTTGTAACCTCTCGCTTTCACCTAATTTGCTCCTCAAAGGTCTGTGCATACGTCATTCCAATCTTCACATTACAATATTTGTTATCTTTCTTGGCGAATGTTACAAGTAGTAAGATAGGCGACTTTTAACTTTGTTTGATTTGACTGTCAGTGATATAATAACCGTGTTCTGCTGTACGGAGAATGTGGCTCTAGTAAATCTGGAGAGAACTTCAGAATGAGATTTTCACTCTGCAGCGGAGTGTGCGCTGATATGAAACTTCCTGGCAGATTAAAACTGTGTGCCCGACCGAGACTCGAACTCGGAACCTTTGCCTTTCGCGGGCAAGTGCTCTACCAAGCACTTGCCCGCGAAAGGCAAAGGTCCCGAGTTCGAGTCTCGGTCGGGCACACAGTTTTAATCTGCCAGGAAGTTTCATATCAGCGCACACTCCGCTGCAGAGTGAAAATCTCATTCTGGAAACATCCCCCAGGCTGTGGCTAAGCCATGTCTCCGCAATATCCTTTCTTTCAGGAGTGCTAGTTCTGCAAGGTTCGCAGGAGAGCTTCTGTAAAGTTTGGAAGGTAGGAGACGAGATACTGGCAGAAGTAAAGCTGTGAGTACCGGGCGTGAGTCGTGCTTCGGTAGCTCAGATGGTAGAGCACTTGCCCGCGAAAGGCAAAGGTCCCGAGTTCGAGTCTCGGTCGGGCACACAGTTTTAATCTGCCAGGAAGTTTCTGGAGAGAACTGTTTAATACTGCCACTAAGTAATGTCGACGAATCATTTTTATATTTCTTCCTCCCAATTACTCATTTAAAAGTTATTCAGATTGTTATAAAGCAATTGAACTTCTTGCCAGTCTCATTTCAGACCACAGTGAGAGACATTAAACTTTTTTATCTCGCCCTCACATATCTTCTTTCTCACCTTTTAATGCGAAACTAAACTGAGGCTGCTGTAGAGATATGACTGGCAAAGCCAGTTCCACTTGGTAGCAAAAGAAGCCAAGAAAAAAAATGTAAATGTTAGGTTAGTGAATGAGCTCGTACCGTTTATCCAGGAGTTCAGTAAACACAACACATACACATAACAGAGACTTCAGTCTCCTTCACTGTTTACAGCAGTCCGCCAACGCTGGGGTACATTTTTGATTCCGCGACTATAGAAATCACATGGTTTGAGGCGAAGAACTCGTCCAGGCATGTTCGGAACGCATTTTCATCGTGATACGAAGTTCCTCGAAGGCAGCTCGATAGCGGAAAAGCAGAAGACGTGACGGCCCGAGATCGGGTGAATAAGATAGATGCGGAATGGGTTCCTAAACCAACTCCTTTATAATCATTTTTTCTGTTTTCTATCTTTCCCTCTGTTGCTTTAAATTTGTAGAGCTATGCACCGCGTATGCAACTAATTCCAGGCACTTTGCTTGCTGCCATACGCGTTTCGCTTCTTTTATTTGGGATGCATCACCAGCGAAATGTACAGTGGTTTTTTTGTGAGTTCAGCAGAATGGGGGCCAGCGTTACCGTGGAGTAGCTTCACTTGACACAGTTTTCCTGATCGTTGTTCTTGGACTGCGTCTGCAAGATGTCTCAGTTTTTTACAGTAAATGTCAGCAGTGATGGTTACACCTCGAGGAAGCAATTTATACAACACCACACCAACGCTGTTGCACCACATGTTACAGAACACCACACCGACACTGTTCCACCACATTTACAGAACACCACACCGACGCTGTTCCACCACATGTTACAGAACACCACACCGACGCTGTTCCACCACATGTTACAGAACACCACACCGACGCTGTTCCACCACATGTTACAGAACACCACACCGACGCTGTCCCACCACATGTTACAGAACACCACACTGACGCTGTCCCACCACATGTTACAGAACACCACACCGACGCTGTACCACCACATGTTACAGAACACCACACCGACGCTGTCCCACCACATGTTACAGAACACCACACCGACGCTGTTCCACCACATGTTACAGAACACCACACCGACGCTGTTCCACCACATGTTACAGAACACCACACCGACGCTGTACCACCACATGTTACAGAACACCACACCGACGCTGTCCCACCACATGTTACAGAACACCACACCAACGCTGTTCCACCACATGTTACAGAACACCACACCGACGCTGTTTCACCACATGTTACAGAACACCACACCGATGCTGTCCCACCACATGTTACAGAACACCACACCGACGCTGTCCCACCACATGTTACAGAACACCACACCGACACTGGCCCACCACATGTTACAGAACACCACACCGACGCTGTTCCACCACATGTTACAGAACACCACACCGACACTGTTCCACCACATGTTACAGAACACCACACCGACACTGTCCCAACACATGTTACAGAACACCACACCGACGCTGTTCCACCACATGTTACAGAACACCACACCGACGCTGTTCCACCACATGTTACAGAACACCACACCGACGCTGTTCCACCACATGTTACAGAACACCACACCGACGCTGTCCCACCACATGTTACAGAACACCACACCGACGCTGTCCCACCACATGTTACAGAACACCACACCGACACTGGCCCACCACATGTTACAGAACACCACACCGACGCTGTTCCACCACATGTTACAGAACACCACACCGACACTGTTCCACCACATGTTACAGAACACCACACCAACGCTGTCCCACCACATGTTACAGAACACCACACCGACACTGGCCCACCACATGTTACAGAACACCACACCGACGCTGTTCCACCACATGTTACAGAACACCACACCGACGCTGTCCCACCACATGTTACAGAACACCACACCGACGCTGTCCCACCACATGTTACAGAACACCACACCGACGCTGTCCCACCACATGTTACAGAACACCACACCGACGCTGTACCACCACATGTTACAGAACACCACACCGACGCTGTTCCACGACAAGTTACAGAACACCACACCGACGCTGTTCCACCACATGTTACAGAACACCACACCGACGCTGTTCCACCACATGTTACAGAACACCACACCGACGCCGTCCCACCACATGTTACAGAACACCACACCGACGCTGTTCCACCACATGTTACAGAACACCACACCGACGCTGTCCCACCACATGTTACAGAACACCACACCGAGGCTGTCCCACCACATGTTACAGAACACCACACCGACTCTGTCCCACCACATGTTACAGAACACCACACCGACGCTGTTCCACCACATGTTACAAAACACCACACCGACGCTGTCCCACCACATGTTACAGAACACCACACTGACGCTGTTCCACCACATGTTACAGAACACCACACCGACGCTGTCCCACCACATGTTACAGAACATCACACCGACGCTGTTCCACCACATGTTACAGAACACCACACCGACGCTGTTCCACCACATGTTACAGAATACCACACCGACGCTGTCCCACCACATGTAACAGAACACCACACCGACGCTGTTCCACCACATGTTACAGAACACCACACCGACGCTGTTTCACCACATGTTACAGAACACCACACCGACGCTGTTCCACCACATGTTACAGAACACCACACCGGCGCTGTCCCACCACATGTTACAGAACACCACACCGACGCCGTCCCACCACATGTTACAGAACACCACACCGACGCTGTCCCACCACATGTTACAGAACACCACACCAACGCTGTCCCACCACATGTTACAGAACACCACACCGATGCTGTCCCACCACATGTTACAGAACACCACACCGACGCTGTCCCACCACATGATACAGAACACCACACCGATGCTGTCCCACCACATGTTACAGAACACCACACCGACGCTGCCCACCACATGTTACAGAACACCACACCGACGCTGTCCCACCACGTGTTACATAACACCACATCGATGCTGTTCCACCACATGTTACAGAACACCACACCGACGCTGTCCCACCACATGTTACAGAACACCACACCGACACTGGCCCACCACATGTTACAGAACACCACACCGACGCTGTTCCACCACATGTTACAGAACACCACACCGACACTGGTCCACCACATGTTACAGAACACCACACCGACACTGTCCAACCACATGTTACAGAACACCACACCGACGCTGTCCCACAACATGTTTCAGAACACCACACCGACGCTGTCCCACCACATGTTACAGAACACCACACCGACGCTGTCCAACCACATGTTACAGAACACCACACCGACGCTGACCCACGACATGTTACAGAACACCACACCGACGCTGTCCCACCACATGTTACAGAACACCACACCGACGCTGTCCCACCACATGTTACAGAACACCACACCGACACTGGCCCACCACATGTTACAGAACACCACACCGACGCTGTTCCACCACATGTTACAGAACACCACACCGACACTGGTCCACCACATGTTACAGAACACCACACCGACGCTGTTCCACCACATGTTACAGAACACCACACCGATGCTGTCCCACCACATGTTACAGAACACCACACCGACGCTGTCCCACCACATGTTACAGAACACCACACCGACGCTGTCCCACCACATGTTACAGAACACCACCCCGACGCTGTCCCACCACATGTTACAGAACACCACACCGACGCTGTTCCACCATATGTTACAGAACACCACACCGACGCTGTTTCACCACATGTTACAGAACACCACACCGACGCTGTCCCACCACATGTTACAGAACACCACACCGACGCTGTCGCACCACATGTTACAGAACACCACACCGACACTGGCCCACCACATGTTACAGAACACCACACCGACGCTGTTCCACCACATGTTACAGAACACCACACCGATGCTGTTCCACCACATGTTACAGAACACCACACCGACACTGTCCCACCACATGTTACACAACACCACACAGACGCTGTTCCACCACATGTTACAGAACACCACACCGACGCTGTTCCACCACATGTTACAGAACACCACACCGACGCTGTTCCACCACATGTTTCAGAACACCACACCGACGCTGTCCCACCACATGTTACAGAACACCACACCGACGCTGTCCCACCACATGTTACAGAACACCACACCGACACTGGCCCACAACATGTTACAGAACACCACACCGACGCTGTTCCACCACATGTTACAGAACACCACACCGACACTGTTCCACCACATGTTACAGAACACCACACCGACGCTGTCCCACCACATGTTACAGAACACCACACCGACGCTGTCCCACCACATGTTACAGAACACCACACCGACGCTGTCCCACCACATGTTACAGAACACCACACCGACGCTGTTCCACCACATGTTACAGAACACCACACTGACGCTGTCCCACCACATGTTACAGAACACCACACCGACGCTGTCCCACCACATGTTACAGAACACCACACCGACGCTGTCCCACCACATGTTACAGAACACCACATCGACGCTGTCCCACCACGTGTTACATAACACCACATCGATGCTGTTCCACCACATGTTACAGAACACCACACCGACGCTGTTCCACCACATGTTACAGAACACCACCATGACGCTGTCCCACCACATGTTACAGAACACCACACCGACGCTGTCCCACCACATGTTACAGAACACCACACCGACCCTGTCCCACCACATGTTACAGAACACCACACCGACGCTGTTCCACCACATGCGCAACATCGACTACCGTGAATCTTCCTTACGTCAGCATTAAGACACCATTTTTCGTCACAGCAACGATTCAGGATGGGAATGATGCCGCGGATGCGCTGGCAACCACAGATCCAACACCTGCACACAAACACAGCCAAACCAGCGACGCTGTGCCAACTGCGGTGGGCCCCATGCAGCAAACTTCAGACAGTGCAGCTCCTACAAACAGGCGCTGAAGCATAAACAAGACCAGAGCAGGGTACTGCACGACATACCACGCCCGAGGCCAGCGCCAAACCCAGTAAGGAACGGCCTGACGTCTGCCACGGTTGCACGCCCTGGCGGAACGACACAGGCCGCGGAACCTCAGCGCCCTTCACACACACGCGAAACAACCGCTGCAACAGCTACACAACAGCCACAGACAACACCTGAAACCCAACAAGCATCGGTACCAACACCTATGCCCCCAAACAACACGACCCCACTCCCGGAAATCACGTGCTGCGAAGAAACGCACGCTATACAGGCAAACACACCCACACAAGAACCCCCTGAACCCCAAGCCCAGAGGAGGAATAGACGTACACGTAAACACATGGCGGGGAACACCAAATCACCACAACAGGCCACCCAGCAACAACAGACCAATAACACACAGATAAACAGCGAACAAGACATCGAGACTGTAACCCCCACTACCATCCCCCTCACCACAGAAGTAACACAGGCGCCACAACCTCTGTCACAAAACACAAATGCCACTCCTAAGAACACACCAATACCCGCACAACGGCCGCTAAGTCTACAACAGCACCTCAGGCTGCCACACCCAACACCAACACATCACCTGGGGGAATACTGGAAACACTATTCCCTCGACACACGACCGTTCAAATCCTTACCAAGGTGCTGACGGCCGTCACAACACTCATCACCCAGCTCATGAGCGCCGAACCCGGGCAATACTGGGCTGTCGTACACACTGCCATCACAACACTCTTTCATACTCTTACATGAATAACATACCATACCCGGCCCGTAACGCAAACCCGCACGCACTATCACAGAACATGTTCTGGAATGCAGACTCGATCCACAACGAAAGGGCAGAATTTGCCGCGGTCATGGAGCACAAGGGAATCCTTGTCGCGCTACTGAGCGAGACTAAGCTTAAACCGCACAAACAATTAAACTTTCCTGGCTACTGCGTCTATCGTACCGACCGACCGTGCGACGCCGTGGCAGGTGAAACTGCAATCGTCATACACAAAGACATTGAGCACACAAACATAGAGCTCCCTGAACTGGAAAAAATCGAGGCTACGACCGTCAGAGTCAAGTTCAACGGATCCTACACCACGCTGATATCGGTATACAACAGTCCTGTAGGCATTTCAACACGCGATATCAGCGCACTACTCAACATCTCACCGCGAGTAACAGTCGCTGGAGATCTGAACGCAAAACACCCAGAATGGAGTTCACGCATACGAAATCCCAACGGCAAAAAACTGTACCAACATTCACTTGGCAGAAACTACATCACACTAGCGCCGAATGAACCGACGCACATTCCCTATCAGAGGGGACACAGGCCACACGTGTTGGACATGGCCCTCATCAAGGGCATTACATCGACACGATCTGCCCCCAAACCACCAACCTGTAATACTATACATTGAGGAAACACTGCAGCACATGTAACAACACAGGATCTTGGACTACGGACGTGCAAATTGGACATTGTTCAAGGAAACACTCGATAGCCACATCCCACCCATACACGAAATTAACGAAACAGCACAAATTGACGAGGCAGCACAAACCCTCACTAACGCCGTCCAGGACGCAATGGCGGGCACCATACTTGATCGCACCTCACAACAACGCAGTGCGGCCCTGCCCCAGGAAATCCTGGGCCTAACCTCAATGAGGAATCGCCTCAGGAGACAATGGCAGCGCACCAGGCGTCACTACTTCAAACGGCACATCAACAGGCTACAGGGAATCATACACGATAAAATACAAACACGTAGAACACAACAGTGGAACCAAAAACTCGAAGGGCTGGACACCGCACGACCTGGCGTGTGGCAACTAGCCCGACTCTTCACCAGGGAGAAAATGTACACCCCGACGCTTCAAGGGCCTGACGGACCTGCATACTCAGCGGAAGAGAAAGCAGAACTAATGGCCCGCACACTCGCAGCGTCATTCACACCGAACCTGGTACCATCAGATCCAGTGATCGCACTTGCTACTGATCAGAAGGTTACACGCGTTCTAGCCCAACCATCGCGCGACAACATTCGACAAGCTAGCACAGCCGAAGTCTCCTGGGCTATAATGCATTCCGGTGTTAGGAAAGCCCCTGGTCATGATGGCATTCAAAACCGTGTCCTCCAGGAGTTCACGGATAAAGCAACTGAGTACCTAACACACATAACGAATGCCATACTAAAACACCAACACTTTCCCGCCTTTTGGAAGACGGCCAAGGTCCTGATGTCCAGGAAGCCGGGGAAAGACCACAGCCTCCCACAAAATTACCGACCCATCAGCCTTCTGAGCTCGCTCAGTAAGGTTGTTGAGAAGGTGATTGTCAAACGCATCACTAGGCACTGCATAACAAATGACATCCTGAAACCGGAGCAATTCGGCTTCAGGAATCACCACTCCACAACACAACAACTCTTAGGGGTCGTTGAACATATAACACATGGTTTCAACACAAACAAAGCAACAGGGGCGGTGTTCCTGGACATCGAAAAGGCTTTCGACCATCTATGGCACAACGGCCTCATCCGCAAACTCAGCGACGCGGGATTCCCCGACGGGCTGGTGCGTCTAATACACTCATACCTCACAGACAGGAGTTTCAACACTGACGTGCAGGGAAAACAATCAACACGACACGGTATACACGCGGGAGTACCCCAGGGAAGCATCCTAGGGCCCCTACTGTTTAACCTCTACATAAACGACCTCCCAACCACACACAACACGACGATGGCACTCTACGCGGATGACACAGCCATCCTCGTGCAAGATTGGAAACCATCAAATATTACGTCACGCTTACAGACTGCACTCAGAGTGGCTGAGCCTCGGTTGGAGAAATGGCGTGTTAGAGTAAACGTCGACAAGTGCGAAGCCGTTCTGTTCACTAGAAGACCGAAGCAACCGCGCAAACACCGACACTGCAGACCAATAACTCTACATGCACGCCCAATACGTTTCCGTGAGAAAGTCAAATACCTCGGTGTCTGGATGGACCGGAAATTACTCTGGGGGGACTACATACAACACATGACCAACCGAGCTAGCGCGAGGCTCAAACAGCTCTATCCTATGCTCAACAGGCGTAGCACACTGAACAGAAGGGTGTCGAGGTCCATGTACATGACACTTATCCGACCCCTGATGACGTACGCAGCTCCTGTCTGGGGATACGCTGCGCCTACACGCCTGCGCCGTCTGCAGCTCATACATAACAAAGTACTCAAAATCATAAGCAATGCTCCACGATACACACGCATCACGGACCTTCACCGGGAATACCCACTTGAGACTCTCACGGAGGTAATCCACAAACTCACCACAAGACTATACAGAAACTGCAGACATTCGCAGAACCCGTTTATTCTGAATCTGGGGAACTATGACCACAACCATAGATGGAAACATAAAAGGCCAAAAGACATACTTGTAAGGACCTAACATCTATGGTCAAGCACACGCAAACATAACGGTGCTGGTGAGCCCCTGTTAATCAGACGCCATTACTGGATATCCAGCTGGAACTCACCGCCGAATAACTGGCACCACGCAGGGAAGCCGTACTGTACACTGCATGCAGACAAGCTCCACACACCCCCCACACAGTGAGATGATCTATGGCCGATCTGCCACTAGTATATAACGATCCTGATTGTTCCAGGAATGCAGCGGCTGCAGCAAACTGGGATACATCGCCATCGCTTGCCGCGGTAATGATGCATGATACCCACAGTAACAACCTTGCATGAACTGTCGCAGCTAGTAAGCCACTACTGCTCTTACTACCCATCCCACTGTCGCAGAGGTTTTTTGCCCACGGCACGAGCCTTGGCACTTTTTTCCCTCTGCTCTTCAAATCGCTACCCTCACTCGCGTTCCGTCCACTATCTATCACCTGATGGACCGTGTTGATGCGTAGCCTTACCCAGACGCACGGATAACATCACAGCCCAGCACCCTGTGATCCACCCACTAGATAACTAACATGTGAACGGGGGTGACAGTAGAACTTTTGCTTTGGTCACCACGTTGGGGCCCCATCTCTACGATCGGCGTCGTTCGGGCGCCAGTTGAGGGCCTGCTCTGTCCAGTGACGTTATCCCCATACACGGCGCAAATGTTCCTTGCTGTCTCCGGGGCTGTCACCCCTCTATTGAAGTCAGAGAAAGAATATGTCGGAAGAGTTGACGATTGCTCCACTTGGCACTCCATTTTCTAGCGTCGACAGCTCACTATCTTCAAATGATAAAATGACAATACGCAAATTTAAATAGCAACAGTGAACTAGAATTAAGGAATGACAGTCGACAAGTAAACCCATAGGAACCGGAAGACCACCATACAAAATAAAAACGCTAGTAACTTGTTCACGAACCTAATACACACATAAAAAAAGTTTTGCATCACTTCGTTCCGAGAGTTTCGAAACCTGTACAGGAAATTGGAAGAGATATCAACATAAACATCATTTCCGCCCTTTTTATTGCTGATGAAAACCACACATTGCATGTTGTACCACCATACAGCAATACCTTCAGAAGTGGTCGTCCAGATTGCTGTACACACCGGTACTTCTAATACCCGGTCCTCTTGCATTGATGCATGCCTGTATTCGTCGCGGCAAACTATCCACAAGTTCATCAAGGTACTGTTGGTCCAGATTGTCCCACTCCTCAATGGCGATTCGGCGTAGATCCCTCAGAGTGGTTGTTGGATCACGTCGTCCACAAACAGCCCTTTCGAATATATCCCAGGAATATTCGATAGGGTTCATGTCTGGAGAACATGCTGGCCACTGTAGTAGAGCGATGTCGTTATCCTGAAAAAAGTCATTCCAAGTTGTCCACGATGGGGAAGCGAATTGTCGTGCATGAAGACGAATGCCTCGCAATTTGCTGCCGATATGGTTGCACTATCGGCCGGAGGACGACATTCATTTATCGTAGAGCCGTTACGGCGCCATCCGTGACCACCAGCGGCGTACGTCGGCCCCACACAATGCCACCCCAAAACAGCAGGAAGCACCTCCTTGCTGCACTCGCTGGTGTTCAGCCTGACCGGGTTGCCTCCAAACACGTCTCCGACGATTGTCTGGTTGAAGGGATATGCAACACTCATCGGTGAAAAGTTGAGAGTCCTTCCTGGCACAAAGTAACAATGCGGACGCGATCGAACAGCGGTATTGACCTCCTAGGATGGTTGAACTACAGACAACACGAGCGGTTTACCTCCTTTCTGGTGGAACACCTCGAACTAATCCATAAGCATTACATGATGTCATAGGAACAACGACGTACATGACATGGTGTTTTACCAAAAAATCATCCGTAAGATACTTGAAAATGTCCTAAGGCCGAAATTGTACAATCGTACAGGAAATAAAGAACATGGCATCTGAAGGCTTCAAGAAATCATTCAAAAAATTCATCGCAGCTGCGGACCCTATCGCATTGAAAATGATGCAATGACTGAAACTGACCGGCTGCCTCTAACTGGCGCCCCTCGTGCATCACTGGGTGGCTTTAGTGACATCTCTGAACAGTCAAAGAGACTGTGTCTGTGACACAACATCCAAAGGCAATGTCTACCTTCAGTTGCTGGCCCGGGGCGGGGGTTCGAGTCCTCCCTCGGGTATGGGTGTGTGTGTTTGTCCTTACGATAATTTAGGTTAAGTAGTGTGTAAGCTTAGGGACTGATGACCTTAGCTGTTTGAAACGTCCCATTAGAAAAATTATACATGACTGTGCTTAAACTGACACACAATATTTTTAGCGCAAAGCAATCTGACTTTCAATAATCCCTACAAGAGAATGACCCTGACTAAATTAACCAACACGTTTCACAAATCACTTACCTCAAAAAAATCTTCGTTACTCGAACTACTGCAATACAGCGAGTACCACTACTGCCAGCTAAATAAAAGATTCAAACTACTAAAGGCACTAACTACTGATAGGCATAGTTAGCAAATGAAAGATTTTGATAGAGAACAAACGATGCTTTTACCTTAATAGTGTTCAAAAGCCATTTTATATATCAGTTCATGATATGCAGTCTTACAAATTTACTGTCTCTGTCCAGATCATCCGCTCTCAAAACTTTGCCATCTCTCTCCCCACATCCACCACTGCTGGCGGCTCACCTCCAACTGCGCAGCGCTACGCGCTGTTAACAGCCAACTGCCCAACACTACAATGGCAACTATTCCAACAATGCCACCCAGCCACAGACTGCACAAAGTACAGCCTGCGATTTTAATACAAAGCGCTACGTGGCATCACCAACATTACAATCTAAGCATCCTACTTACAAGTTAAGTCCCATAAGATTTCACACACATTTGAACATTTTTTTTATCTTCCGTTGTTCTCGGAACCGGGGTGATGCAGAACTTTTCTCGTTCAAATGCTTCAAATGGCTCTGAGCACATTGGGACTTAACATCTGTGGTCATCAGTCCCCTAGAACTTAGAACTACTTAAACCTAACTAACCTAAGGACATCACACACATCCATGCCCGAGGCAGGATTCGAACCTGCGACCGTAGCAGTCGCGCGGTTCCGGACTGCACGCCTAGAACCGCGAGGCCGGCAACTTTTCTCGATATGTATATTACTGCAAATGGTGCAACTAATGGATGAGTTCTCGTCCCAGACGGGAGAAGTGTAATGTTACAGCACCGAGGAACATCATGGGGAAAACCGAGGACTGAAGCCGATGACTGCTAGGCTGCAGAGAAAAACGGCGTTTTAAATTCTGGCGACAGCAGTTGCGGCAGCTGGGCCTAATGGCCCATTCAAAAAGGCTGTTCCCCCTCAGGCGGGCAGCTGGGTGGGACCGAGCAGCCGGTGGCGGCGCCGGTGCGGGCTCCAGGGTGCGCAGCGGCTGCGCGACGCCGGCGGGGGGACTCTCAGGCCTGCCAACATTCCGGGCCGGGGCGGCAGGCGGATAATTGCGGTCTGCGCAGGCCGGGCGTTCTCTGCTCGCTAACTCTGAGCGATGTTTATTGAGTTAACGTGACGCTAATGGCTGCCGGCACATAGTTGCCCGCCGCGTCCATTTGCGGCACAAAACGCGGGCCGCGGCGGCGCGCGGCGTGCGTCTGCAACCGACAGCGATCCACTCAATCTCGCCCGCCGCCGCCGCGGCTGCCTACCTGCCTGCCTGCCGCGCCGCGCCCCGCGGCACTGATTGCGTCGTTTACGAGATTAACTCAGCCAGTGCAGTTCCCATGGCGCGGTCGGCGCAACAATAAATCGAAGCGACAGCCGAGCCGGCTCCACTTTTCTCCGAAATTAATGCCGCTGTCATCAGCTGTAACTCTCCCTTGCTTTGCTGGACCAGTGACACACCGCTTGACACTGGTTGTGCGCGCAAAGCTACACGGCCTCACAGTTCTTCCTGTCGGCTGTTCCTCTACGTTTTTCGATTTCCATCACAAATCTCACAGCTCTGACAGCTGTAGGTAGTGAAAGAAATCGGCTATTTTGTCAATATTTGCAAATTTCAAAGCAGCGACTTAACTCAAGTAGCCATCTCTTCTTCGTTTTTCTCCTTTATCTTGTGCCTTTGTCCCGCATCTGCGCAGGGTCGGAATGGTTATGTTGTGTACACAGTTCCGCGTAGTCAGCGCGTACACAACTTTCCCACTAGAGCGCGCCCCGCTAAGCACAACAGCGCTGGCGCAGCGCTCGTCCATCTCCGCACTACGAGATGGCGCTGCCATAGAGACGGACCAAATTCTGCTTCCGCCGATCCGCGTATTAATATGTCTCGCAGCCAATGAGATTTGCTGCTAACGTAGAACCTTTTCTCCTCGCGGATCACACTCGCACAGTGATACATGAACGCGCGAGGTATTATAACGAGTATGCAGACCTCCGATTAGTCAGTCTGCATTTGTCTGCACCAGTCTGTACCAGTCTGCATTAGTCTGTACCAGTCTGTACGAGTTCTACATTTGTCCGTACTAGTCTATAGTCAAGTTTCAGTCTGCATCTAATAAGATTACCATATTCCTGTACATAGCCATGAAGATAAATGTATAGACACTTTTGTCATGTACCAGAGATATATGCGAGAATAAGATTAACGTACAGATACCAAAGTAACTTCAGATTGTCAATTGTGAATAGCATCCAGAACCAAGTTAAGTAATTTTTATGCTTGTTATTATTTTAATAAATGTGTGTGAGAATTAATCAAGTTCTGTTTAAAGTTGGTCACCGTCAATCTGCTACACTAAGCGTGCAAGTGGCATTTCTATCGTCTGACCTCACGGCAGAGGATAAACACGCCACAATAAGACCACGAGACATATTGCTGACACTCGCCTACTTCGTTAGAGCGACAAGCCAAATAATCTGATGGTGCGTGTACTGAAGGTCTTATAGTACGCACACCACAGGTTATTAATGAATTTGGTTCAATAAGTAATGCAACAATTTTTTTTCTATGAAATCAGGTTAGTTTTATTCGGCATTCCAATACACCGTACTACTCCCCACTCGTTTGGTTACAAAACTCTATTTTCTAACATAGTCTCCACTCAAAGCGGCGATCTTACACCACCTTACTGGATGGACCTGCATTCCACTCCACTGTTGGACGTCGAAGTCAGCGTCCTGCTACGTCAGTAACCACTCCATCATCCGCGTATTGCTTCCCGCGGAGTCCATCCTTCATTCAGCCAAACACATGCAAGCGCAAGATGTCAGATACGGGATATACGGTGGTTTTGGGACTTCATCTCGGATGTGCAGACTCGTGTGAGGCCTTGCATTGCCATGCAGAAGGAGAAGTTCGTTTGCATTTTTGGGGTGACGATCACGCTTCAAGCGTTTCTTCAATTTCCTAATGGCAGCACAATACACTTCAGATTTGAGCGTTACACCAGAAGGAAGGACATGAAACAGAATAACCTCTTCAGAGCCGTAGAAGACTGTCCCCACGACTTTACCAGCTTAATGTGTGGCTTCGAACTCTTTCTTTGGAAGGGAGATGGATTGATGCCACTCCATGGGTTGCCGTTTTGTTTCCGGTTTGAAGTGACGAAAGCATGTTTCATCACCTGTGACCATGTTCGACAAAAAATTGTCTCCACCACCCTAGTGATTGCTCTTTATGGTCTTCTTTTACGCCATGAGAAACCCGGCGGGCACAAACCTTTGAGTACCCCAACTGGTGGATGAGTGTGTCAGCATTACCAACCGAGACGTCCAGTTAAACAGTAAGGTGTTCGATTGTGATTCGTCGATCACCTACAATGAGAGTGTCCACACGTTCTAACATTGCAAGAATCACAGCTGTGTGCCGCCAGCCAGAGTGCGGGAGATCAGACACGTTTGCTCGACCTTCTGGTGATAACAGACCCCTCGCCCAACGACTCACCCTGCTTTTGTTTACTGTCAAGTCTCAGTAGAAATGCAGAAGGGCCTATGACTGTCTGCGATGCTCTGGTCTGCCGCCAAAAGCTCTCTGCTTCGAACGCACCGCCGTTACAGACACCAATTTAAAAGCTACGTACAGCGCCGCCACCTAGCGGAGTTTCGTGAAATAATAGGGAATAATAGACGATGTCTCACAACAAATTCCGCATCTTTTCAACCGAAATTTGTTGCATCATTTACTGAAAGTCACCCATACTAAGGGTGGCCTATGCCCTTCCTGTCGCCACCTCACAGACCCTCTCCACAGAATATGTGTATCCGTAACATGGGTAGACCAGTATTCATCTATCTGAATGTAAGAAACTGTCGAAGAACCACACTCAGGCTAGCCAGCAAACCGACCCTCGTCGCCAATCCGCCAGGCGGATTCGATCAGTGACCGTCGTAGCTTCCTGTCCCGGAAACGCCGCCTTAACGCGCTCTGCTATCTGGGCGGATTAAGGCAAGTAGCCAAACTGCAGCGTACGCCTAGTGTCTGGTGAATCGGCACACCCGCCACACAGCTTTGCTCTGCGGGTTGCCGTCCAGCCAGACTACTGCAGCTTAGGCTGCTCGCATTAAAACAGGCATACATCCACCCCCCCCCCCCCCCCCATGAACCATGGACCTTGCCGTTGGTGGGGAGGCTTGCGTGCCTCAGCGATACAGATGGCCGTACCGTAGGTGCAACCACAACGGAGGGGTATCTGTTGAGAGGCCAGACAAACGTGTGGTTCCTGAAGAGGGGCAGCAGCCTTTTCAGTAGTTGCAGCGGCAACAGTCTGGATGATTGACTGATCTGGCCTTGTAACAATAACCAAAACGGCCTTGCTGTGCTGGTACTGCGAACGGCTGAAAGCAAGGGGAAACTGCAGCTGTAATTTTTCCCGAGGACATGCAGCTCTACTGTATGATTAAATGATGATGGCGTCCTCTTGGGTAAAATATTCCGGAGGTAAAATAGTCCCCCATTCGGATCTCCGGGCGGGGACTACTCAAGAGGACGTCGTTATCAGGAGAAAGAAAACTGGCGTTCTACGGATCGGAGCGTGGAATGTCAGATCCCTTAATGGGGCAGGTAGGTTAGAAAATTTAAAAAGGGAAATGGATAGGTTAAAGTTAGATATAGTGGGAATTAGTGAAGTTCGGTGGCAGGAGGAAGAAGACTTTTGGTCAGGTGATTACAGGGTTATAAATACAAAGTCAAATAGGGGTAATGCAGGAGTAGGTTTGATAATGAATAAAAAAAATAGGAGTGCGGGTTAGCTACTACAAACAGCATAGTGAACGCATTATTGTGACCAAGATAGACACAAAGCCCATTCCTACTACAGTAGTACAAGTTTATATGCCAACTAGCTCTGCAGATGATGAAGAAATAGATGAAATGTATGACGAGATAAAAGAAATTATTCAGGTAGTGAAGGGAGACGAAAATTTAATAGTCATGGGTGACTGGAATTTGTCAGTAGGAAAATGGAGAGAGGGAAACATAGTAGGTGAATATGGATTGGGGGGAAGGAATGAAAGAGGAAGCCGCCTTGTAGAATTTTGCACAGAGCATAACTTAATCATAGCTAACACTTGGTTCAAGAATCATAAAAGAAGGTTGTATACCTGGAAGAATCCTGGAGATACTAAAAGGTATCAGATAGATTATATAATGGTAAGACAGAGATTTAGGAACCAGGTTTTAAATTGTAAGACATTTCCTGGGGCAGATGTGGATTCTGACCACAATCTATTGGTTATGAACTGCAGATTGAAACTGAAGAAACTGCAAAAAGGTGGGAATTTAAGGAGATGGGACCTGGATAAACTGAAAGAACCAGAGGTTGTAGAGAGTTTCAGGGAGAGCATAAAGGAACAATTGACAGGAATGGGGGAAAGAAATACAGTAGAAGAGGAATGGGTAGCTCTGAGGGATGAAGTAGTGAAGGCAGCAGAGGATCAAGTAGGTAAAAAGACGAGGGCTAATAGACATCCTTGAGTAAAAAAAGAAATATTGAATTTAATTGATGAAAGGAGAAAATATAAAAATGCAGTAAATGAAGCAGGCAAAAGGGAATACAAACGTCTCAAAAATGAGATCGACAGAAAGTGCAAAATGGCTAAGCAGGGATGGCTAGAGAACAAATGTAAGGATGTAGAGGCTTGTCTCACTAAGGGTAAGATAGATACTGCCTACAGGAAAATTAAAGAGACCTTTGGAGAAAAGAGAACAACTTGTATGAATATCAAGAGCTCAGATGGCAACCCAGTTCTAAGCAAAGAAGGGAAGGCAGAAAGGTGGAAGGAGTATATAGAGGGTTTATACAAGGGCGATGTACTTGAGGACAATATTATGGAAATGGAAGAGGATGTAGATGAAGATGAAATGGGAGATAAGATACTGCGTGAAGAGTTTGACAGAGCGCTGAAAGACCTGAGTCGAAACAAAACCCCGGGAGTAGACAACATTCCATTAGAACTACTGATGGCCTCGGGAGAGCCAGTCATGACAAAACTCTACCATCTGGTGAGCACGATGTATGAGACAGGCGAAATACCCTCAGACTTCAAGAGGAATATAATAATTCCAATCCCAAAGAAAGCAGGTGTTGACAGATGTGAAAATTACCGAACTATCAGTTTAATAAGTCACAGCTGCAAAATACTAACGCGAATTCTTTACAGACGAATGGAAAAACTGGTAGAAGCCGACCTCGGGGAAGATCAGTTTGGATTCCGTAGAAATGTTGGAACACGTGAGGCAATACTGACCTTACGACTTATCTTAGTAGAAAGATTAAGAAAAGGCAAACCTACGTTTCTAGCATTTGTAGACTTAGAGAAAGCTTTTGATAATGTTAACTGGAATACTCTCTTTCAAATTGTGAAGGTGGCAATGGTAAAATACAGGGAACGAAAGGGTATTTACAACTTGTACAGAAACCAGATGGTAGTTATAAGAGTCGAGGGACATGAAAGGGAAGCAGTGGCTGGGAAGGGAGTGAGACAGGGTTGTAGCCTCTCCCCGATGTTATTCAATCTGTATATTGAGCAAGCAGTAAAGGAAACAAAAGAAAAATTCGGAGTAGGTATTAAAATTCATGGAGAAGAAGTAAAAACTTTGAGGTTCGCCGATGACATTGTAATTCTGTCAGAGACAGCAAAGGACTTGGAACAGCAGTTGAACGGAACGGACAGTGTCTTGAAAGGAGGATATAAGATGAACATCAACAAAAGCAAAACGAGGATAATGGAATGTTGTCAAATTAATTCGGGTGATGCTGAGGGAATTAGATTAGGAAATGAGACACTTAAAGTAGTAAAGGAGTTTTGCTATTTAGGGAGTAAAATAACTGATGATGGTCGAAGTAGAGAGGATATAAAATGTAGACTGGTAATGGGAAGGAAAGCGTTTCTGAAGAAGAGAAATTTGTTAACATCGAGTATAGATTTAAGTGTCAGGAAGTCGTCTCTGAAAGTATTTGTATGGAGTGTAGCCATGTATGGAAGTGAAACATGGACGATAACTAGTTTGTACAAGAAGAGAATAGAAGCTTTCGAAATGTGGTGCTACAGAAGAATGCTGAAGATAAGGTGGATAGATCACGTAACTAATGAGGAGGTATTGAATAGGATTGGGGAGAAGAGAAGTTTGTGGCACAACTTGACTAGAAGAAGGGATCGGTTGGTAGGACATGTTTTGAGGCATCAAGGGATCACAAATTTAGCATTGGAGGGCAGCGTGGAGGGTAAAAATCGTAGAGGGAGACCAAGAGATGAATACACTAAGCAGATTCAGAAGGATGTAGGTTGCAGTAGGTACTGGGAGATGAAGAAACTTGCACAGGATAGAGTAGCATGGAGAGCTGCATCAAACCAGTCTCAGGACTGAAGACCACAACAACAACAACATATCCACCCGTGAAGCCACGTGACACCGGCCACTTCCTGGTATCCATATGCCGGGTAGCATTTATAGGAACGTCGCCTGCAGCTCTGCAGCAGTCTAACGCTGAGTCTAACTTCGATCAAACGACGAGTCAGCGATCCGACGCTACGGGACACAACGCCAGTGTGCCACCGATTGTGACCGCGAACTATTCCGACCCTGCAGAGTAACCTATGGTGACCGACAACGTGTGCTTTCACTCGCACCATCGTAGAACAGTATTTATAAGTGACATTTATTCTAATTAGATCAGGACGATCTCTTATATTCTTTCACAGAGAATCAGTATTTTATGGTTCATGCTTTCTGGTGCTTTCTTGTAGAAATAAATTTTTATTGTTCAGTGATACCTAGGAACCTACTTCTTTTCTGTATGCACAAGCCGTACAGCACATTTCCAGTACTGAATTTGGATTTCTTAATACTTCTAGGATCATATTCGCGAGAACTCGCCATGATATCTAGCACGTCAGTAGGTTTAAAAATAAAACGGATTTTACCAGTGGAAACGTGGCTGCGTAATTAATTTTAATATTAAGCAAGAACAACATCTGATAAATCTAATGAAAAAATATACAGATATCATCTAATCAATTCACATCGAGTTGTCCAGAAGTAATAATTTCAATTTGTTTTTAAAAGTTTCATTATCTGCCCTTATTTCACAAGGGAGAATCTAAAATACTTTTATGGTTGTATAATTTGCTCCTTTCTGTCCTAGAATAAAGTGAAGTTCACGATAATGGAGGCTATTTTTGTTCATAGTGTTATATTTATTCTTTTCCCTAGTTTGATGCTGTTTTTTAACCTCCTCTAACATATCCAAATCTTTCAGTCTCTACGTAACTGCTTCACCCACGATCCGCGATAAGCTCTTTTCGATAGACTTGTTTTGGTCTCTCCCTGCAATTATTCGCTTGTGTTATTCGTTCCCGCATTATGTTCATAGAACATGTTAGCATATGTCGCACTAATGTGACTTCTGTGCTAGTGGGAGCCTCTCATACACTTCGTATGTTTATTCTTCCTAACACCTCTCCCATTCATATTTCAGCTGTCATCTTTCGCCATCAAGAGTACCACAGTGCAAACGATTCCACTTACTTATCCGGCACGTTTCCTAAGGTCCACATTTCATAAAATTACTCGTACCTTACTCTGTCGACCCGTATACTTTAGCAGCTTCTTCCTGAATTCCCAGTCCATATTAGGCCTCAGGACAAAATCAATGTTTATTACCAACAGAGCTCTTTCCTCAAAGTCAATCCCCTCCTCACAACTTTCGTACTTTACTGTAACGTTATATACCTCTAACAATATTATGTTCACGATATCAAATTTATTTATTCTGTAATTTAAGTACACTGGTGTCCAAAATTAAAGCAAAAAACTGAAATTTTGCAAGGCTGCGTTTATTTTGTCACAAAACAGTATAAGAAGGTTAAAGTAAAGTGGAAACAACGTACAAAATACAGAACATAAACAACTGCAACGTGCATACAAGTAGACGACATATTATACGTTTTTTCCAACTTAACGGATTTGGAGAGACATTCTGAAAACTGGTTAATTTGCTCACCATGGGGTGTGACCACCTCTGGCAGCAATACAGGCCTGACAACGACGGAGCTTGCTGTGAATAACGTCATCAGTGTCATGTTGAAGCAACAAGGCCGTTCTTCCCGCGGAGTTGCTCGCAAGTCCTGGAGTTCTTCAAGACTTGGATGGTTGCTGACGTGATGCAACCCGTCTGCCTAGTGCATCCCAGACATTCTCTTTGGAATGAGCGAGCAGGCCACGTTTCCAAGAAAACATCAGACACTCGTGTTCTATGAGGCCGAGCACTGTCCTCCATCAATACGAAGTTTGGGCGCACATGGTCTGTAACAAGCGTGCATGAGGTCACAAGACCTCGTCACGATACCTGTTACCAGTTAAACCTTTCTGATTCACTCGTACAATTTCATGACGAGGTGTTGGAGTGGTCAACATAAACCCCATCGGCCTCTTTCCACAGTGTTCGGGTGTCCAAATCGTGTTCCACATTCCCTTCAGATCCGTCGACAATCACTCTGCAGGCCACTCAGGACTCCTCTGTGAAAAGAACATTGGCCCACTCTTCGACTGTCCAGGTGACTTGTTGATGGTTCCGCTCCAGGCGTTCCCTCTGTGAAGACGCGTCAGACGCACACACACACACAGACTCTCTCTCTCTCTCTCTCTCTCACACACACACACAAAGGCCGCTCTGTCGAGGCTTCTGTACACCGTTTTCCTCGATGCAACACGTCCAGTGGATGCTGCGAGGTATGATGCCAGCTGCTACTCAGTACTAAGGCGCTACCATCGCGCCTTTACAGCCAAATAACGGTACTCTCTTTCTGATATCAGACGTGGTTGACCGTGCCGTCGTCTCGGTTTCGGTCTCTGTAAACTGTCGCTGTATCCGAGAAACAGCAGAACGATTCACGTTAAGCCATCGTCCCACTTGAGTTTGCGACTGTCCTGCTGCCATTCGTCCTGTAGCCTCCGCCACAGAGACTACGGTAGGTGTCGTCCTGCGTCTTACTGCACCGTCTGTGACTGCACACAGCGACTGTGGGTGTGGCACTACCCGACAAAAACTACTCCATTTGATAGATGCCATGATGTCATCGTTGGCGAGGTTTTCCGTTGACCGAAATGCCATCTTCCGTGCAGGAGACAATCTTACGGACATCTGTTGACAGCTTGTATGGTTATATCGTGAATTAAACACAGGACGGGGAAACAACAGTTTGTTGCTTTAAGTTTGGACATCAGTGTAGCTTACTACTTAATAAAAGTAAATTCAAACTTCTAAAATAAAGAAGTCTGTGTGAGTAAAATAGCCGTCCGGTGTGGCCGAGCGGTTCTAGGCGCTTCAATCTGGAACCGCGCGACCTCTACGGTCGCAGGTTCGAATCCTGCCTCGGCCATGGATGTGTGTGATGTCCTTAGGTTACTTAGGTTTAAGTAGTTCTAAGTTCTAGGGGACTGATGACCTCAGATGTTAAGTCCCATAGTGCTCACAGCCATTTGAACCATTTGTGAGTAAAATAGCATTACAGGTTGGAGAAACGTTTCTGTACCATAGCTTATTCTTTTCAATGGCTGTGTTGTAGGCGTCCAATCTGTAGGCAAAACTTACAGACCTGAACGGTAGAAATAGTGTTGCGCTACTGTGCAACATTCTACTTAACGCTCTGCCAGTGTTAATACGAATGTCATTCAGATGAACTACCGCAATAAGACCATTGATTTGGTGAGGACATTTGATATTCACAGTTTACTGATAATAAACGCATGTTCGGTCTATTGGGCCGGCTATTTATTTCCATATATACGAGCTACAATTTTCTTTTGATACTGTTCACTTACGAGCCTTATTTGATTGAGTAGTTCACTCTGTAAGCCATAGCTCTCCTTTTCTCTAATCAGGTTAAAAGCCACTTTACAATGTGCTAACTTTGACAAGCGTTGCAAGAGCATTAGCATAACAGTGACGGAATAGGTATAGTTTATGTCATTTATTTGTTTGCCTGTTGCAAGCCTTACTAGGTGACACCATTTGCCACTCAATTGGGACAGGTAGGATGCCAGCAACGAGGTGGGAGCCATTGTAGCTGAGTAACTGACTCGTTAGGTACCGTACAAGCTTCTCCAATAGCTGGAAACTGTAATATACATGAATAGATGCCGTGACGACTTATCCAATATACAGACGAGGACGCTGGGATCTGTATGAACACAGGGTACTTCTCTAGCAATCAACAAGTCTTACAATTTTTGGTTTCTCAAAGCGATTATCTGTTAAACACTGGTAATTTGTTATGAAAAGCGAGCCTATGTTCTTGAAATATATGTATTCGAATGTTTAAAAAAATTTGTTTCATATAAAAATTCAGCACAGTTATTAATTTCGTAGAGATTGCAAGCGGACGGAGACTAGGGACTCGCTATCTTTTCGCTCTAAACTTTTTACTTGCTTACAGCTAATTGGAGGCAACGGCCTTGCCGCAGTGGATACACCGGTTCCCGTGAGATCACCGAAGTTAAGCGCTGTCGGGCGTGGCCGGCACTTGGATGGCTGACCGTCCAGGCCGCCATGCGCTGTTGCCGTTTTTCGGGGTGCACTCAGCCTCGTCATGTCAATTGAGGAGCTACTCGACCGAATAGTAGCGGCTTCGGTCAAGAATACCATAATAACGACCGGGAGAGCAGTGTGCTGACCCCACGCCCCTCCTATCCGCATTCTCCACTGAGGATGACACGGCGGTGGGATGGTCCCGGTAGGCCACTCGTGGCCTGAAGACAGAGTGTTTTTTACAGCTAATTGGTGAAATGTGTTACGGTTCACAGTCTATGACCCTGTTTACTAGATGACCGGTAAATAGTTAAATATGTGACCAGTGCTTAGTAAACACCTTCATCTAATCCCATGCCCGTTCGTAGATTCTTGAACATCTACTCTGCATACAGTATCTGAGATTTAAAAAAAATATTTAAGAAGCAACTATTTTACGTATGATAAAAAGAAAACAGTTCTTAAAGTACACTCCTGGAAATGGAAAAAAGAACACATTGACACCGGTGTGTCAGACCCACCATACTTGCTCAGGACACTGCGAGAGGGCTGTACAAGCAATGATCACACGCACGGCACAGCGGACACACCAGGAACCGCGGTGTTGGCCGTCGAATGGCGCTAGCTGCGCAGCATTTGTGCACCGCCGCCGTCAGTGTCAGCCAGTTTGCCGTGGCATACGGAGCTCCATCGCAGTCTTTAACACTGGTAGCATGCCGCCACAGCGTGGACGTGAACCGTATGTGCAGTTGACGGACTTTGAGCGAGGGCGTATAATGGGCATGCGGGAGGCCGGGTGGACGTACCGCCGAATTGCTCAACACGTGGGGCGTGAGGTCTCCACAGTACATCGATGTTGTCGCCAGTGGTCGGCGGAAGGTGCACGTGCCCGTCGACCTGGGACCGGACCGCAGCGACGCACGGATGCACGCCAAGACCGTAGGATCCTACGCAGTGCCGTAGGGGACCGCACCGCCACTTCCCAGCAAATTAGGGACACTGTTGCTCCTGGGGTATCGGCGAGGACCATTCCCAACCGTCTCCATGAAGCTGGGCTACGGTCCCGCACACCGTTAGGCCGTCTTCCGCTCACGCCCCAACATCGTGCAGCCCGCCTCCAGTGGTGTCGCGACAGGCGTGAATGGAGGGACGAATGGAGACGTGTCGTCTTCAGCGATGGGAGTCGCTTCTGCCTTGGTGCCAATGATGGTCGTATGCGTGTTTGGCGCCGTGCAGGTGAGCGCCACAATCAGGACTGCATACGACCGAGGCACACAGGGCCAACACCCGGCATCATGGTGTGGGGAGCGATCTCCTACACTGGCCGTACACCACTGGTGATCGTCGAGGGGACACTGAATAGTGCACGGTACATCCAAACAGTCATCGAACCCATCGTTCTACCATTCCTAGACCGGCAAGGAACTTGCTGTTCCAACAGGACAATGCACGTCCGCATGTATCCCGTGCCACCCAACGTGCTCTAGAAGGTGTAAGTCAACTACCCTGGCCAGCAAGATCTCCGGATCTGTCCCCCATTGAGCATGTTTGGGACTGGATGAAGCGTCGTCTCACGCGGTCTGCACGTCCAGCACGAACGCTGGTCCAACTGAGGCGCCAGGTGGAAATGGCATGGCAAGCCGTTCCACAGGACTACATCCAGCATCTCTACGATCGTCTCCATGGGAGAATAGCAGCCTGCATTGCTGCGAAAGGTGGATATACACTGTACTAGTGCCGACATTGTGCATGCTCTGTTGCCTGTGTCTACGTGCCTGTGGTTCTGTCAGTGTGATCATGTGATGTATCTGACCCCAGGAATGTGTCAATAAAGTTTCCCCTTCCTGGGACAATGAATTCACGGTGTTCTTATTTCAATTTCCAGGAGTGTAAAATAAGTGTTAGGTTCTCATACAAAATCTTGTATTTTCTTTAACCAGGTTTTTACAAGTGGGCTGCGATGTTCACAATCAGTGAGTACGCTTTCAACTGATTTCCGATGGGAGTACTAATTCTTCACAATGTTCACTAAGCACCGTAAAACTGGTGATACGATCCGTTCAGTAACAGTTGACTAACTTGTAATACTAATAATACAGTGACACGGATTCCCAAAGGGCTCTGTACTTGTACCAATTCTTTTCAACTTATATTCTGAAGGTATTGCTCATACTGACAGCAGCACTTCCTCTAATGCGGATGAACAAGGCACTGAAATCCATAGAAACTGCAGACAGGAAACTGAAAGGATAGTGACAGGCGATCATCGAGCCGTGTGGGACACAGTGCTACTAGATTTCTCACTCCGATTCTGGCGGTCTATCTGGCTTTGCGTTGCGATTCAATGTTAGCTTGTTTTCTACTCGGTTTCCAGATTTGTTGCCTGGTTCCTGTATTCGTTACGATGTCTGTCGACTTTTCTGACATCTGCAGTTTCCATTCCGTTCCAAACGTTTTTATATTTGACCTTACGTTATGGCCCATCCACATTTCACTGTGTATCTGCTTCCTGATCTCAGTCTCCAAATTCAACTTTCTCAGAACCTCTGCGGACTAACTGCTGCAGACAGAAGACGCCGGGCAAGCATCGGTAGATATCATAAGGCTGCTGTGACTGGAACAACAGAGCAGCCCTGACTACCGTAGCTGGAAGTTTATCTGCACAATACTAAGCAGGGAGCAATGGACAACCTCAGTTAACCTGCTCTGAGCGTCACTAGTAAAGGCACGGTTAAAAAGTGCTACAGAGCTCATAGCCACTAGCTCTTGATCAAGACACATGCGACTGCGACTGCCGCCTTCTATCTGAGAGATCACCACAGCGCACCGACAATACGCTAACTGCCTACGTCCCCAAACACTACCGCTTTTATCATGTGGTTAGGTAAAAGGATTAATCCCCCCTACTAAATAAATTATGGAGTCGTGTTTATGCACGGTTAGATCGGCCATAGGAAATATATATTTTTTACTCATATGTTATAAGCAAGAAAACAAAAGTAATTATCGTTGATCGACACCGCTGTTCTCATTCAACTTAATACACCATCATTTATGTTGGAAGTTGTGGCGGACTACATCGGGATCAACGGTAGCAAAGTCCTGCTTCCCTGCATTAGGGTTGGTGTATAGCACAGCGTAACGCTGATCTCAGGTGAGGGTAACCAGCAGCCTCACCACTGACCCTCACACCAGACTCAGGACAACAGTTTCCAGTATTGAAGGATGTTAAAAACTACCTCAGCTCTAAGCCATATCTCTCCATCTAAACACAGGCGGCATTAAGCTTTCTTACAAAAGTATAAAAAGGAACTGAACAGCCCAAAGCTTCCCATTTATGACTATTCAGCAAGTATTTTATCTGACGGGCTAAAATACTGAAACCAACTATACTACTGGCTATTAAACTTGCCACACCACGAAGATGACGTGCTACAGACGCAAAATTTAACCGACAGGAAGAAGATGCTGTTATATGCAAATGATTAGCTTTTCACAGCATTCACACAAGGTTGGCGCCGCTGGCGACACCTACAATGTGCTGACATGAGGAAAGTTTCCAACCGATTTCTCATACACAAACAGCAGTTGACCGGCGTTGCCTGGTGACACGCTGTTGTGATGCCTCTTGTAAGGAGGAGAAATACGTACCATCACGTTTCCGACTTTGATAAAGGTCGGATTGTAGCCTATCGCGATTGCGGTTTATCGTATCGCGACATTGCTGATCGCGTTGGTCGAGATCCAATGACTGTTAGCAGAATATGGAATCGGTGGGTTCAGGAGGGTAATACGGAACGCCGTGCTGGATCCCTACGGCCTCGTATCACTAGCAATCGAGATGACAGGCATCTTATCCGCGTGGCTGTAACGGATCGTGCAGCCAGTCTCGATCCCTGAGTCAACAGATGGGGACGTTTGCAAGACAACAACCATCTGCACGAACAGTTCGACGACGTTTGCAGCAGCATGGACTATCAGCTCGCCGACCATGGCTGCGGTTACCCTCGATGCTGCATCACAGACAGGAGCGCCTGCGTGGTGTACTCGATGACGAACCTGGGTGCACGAATGGCAAAACGTCATTTTTTCGGATGAATCCAGGTTCTGTTTACAGCATCATGATGGTCGCATTTGTGTTTGGCGACATCGCGGTGAACGCACATTGGAAGCGTGTATTCGTCATCGCCATACTGGCGTATCACCCGGTGTGATGGTATGGGGTGCCATTGGTTACACGTCTCGGTCACCTGTTGCTCACATTGATGGCACTTTGAACAGTGGACGTTACATTTCAGATGTGTTACGACCCGTGGCTGTACCATTCATTCGACCCCTGCGAAACCCTACATTTCAGCAGGATAATGCACGACCGCATGTTGCAAGTCACGTTTGGGCCTTTCTGGATGCAGAAAATGTTCGACTGCTGCCCTGGCGAGCACATTCTCCAGATCGCTCACCAACTGAAAACGGCTGGTCAATGTTGGCCGAGCAACTGGCTCGTCACAATACGCCAGTCACCACTCTTCATGAACTGTGGTATCGTGTTGAAGCTGCATGGGCAGCTGTACCTGTACACGCCATCGAAGCTCTGTTTGACTCAATGCCCAGGCGTATCAAGGCCGTTATTACGGCCAGAGGTGGTTGTTCTGGGTACTGATTTCTCAGGATCTATGCACGCAAATTACGTGATAGTGTAATCACATGTCAGTTCTAGTATATTTGTCCCATGGATACCCGTTTATCATCTGCATTTCTTCTTAGTGTAGCAATTTTAATGACCAGTAGTGTATAAAAACTACTGTAAAACATCTTGATGAAGCATTTGAAATAAATCATAAGCGGTAGTAAATACAGAACCTCCATGCACCACCATGAGTAGAAACTGACCTAAACCATCGCCGTAAAGCAACGGCTGTTGATTTTCCTCAACATATGAGCAAGACAGCGAATAGAATCCATGCGAACCATGAAGTACGGAAAACTTTGTTTTCAAGTGGATAAAAGTGTGTGAGCCATCATGCAGCTGTGGCGAAACACTATAAACTATTCAGCACATCGTGCAGGAGTTCCAATAACATAATATCCAGGCAGGACAGGGGACGTAATCACACTGACCACAGATTGTTTTGACTGGATACAGAACTTAACATATATATTAATTAATACTGTACCACGTAAGATATTTATACTCTTTTATCTGTTTTTCAACAGTGCAATCGTTTGTATCTGTGAAGTAATGCACGATGACGCCATGTTTTCTGCCATTGATATATTTCCGTATACTGATGTTAAAAGCAATCTACAGCGCAAGGAAATTACATATTTTTTACTACCAGAGCCGGTAGCTTTAAGTTATAAGACAATATTTTACTTAACACAAACCGAATGGTTAGAGTGAACTGCGCTAGCACTTGGCTAAAGTATCATTACTACTGTGAAATAAACTGTGGTTTTCCTGATAAAATCTCTGTATGTGCATCATTTGAGACATTGCAATAACACTTAATATATGTCCTATATCTCCTTACAGCTCTTCTCATTTTTGGTATCATTTTTAAACAATTTCATACGTGTATAAAGGAAACACTGCATTACCTAAAAAATTCGTAGTAATCATGTTTGTGCAATTGAAAACCACCAGTGAAGACCATATTCCTTTACACCGCACTCAGTGTGAACAGTTACGCAGTAACAAATAATCACACATATTTGAGTCATGAGCATATTTTCCAGGAGCACGAGTAATCTAACGTGTAGTGTTTAACGGAAATATATGACCATATTTTTCAAATGGACTTGGCTATCAATACGAAATCAAAGAGGATAATGGAGGAATAGATCTAAAATGAACAAAGATATAGGATCGGGAAAGCTGCCAGGAGGAGCACAGTGAACAGATCATAGCCACACTAAGACACGACCTACTACAGTAGTTTACGTACTAATAACTTCGTATATAGTGAAGAGCTTGAAAGAAGTTACGTTCCAATAAAAATATTATTCAGTACATCAAGTAAAACAGGAATATTAATGCGATCGTGGGAGAAGGACTGAAATGAGATAGTGAAAATGAAAGCTAATTCGTAAAATTTCTCCCAGAATACGATTTTAATCATTCCTAACGGTTTCATAATGGTGAAATAAAATTGTGTACATGAAAAAGACAAGGAGATATTGGCTTTAGATAACTATGTTTTAGATAGATAATATAATCGTAAGACATAAATTTAGAAATTACATTTTAAACTGCAGAACGTTTGCAGGATCAAATGTGAATTCTGCGAAACATTCATTAGTTATTTAATGCACATTGAAGTTGAAGAACAGCGGAAATGGAGAAAAACGGTGTATGGAACCTCGATAAGTTAAAAGAACTAGAGGTAATGGCCTGGACAGGCTACACTAGCATGCAGAACTACGTCAAAACAGTCTTAGGACTGAAGACCATAATAACAACAAAATCTGGTATCAGTTTCATTGGGTGGTAGTCATACTTCAATGTAAATATGTCCTAAGGATAGCATGTTCCATTTACACTGTGCTTCAGAGAAATATCCATTGATTTCTTCGAGTGATGATAGAATTTTTACTTTAATTTCTTTATCGGGTGATCATATTTGTTATGTAAAGAATACTGTACTATCATTATTCGACATCATCCAAGCTTCTTTATCAATCATCTTGAAACATATGTCACATAAAGTAATTTCATACGTTTCATTGGGAATAAAATGGAGTTATGCTCATAAATCCGGATTTCAGTTTTATTCGTATTGATTTTTTGTTTCCTCCTCCTTTTTTTAAAGCGATATTGTAGGGTATACAATTATATATGTACAGCTGTAAAGTTGGTACTGCAGCTGGCGTAGAGATTACCTGTCCCATGCTCCCACGCTAGACACTATGATGCTAATAAGGCGTGATGACCAATGAAGAAATTTGTGTTGCTGCTTTTTGTACTAAAGAGAACTGACAGTGGTGGTGAAGTGGGCAATGAACGTAGCGTTTCAGAGAAATAATGCGTAAAGCGGGGGCACATCTGGAAAAACTAGTGGTTTACCTAGAACGTCATCCAGAAACAACTGCAGCCGCACAGATTTTAGTGAAACGTCTATGCGATCATGCTGCACTCGCATGCCACACTAGTCTGAAACAAAAGAAACTGGCATACAATTTCTGTCAATAAGTGTAACTTCAATAAATACACACGTCAGGTGTGAGGGTTGGGTTGGGTTGTTTGGTGGAGGAGAGCAAACAGCGAGGTCATCGGTCTCATTGGATTAGGGAAGGACGGGGAAGGAAGTTGTCGTGCCCTTTCAAAGGATCCATCCCGGCATTTGCATGGAGAATTTAGGGAAATCGCGGAAAACCTAAATCAGGATGGCTGGACGCGGGATTGAACCGTCGTCCTCCCGTCAGGTGTGAAAAACGTGTTTCTTGTTAGTGCCAAAATAAAAAATCTGTTCTTTGTAGTATATTTCTTCATTTAGTACTACGTTTCCAGACTGTCTGAATTTTCTACAATCCTTGGTACATCCAGTGCCACATAATGAAATTTTCACTGTGCAGATTAAAACTGTGTGCCGGACCGAGAATCAAACTCGGGACCTTTGCCTTTCACGGGCGAGTGCTCTACCAGCAGTCCATTGCGGAATGATGTCTCTTACCCCCATACTGGACGCAACTGTGGAGCTATTTGGATCTGAGAACGCAGACAAGGTCACAGTTCACTATTTTCTCTAAGTTCTTACTGAGGGCAGCATTGTCATGGCTATCCATCCAAGTGCAGCTCCTTCCAGGTTTGCGGAGTTTGATTAGGATGGCATCTCCGCACTAGTCTGGTAATAGTTGTGTCTCCCCTGACGAGGAGGATTTGTTTCATCACCCTGAGCCTAGTCCAGCACATACACGGAGAAGGAGCAGCAGTAAATACTGTCATCGTTGGTAATAAAGTCCCAGCCGCTCCTTTCAGCGATGCTTCTGCGCTGCTAGGAAACAGGATGGTTGCCACTTTGGAGAAGTATTCCCCCGCTTTCTGCGTAAGTTCCCGTCGGTTCGTCTAGAAACCGAAGTTTCGCGTTAAACAGTTATCTGTGTAGCTCCTGTAGTACCAAGTTCTCAACAGCTAGCTGAAATCTGAACTTGTACAGAACCGTGCACCTGCCTATGACTGCAAAGCGACACTGCTCAAACACTTAGGAAAAGATGTATCAGCGGTTTGGTGGTTTATTAATAAGATCCACCCGCTTCTGGAAGGCTTTTATATAACAGAGATATCGTACCTTGTAATGGCTGTTGGTTTCACGGTCAAGGCTATATCACTTCAAATGATCGAAGCTAGATTTTACGTGTCATTGTTTGAATGGTGTCCTGTGAGTACCTCAATTTGAGGGAAAACCACTCCGACCAGAGGCAACTGCTCCGAGCAACAAAGTGTCCAAGTCAGGCTTTCACATAGACCATTGCTGATTTGAACAGAGGGTGGGTATGTCACAGTCCTTGAAATCGCTCTCCAATTTAATGTGTTATAACACTGACTGGTGAACAACCATCAGTACCCAAAATCTTGCTGTTTGGTAGAGAAGTCATCTCTTGTTCGGTCCACCTTACTGAGCACATGTCACTGGTCACAGAGGCAGAGGGACTCCACCACTGAACACTCGGAGGATGTAAAAATGTCACCTGGACTGATACTTCATGGTACAGGTAGGTAAAAGGAACAAGTACGGTGAAAACTTCATGAAGTGGCGATTCCTTTTGTTAAGCGAGTGCGGTTCAGGCATGTGTATTCATATGGAGGGTAAGCGTCTCTCGCATTTCATAGGTATATTGGTACGTTTTTATTATATTTTGTCACGTTGCTATACCTGTGCACGGCGCATTACGAAATCAGACTTGCGTGGTACATTTGTATATTCACTAATGTCCAGCCACAGAACAACATAGTTTCCATCGGACACTCACCTTTAGACGGTATTTAAGACCACGAACACCCACTTTCATGCTGCAGCAGGCCGTACCTGAAAGTTATAACTACACTCCTGGAAATTGAAATAAGAACACCGTGAATTCATTGTCCCAGGAAGGGGAAACTTTATTGACACATTCCTAGGGTCAGATACATCACATGATCACACTGACAGAACCACAGGCACATAGACACAGGCAACAGAGCATGCACAATGTCGGCACTAGTACAGTGTATATCCACCTTTCGCAGCAATGCAGGCTGCTATTCTCCCATGGAGACGATCGTAGAGATGCTGGATGTAGTCCTGTGGAACGGCTTGCCATGCCATTTCCACCTGGCGCCTCAGTTGGACCAGCGTTCGTGCTGGACGTGCAGACCGCGTGAGACGACGCTTCATCCAGTCCCAAACATGCTCAATGGGGGACAGATCCGGAGATCTTGCTGGCCAGGGTAGTTGACTTACACCTTCTAGAGCACGTTGGGTGGCACGGGATACATGCGGACGTGCATTGTCCTGTTGGAACAGCACGTTCCCTTGCCGGTCTAGGAATGGTAGAACGATGGGTTCGATGACAGTTTGGATGTACCGTGCACTATTCACTGTCCCCTCGACGATCACCAGTGGTGTACGGCCAGTGTAGGAGATCGCTCCCCACACCACGACGCCGGGTGTTGGCCCTGTGTGCCTCGGTCGTATGCAGTCCTGATTGTGGCGCTCACCTGCACGGCGCCAAACACGCATACGACCATCATTGGTACCAAGGCAGAAGCGACTCTCATCGCTGAAGACGACACGTCTCCATTCGTCCCTCCATTCACGCCTGTCGCGACACCACTGGAGGCGGGCTGCACGATGTTGGGGCGTGAGCGGAAGACGGCCTAACGGTGTGCGGGACCGTAGCCCAGCTTCATGGAAACGGTTGCGAATGGTCCTCGCCGATACCCCAGGAGCAACAGTGTCCCTAATTTGCTGGGAAGTGGCGGTGCGGTCCCCTACGGCACTGCGTAGGATCCTACGGTCTTGGCGTGCATCCGTGCGTCGCTGCGGTCCGGTCCCAGGTCGACGGGCACGTGCACCTTCCGCCGACCACTGGCGACAACATTGATGTACTGTGGAGACCTCACGCCCCACATGTTGAGCAATTCGGCGGTACGTCCACCCGGCCTCCTGCATGCCCACTATACGCCCTCGCTCAAAGTCCGTCAACTGCACATACGGTTCACGTCCACGCTGTCACGGCATGCTACCAGTGTTAAAGACTGCGATGGAGCTCCGTATGCCACGGCAAACTGGCTGACACTGACGGCGGCGGTGCACAAATGCTGCGCAGCTAGCGCCATTCGACGGCCAACACCGCGGTTCCTGGTGTGTCCGCTGTGCCGTGCGTGTGATCATTGCTTGTACAGCCCTCTCGCAGTGTCCGGAGCAAGTATGGTGGGTCTGACACACCGGTGTCAATGTGTTCTTTTTTCCATTTCCAGGAGTGTACATAGGTAGCAGGGGAAGTTACGAATAAAGTAGCACAGACTTGAAAATACATTCTTGTATATTCTGAAAATATATCAATAAAAATGACCAATTACACTTTACATTTGATAACTGTTAATCGTACTTTTCTAGTCAGAGCTAATTATTGATTGTACATTATTGTTAAAGTAACTTCAGAATATGTTTGCGAGGTATAGGTATCGACGTAGCACTGTCCATAAACGCGTTTATAGACAAAGAGCATAGTTCATTTTACTAAACTTACTAAGCTTTCTCAATGATAGCGCCACAAATGTGTTGACAATAATTTATGTTTGCCTGTACATGAACGCTATGGATATTATCACTTTCCATTTGTCATAAAATACGATACACTAATGTCGCCCGAAGCTTCGCAATATAAAAACTGCGCTGCAATAAAGTATTAATGGAAACATCACCATTTTCAGCGAAACGCGATTTACATTACGATACAGCAGCCCAGTTGCTCATGTAGTTTCCGAAACATGCTGACTGCCTCTTATTCGTCCTGGCGACAATGACCAACTCAAACCACAATTTCTCAAGTGAAACTATGTGGGCTCTGCAAAGACGCTGCGAGAAGATATCTTAGTAGGAGCCAGATCACGCGAAACTATCTGCAGAGAGCCCACAGAGAGACTCGCAGGAACCGCGCCGCCAACGCCCTCTCGGCCGCCAGTATTTAGCTCACCGCCGCAGACCGGAGTTAGGCAGTCAGTCATCCAGTGAGTCATCGAGTCATCAGTCGCAGTCCAGTCGTAGACAATTGCAGGCAGCACATAACGACCAGAGTAGTGTACATAGCAGACTGGCACATACTGGCAGTGGGCCTAACGTGGACCATTATGGAACAGCTTGAACCACAACAACTAGATTCAGTGGCATTCTTATTCTTAGGAATAAAGGACCCAGTTAATAGATGATTGCAGTTCTACATCTACATCTACATCCATACTCCGGAAGCCACCTGACGGTGTGTGGCGGAGCGTACCTTAAGTACCTCTATCGGTTCTCCCTTCTATTCCACTCTCGTATTGTTCGTGGAAAGAAGAATTGTCGGTACGCCTCTGTGTGGGCTGTAATCTCACTGATTTTATTCTCCTGGTCTCTTCGCGAGATATACGTAGGAGGGAGCAATTTACTGCTTGACTCCTCGGTGAGGGTATGTTCTCGTAACTTCAACAAAAGCCCGTACCGAGCTACTGAGCGTCTCTCCTGCAGAGTCTTCCACTGGAGTTTATCTGTCATCTCCGGAACACTTTCGCGATTACTGAATGATCCTGTAACGAAGCGCGCTGCTCTCCGTTGGATCTTCTCTAACTCTTCTATCAACCCTATCTGGTACGGATCCCACACTGCTGAGCAGTATTCAAGCAGTGGGCGGACAAGCGTACTGTAACCTACTTCCTTTGTTTTCGGATTGCATTTCCTTACGATTCTTCCAATGAATCTCAGTCTGGCATCTGCTTTACCGACAATCAACTTTTTATGATCATTCCATTTTAAATCACTCCAAATGCGTACTCCCAGATAATTTATGGAATTAACTAGTTCCAGTTGCTGACCTGCTATATTGTAGCTAAATGATATGGGATCTTTCTTTGTATCTATTCGCAGCACATTACACTTGTCGACATTGAGATTCAATTGCCATTCCGTGCACCATGCGTCAATTCGCTGCAGATCCTCCTGCATTTCAGTACAATTTTCCATTGTTACAACCTCTCGATATACCACAGCATCATCCGCGAAAAGCCTCAGTGAACTTCCGATGTCATCCACAAGGTCACTTATGTAATAGTGAATAGCAACGGTCCTATGACACTACCCTGCGGCACACCTGAAATCACTCTTACTTCGGAAGACTTCTCTCCATTGAGAATGACATGCTGCGCTCTGTTATCTAGGAACTGTTCAATCCAATCACACAATTGGTGTGATAGTCCATATGCTCTTACTTTGTTCATTAAACGACTGTGGGGAACTGTATCGAACGCCTTGTGGAAGTCAAGAAACACGGCATCTACCTGGGAACCCGTGTCTATAGCCCTCTGAGTCTCGTGGACGAATAGCGCAAGCTGTGTTTCACACGATCGTCTTTTTCGAAACCCATGCTGATTCCTACAGAGTAGATTTCTAGTTTCCAGAAAAGTCATTATATTCGAACATGTTACAGAAAGAGGATACTGGCCACCACACAACACCCTCTCCTTGATTCAAATGGTACAAGCCTACAATGACAACGAGACGACACAAAATATCTCCGTGAGTTGAGATGCGGTGTGGGTTGAGCGGTCATTGATGGAATGGTTCCACTGTGTTTCCGATTTGTTGAAATGTCTACACCAGTATGTATCCCTATTGCAACTGAGAGAAAAAAAAAACTACTAGCTCTCTGTAGCTCAGTTGATCACGAGCGCATTTATGTCGCACTTGCACTAACCGTCTGTTTCTGAAGAGAGGATCTCTTTTACGCGGTAGTAACAGTGATGAAATAGTAAATTTGCTCTCCAGTAATATCGCTCGTGGCGAGCTGCGATTCCACGACATCGATCACGGTAGAGGAGCACATGATGCAGGTGGGTTATTAGCCACGCCAATGGAGTCCGCGTGGTGTTGCAGGTCGCCGGAGCCCTCGGCTGTCCACCAGACTGTCCGGAGCGGCAGGAACAGAGGACAGAGGACAGAGGACAGAGGCCGGCAGCAGAGCGCGTGGGTTGCGGCCAATGTGTCTGCAGCTGACGGCCGGCGGGCCGAATTGCTTTGCAGGCAGCCGGTGCGGCTCCTGTGCCTCTATTGTGGCAGCTTACGCCCAGTCAAACGAGAAATTCGCATTACTATTGATTAAGTCGTCCTGTCAGAGTAATTATCCAATACAGAATGAGATTTTCATTCTTCGTAATTATCCATTGTATCTTATAATAAATAAGGACATTTTTCACATTAGAAAGTTATTTCTGAACTATCACTAGTCTGCTAATATTTCCCTTGTTTTTGCACTCTTACATCGTAGCATTTCTGAAAGTGTTCGCCGATAGTAGATGCTGTTCACCAGGGCGGAAGGAATGGTCCGATGCACGAGATATATGTCATTTTTGCTCAGCAATAGACTCATAAAAATAAATAATAGCCAACACCAGAAAGATGTTAGAGATTACTTTGGAGCGCTATAGATAGTCTATACTTGGTTTCACGCCTTTGTAAGGCCGTCCGCTGCTCACCATGCTTGTGGCAGTGAAGCGCCATTGCGAGAATTCGAAATATTTTGTGCACATCCCGCAAGAAAGTTTTGGAAGTAATGGTGAAAAGGTGAGTTATATGTAAAAATTTGTACTGACATAGATTATTGTGCAGAAATGTATAGTCTGTCTCCACAGCTTGTAGTAATATTCAGATTCCAGTGCATAGACTCCTTTCGCGAATGAAGTCGCAGTGGTACGTAAAAAGAAAGGATAAGGAGATATAGCAAGAAGAGCCCGCCACAATCGAGCAGCAGGGTCTCCCCATTTTCCATCTACATACGTACTCCACGAGCGGCCGTACAGTGCCTGTCGGAGGGTACGCTGCACCACTAATTGACATTTCCTTTTCTGTTCCACTCCCAAATAGACCGAGGGAAAAACGACTGTCTATAAGCCTCTGTACGAGCCCAAAATTCCCATATCTCCGTGGTCTTTGCTCGTAAAGTATCTGGGTGGCAGTAGAATAGTTCTGTAGCCAGCTTTAAATACCGTTTCTCCAGATTTTCTCTATAGTGTTCCTCGAAAGGAACGGCACCTTCCCTCCAGGGATCCTTACTTGAGCTCACGAAGCAGCTTAGCCATCTACTAGACCACTCACAGTATCAGAGTATTCACGGCAAATGCGTCTGTCGCTGCCCGATGGTTTTTCCACCTCCTTACCACTCCATAGAGTAAATCCTCGTGACTGGCCACTTTTTAATTGCTAATAAAAATCTTTCGGTATTCGTGTACATGTTTCCGAATTTTTAATGTTTTAGCAACGGGCCATGTTCCTTGCAATTCTCCTGTTTAGGTCCACTCGATTGCGGGTATTTCATAGTGGTAAGAAATTCACCTGCTGCTGCTGCTGCATATTGTACAGGCTATCTGTTACAGCTCCCCACAGTCGTTGCGTCTCTACACAGTCCTATGTGGCAGATCAGCACAGTTTCTTTGTGAGTTCTGCTGAAATTCTCTCAACAGTAGCTAAACGCAGAAGATATTCATTCTTAAATACACTACAACTCTCTGATCGTTACCTGCACGCTACAATACTGTAGTGCAGTACTATCACCAGTGGAAACGTATCACGTATGAGAATTTTAGTTTTACTTTAATCTCTGCTGGAATATGGATTTATGCATGTTCTTCCAGCTGTGAAACAAGATGAAAATTTGGAGGAAAAAAAGGGGGGGGGGGCAGCATGATGGACAAGGTTTCAAGGTTTATATCACGACTTTTACGATACTATTACGAAAACAAATTTCAGTGAAGCCGCGAAAATTACATCAGGAAAACAGCTGAAAAAAGATAACTATGGGAAGTAAAGAGATGCAACAAAATGAGCAGGAAGATTGAGAACATTGAAATGGATTACTTAACCGAAATGACTACAAAACACCAAGTAAGATAGAAAAATACTTAGTTAATAAAAGACGTTGAAGGGAGTGTTATCGAATCCCCAGACCGTGGAAATGTTCCGTCTGCCTTCAGCTCTTATCGATGTGAGGAGTCGTCAGGAATGACTTGTGATTCAGATTCCACGTTAAACTGTGGGTCAGCTTTCCCCAGTTGCATGTCGATTAAGGACACGAAACTAGCCTGAAGTGGCCTGCAATGGAAATACTTGTATCCGACCATTGGAGCACAAGAAATAAAGTAAAAGAGTGGAGAGAAGTATACGACATGTGAATGCTAGTCCACAAATAGAAAGAAAAGAAGTTATGAACAAAGACACAAGTTTTAATAGAATATATAGTCATTTCGATTTTGAAGGAGAGACTTAGTAGACTATCAGTGGCGATACGCGAACTGAGTCTGCCGACAACCTACGAATAATACTGGAAGCAATATGACACGCAATGAATAGTCTAAAAATAAGAAAGTCCCTGCTCCAGATGCTGTTTTCTTTTTTTCATTTGTGGTATCTTCCTATGGGACCAAACTGAGGCCATCGGTTCCTAGGCTTACACACTGCTTAATATAACTTAAACTAACTTACGCTAGGATCGACACGCACACACACACACACACACACACATGCCCGAGGGAGGACTCGAACCTCCGACGGGGGGAGCCACGTGAATCATGGCAAGAACCCTAAGACCGCCAGTTGCTGTAACATCAGATGTGATTAAAGCGCAGCTCAAAGTAATGTGTTCTGAACTAAAAATTTCGTAAAAAGGCATGAGGACTAAGACACTATTTTCTCTTACATGATTCGTCTATGCAATGAAAGGATATAAATATTACATAATAGACTAGCACTCAGTCAGTCTGTTCTGACAAATGTTTACATTATTAGGAGCCACTGCGATTTATAATTGTCTAAATGATAACACATCTACCATTTGACTGCGACAGATCTCCAAATCAGCCGTCTTATAATGTTTTCCTCAATTTAACTTTATTTTCCAAATACTTAGCACCTCACACTTTCGGTGTGTTTAGTAAACCGTGCCGGAATAAAGAGCGAGGAGCCGAGTGTGCATTTATCAGCCACAGTTTCACACATTTCTGCAACTACGTCTGTCTTGCAGCTGGTTTACACCTTAAGTATATGTGATTCCTCTACCTTCCACACGCTTCTGTATGATATTTTAATGTTGTACCCCTACGTTACTTTCGAATTCCTCCCCTCTTTGAGTGACCGAATGCGTCTGTGTATTGCGTTTTAAAAGTGTTTCGCTGTGGGCGTAGTTTGCGCCTGCTGTTGTAGTAGTTTAGCTAACTCTTGTGTAGGCTTGGTCAAAGCGCTATTGTGTTTAAATTGGATGGTACAGAAGGATTTTCTTTGACCACTTCTCCTACTTGTGTAGAGATCAGTTTGGTTAGCAAGCTAGGCACTCGTCCATGCGGTCTTGTTGAGCTAGATTGCTCGTGAGAACTTGCCTATAGTAGCTTTAGTTTGGTGATTGGGATTGTGTAAGTTTCAGTCGAGCTATAGTATTAATCCATTTCTTTTACAGCCTTAGATCTTGGTAAACATGTGGAACAGTTTATGCAACATACAGAGTGATAACATTTCTGCTCTTACTCGATTTTTGTAGGTAGTTGCTTTGTTAAGCCAACTTAGGATCCTGAATGTGTGATGGACGAACTGTATTTGCGTTTGTGGCCTTACAATTCTTCCTTTTGCATTAGTTTCACTTCATTTCGTTATTTCTGTCTATTTCGTATATGTGCTTTCGTCTGTCCCATTCCATGTGTACGTGTAAGGTGTAGAGAGTCCTCATTTCTCTGACTCTGTTTTCTTCTGTTGTTACATTCTTGTAATTTTCTTATGTGGATTCTTTTCCTCGCGTGTGAGCTCTGTGTGATTGTATCACCACATGTGGCTAGTCCATGCCTGAGGATATGATTATTTCAGTTTTACAGTGTTTTTTTTTTTTTTACGTTTGCAGATTCTTGTGTTAGTTTTATTACTTCAAAAATTATGGGATTTTCACGGTTTATTGTGCATGTTAACCTGTTCCGCTACTAGACGCCTGGATGAAACCGACCTTGTGTTCATTATTGATGCATTAGGCCAGTGGGAGCATCACCTTTTTGTCAGCTATTTGCGATTATGATTTATGTTTTAATTATTGTGTTTCATTTTCTTTTCTCTGCGTGATTCTAGTCAGAAAATGAAAGTGTGCGTGTGACACCTGTCGACGAAACTATTTCTTTTTTACAAATTATAAATTGTTCATCAGCTTCTGAGAGAAAGTATTTTGTTAATTTCTGTACTCACCTGCTCAGTAAATCGGGTGCCAGAAGCCCATTATTCTCTGATGAAGCTGTTCCGTACTTTGTCTCTAAAATTTTCGAGTTAGTAAATATTCAACCCAATTTTAACTGAGTTTCTGGTTTACTCCTCGTAAATCATACGACACATTTTCATCTGTGTTTCCTAGAGTTCATCCTAGGCCGTTTTCCTTGGCATGAATGAGTATAGGCCCATTCATTTCTTGTGTTAAGTAGAAGACTGTTTCTCTTGCCGATCATAGAGGCAGATTGTTTATCTGATTAGTAATACCCTTAAGATATTAGTCACCTACTTTGAGCCTTCCATACGTCCAAAAGAAACAGTTCTTTTGCGTATGCACTGTCCCTTGCTGAAGGCGTACCACTAGCTCAGTACTGTGACCCCTCTTCCGGGGGCCTCCCAGCGCCAGCGGCCCAGGACGAGTGCAACGTGTAGCGGGTAGGCTGGTGGATGCCCTCGCCGCACTTAAGAGTGGACACCTCGCGTAGGACCTGGGGGACATTGAGAAGCTGTGGAGGTAACCGGGAACTCCTGCCGGGACTGTGAAATTGCATTGACACAAAAGTGTCAATAACGCTCACGTAGAGGCGTGTGAATCTTGTAGCTTGCAGCAGCCTTTTTTAGCTGCTTGAAACAAGCGGGAACGTGTCAAGAGTTCAAGCACCTCACAGGCACTGCGATGGAGCGTAGAAACAAAGTACCGAGAATTCGCACAGCGGGGTGTGCGAAGCTAAGATCGGTGGAAGAAGTCAGCCTGATTAAAGGTATGTTTCTGGAGAATAACGAGGTTGCTTATAGATCACGAACGCCAGCAGATTCTGAGACAAAGCACAAACATGAACCTGTCCAGGTGCCACGCATATATAGCCGTTACAAAGAAGGATTGTGTGGCTGCTTTCACAGCCACTAAGGAATGCAGAAAAACATCGGAACAATTAGCGACCAAAGCTGGGAACAGCCTTGATCTTGTAAACGTGAGAAAGACCCCAATTCCCGAATCACCCACCAACCCACATACGATAACTATATAAACCACGTGCATTAAGATCCAGTTCGCACCTTGTGTGTCGTAACCTTTCTCTGACGATCGTCCGGCTTGTCTTCTGTAACATATTCTTCATTCCAAGCGAGTTAATATGATGTCTAACCACAGCAAACTTAGGCACAATCTCCTTATCGCGACCGCGTTGCTGAAATGCCAAATTACTCCGCAACTGAGCATATCTGCCGCGCAGCTTCTCCAGTTGACGAACCTGGCGTGCGGTGTCCTCCCCGAGAGGAAAGTAATATGGGAACGAAGTTTTTCGCGACGGCACTTATATATAAAGACAAGCTGGGCGAACGTCAGAGAAAGGTTACGACACACAAGGTACGAACTGCATCTTAATGCACGGAGTTTATATAGTTGCCATCTTTTGTTATCTACAGTTCTCTCGCCGTTTGACTGGGAGTGGGTCGATATGACGACAGCTGCTCGTCAAAGAGCTCATATTAGCAATACATCGGCTAGACAAGTAAACAAATTTGAGCGTCTTGCAGCTGTGCAAAGATCGGAGTCATCGTACGAAACAGCACGCACTGTCGTCAACCTGTCGGGCAAGAACCTGGACAAAGGAGCCATATCGGCCCTTAATAAAGGTTTGAATTTTGCTCCTACACCACGTAGTATACCCATCGTGGATCTCATCAGTGGAGTAGAACAGGCGGTGCGGCATCTTGCACAGGACGACGCCGACGAAGTGAGACTTGTTACCAGTCGCTTTTTGGCCTCAGCTAAGCCTCCCAGGTCTAATATCAGTGGAGCGGAGAGGGGGGGGAGGGGCTCCGTTTACTTCGGAAGGATGGAGATCTTGTCATATTACCAGCTGACAAAGGAAATGCCACCGTGGTCCTTAATACTACCGAATATCATAGTAAAATGACATCACTGTTGGAGGACAGTACGTATAAATGTCTTAAACGGGACCCAACTTCGACGCGCAGCAGAGAGTCCATGAAGTTACTGAAGAATTCCGGGCTGCCAGACGATGTTACAGAAAATCTCAGAGTCCGAGATGCTAGAGCGCCCAGGTTGTGCCGACTGCAGAAGATCCACGAGGACAATGTTCCCATGAGACCTGTTGTCAGTGCAATTGCTTCTGCTACTTATAAGCTGGCCAAATACCTAACGAAGTTGACGACTCCTATAGTCGGCCGGTGTGAACATCACATCAAAAACTCCCAGGTGTTCATTGAGCAAATCAGACAAATTAGAGTTGGTCCAAATGACATTTTAGTCAGCCTGGATGTGGTATCGCTGTTCACAAAAGTTCCTGTGGAGTACACTTTCAAAATGCTGGCGGATCTTTTTTCTCCTGAAACTATAAAGTTGTTCCGGCATGTGATGACGACCACCTACTTCTTGTACGGTAACAAATTTTATGAAATGACAGACGGTGTGGCGATGGGCTCTCCGTTGTCTCCATTCTTGGCTAACTTTTCTATGGAGAATTTTGAGGAACGTGCATTAAATTCGACTCCCCTCCGTCAATCCTTATTTTATCGTTACGGTCACGATACATTTATGATCTGGCCACACGTCGCAGAAGCTCTCGAACAATTCATGCAACACATGAACAGCACACACTTCATTGTCGAGATGGAGAAGGAAGGGAGACTGCCTTTCTCAGACGTTTTAGTACAACGACAGGCGGACGGGCGTCTTGGCCACTCTGTATGCCGTAAGCCGACGCATACCGATTTATACCTGAATGCACAGAGTTTCCATCATCCTGCTCAGAAGAGAGCCGTTTTGAACACGTTGGTATATAGAGCAAAAACTGTTTCTGACGAGGACCACTTAAGGTCCGAGATTAACCATCTGAAGAACGTGTTCCGAAAGAATGGCTATGGTGCATGCGATATAAAGGCAGCGTTCTCCAAAAGAAGGAAACGTGAAAACGCTACACACTCACAGCATGTAACACCGATTGCGGTTCTTCCTTGTTGTGGCGCGATTTCCAGCAAAACAGGGAGAGTTCTGCGTAGACGAGGTATAAAACCCGGAGTTTAAAATATACCCTGTTAGTCTGGAAGCAATTATACAGGTCAGACGATTCGTACCGTTTCCGACCGCTGTGCAGAACACCAAAGCTATATTAAAAATAGAGAACTGGAGAAATCAGCAATTGCGGAGTACAGCCTCACGAACAAACATAAAATATTGTTCGATGAAACTAAAATTCTGTCCCATGCCTCCACGTACTGGGATTCTGTTATTAAGGAGGCTGTTGAAATAAGAATGAGCCAAAAGAACTTTAACCGCGATAGCGGATACCATCTGAGCTGTCCATGGAAACGAGCGCTTGATGCAGAGAAGCAACAGAGGCGTTTCTTCCAAGGTTTGCGTTCCAACGGAAGCGGTGGCGCCCCCGGCGCATACAGTGACACCGTCTGCGACAGCAGCACGTAATCGACGACCGATCAGAAGCCGACCAATCAGAAGCCGTCCACGGGCTATAAAGAGGCTACCACAGCAGCAGTGAAGACAGTCAGTCGCTCCTGACGATGACGATGGAGGTAATCGTGGAAATCTGGAGATTTTATCCAGAACTGACGCGGCAAGAATACCGAGAATGTTTTATAAATAAACGCTAATATTTCATATTTCAATCATCTAAGCAATCTGTTCCACTCTCTTAATCCCATAACCGTTTTCTGTTTAATCTACCTTGATTATTGATGTCACTTAATCATTGCCGTCCAACGTGGGGGCAATATAATTAGTAATCTATGGGTCATTTTATGCCATATAACAAAGAATCTTCAATTCTCTACATTTTGGCACATAAGGTGGGGCTTCACTTTGATTTCTCACGTTTTCGCTAATGTGAGACTTGTAAATATTAAGAGACAACTCAGGAAGAATAAACTTCCCATTTCTTTATTAGAATATGTTGACTTCCCTGTGTGTGACGTAAGACGCACGGACGGTGTGTCTGTGTGCGTTGAATGCGGTGCAGGTACAGTGTGAAGCAACAAAGCGGTAGCTTGTGTATTTTGATTCGGTTCCCACAGCGTTCCCCGTATTTTGTGAAGTAGTTTTGGAACGTGTAGTTGGTTTTTGTGAATATTCTGTTCCACGTTTTCAGTGATATGTTTCCGGATATCAGCGTTGCCATCAGCGACGTATTGTCTGTGTCAGTTCGTTCTGTGGAGTGCCTTAGGTGTGTGGTCACTTTCTTCTACACAACTGAGGTCTGGGAGCTGATAAATACAGAAAGAGGCAAGTCAGTGAAGGAGAGTTCGGTGACGAGTGACGAAATACAAGGCATGTCTGTGCGGATTTCGCAAAATCAGAGTACCCAGGAAACTGTCAGGCCAATTCAGGAAATTTGTGGGAGAAAGCGGAAACGCCAAGCACATTTGTGGAGGGGGGTGGGGGGGTGGGGGGTACGAATTCAGACGACACTACAAACCGACAGGCCAAGTGAGGAAAGTTCGAGAGGATGAGCGAGGAAACACGAGGCACGTCTGCCGCGGATACGCTAGGTGAATGTCCACTGGAGGGAATTCTCGCGAGATTAGAAAACCACGCATCTCAGTTAACCACCACAATTTGAAAGATCGGAAACCGATCCAAAATTTTGTAATCAGAAGATTGATGAGCAAATCGCTGAACTTTGGCGTGTATTAGGAAAGGAAACCAAAGATATAAAAACGGAGATCGCCAATAGCCCTGGCGAAGTGAGAAAAGCGTGTGAAACGAAGATTTACAACCTAGAAACGCGGGTTAGCACAAACATGACTGACATCTCCGTTGGAATCCTGCCTCGGACATCGATGTGTGTGATTTCCTTAGGTTAGTTAGGTTTAAGTAGTTCTAAGTTCTAGGGGACTGATGACCTCAGATGCTGAGTCCCATAGTGCTCAGAGCCATCTGAACCATTTTTTGACAACTCCGTGCGCTTAGATGAGGAAAGCAAAAGTCTAAGGAAACACAAACTAGAGTGTCAGTCTCCGACCAAGACGTGTCTACAATGCGACGAGATACGTTCTTGCAACCGGAGATCACGCCAACAAATTTACAGACCGCAATTCCGATACACGGGGTGTACATACCACTGTGTAAGTCCAGTGGAATGCGCAGTACCCACCAGAAGTAATACCTAAAGAATTAAGACGCGGATCTGCACGCGAATAGAGTGGCGGAATGTAGTACTTTACTTTTTGCCGGCAAACGCTCGAGCAGGACGACGCTGCCTGGTTTGACGTAACAATGCATAACATATGCATAGAGTATGAAGAAGAGCAGATAGAAGAGGTTGACAGTCTTAAATTCCTGGGGTTACAACTTGATAATAAACTCAGTTGGGAGCAGAACACCACAGAACTGCAGAAACGCCTTAACAAATCTGTATTTGCAATTCGAGTGTTGGCAGACATAGGCGGCATAAAAATGAAAAAGCTTGCATACTTTGCCTACTTTCATTCCATAATGTCATATGGTATAATATTTTTGGGTAACTCTTCAAGTCAAACAAAAGTTTTCAGAGTCCAAAAGCGTGTAATACGTATTATTTGTGGAGTAAATTCACGGACGTCCTGCTGAAACCTCTTCAAAGAACTGGGTATACTAACTACTGCCTCTCTATATTTACTCATTAATGAAATTTGTCCTAAATAATATATCTCTTTTTCCAGCAAACAGCTCAGTTCACACATACAATACCAGGAACAAAAATGATCTGAACAAGGACTTAAAAGCACTTACTTTAGTTCAAAAAGGGGTCCACTACTCAGGAACACTCATCTTCAATGATTTGCCAGCAAACATAAAAAATTTAGTTACAAATAAAGATCAGTTTAAAAGGAGCCTGAAAGACTTACTAGTGGCCAACTCCTCCTACTCCATTGACGAATTTTTTAATAGAAACAAATGATGTATTGTATATATTCATACTATTAGTATTGTTATTTCATCTTGAAAAAAAAATTTAAAAAAATTGACATGTTCCACATCCACGAGGATCTCCTCAGCACGGATCTATGGAACGAAAAACTAATCTAATCATCTAATCTCTAATCTAATCGGCGATAACAGTGTCGCGACGTACGGGAGTCTGGCCACTGAGGTGTATATGCAAAGTGCAAGTGCAAAGATGAGCACATGTCGGGGACAGCATGCCCCACAGTGAATCCAGTCCGTGGCAACAGAGGCTGGTGGCTTTGTCGTTCTGTCTGGGTACTTGGATGACAAAAGGACAGATGAGGAATGGTGAAGCGCGATATGCTCACATTTTTCTCCTCACATACAACGTGAATTCGTCAGGATACTGTCGGAGAACAGATACTGGACATTTTAAGTTCTTCGGACGACACTGAAGAGTAGCAGAAAAGAAGGACGGCACACGCCAACGCAATGAGGGCAGGAAATATGGCGCTAAAATGGTTCGTGCAGCGCAATGACCGACACAAGTGGCACGACGACGGGCGAAGGAGAGCCGAGGGGAAGGAGAGTGACGGCGGGGTGGAGACCACGGCCCACACGAGGGGGAGCTGTGCGTGGTCCGAGCGCCGGACCACGCGTGGCGCGTGGATTGCGTGCGAGCGTCCCATAATGAGAGAGGCCGTGTTTCTTGACGCCCGCAAGGCGTTCCATACAGTTCCCCACAGTCGTTTAATGAACAAAGTAAGAGCATATGGACTATCACACCAATTGTGTGATTGGATTGAACAGTTCCTACATTAGAGAATACAGCATGTCATTCTCAATGTAGCGAAGTCTTCCGAAGTAAGAGTGATTTCAGGTGTGCCGCAGGGGAGTGTCATAGGACCGTTGCTATTCACTATTTACATAAGTGACCTTGTGGATGACATCGGAAGTTCACTGAGGCTTTTTGCAGATGATGCTGTGGTGTATCGAGAGCTTGTAACAATGGAAAATTGTACTGAAATGCATGAGGATCTGCAGGGAATTGACGCATGGTGCAGAGAATGGCAATCGAATCCCAATGTAGACAAGTGCAATGTGCTGCGAATACATAAAAGATAGATCCCTTATCATTTAGCTACAATATAGCAGGTCAGCAACTGGAAGCAGTTAATTCCATAAATTATCTGGGAGTACGCATTAGGAGTGATTTAAAATGGAATGATCATATAAAGTTGATCGTCGGTAAAGCAGATGCCAGACTGAGATTCATTGGAAGAATCGTAAGGAAATGCAATCCGAAAACAAAGAAAGTAGGTTACAGTACGCTTGTCCGCCCACTGCTTGAATACAGCTCAGCAGTGTGGGATGCGTACCAGATAGGGTTGATAGAAGAGATAGAGATAGAGAAGATCCAACGGAGAGCAGCGCGCTTCGTTACAGGATCATTTAGTAATAGCAAAAGCGTTACGGATATGGTAGATAAACTCCAATGGAAAACTCTGCAGGAGAGACGCTCAGTAGCTCGGTACGGGCTTTTGTTGAAGTTTCGAGAACATACCTTCACCGAGGAGTCAAGCAGTATATTGCTCCCTCCTACGTATATCTCGCGAAGAGACCATGAGGATAAAATCAGAGATATTAGAGCCCACACAGAAGCATACCGACAATCCTTCTTTCCACGAACAATACGAGACTGGAATAGAAGGGAGAAACGATAGAGGTTCTCAAGGTACCCTCCGCCACACACCGTCAGGTGCCTTGCGGAGTATGGATGTAGATGTAGATGTAGAGGCCGTGAAAGTCAAGATGGTTCGTCACCTCTAGCCTCGCCTCAGGCAGAGGTTCCTGAGATCCCTCAACTGAATGACCAAAGACAATGGGATGTGGCGGGGAACGCCTCAGTAGGGAGGCGCTTGTGCGTGACTGGTAGCGACTAGCGCAACACCACATTGGCCAATACTGCGATGATCCAAGTTGCCCGAAAACGCGGACAATCAATGTCCACTCATTGAGATTACCGTGGAAGGAATTAGGATCAGAGTATCTGTCGATTCTGGGTCGGAAATGACAGCACTTTCAAAGTCTTTGCGATGAACACTGGTGGAAAGTGGCAGTAAACTAGCCGATATGCCTAATAAAAGGCTTCTCACTAATTCGAACTTTTGGGGCGAAAAGGAAGAAGGTAGAAAATCAGGTCTCGATGTCATTAAGCGACGGAATAAGTGACTTGCAAGTAAATGCAGATGTTATCTGTGGGTTGTCAGTAGATTTTATAATCGGTAATTATACACTACGAGCAGTGAGCATTCAATGAACCACTAAAGGCACGGTCAGTTTCTTCAAAAATCCGATCGCGTGCGGTAAGGAGAGTAATAAGACACGATCGAATTAGCAACATGTAAGGAGGACAAGGAAATTTTCACAGATGGGCCGTGGGATCTGAAAGGTAATTTATTACAGGTGTAAGCATATTGTCTTATCGCTGGCTTGGTTGTGGAGTATCTTTGCGGGCAGCCGCGTCTGTAGAGAGTCGAGCGCGGCACACGGTACTGCTATGTTATGTGGTGTGTAGCTCTGCATGTGAGAGCCTTTTTTAGCATTCAGATTGAAGTGTTGCTACAAGTGCTGTTACAGTAAAGTGATGAAATATGGAAGTGATTCAGAGGAAAGTGCGTCAAGAAGTACTGAAAAAATGAGCAGTGCTGTCGATAACGTATTTATGTTTCCTCTCGTTGCGTGTCGCACAGCATCGATCATCCGCGACGCGTTCGGTCTCCCAGAATGAACCGATGTGAATCAGTAGAAATTAGTTACCATAAAAGAGTGCAGTCAAGTGCCAGTGTCTTGTAGCGAGCGTGAGGACGTGCGTTCCATCATCGCGTTTCCGCATTATCAACAATCAACCGCGCAGCGACGGTTACGCGCACGCTCGTACAGGTGAGAACTGAGAACTGAAAAACTAACTTTACGGTCAGGGTTATATCATTACTAGAGACAAGGAGGACTATTACCAGGTATCTGTATGTGTGACGAGCGTAAGAACTTTCGTTCGATTATTCGGCTTCCGCATCATCAACAATCACCCGCGTCGTGTCGGTTACGCGTACGCTCGTCCGAATGATATTTTGTGGATTGTTAATCATCCATTAACTGGGATAACACTTCTGAATTAGAATGTAAACAGTGCAACCTGCGATCTTCCTTTAATCGTCTCAGAATATAGTTGTTCATACCAGACGTCGAACAGTGTTGTCTTTTAACGTTGAGTGGCTCCCCTTATTATTCGCTTGCATATTTCGATAGATAATTTCAGGCAAGCCAGCAGCAGTGTGGAGCAGAACAGTACGACCGCCGCGGGATTACCAGGTACGTGGTGTGGACAGGGCGCACGGTCAAGAAAAACAACGGTCACGAAACGACAAACAGTTTAAGGTACCCCACCCATTGGTACTTCCGGGCTTGTTACACAGGGAATATTCGTTTCAGACGAAATCAGTTTGCAGTCCGCGAGTCCTGATCATAATTCCACGCACATAGCAATCGAAACAGATCTGACGACACGATGTGACTGGTCGTGTATTAGAGACCGTCGCACACGTTCTTTCACAATTTAGAGGGCCAGAGGCTGTCAATGAAAATGCTCCCGCGACACTCACGCCGCCAATGCGGGTACGTGACACACGCTCCTAAACGAACAAAATAGTATGCCGAGAGAGACCACAGTCCGATGCCCTGACAACATGCACGCTCAAACAGTGACAGAGGTCGAAGATGAAGTCCCCACAGCAACTGTGAAGCTCGTGTGGAGTGGAGGAGTGAAGGAGATGGCAGAGTAGTTGAGAAGCACTGTGTGCAGTTCCACGAAAGAATGAGTATAGTATACTCCAACTCGGCAGTGGCACAAGATAATGTTGTTCCGTCCACGGTAGAAAAATGTTTTCGGAGGATGGCAGGTATTTCCGTGCGTCGAAGTGGCAAGAAAAATTGATGGCCTCTCATTCGGAAGTAGGCGACACTGCAGACAACAGCGAATGCATAAACTTTTTATGACGACGAGTCTGAGGATGGACTGCACAACAGTAGCTGTACACCGAACTGTAGGACAGTTAATACTGAACACATTTTCTGTCGTAGTAAGTAGTACGTAACTATTGCGCTTAGATAGTGGTTTTTTTGTGTGCATGGATTGTGGGACCCGTGGTGTGAATGACGACAGGTGAAATGATGGTCGTGCGCGTTTGTGTGTGTGTGTGTGCGTGCGCGCGCGAGGCTGAGAGGAGCCGACCACCATTCAACAGCACGATTTGGTACTTCCCGTAGCGCGGGACTGTGATGCAGCTCACGCGAGCGTATTGCCGTTTTTCCATGTACGTTATTTTTGTTTGTTTATTTGATTTGTTGCATGTACTTAGTTATAATGGAGTGTGATGGATGCATGTTTCGTCGTATTACCGTGCGAGATGCTCAATGTAAAGATGCTAGCGTGAATGGTCAAAACGAAACGTGCACCAACATTTGACGAGATTTCTGCTGCATCACACAGAGGTGCACCATAGGAATACCGCATTCGGTGGAGAAGACATTTTATCTCGGCAAGGCAGTGCTTGAAACATGGATTGAGGCATGTTAGAACTATTTTGCATGTTAAAAGGTAGGGGTAGATTAAGATCTCTCATGTATACAACGTCAGGAACACGCAAAATTTTTATTTATGGGTTTATGGCTGCGTTTGACTCTGTATGCTCGGCTCCCACAGTAGACATTGTTATAACTTAGTAAATAAGATTATTTTGCATGTTACAAGACCGCTCGAATATACAAAGTTTGCTACATGCACGATTTTTTTTTCTGACATTCGACCACATTCACTCGCAACTGACACCATACAACCTAGTATAATGAGGCCTGCTAAAGTTCTGTTATTTGTGCATCATACATAACGATCTTAGGTTCTGTGGTAGAAAAAATTATACCAGTCTTATTTTCGTATGTGTTATACGGTAGGAAACAAACTCACTGGAAGGAACATTGTGCACTATTGGTAACAACGTTAAGCTGTTACCCATCCAGTTGTAACGCCGGAAATGCATATCCTCCTATTTCCATCTATTGTTTGTACTATAAATTTTTTCCTTATTTTGTCACCTGAAGATATGACGTTTCTGTGTCTTTATATATTGTAATTGCTTTACTATATATATATATATATATATATATATATATATATATATATATATATATATCTCGATGTATAATTGGTTTGTTTTGTAAATACTATTTGTATTTTTACGATGGGTCTTGCCTAGCGAAAACTGTGCTATAGAACGATTACATCGATAGATCGTGTGGAGAACCAAAGTGTTTAGGATCTTTGGTAGTGTTGGCTCTGCCACGTGGAGCGCGGGCAGAGCAGAGTCTGGCTGGAGGAGGGCAGTGGAGCAGGTGTGTTGAGTGACGATCCCGCGAGTTGCCGCGCTTTCGGGGTTTGGCAGCATGTAATTGCGCTCGACTTGCTATGATAGTTTGTGACACGGTGTCGCGGACGGGAAGCATTAGCTGGTACACATCGAGAGCCCGTTTCACCTCGTGACCGTGTCGAGAAGAAGGCGCGCCAACACCCAACTTCTCCAACAGCGACTGCCGACAATAAGTGATTGTCGCCACCTCCTCGATCAACGACTTCAAACATTCAATCAACCAACAAGACATACTGAAAGCACGTAAAACTTTAGAACTGTATGGCAGACCTCAGCTTCTCAAACTGTTCCATTTGCATCACTACTATACAGCAACTTAACATGAACATTTGTTGCTCATTGTCCTAATTGCATTACCAAGCAGGGTCCCTCCCTTTTCCGAAATGAACCCGTATATCGTTGACGTTCAAACGCCAGCATTAAAGTAATATTATTCCATTTCACTGCTTTAATTTCAAAGTTCAGTTAAAGTATTCATAGCTGGCTGGCTACAATATTTAGATTACACAAGCAGAAATTAAGAGTACGAGTTTTGTTACCCTATTTTAGCTTATCTGTGACTGCAGCTCAGCTTGGTACGTACTAAATTTTACTATTTTTAATTGTTCAACATCATTTACGACAAGTTCAAAGTTAAATCTCTTATTTATGAATTGTGTACATTCAAGTAGCTTTTGAGATAATTGTTGAGGTGGCCCAGGACTAACCTTATTTTATTTAATTTCGTAGTGCTTCAGAAGCAAAGTTCACTATTAATTTCAGTCACTAAATTAACTTTCAATTTTCCGGTTTTATTAATCCTTTTGCTAAATTAAGTCACAGTGTAGCGAAATTTATTACTTCAGACAAACATTCAGTTTTCACACAACACTTGCCAACCTTCAGTTGCCAACCTTTTAGTGCTAATTGTATGTGCAATAACCTTTCTTTTTCAGTTATTATAGTTCTAATATTCTGTGTGATGTCTGTTTGTTCTATATTGTGTCTCCCTACCACTTTCGCACAACTACGCTCTGAGCGTGTTTTTTAGGGAACTGACTAGTTTGAACCTGGGACGTGTTGCTGGTAAGGAGACGTCAGACCACACATGACATGTAGAATTCAGAAGAGTTCAGTGAGACTAGTGATGATATAACCAAATACTTAATGATTTCAGCGTCAGCTCCACTGCACTCCCTGTAAAAGAATCTTAATACTAACTAAATTTAGTGGAAGGGGTTCAAAACTTTCCTATTTTTAGTTAGCTGGTAAAATAATGTCAAAAAAGCAGTTAAGTTTGCCATTGGAAATTTTATTCTACTCACAAAACATTGTTTATAAATTGCACTACTGATAAAAGGAAACGTTTTAATACAGGATGGTAAAAACCAACTGCGTTCAACAAAAATGTGAACGAATATTCCCTGAATGGGTTTCCAAGTTCTACAATGGATCGAAGGATGACCTACGCCATATCACATCTATAATCTAGGTTTAAATTAAGTTTCACAAAAGAGAAAACTATAAAAATGGTCTACAGTGACCCTCAATTATCTTTAATTACTTATCTAACTTACAGTGGCTGATGTGGCTTCTCAATAACTTTATAACAGAAAAATCATCGCGCTTAAGATTTTTACTTCAAGTGGCAAATGTGAACACCATGAGCTTTAATTAACGATCGACACTAGTATTACGCAAAAATGGGGTGTAACAGATGAGACTTCTGCAGTTCTGAGTGAAGCTTTATGCGCTGTTATGCGGCATCGCGTGTGTTCATTACCTTGTCGGTGTTCGTCAGGGGGCGGCGAGCAGCACAGCTCTGCTCACCTCGCCGTCTCGGAAGCAACTCTCTCCTAACTTCCCCTTTCTACAATTTACCGAAGTTGGTTTAAAAAAAAAACTATCTGGATGTGTTTTCATCTGACCAATCAGGGTCTCAATGTTAACCTTAAGCTCCGCCTACAAAAATTCAGTCCATCCAATGATTAACGTTATACTTTTCCTGGTGGGGCAATGTTTTTAAAGTTTGCAACGTAACAGAGACGCGAAAAAGTCTCACACTAAAACTTGTGGCTGGGGTGGTCCTAGCGGTTAGCTGGCGACGTGGGTGTCCGTCCGTTATCGTAGGGTCTTCCAGCTTAACACGGTTCTGCTCTTAGCTTCTGTTCTCGTTTCTCCCCTCGGAACTGCGTCTGTCTCACGGTGGGAAGGTATGACATGCATTTAGGCATTCTTGTGTTAGTCTGTGGTATTCCATTTGCTCACTTGTTACTCGTATTACATTGGTTAATTTAATGTCACGATTTATTCGGAGCAATGTGACATACTACTGGATTTGCTTCTCATCTCAGGGTTTTCATGGAAGGTGTTGGATTTGCCTGACACCTTACATATCACCACCCTTCGAACTTAATTTTTGCACTGAAGTTAGGCAATGATTGAATCGTTGTCTAAGTCAGTCAAAAATTATTCCGTTATCTAAATTTTGTTGCCTACTGTTCAGCCACATTATTCTGTTCTATGCTAGTTTGTATTACTAATTTATATTTTTATGATCTTCCACATTATGATCAAAATACGTTTATATTGACAAGGGAAGAATATTTTTATTCTATTATAATTATTATCTTTTAATTATTTTCTTTCTTTATTTAATTGTTCTCGAAAGTGAGGAGTGTTTCACATCGATTTTCTTAGAAATATTGTTTTTATAAATGTAGTAATTAAGTAAAATCTATGCCTAACAATATCATATACAAGTAAAATGTTTTTGTTTCTAGACACTCATTTCAACATTGTTACACTAACAAATAAGAATTATTTCCAAATATTGCTTTGCCAAAGAAATATACATACACAAGTATTGAGATATTATCCTAACAAATGGTACAAATGTTAAAAAAAAGGAAAACATCCATCAAGATAATTATTTATTCTTTGTTTTTATAAGGAGAAAATAAATAAAATATAGTTATTCTTTTATTTTTATGAGGAGAAAATAAGTGGCATATAGTTTTCGTGTTTATTATGCCTTACTTATGTTCTTTATATACTGTCCATTTCAGAACTAATGACTTTTTTTATCGATAGTCTATTATTTTACTTAAGTCCATAGTCAATGACTGTTATTTTGTAGTTTATTAGCTGTCTGGTGTGCTTAACTTACTTAGATTTTCACACGTTTCTTTTGCGCAATTCCTAAATCACATAATTTCATGTCACACATTCACACAATCCTATGAATGTTTAAGCATGAGGTTGGTGAATGTTTTTTGCACGAAGGTGATGGACTTGAGCGAGATGGATGTGGGCAAGTATTTGACATACAGCTTCGCTCGTCGTTCCTTGTTGGCTTTGCAAGTGTGTGTTGCTGTTGTGGAGGTCCCATAATGGAATGGAGCTGTGAGTGCAGAATCTCGTGGTTTACTGGCTTTGTATGCGTGTGAAAGTCATCGTTATGTGTCGCTGAATGCGGTCATTTTTCGTTGTAATACTTCGCAGACGACTAGTTGATAGGGATTTGGGAAAGTATGTCGTCTATTCTTCACCCATCTTCTTTCTTGGTCTCAATCTTGGGAATCTTCAACTTCTGTTCTTCCTGCTTTTTCTCTGCTTCTTACTTGCTTCTTGGTTCTTCTCTGGGCAGGATATGGAAATATTTACTGATAACTAGTCGCTTTGAAGTTCTCCTCTTAGTAACAGTTTGATACATTGTTTGGGCGTGTCATTTTTACTTTGTGGAAGTTTTCTTCAGTTTCGTGCGTCAGCGTGCTGTTTAATAGCAGTAGTGTGACTTTTACACATACTTTTTGCCAGTGGTGGCTTGCCCAAGTGGTCTTCTCAAAAAATGGTTCAAATGGCTCTGAGCACTATGGGACTCAACTGCTGAGGTCATTAGTCCCCTAGAACTTAGAACTAGTTAAACCTAACTAACCTAAGGACATCACAAACAACCATGCCCGAGGCAGGATTCGAACCTGCGACCGTAGCGGTCTTGCGGTTCCAGACTGCAGCGCCTTTAACCGCACGGCCACTTCGGCCGGCTTTGGTCTTCTCGTCAGGCCGTTTTTTTTGCTCGCTCCGCTTAGGCGGGGCGTTCTGGGGTTTACGAGTGGTGAAAGTCCGGTGTTTGCTTGTCAGTCCCTGCACCGGTACTTTCTGGCATTTGGTGTCCTGTCGTGTCTCTGCAGGGTTCCGCAACTGTGTGGTACCGTGTCCTGTCCCACCAGGGTTCCGCTTAGCGGGCAGATTTACGGCCCACTTCCGATACAAGGGCCTTCTGTTGGTCTCGCTGTCCTTTCCTTTCTCTCGACGCTTCTGCCTTGTAGGAATCGTGTCTTGCTAATTACATCCTTTTCTTTCTTGATGCTTCTCTCATTGCAACTAGTGGGTCGTTGCATCTTGTCCTTGCTGTAGTTTTTACAATGGTTCTTACAAAAAGTTTTACTTATAGTCATCTAACATTGTTTTACGCCTTCTTAAAAGCTTTACAAATTTCGACGCCCTTTCCATGTTACAATTCTAAGATATTTTGAGTCTTAACTTCTTCAAAAATCCTCAAATTGGTTTTTTTTGTGTAGTGTCATGGTGTATAGCATTTTAGTATTTCATGCTGTTAGACTATCTACGCTTTATCCCTTCACCTTAATCTATGGTACTATTGGTGTTATTTTTGTTTTTGTTTTTATTGAAACTACTTTCTTTGTCCCACCTTCCTCTCTCTTCATTCTTCTTTCTCCTGACGATCCTATCTGCAACATAATCTTGAAATATTGTGCTGATTATTTACCAGTAATAAAATTAATTTTCAAACTTGTACTGAAAGTGTTTAATACTGCCAGTCTTAGGTAAAAATACCTCTGCTTTATCTCGTAAAATACCCTCTAATTCTCTTTTACTGTGTTCCGAAATACCTTGAACTTCTTGCAATTTTTCGTCGATTTCTTTCTGGACTTCTAACATGAGTTGAGGTGATTCCCCCTTTTGTGCATACCATTCTAATTCATCATCCTCTTTATCTTGCGTCATTCTTAATTGTTTGTTTATAACTGGTATTTCTTCTAATTTTAGCTTTTGCTCAAAGAGAAGTGTGACATTCCCGAATGTTACGCTACCTTTCCCCATATCTATTATCGTTCGTCTCTCATTTAAAGAATCTGCACCTATAATCAAATCTACAGTTAGTTTAGGTATAATCACGAAGTTGGCTTCCATTTTTTGACCTTGACACGAAAGCGTTAATCTTGTTTGTCTCGTAACTTCCGCAGCATTGTTTGTAATAGGACCTCTTACTTTAATCTTACGTGTTTTTAGAACTGGCAATTCCTCATTGGCATTACACTGCATGAATAAATTTTCTGAGATCGCAGTCAGTTCACTTCCGCTATCAATTACAATATTGACTGGGATATGCTTTACCATGGCCTTCACAATTGGTTGAATTTGAAAGGGTTGGTTCTGTTCTTCTTCTTCTTGCATCAAGGAATCCTCCACTGAATCATACATGAGTCTTTTTAGGAATTTCCCTAGTGAAATCGAACTTTCTGTAGGATAAGCTTCGACTGCTACTTCTCTCTCTTTTATTTCCTCTTCTCTATTTCTTCCTTCATTTACGCTTTCTTCAACATCCTCTACTTTTTCCTCATTCTCGTCTATCTTCTCCTTCTTCGTCGCTGCTTCCACATAATCGCATCTAAATGCTCTAATTATTGCTTCATAACTTCCTTCATTATATACGTTTGGTTGTGTGCCCACTCGTAGCTTATTTTCAACTTCTGTCGACTGCGCATTATCCTCATTGAATTCGCTTTCCATGGTTTCCATCTCAAATAGCTCTGCAATACTCATTACTTCGTCCTTTCCTCCTACATTCGTTGTGCATGCCTCTGGTAATTCATCTTCCTCGTCAGCATTCACCCAATTAATTTCGTCCCAACACGATATTGTTATTTTCCTGTCTTCCTTTTCATCTGGTCCCTGCGGATTTGTTTCTTCTGTAAAGGATGAGCCAGACAATAAGGGATTTTACTTTATTATATGAGCCTCCAACCGGTAACTTCATTTTTCCATCGCGGCCAAGCCACGGCCGGCAGTGTTAGCTGCCCGTAAATTCTTTCGTCCCACGGTCTAGTAACAGGAAGTCAGCACCGAGGAAGGGCACCTTGATCACGCGCCTCTCTCATGTGCTTACGAGGTAACGCCGCCCCAGGCGTCGCTTAGCAGGCAACGCTCTGGAAAGTTTCATGCCGCCCGCACGGTTTGCTCGGTCCTGACCAATCAGGGCGGAGGAAGCCGCGTGGCGCGTCGAATATACCCGGCCGCCCGTCGCCGGGCCCGCTCTCTTGTATTCTTGCTCACCCGCGAGTCGGATGCGCGCGCCCTGTAGCATTGAACATCTCCCGCTTCTCCCGGTGCTGCGGCACTGTGGACTTAGTTTTGGCAGACAACAACTTTCGGTAGCTTAGCAAACAATGTTCGCCAAATCGTAAGCTCTGGCTCACCCTCACCTCCCTAGGCCTATGTAGCCCCTTTTCATCATGCTTTAGCCAATAAATGGCCTTTCTCTAAAAATTACCCTATTATTCCACAACGCCCACCGCCTGCCCATACCCGCCATCCTGTACAATTGGTGTCAGAAGTTTGAATGCGTTCCCGTAGTGACTTTGTCGCTACACTAAATTTTTCCCGGCAAGACGCCGTACACTTCGCGCTGGAATGCGCCAACCGGCCGCCACGTTTGCTCCACGTGGGCCGTGACTGCTCCACTAAACACGCACAGGGCGCGCGCTGCAGCGAGGCAGCCCACGCTAGTCAGCCACGTGAGCCGGACGCCGCCGCGCTGCCCGCTGCCTGAGTTCGAGGGGCCTGCGCTGCGCTGCGCGACCGGCCGGGCCGCCGTCATCCGTCGCCGTCATCCGCCACGCCGCCGCCGCCCGCCGCTGTCAACGACGCGCCAGGGGCTGCCGCCATCGCCGACCGGCCGAGCCAGCGCCGTCCGCCGCCAACACATTCGCCGCCGCCCGAGGGTCCGGACGCCGCCGCCGCCGCCGCCGCAGCCACTGCACCACGCCGTCGCCGCCACCACTGCGTCGCACCGCCTCCACCGCCATGTAAGTCGCCGCGATGCTTACAACTATAGCTTCGACGATCTTCCGCCGCTGGATTGAGAATCTTTGTGGCCGTCCTTTTTTTGTAACAATCATTACTTCATTCTGGTCACTAGCGTCCCATAATATTGTAAACATGCCGATGGGAACACGAGCGACGGAACGGGATACCCCCTTTGAGGCACCTGTCTCGCAAGACCCGCTCGAGGCCATAAATGCACAAATGCGCCAGTTATTCGCACAAAATCAGAAGCTACTTGAGCAAAACCGCGTCTTGAAACAGACGCTGGAAGCTAGTGCGCGAACTTCCATACCTGTGGCTAGCTCCGCCCCTGTAACAAATGTTCATACAGAAGCAACTAACACTAATTCTGTCTCTAATACAAACGCCACAATTGCTGCTAACATGGCGACTGTAAGCAATTTTCCTGCGGCTGATTTCATTCCCACGTTTTCTGGGAAGTCCCACGAAAATGTGGCTATGTTTTTACAAAATATTCGTGATGTGGGTCGCACGTGTGCCTGGCCGGATGATCTACTGGTCAATGTAGCCAGACTGAAGTTGACAGGGGAAGCCCGAATGTTCATAGAAACGGTGGACGAATTGCGTGACACGCACGAATACGAAGTATTGGCCCGCGGATTGACTACGCGTTATTCCGATACCAGAGGTACCGCATATTACAGAGATCAATTGTCAACCCTTTGGGAGAAGCCTAGCGAGGATTTTGATGCCTTTGCAGATCGCATACGAGCAGTATCTTGTCGTACTTATAAGCTAGGTGAAAATGCCAGTGAAAACAGAATTTTGCTCTCAGAAGCGGAAGCGCGCGCAATTGATGCATTTGTTCGCGGTATTAACCCCCGCATCGGAGGAGAAGTGAAAGCAGCCTCCCCCACTTCTCTGTTTGAAGCTGTTCGTTTGGCAATGCTTCGCGAAGAGGTATTGCGTTTTTGCGCTGCCGCCCCGCGCCCAACGGACCCAGTACCGGTCCCAGCAAAAGAAGTATTTTGTCAGCGTTGTGGGAAGCCCAGCCATACGGCAATGCGCTGTCGCGCGCCGTATTGCACTATTTGCCAGACAGTAGGTCATGCTAATAATGTTTGCCCCACAAAGTCACCATTTTCAAATCAGATGCGCGGCCACCGCCGCAACGCGGGGTCGAATCAGGGAAACGCTTGGGGGGCAGGTTCCGCCACCCACCCGTGCCCCCGACAAAAATAATACACCCGGTTAGGACCGAACAATGTAAAGAGGTGGAACACGTTAGTCTATTTGGCGTACTCGGGAACAAATTAGTTAGAATTTTAGTTGATACTGGTGCTCAAGTTAGTGTATTGTTTGTGGAGAAAAATGATCGAAGGGTGTTACAGCCACCCCGGTACCATATCAGTGGCCTTGGAGAGGAAGTAATTGACCCTGCAGGTTCGTGTGTAGTGAATCTGCAAATAGACGAGGGTAAATACGGTCAGAGGATGGAGGTAGTAAGGCTAAAGAAGGGTGAATTTGACATCATACTAGGGAATGACTTCCTGCACCGTTATCAGGGGATAGTGGATTATCGAACGCGAACTGTGCAGTTCGGCGAAGCAATTCACCGATTTGGCAGTGCGCACCCCCGTCTGACGCGAGGGAGCTGCGAAAGGCGCCGTTCGCAGTCTCCCATAAAACCGCAGATGTGGGCGATACAAACCACTGACCCTGTGAGGATAAAAGGCGGAAGTGGAAAGATTCTCTGGATAGATGTCAAAAATCAAGAACAGCCTAAGACAGACATTCTGGTTGACCCGCTCACCCAGAATGATGTTTTAGATCGTCAGTCAGTACATATAAAGAGAAGTATCTGCCGACCGGAGAGGAGACAGAAGGGTTTTCCGATACCAGTAAGTATAGATAATTTTGGTGTAAAATATGTTGTGATACCGAAGGGTACTATTGTTGCCAGTGGACAGGAAATTTTTGAGGAAATAAGAGGAGCTGAGAAGCAGCGAGATAAAGATGAGAAAGGAAGGAAAGGAAAGAAATGTTCAGTTAGGGAAGTGCGATATGTCGCGTCGACGTTAAGGAGTCAGTTAACAGAGAAGTTAGGTCATTTAAACAGTGAGGAGAAAAGAATGTTGCAGCCAGTATTAGAGGAATTTTCGTGGTTGTTTGAATAGAGGCAGTTTCTACCGGCTACGGATTTGGTTCAGCACGAAATTCCGACCGGAGAAGCTCGGCCAATTGCACAAAAACCTTACCGTATACCATATCATTTGCAGTCTGTAGTTGAAGGTACGATTCAGCAGCAACTAGCTGCAGGAATCATACAACCCTCCTCGAGTGCGTGGGCGTCTCCCGTGGTCGTTGTGCCAAAGAAATCAGTAAATGGGGAGAAAGCCTATCGCCTATGTGTCGATATGCGGGCAGTAAATCGGGTAACGACACCAGACACATATCCGTTACCGCGCATTGATGAAACATTGGACCGATTGGGCAACTGTAAGTATTTTACCACCCTTGATTTGCGTTCTGGGTACCATCAGATCCCTGCTGCACCCCAGGACCGCCATAAAACTGCTTTTGTTGTACCTACAGGATTGTATGAATTTGTAAGGATGCCGTTTGGATTGAGAAACGCCCCTGCCACTTTTCAAAGATTTGCAGACTTGCTGCTGCGTGGGTTGAAACCTACAACATGCTTGGTGTATTTAGATGACATTATTATTTTTTCTAAAACGATAAAAGAACATGCAGAAAGACTGAGGGATGTTTTGCAAAGGTTAAAAGGAGCTCATTTGAGTGTAAAATTAGAAAAGTGTGCTTTCGCCCAGTCACAAGTACAATATTTAGGTCATATAATAAGTGGAGAAGGTGTCAAACCGGACCCCCGTTTGACCACCGCAGTAAAGGAATTTCCAACACCGACAAATGTCAAAGAACTACAGTCATTTTTAGGCCTTGCAAACTACTACAGACGTTTCGTGAATAATTATGCCACCCTTGCTAAGCCCCTGACTAATTTATTGAAAAAAGGAGTTAGTTTTATTTGGACCAAAGAATGTGATAAAGCTATGCAACAAATTCAACATGTTTTAACTAGAGCCCCTGTACTAGCGTACCCGGATTTTGAAAAACCATTCATACTGTCAGTGGACGCCTCAGATTATGCTGTAGGAGCCATCCTGTCACAAGAGATAGATGGCGACGAACGACCAATTGGTTATGCGTCTCGACAGCTTAATAAAGCAGAGTCAAATTACAGCACAACTGAGAAGGAACTTCTAGCACTCATGTTTGGTGTAACTTATTTCCGATGTTATTTGTATGGGAGAAAATTCACTGTCATCACTGATCACGCCGCGTTACAGTGGATGTTGAGCTTAAAAGACCCTAGTAGTAGGCTAACTCGTTGGGCTTTGAAATTGAGCGAATTTGAGTATGAGGTAAAACACAAACCGGGCAAGTTACATCAGAACGCCGACGCATTAAGCCGAAAAATCAGAGTGATCGTAGCTAGTGACGTTTCTATTGGAGAGTTAAGGGAGGCACAGCAAAGAGACGTCGAATGTCAGAAATATGTGGCTTTGCCTGAGTTTTCAGTTGAAGATGGAATTTTATATCGAAAGACCCACTTGGGTAAACAGGCAGTAATCCCGAAAGAATTACGTTCCAAGATTATTGCACAATGTCACGATAGCCTGCAGGCATGTCATAACGGCCTTCGCGCCACAAATTGCCGAATAGCCGCCCGTTATTTCTGGGCAGGAAGACGGAAAGACGTGCAAAAGTATATACAAAATTGTCTACCTTGCTTTAAAAGGTCATTACCACCTCGAACGAAAGTGCCTTTAAAGCAGGTACCAGAAGCCACTTTTTCCTGGGCAGTAGTAGCAGCAGATATTGTCGGTCCTTTCCCTGTGAGCTCCCAAAATAATCGGTATATTCTGTCCCTTATAGATCATTTCTCTAGGTTCTTGATTCTCATTCCTATACCAGATATGTCCGCTGAAACAGTAGTGCGTGCTTTTGTCACCCATTTGGTGTTACCATACGGAAGCCCTGAAGCTGTACTCACAGACCAGGGTACGAATTTCATGTCTGCGGTATTTACCGAAGTTTGTCGGTTATTGCGAATTAAAAAGTGGCGAACGACACCGTTCCACCCAAAAGCAAACGGTCGCCTGGAACGAGTCCACCGCACCGTTATGCGCATGCTGTCTTACTATGTTAATAAACATCACTCTGACTGGGATAAGTATGTTCAATACGTTACGTCAGCATATAACAGCCGTGTCCATGAAGCTACAGGGTACTCACCTTATGAAGCAGTATATGGCCGCCCTATGAATTCGCCTTTTGAAATTGACAAACTGCCCCCTGGAATTAAATCCAAAGATGTGAAAGGTCTAGCTCGACGTCTAAAATCCATTTGGAAAAAAGTAAGAGGGAACAATGCCCGAGCCACCGCCCAACAGTTAAAGAGAAGTAATCAAAAAGCAAAAATGCCTGAGTACAAGGTAGGAGACCTAGTTATGTTGAGCAATCCAGTAGTGAAAAAGGGAAGAACCAAAAAGTTTACACCTACTTATGAAGGACCGTACCGTATCATCCGGCTTACTTCACCAGTAAATGCGGAAATTCGGTTAGCGGAACGGTCGGTGATCGTTCATTTTGACAGATTGAAACTGTATAAAGGACCCGAGCCACCCCCACCTAACAGTGAAACCGGGCCTATTACGCCAGTAGTTCCACCCAAAAAAGCAAGAAAGAAGGTAATACAACCGCCTAGACAGCAACGTAGATATGCTCTAAGGTCAAACCCCTATGATTTGCGTTCCAGAAAGTAGGTCTGGAATGGTATGTAAACAGTTGGAAAAGTCCTGCATGCAGCAAGAGAATTAATTGACGGAAAACACCGTAGTTACTATACATTTAATTAAATTGTGCATGTTAGTTATAAGTAAACATAAGAATTGGCAACCATTGGTAACTGGTAATAGAATTTATGATGTCACATGCTAATGGAAGTGATGGAAGTTATGTAAGTTATGTAATCATTTTGTCTTGTCATTTAACGTCTCCAGTAATGTTATCGTAGCAGTCGAGAATTAAAAACACAACCATTCTTTAATCATGGAATTAAGGGGAAAGTTGTCCTTGTCAAAAGAACACGTAGAGAAAGAATCAGTTAATCTTGTATATTTCAAAGGGAATCACATTTCACCTGTTAATTTAGTGAATAGCGCACGAACACAGCTATTAAAGCTTTACCATAAAAACATGATGATAATACGCCTTCGTAACTGCCAGTAGATCAATGACTACATGCTGCCGTCTACCTTTCCTTTGAAATACGCCCTATTACATGTATGTTTTGCTAAATGATCACACAACGATAATAACAAGAATAAATACGGCCAAGTTAAACAACAAATAGGCTACTCTAAAGTAAAAGGAGTCTTCCTCAAGTGCTGTTTTATTGTTTTCATGATGCGATGTTGAACAGACAACAAGGTAAGTTTTTTGGTACCACGTATTTCTGTATATCAAATGCCACGGAAGGAGTCGCGTAAATACCGCCGCTGTTGTCTACAGCTGTTCACATGCGGCGAGTCCCGCCCCTCCCTGTCAGCTGGCGACGCGGCCCCCTTCCCTTCTCTCTCCACGGCCTGCCGAGAGGGCGGCCATTGCAGTTTCCCCTTCCCCACCCACCGCCTCTGTCTTTGGCGCGTACAGTATCTGCACCTTTCCCCTCGCCTCTCCACATCAACCACCCTTCGCCCTGCACGCCACGTGCGTCAACCACGCTACCCATTCGTACATTCGCACGTTGCAGTTTAAACAGCAAACCTAAAGGGATGGTTATAGAAATAAAATCACCAGCTTAATGTTGCCCTACAGATTTTATTAGTCTGATCTAAAGATGGGCCGGCCGGTGTGGCCGTGCGGTTAAAGGCGCTTCAGTCTGGAACCGCGTGACCGCTACGGTCGCAGGTTCGAATCCTGCCTCGGGCATGGATGTGTGTGATGTCCTTAGGTTAGTTAGGTTTAATTAGTTCTAAGTTCTAGGCGACTGATGACCTCAGAAGTTAAGTCGCACAGTGCTCAGAGCCATTTGTCTAAAGATGGGGATCTATTTGTGTTGTCGGAGAGAGAACTTTTCCTGGAAAGCATTGACTAAACCATCAGGATTAGTAAACGTTGGAATTTCAGATCGAGCTCCGGCTATGTTGGATCAGCACCACGGTTAATAAACGGATCTACGTATATGGCGTCAAGAAAGCCGGCACTTGCCGCTATATCTGTCCTGTAAACGACCGCTGTGTGGGAAACGCGTTAGCGAAGGAGTTGGGTTTGGAATGCCATCGCAAAATACAGTTTCTATAGAAGCCTAACACCTGCCAGTTACCTAAATTTTAGAAGAACAGAGTGTTTAAGTAAAAGAATTGGAACCCGATAGTTTTGTGACCTCTAGCGAGTGAAGTTATTAGAGTTCCTTAGAAAAGAACATCCTTCATGCATAACTGTCGTGAACAGCATAAGATAACTCTGTAAGGAAATTTTGTGACAGTACCGAGAGACTAAACCCCACGCGTAGTAAGAGGCCGGACCCAGCGTGAACGCCAGTTATGCCGCCGAGCCAGTGAAACCGGACGCAGCCGTACTGTCAGTTGTGCTGTCAGCAACTTACAATCTCACGAGCGCGACGCGTGTCGCACCTTAGCACCTCAAGCTGCACTGAATCTCAACACAGGAATTCTTAACCATTATATACCGAACCCTTTGAATAACTTTATGCACATTTTCAATAGTAAGGAACTTACTTTGCTCCCTCCACACTTTTTACATGACAAATGGACTCTAATTTTATTAAAAACAAAAGCGCCGACAGGTAAGTCATATCGACGTCTTCCGAGATGCAACTAGCTTCGTCGAACCGCCGATACTGATTATATGGAAGCAGGTAGGTGAGAGAATTAACAAAAGGAACAACCAATACACACCGGAACGATTGACTGGGTGACTGATAATCACAAATATTTGCGAAAGCAAATCAACACAGGAAACGGTTTATCACACGTTTAATAATTATTGGTCTGTCCATTGAAGGAGACATAAAATCATTTTTCATCAGAATTTTGTTAAAGGGAGTATCAACGTGACATTACACTATTCCACAGCATTACACACAACATTGCCATTACGTAAAGACAGTTTTCTTCTAGGTAAAAGTACCAAAGACTATTAGTTGGTATGGAGACACAAACGAGAGCATAAAGGAATACCAAGGGATGCTTACGTTCATTTTGCCACGAAATGTAACTGGAGAATAAGGAAGTTTTGTTTGAAGGAAATATTATTTTGAACTTTTGCTTTTGTTGCGGGGTTGCCATGCCTTGTATCACTATGACGAGTTGCCAATTACTTATGTCTAATTACTTGTGTCCAATTACTTAAGTCCATGTATTATCTTATTGTTGTTCATTTTGACTGTTTTTATTACTACCTATTTAAAGAATTTTGCTAAAGTTTGGCCAGCACCAGTAATTTAGTATTTGTGTCAACCTAGTGTTTCCATGTGTCGCTGTGTTACTATACTGATGAGGATAATCTTTTTGTAGGATTTCAAGTATGATAGAGTAAGTTCCCGAGTACTGCCAATTATTTGTTTAATAATAATGATGTCTTAGGTGATAAATTGCTTTGGAAGAGTAGTTTAGGATGTAACCATGCGTTATTTTGATTTGTAGTTGAATGTTTATTTGGAGGGACATACCACATGCTTACCCCCGTGATAGATAACGTAAACAGAGTGAATCACGCCCACAGAACGAGCAAGCTTTGGCCATACACCTAGTTTGTTGGATGTACAAGAGAACCACACCCGCATGGGCACGTACCTGACGTGACGCGGCTGGCACCCGCGCGGACCCTCAGCTGACTGTGTCGTTTCTTCTCTTTTCCGTTTCGCGACGTAGTCCAACCTACCCACTTTCATCTTTCCTCTCTCAACACAACACATGAAGAGTCATGCACCACCCGCAGGGGCACGTACCTGACGTGACGCGAATGGCGATCGCGCGGAACCCTAGCTGTCTATGCCGTTTCTTCACTTTTCATCTTCGCGGCATAGTCCATCCGAACCACTTTCATCTTTCTACTATCAACAGAACAACACACGAAGAGTCATGCACACCCGCGAGGGCACGTACCTGACGTGACGCGGTTGGCACCCGCGCGGTCCCTCAGCTGTCTGTGTCGTTTCTTCACTTTTCCGTTTCGCGACATAGTCTGTTCTACCCACTTTCATCTTTCAATTATCAACAGAACAACACATGAAGAGTCATGCACCACCCGCAAGGGTACTTACCTTACGTGACGCGGTTGACACCCGCGCGAACCCTTAGCTGTCTGTGTCGTTTCTTCACTTTTCATTTTCGCGGCATAGTCCATCCTAACCACTTTCATCTTTCTACTATCAACAGAACAACACACGAAGAGTCATGCACACCCGCGAGGGCACGTATCTTACGTGACGCGGTTGGCTCCCGCGCGGACCCTGTAACTCCCCCTCACTTATCGACCTTAATGACAGTGAAAAATTAAACCGCGTGTACCTAATGGAAATTTGGGAAAAGCAATCATCACCGAGGTTAATTTGTCGGTAAAGAGGGAGGAAAGGGTTACATCTAAATGAAAGGAAAAATGCAAATGAAACTGGAGGAAATTAATTTTGAAATAGGGGTAAAATTAATAAAGAAAGTAAATGTGCGGCCGTTACGTTAACAATCAACTAGCGGTAATTAGATATTTGAGATTTGGGGGAAATTACGGTCGCCAGTCCTAAGGAAAATTACTATAGTAACTGAAAAAGAAAGATTATTACACATATAATTAGCACTAGAAGCGTGGCAACTGAAGGTTGACACGTGTAGTGTGAAAACTGAAAGTTTGTCGGAAGTAATAAATTTCGCTACACTCTGACTTAATTTAGCAAAAGAATTAATAAAACCGGAAAATCGAAAGTTAATTTAGTGACTGAAGTTAATAGTGAGCTCTCTTTCTGAAGCACATCGAAATTCAGTAAAATACGGTTAGTCTTGGACTACCTCAACAATCATTTCAAAAGCTACTTGAATCTACGCAATTTAGAAATAAGAGATTTAACTTTGAACTTGAATTAAATGATTCTGAACAATTAACAATAGTAAAATTTAGTACGTACCAAGCTGAGCTGCAGTCACAGGTAAGCTAAAATATGTTAACAAAACTAGCACTCTTAATTTGTGCTTGTGTAATCTAAGTATTGTAGCCAGCTATGAATACTTAAAGTGAACTTTGAAATTAAAGCAGTGAAATGGAATTAGGCTGGCGTTTGAATTTCAACGACACTCGGGTTCATTTCGGAAAAGGAAGGGACCCTGCTTGGTAATGCAATTGGGACAATGAGCAACAATGGTTCATGCTAAGTAGCTGTAATTTTGTGATGCAACAATTTTAAAAGTTTGAAAAGCTGAGGTCTGCCATACAGTTCTAAAACTTTACGTGCTTCCAGTCTTCCTTGTTGGTTGATTGAAGGTTTGAAGCCGTCGATCGAGGATGTGGCGACAGTCACTCATTGTCGGCCGTCGCTGTTGCAGAAGCTGGATGTTGGCGCGCCTTCTTCTCGACACCGTCACCAGACGAAACGGGCTCTTGATGTGCGCCAGCTAATGCTTCCCGTTCGCGACACCATGTCAGAAACTATCATCGCAAGTCGAGCGCAATTACATGCTGCCAAACCCCGAAAGCGCGGCAACTCGCGGGAGCTTCACACCACACACCTGCTCCACTCGCTACTCCCGCCAGACTCTCTCATGCTCTGCCCGCGCTCCACCGGCCGAGTTAACACTACCAAAGATCCTACACACTTTGATTCTTCACACGACCTATCGATGTAATCGTTCGATAGCAGTTTTCCCTAGGCAAGACCCAGCGTAAAAATACAAATAATATTTACGAAACAAACCAATTATACATCGACATAAATGCATATATATATACTGTATATATATATATATATATATATATATATATATATATATATATATATATAGTAAAACAAGTACAATATGTAAAGACACAGAAATGTCATATATTCAGTTAACAAAAATAAGCAAAACAAATTTATAGTACAATAGATGGAAATAGGAGGATATGCATTTCCGGCGTTACAACCCTTAGCTGTCTGTGTCGTTTCTTCACTTTTCCGTTTCGCGACATAGTCCATCCTACCCACTTTCATCTGTCAAATTTCAACAGACACAAAACTATTCAGCCCAGACTTTAATCTTCCATGTCGAAGAAGAGTTCACGAGAACAGCGTTCCGTGCTCTCTGACGACAGCTGATCAGGCACCATCAGACGCGAACCGCGTCTAGCCCGCAGCTAAACACCAGTAAGCGGAAATCTCTGTTCAAACCTTGAGCCTTCTTTGACACTGTTTCCCGTTGTATATTCCGAAGGAATACCGACCATTGAAGTAGTAGTATTTAACTGTATGACGTGTCCCAGGACACAGCGAGATAACCAATGATAGGCGGAGTTTTAAGCAACCAGCAGGACCCAATGAGGCCAGCACTACGGAGTTACAGAGACGGCGAGTTTAGTCGCAAAATGTTGAGCGGATGAAGACGGCGAATTTGGTCGCAAAGTAAAGTTAGTCGCAAGATGTTGAGAGGATGAAGACGGCGAATTTGGTCGCAAAGTTAAGTTAGTCGCAAGATGTTGAGAGGATAAAGACGGCGAATTTGGTCGCAAAGTAAAGTTAGTCGCAAGATGTTGAGAGGATGAAGACGGCGAATTTGGTCGCAAAGTAAAGTTAGTCGCAAGATGTTGAGCGGATAAAGACGACGAATTTTGTCGCACAGTAAAGTTATTTTTTAAGTCGGAGAAGTCGAGTTTGACGAAGAAATATGAAACAGCTATCTTGGAGTCGCAGAATTGTCATTTACACAGTTAAGAAGGCGATAACGTCGTGTCAACGATGCGCCTTGCACTATACCTTCATAAAGGAAAAGTCCTTCAGAAATTACGCTCAAATTATATTATAATCCAATTTCTTACGCTTTCTGTCTCCACTATGGAAATCTCTAGATTCCCTTCGAGTTTTATTTTTCTCCTCTTGTTAGCAACAGCCTTGACATCCAACGACACAATCTACGCCCCACCTGCACCAAACTGGTGTAACTTTTTTTTCCCAGTTTCACTTGATGGTGTTTTGCAAATATATTGACGCATGAGAAACTTCCTCTCACAATGTGAACGTTATTGCAGTTAGATGGTCAGCCCACAGTTACATGTAACTTTGTTTGTTATTGATATGGCATTTGCAACAATTTGATATGATACTTGTGTGCCTCATTTCTACATTTATGTATGTTTATGTAATTTTAAACAGAACCTACGGTAACAACGCGTCTAGCGTGATGACACGCGTAATCCCACTTCTATTTTGTTTGTCATCGGTGAATAAACCATATCGATTACGCATATCTATTTCCCTTTGGAGAGAATGTAAAATACAGACAGCGCAGTGAACAGCGTCGGTAAGCTTCATCGCTCTCTCTCGCTCTTACACCTGACGCATGCTTCCTGCGCCGCGCACGTGCGCACGTAGCCGCCTCGGCTTCGCTTCTCAGCTGCCGCGTGCAGCCCTGACGCCGCGCTGGCCTTGGAAATTATCTGCCGCGCGCCTTTCTGACTTAGCGCGAGATTCGGCCTTGCAGTCAGCTGCCACTCTGGCGTAGCCTCCGCGCAGATCTTTAGCAAACGGTTCCTGTCGGAACGCCATTAATGACGTTTCATGCCACTACGGCTTACTCACTTAGTATTCGCGCCCCCTTTAATTATGTTTTTTATACCTGAAAGCCCATTCATGATTCCTCTGTCAGCTAACTTGCCAGCTTTATCTAATAAATCAAATGATCACTTATCGTCAATTGATGACTTGCTAAAACATGAAAAAGGACAAATTTCTTACGTTCGCCTGTTGGCACACTTGAATGAATGACAAACAGCCACAAACTAAACCCAAAAAAAAAGAGAAAACAAAAACCTATCAGGCATGTGCCCACCCTAAGTTTTAAGAGTGAAACTGAGATATTAATTAATGTGGAAAAACAAGTGTAGTGTAGTGAAGTGTTCCCTTAGTGATAACTCCCTTTTCAACTGTGTTTTGAAACAAGTGGACCTCCCTCATACCCCCCCCCTGCGCCCCCCTGCGCTGAGTTCCAGTGCACGGACCCGGCCACGGCCACGCCCCCTTCCCGCCGGCAGCCTGCGCGCTGCCCGCTGAGGACAACACACCACGCCGCCTCGTGCCACTCGCCCTCGCCGTGACTCATCAGTGGTGATATGTTTATATTTTCAACTTATTCCAAAAAAAGAAAAAAAAGACATTTTTACTTCAACTTAGCAACAAGAACACTTGACATATTTATCTAATTCACACTGCTATGTTGTGTCCTAATTTTGTTTTCATATTCTATGATATTTTATGATGTTTTGATATTTTATGATGTTTTGATGTTTTATGATGATTCTTGTATACACAAATATTGTTCATGTAAGTCCCTTTGCGACCCTTAGGAGGTCTTTAGAGTCTCTTTACCCTCCCATAGATTAAGACCCCTGCCGTCTTCCGTGAGGGCCATTCTTAATCAAGTGATGTTCACTTTCTTTTGCAAGATAAATTTGTTTACATTCAAATAATAATTACATTGAGCGAATTCACGTACGTTCTCCGCTCCCACGGAAGCGGGAGGAATGTAAAGGATGAGCCAGACAATAAGGGATTTTACTTTATTATATGAGCCTCCAACCGGTAACTTCATTTTTCCATCGCGGCCAAGCCACGGCCGGCAGTGTTAGCTGCCTGTAAATTCTTTCGTCCCACGGTCTAGTAACAGGAAGTCAGCACCGAGAAAGGGCACCTTGTTCACGCGCCTCTCTCGTGTGCTGACGAGGTAACGCCGCCCCAGGCGTCGCTTAGCAGGCAACGCTCTGGAAAGTTCCATGCCGCCCGCACGGTTTGCTCGGTCCTGACCAATCAGGACGGAGGAAGCCGCGTGGTGCGTCGAATATACCCGGCCGCCCGTCGCCGGGCCCGCTCTCTTGTATTCTTGCTCACCCGCGAGTCGGATGCGCGCGCCCTGTAGCATTGAACATCTCCCGCTGCTCCCGGTGCTGCGGCACTGTGGACTTAGTTTTGGCAGACAACAACTTTCGGTAGCTTCGCAAACAATGTTCGCCAAATCGTAAGCTCTGGCTCACCCTCACCTCCCTAGGCCTATGTAGCCCCTTTTCATCATGCTTTAGCCAATAAATGGCCTTTCTCTAAAAATTACCCTATTATTCCACAACGCCCACTGCCTGCCCATACCCGCCATCCTGTACACTTCCTTCTTCTCTTCTCGTGATAAGGTATTTACTTCTCTGTTCAAGGTGCTGCAATTGTCCTGGGCCGGTGCGTCATTCTCTTTGGCATGGGCGCTTAGCTGTCAATTCGAACGTTTATCATGGTTTGGTGGTCTTACCTCCACCTCTTCTATCTGTATTCTCTTTTCTTGTTCAGCTTGTTGACAGAGGTTTCTTTGTTGATAATTTGTCGGTCTATTGGTTCTCCAATATCCGTCCGGTTGTCGTTATTCACTCTGTAATAGTTGTTGCCGTTCCTGGGTGAATTATAGTTATTGCCATATTCTCTTCTAAATCCATAACCGGTTCTTTGTTGAAATCTGTTGTCGTTTCTTGGTGCGAAGTTATCACATGGTTCGTAATTATTGTTTCTTCCTACTGTGTCTTGTGGATTCCACTGCTTTTTGCTTTCGTTTTCACGTGCGCTTCGTCTTTTCTTGCGTCATCTTCCGAAAATATGAACTCTAGTTCCCTTAGAATACCTTTAAACGCTTCGACGTCATTGCCTCCGCGACCTACTAATGATTGCTGGTATTTCAATGGTAGCTTCATCGCGCATAATTTAATCAACTCTCCGTCACTGTATGGTACATCTAAGCATTGATTTTTCTTTGCCATTAATTCGAAAAATTTCACGGGACTCTTCTCTCCTGAATTTTCAAAATATGGGTTCTGTAATAATTCGTACTTCACTGTGTTCTGTGCTTCGCTGGACCAATATCGTGAGAGAAACTTCTCTCTGAAATCTTCGTACGATCGGCATGTCGCTGCAATATTTTGCATGGTTTCTGCGACTGTTCCTGACATGTGTGCACATATAAAGTCTAATTTGTGTGCTAGCGTCCAGGATTCTGGTAATCCTACTCGGAATTGATCAATAAAAGTTCATGGATGTAATGAGTTTCCTTCTCGAAAATGTTGCAATTTTCTGACTGTGAGGAAATGATCGTTGTCGTACTTCGTCATAGTTCCATATGAAATTCGCGATTCTTCGCCACTTTTGTTTCTGATCATTTCTCCCATCGTTCTTTCCGGTTGTGGTAGATCCATTGGATATTGTCCACTGTAACTTTCGCCTACCCTTGCGTAGTATTGTTGGAGTGGTACGCAATAACTTTCTTCCAACGGTTGTGAACGGATAGCTGAATGCATTGCACTGTACTCTTCGCGACCTGGCTTTCCATTGTCAGGTATTGGTTCGGTATCTTGTCTGGCTAACCTTGCCGCTTCATTGCACGATCCAAACTGTCTCGAAACATACATTTGTGGTTCTGCATGTGTTTGTGGTGCCGTTTGTTCATCAAGAATTTCGAAACATGTGTGTTGCGGTGCAGGCTCTGATTTCACGTATGTTATTTTCCGCCTGTGATACGTTTGTGTAACACACTGTTTTCAACAATTTCACGCGCTGTACCTGCTGCTTATCTAGTAATTACGTTTATCTGTTTCTCTAGTTTCTTGACTTCTCCCTGGGTGTTGTTAAGTAATGTTTTGATCTCGTCCTGAATGTCATTATGCAATGTTTAAACGTCCGCTTGTACCTTGTCAGTGTCTGTTTTCAATTGATTGTGACCTGTTATTAAGTTTCCTATAACTTCTCGAGATTCTTTTGCCTCGTCTTCAATATGACTTTCGTGTAACTGAATTTTTTTTGTTTTGTTCTTTAATCTCACGCATTTGTCTTGTGGTTTCTGCATTCTGAATTTTAATTTGGTTCGCAATTTCTTTATTTTGCCTTGTCATGGTTTCCGTAATTTGTTGTAATAATTCTGCCAGATTGGTGGGTCCTATTGTGTTTTCTTCCGAGGTCCTACGCTCTGTGTTTTCGCCCAAGTGTTGGTTCGCAGCCGATTGCATTGAACTGTGCTGTGACGCGTTTCTGCTCGCATTCCTTGTACTCTGTGGTGAAGGAGCTCTGATTACTTGTACTATGGGTTCTACGTATTCAAGACGCAAGTTAGAATCCTCATCGACTGTCTGTCTACTTTCCTGCTCCTCTGTCGTATGCTGACTTACGTTTTCTATGCCTTGACGTACGTTATCCTCGTTATGGTGCGTTATATGTCCTATTTCTCGCGATACTGCATCGTCTGTTGTACTGTCCTCTATTCTCTGTCCATTTTCATGCTGGGTCTCTACCTCAATTCGGTCAAGGTCTCGATCTGCCATTGCTAATCTTTCCGAATCTCTTATTTTCTGTTTTAAAAGCAATTCACGCGCCCTACTTCGAGTCAACATGCGCTCATACGATCTCACGCGTTTCATAAACTTTTTGTTCACACGACTTGACAATCAATTCACTTACTTGTTGCGTCAGAACCAACTTGTCAACGATGTATTCGCCACCTGTGCGCTTGCATTGGAGAGAAAACTTAATTCTAATGATATTAAAATTCATAACTTGATTATGCTATTGTTTCTGCCAGAATATCACACTTTTATTGAATACTTTCTTACTATCTATCGCTGCAGCTACTGTTTTCGACTATTTATAACGTTCAAAAAAAAAAATTTTTTTATTACGAAAATTTTTAACAGGATATTTTTCTGACCTAGTTAGGCATGTGGTCGACCTTCAATCATGGTATTTTACCATCCTGGCAGGGTCGCCATTTTCTAACACTCTGTGTGGTGTCTGTTTGTTCTATATCGTGTCTCCCTACCACTTTCGTGCAACGACGCTCTGTGCTTGTTTTTTTAGGGAATTGACTAGTTTGAACCTGGGACGTGTTGCTGGTAAGGAGACGTCAGATCACACATGACTTGTAGAATTCAGAAGAGTTCAGTGAGACTAGCGACGATATAACCAAATACTTAATGATTTCAGCGTCAGCTCCACTGCACTCCCTGTAAAAGAATCTTAATACTAACTAAATTTAGTGGAAGGGGGTCAAGGCTTTCCTATTTTTGGTTAGCTGGTAAAATAACGTCGAAAAAGCAGTTAAGTTTACCATTGGAAATTTTATTCTACTCACAAAACATTGTTTATAAATTGCACTATTGATAAAAGGAAACGTTTTAATACAGGATGGTAAAAACCAACTGCGTTCAACAAAAATGTGAACGAATATTCCCTGAATGGGTTTCCAAGTTCTACAATGGATCGAAGGATGACCTACGCCATATCACATCTATAATCTAGGTTTAAATTAAGTTTCACAAAAGAGAAAACTATAAAAATGGTCTACAGTGACCCTCAATTATCTTTAATTACTTATCTAACTTACAGTGGCTGATGTGGCTTCTCAATAACTTTATAACAGAAAAATCATCGCGTTTCAGATTTTTACTTCAAGTGGCAAATGTGAACATCATGAGCTTTAATTGACGATCGACACTAGTATTACGCAAAAATGGGGTGTAATAGATGAGACTTCTGCAGTTCTGAGTGAAGCTTTATGCGCTGTTATGCAGCATCGCATGCGTTCATTACCTTGTCGGTGTTCGTCAGGGGGCGGCGGGCAGCACAGCTCTGCTCACCTCGCCGTCTCAGAAGCAACTCTCTCCTAACTTCCCCTTTCTACCATTTACCGAAGTTGGTTTTAAAAAAAACTATCTGGATGTGTTTTCATCTAACCAATCAGGGTCTCAATGTTAACCTTAAGCTCCACCTACTAAAATTCTGTCTATCCAATGAGAATCGTTATACTTTTCGTGGTGGGGCAATGTTTTTAAAGTTTGCAACCTTAACAGAGACGCGAAAAAGTCTCACGTTAAAACTTGCAGCTGGTGTGGTCCTTTTAGTGTTATCGTAAGATCTATACTGTTCTTCTGGAGGGCTCTATCTTTTAACATGGGCTGGGGGTTGGTCCTGACGTAACAGAGACGCGAAAAAGTCTCACGCTAAAACTTACGGCTGGGGTGGACCTAGCGGTTAGCTGGCGACGTGGGTGTCCGTCCATTATCGTAGGGCCTTCCAGCTTAACTCGGCCCCGCTCTCGGCTTCTGTTCCCGTTTCTCCCCTCGGAACTGCGTCTGTCTCACGGTGGGAAGGTATGACATGCATTTAGGCATTCTTGTGTTAGTCTGTGGTATTCCATTTCCTCACTCGTTACTCGTATTACTTTGGTTAATTTAATGTCACGATTTATTCGGAGATATGTGACATACTACTGGATTTGCTTCTCATGTCAGGGTTTTGATGGAAGGTGTTGGATTTGCCTGACACCTTACATAGTAGTTGTCCATAGGACTGGCGACCGTAATTTTCCCCACATCTCAAATATCTAATTAACGCCAGTTACTTGTTAGCGTAACGACCGCACATTTACTTTCTTTATTAGCTTTACCTTTTTTCATAATTAATTTCCACCAATTTCATTTGATTTTTTCTTTTCACTTAGATCTAACCCTTTCCTCCCTCTTTACCGACATATTAACTCCAGTGACGATTGCTTTTCCCAAATTTCCGTTAGGTACACAAGGTTTAATTTTTCACTGTCATTAAGGTCCATAAGTGAGGGTTGAGGTTACACAGTCCTATCCCGCTTGGCCCATGGCAGTCCAATAATGGATTACATAAAAAAAAAACATTATTTTGCGTGACAGAGTGTTTAAAGTGACACCCGTTTTGTAATTACTTTATAGAGATATTTTCCGAACGTTTCTACTGAGTAAGGCCGACGTTTGTGTCACTTGTCTCTGGTCTTAGTGTCTCGTGTGCTCTCCATGTTGACGTTTGTGACATATAACTCTTTGATAAACATTATTGCGTTGTAAAGTTAATTTTTGATTCGGATGTCTTAACTCCACCTGTCTTTCATGTGTATAGCTTTTTTCCATTTGTGACACATATCTCCATGATGAACAGTATTATTCTGTATGGCTAATTTTATTTTCACACATCTTGGTTCCATGTTTATTTTACACACATCTTGTGTACATATGTGACGTTATCACCACGTTCAATGTGATTTGTGTTCCTCATGTACTGTGTACTTAATTTGATATTTCTTCACTCGTACATGTCTCGTATCTGTTTATGATGGGCAAGTATTTTTGTAAATACTCGACTGGGCTTGACAGTCGAGGGCAAAACTGAAAATGTAATATCACCACAAAACGCCATATTAGCCAGTGGAGTGTTTGTGTTACTTTTAGGGAGTGAAGATAATTGTTTTCCTTTTCGAAGTGTGTGTGCGACGGACCAAGTGAACACAGATGGGCCACTTTGCCATCACTCTCAAACTTTCGTACCAAAAGCTTAAAAATCATGACAAACAGCTCTGTGACACTTCGACTGGTGACCAGTTCCGCTAACTTCCAGCGCCTGCAGACCAGGGCGAGAGGAAAGTCGGTGCCGATTCAGCGGCCAGGAGGGACAGAGATGTGGGGGCTTCCTGCAGCCACGTACCGAGTGGGCTGGCTGCTGCCCTCACCTCGCTTGAGAACGGATACCTTGCGAACAGTCTGGCAGGATTGGGAAGCTGTGCAGGTAGCTGTAGATGGCTGCTGGTGCTAAAAAAAGTATAGACACAGAAGCACTAAGAATGCACACGTAGAAACATGTGAAACCTCCAGTTTGCACCAGCCGTTTTCACCTGCCTTAAAAAACGAAAACGTGTCGAGAATTCAAGCAAACCCACAGGAACTGCGACACAGCATAGACAAAATGTTTTATGGGACCGCTGAAGACTACTACGGCGATAAGATCCAGCAGTGGCTTCGAACACGTGACGAAACACTGGGACGACATGCCGTTGCAGAACTCTTTTATCGAGCATGTCTGAAAGTTCAGACTGGTGAAATCGCTGTCAATGGGCTTAGGGTTATGGGCATTTCCACAACAGGAATGTGCTCAGCGATCATGACTTCACTGCTGGGAACGACAGAAGTCGTCAGAATGAACCTCCCCAATAACCTCTTGAACATGAAAGTAAGGAGAAGCTGGATGGCCATGAAACTATTGTAAGTTAGTAGAATTTAGAATCCATTAATTCTCTATTGAAACAAAGCATTGGTTTGCTATTCTACAATGCTCAACACAAACTACACTTCCTACAGATACTAAGACAATTATCAGCTGGCCAGTATCGTCTACCGGCCCATTTTGTGTTGAGTCTCTACGACATATCACCTACATCCCAACAGAAGTCTGTAAGCGTACGGCATATCGCTGGTTTGGCTGCGGAGTATCTTTGCGGGCAGCCGCGTCTGTAGAGAGTCGAGCGCGGGACACGGTACTGTTATGTTGTGTTGTGGGTAGCTCTGCATGTGAGAGGCATTGTTAGTATGGAAGTTGAAGTGTTGCTTCAAGTGCTATTACAGTAAAGTGATAAAATAAGCAAATGATTCAGAGGAAGGTGGGTCAAGAAGTAATTTAAAAATAAGCAGCGCCGCTGATATCGTGTTTGTGTTTCCTCTCGTTGCGTGTCGTACCGTACTGTATCAATCATTAGCGCCGTGTTCGGTCTCCCATAATGAACTGATGTGAATCAGTAGAAATTAGGTACCAAAAAAGTGTGCAGTCAAGTGCCAGTGTCTTATAGCGAGCGTGAGGACGTGCGTTCGGTCATCGCGTTTCCGCATCATCAACAATCAGTAGCACCGCGACGGTTACGCGCACGCTCGTTCAATTGAGTGTAAATTTAACTTTGTGAACAGTGTTAAAATTTGTTACTAATGTCAAGGAGGACTGGTACCAAAAGAAATTTGTGTGTGCGTGGCGAGCCTAAGAACTTTCGTTCGATTATTCGGCTTTCGCATTACCAACAATCATCCGCGCCGTGTTCGGTTATGCGTACGCTCATCCAAGTGATATGGTGGACAGACAATCACCTAGAAGTTGACATCAAAATTTATGACTTACAATGTAAGCAGTGCAACCTGAGATTTCTTATCGTCTCAGAATATAGATACATGTTCATACCAGATGTAGGGCAGTGTTGTGCTTTTAACGTTGAGTGGCTCCCCTAACCCCGCTTGCATATTTCGATATATAATTTCAGGCAAGCCAGCCGCAGCGTGGAGCAGAACAATACGACCGCCGCGGAATTATCAGGTACGTGGAGTGGACAGGGCGCACGGTCCGAAGTGAGAAAAACAATTAACCCCCCCCCGCCATTTGTACCCTCAGGCGTGTTACAAGACGTAAAACCGAGGGAGGCCAAAAGGATCAGTTCAGGTTTTGACATCATCTTCCCCGATAGAAGAATCTGGAAACCTCACTTAAAGCAAGAGGATCCAAACGCCCATGAACATCTACTGGTAACGACCGTAAGGCAAATAAAATCTCAAGCGAGCTTGAAAAGAGATAGGAGCCTCAAACTACTGACTCCAGTGATGCAGACATAATAGAGCTGCAACACTCCACTGATGAGTAGGTGATGAGAACGCATCCTGAACTATCATACCATAACTCCCACCTTTCCTCTAAGTTCTAGTATGGCTGTTTGTTAACGCCGGTTTGCACGCTCTGATCTATACACAGACTCTTGATGCTATTTGCTCATATTGTTTTATTTACTAAGAAATAATGGCATCAAAAACAATGAACCTTTTTCCTCATGAGGTTATTCATTTAGTCATCGAAGTGGTACACTTCATTAAAATGCCCACTTGAGTCGATACGTTTTTAATAAATATGCGTGGATATGGAGACAGGGCACATTTTCCAGACTTATCATAGTACCTTTCACTAGTTTTCACTTGTTAGTATCTGGAAAAGGATGTATGAACTCATTAATTAACATTACTCATATCTTTTTCCAGATAAATATTTGGTTCTGGCAACTTCTTGGACAATGATTTTGTTTTGAAGCTTACGTTTCTTCGTGACGTCTTTGAAAAACTCAACTCACAGAATGTATCCCTTCAACGTAATAGGGTCAATGATTTTCAGTTGAATGCAGGATTTAAATCTGTTTCTGGATCATTTAAATGAACTCTGAAATACTTTCCAGAATAAGTTCATCAAGACCACTAGATCAAAGATCTCTTCAGTACATAATTGCCATCAACACTTACCACGGAAGAAGAGCAATTTACTAATATTTCTTCAGATTTCACACTGATATGGAAGTTCATTTCCTCATCGCTGCTTGAGATTTGGAACTTGATGCAACAGGAGTATGCACAAGTTTACTAAAAAGACTCTACGAGTTTTGGTATGTTTTACAACATTCTACTTATGTGAGATGGTAATTTATGCAGTGGCAGCCGTGAACACGTAAAACAGTTTGCGGATGAAATGTGGAGAAAGAAAAGTGAAGCGCAATTTTCCAGCCTTGTGCCGGGATTTGAAGAACTGATGACGGAGAAATAGCTAATCCTTTCCACTGACTTTGTTGCAAGAACAAGATGTCATAAAATTGACACTAGATTACAATGTTTTACAGTTAATAAACAAATATCTACTGTTATGAATTTTTTCGAAACTTAAGTCTTTTACCCCACACTTCGAGTCAGATGACGCGTGCAAAAGGAGCCGCCGACGTTTATGTTTAGGACATGGAAGCCGTGGAACCAAAAAAATTGAAATCCACCACCTTAAGGAATTCATTGCTTTCACATTTTACTCATTAATTGCCAAGTGTATGTTATCAATACCTTTGCAAGTCTGATTCGTACTATAGTACTCCTTATAGCATGGAAAGACGATTCATTTGTCTAGCATCGATGTAGGTACGACGGTGGTTCAATAAGTAACCCAGCACATTGATTTCTCCATCAATTTCGATTGGAAAAAAATGCAATATTCCCTGTTCAGCCCCTACAGTTTCACGAAGTTCCGATATGTGACGAAGCTATACGTATCCTTCAAAATGGACAGATGTCATCGAGTTTCTTTAGACGCTAAACGAGAGCACCACATATATTCACAGGTGCTTGCAAAATGTCTACAGAAACCCGGCAGTGAGCAGAAGCACGGTGAAGTTGATGGGCGAGGCGTCTCTCGTCATTACAACAAGGTCGCGCCAACCTCTCCGATCTCCGCGTGCCAGCCGGCCGCGCACAGGTGTGACTCTTGCAATGTTGGAACGTGCGGACACTCTCACTCCAGGTGACCGACGGATCGCAGTCAGACACCTCGATGTACAACTGGACGCCTCTGTTGGCAGTGCTGACACGCACGTCCACAGTTGGTTTGCCCGCCGGGTTGCTCGCTGCCCAGACACGTGAAGGATGCAGGGCGGGGGTGATGAGGAGGTTACCGGTGCAGCAAGACGTTGACCCTGACATCTGCCAGCAGAGCGCTACCGTGCAGGTGTGCAGGGGAGCCTCCCAGCACGATGGCGTAAAGTCGACGCATCGAACGGAGATAATACTGAAAAACGAGGTTTTGTAGCCAAAAGAGTGGAGTATAACGTGCTGTTCTGGAATCCTGGATAAAACTAACCGGCTGTCACGCAAAAATGTCTTTCAATACTTATTGAATGCCTCTGGTAGATTAAGCATGATCCCTGGAGTGACAGTTTTCATTCCGTCTTCACTTATTCCTTGCTGCCCTACTTAAGTAAAATAAGAATTACATAATTCAGTGCTTTCGTGTGTGTAGAGGTGGTCGTTAGAACTAGTGGGAAAAATCATATTTTAGGACAGCAAGGCAGCCCCAAACTGCGGAAAGCCAGTAAAAACTCGACCTTATGTTACGTTGCATGACGAAGGTACTAAGAAGACAAGAAGAAATAAAAAACGGGCAACATGAGGTCAGACTCACAAAAGGAATAACAGGAAGAAGTAGCAAAAGGACGAGAGGAGATGAGAAAAGGACAAGAGGAGATAAGTGGGAGATAATGGAAGGTATCCACGGCATTCCGAATTAGAGAGGAAATTTGGTGCTCTTACACCAATAAAGGACAAGCAGGCAAAACAGAACATGGACTCCGCTCATGTGGAAAGGGATAAAATTATGGGAATCGAGATGTGCTTAGGAAAGGTAGAGAACTAATACAATTTAGTGAACAGATTTAAAATGAATGTAAACATTCTCAAGCTGGGTATCACTGAACAGCAGGGAGAGGTAAACAGGGTGGAAATGAACTAAGCAGAAATCTGCAAAACTGCTCAAGAAGTGGAGAGTAAGTTCACGGAGGCAAAGGACAAATTAAGAGTTAGTAACAGCGAAATTGCTGAGAAAAAATTACAGGTTGAGGAAAGCCATTGCTTCTACTTGACCAGTTTCGGTTGCTGAACTTGTGGAAGTGAAATATCTTCTAGCATTCAGAGAGAATCAGGGAGAAATTAATGAATGGCACCAGGGAAACATTAATGCGATGGCGAGTGACCATGGGGACCTTGAGAGTAAAGCAATGCAAGTACTAGGCTGGCCGAATATGAAAGGAATTATTCTTTTGGTAAGTACTCATTTGGTAGTGCGGCTGAGTCTGATGCTACTTACTGATATGGTAATTTGTATTAGTTTGTCGCCGAGAGTTAAAGGTTTCTGATGTACTTATCATTTACACTCATCGTCATACGTTTTGGTTGTTAATTGTAGTTAGCTGTGTGTTCCTTGCATGGGGGCTTAATAAAAATATTAATGCAAATAATTTTAATTTAATTTTTTTTTTTTTTGCTTTAGTAGCTGTCTGTCCGATTACGAAGTCTCGTAACGGTTGGCCCTGACTATTATTATTACGCAATCTGACTGCTTAGAACAATAACAAAGAATGAAATGGAAATTTTCATTAACACAGTTAATTAATTAAGCCCCCAGCAACTATAAAACCAACGCAACAACAAGCACAAGAGTAACTGTTCTGTGTGTGGGAGTGTGACTCAACGTACGCATCTGGCACGGTTCTTCTTCAACAACACAACAATTTTTAAATAACATTATACTGAATTAATTAAAGAAAATACAAATACCATAATTACTCAAGAGAACCACAATTACACTCTAATCCAAGAACACAAGCCAGATGCTTTGTTGACTGAACCTGTAATGACACATTATTTAAAACATGGAAATAATGAAAAATAAATCAAGTTTCGTTACCTTCATATATTGACCAAAATCACTCTCATAATTACAATATATCTCCACACCGCCTCGCTATTACCACATCTGAACAAGAACCTTTCAGTATCACATCTCAGCAAGCACTCCCTACTAGCACATCTGAACACCAACTGACTACCACGAGTCCTGGACAAGCACTGCCTACTACGACATCTCAATAATCACTCCCGTGGAGGCGGCGGAACAATGCTCTCTAGCGATCTCTGTCGCTGTGGCTCAGTGTAGCCACCTTTCATCCTTTTTTAAAGTTATTTACATTAAATGATTGTAATGTTCTCATCACGTAACTGCTCCTCTGTTATTGCAGTTAACGACCACAATAATTTCCGTGGTGGAAAATCTTGATTGTGCCTGGTTGGTGTTTAGAAAGACGAATTACTGTGCATTTATGTAGAGCATGTAATAGTTTTACATGTGAATGGCAAACCAGGCTAGAAATTGTAAACAAAAAATTGTGATTATAGCTTGTTACACGAGAGGCTGGGGACAGAAAGAGCTTTAATGGATTTCACGAAATATGTGTTTGTCTTGAATATTGAGGTTACTGAAGTAGTGATTGGGAATGTAGGCTCATCTACATTAATTATTATAAGAAGTTTCTTTTTTTTGTAACAGCCATCCAGATCATTTAGTTTTAGGGCAGTGAAGAGGGAAGAGGAATGAGTTTCGTGTGGTATTGTAAGAGGATAGGTCCAGCTGTAACCACCCCCTTTACTAATCGGCCTATCCTGCTTGCGTTATAAAATATGACCGTGGATCGCATGTATGCCTAATGGATTTTTACTAATTGCATAAGGCTATCTTTCCCGAAGGAGTGATACCGACAAGTAGGAGGAAAGTGTACAACCAACCCTTCTGATGGTAAAGTCTACTAAAATCAAAAGTAACCGAACAGGGCTATAATTTGGAAAAATGAAAGTTATTTTGTGCATTCACTCACGAACAACACTGGACAGAAAAGGGGTACCACTGATCGTGAATCCAAAAGTTACACTAATGAACGAAAAGGACATAATTAACGGTCGCCAGTCCACTAGGGCAATTTACATCCAAAATCTTGTACAAGATGGCGGGAAAAAAACATGTATTATTAAACACTGACGTGGCAACTGAAGGTTGTCACGGTTTTTGACACTAATTTTAAGTGAGTATGTAATGATAAAGAAAACTGAGAAGTTTACGTTATGTTTGGCATTTAATTTTGAAAAAGGCACTCGAGTAATGATTTGAAAATATGTAATTAAACTGTAAGTTAGTACTGAACTTCGTCACATGTACTATGACTTTCAGTGACCTCAACATAATGTCATCAAAGAAATTTAGAAAAAAAGCAAGCACTATTTACCTTGCCGTTACTTATTTGCAAACTGGATTTCATATTATTGTCTGAACAACTGAGCCCCTTTTACCGACTTGAACAGAATTAAACACTAGAATACGTATCAAACCAGACAGCCATGTGTTCCAAGCTATATGCAAAATAAATAAAACTTCTGCACTCTTAATTTGTGCATTTCTTTAGATTTGGATTTTTTCCAGTAATTGATTCTCAAACTTGAAAAATGAAATTGCTTTACTTTAGTCATATACTGAAACCTCTGTTGTACAACAATTAATTCAAAGTAGACTGAGGCTAAAATTTTTAAAAGTGAAATTATTCATTAATAAACTGGCTGTAACTATTCAATTTGTTCCTTATCACACTCAGTTAGCATATTAGGAAAAAAAGGAACAAGGATCCTACTTGGTGCCGGCCGCTGGTGGCCGAGCGGTTCTGGCGCTACAGTCTGGATCCGCGCGACCGCTACGGTCGCAGGTTCGAATCCTGCCTCGGGCATGGATGTGTGTGTGTTGTCCTTAGGTTAGTTAGGTTTAAGTAGTTCTAAGTTTTAGGGGACTTATGACCTCAGCAGTTGAGTCCCATAGTGCTCAGAGCCATTTGAACCATTTCCTACTTGGTAACAATGTCTGGGGGCAATGAGGACACAATCGCCCTGAGTTTAACTGATTATTATTGAAACAAATTTTATCAATCACATCACATTCAGTTGTGCTGCTGGGTTAGCCGTTAATACTTTCTACCAATGAACAGTCTTACTTCAGAGCTGTGCGTGCGACGAAACTCGGAGCCGACGACGAATCTGTGTTGCTGGAACTGCTACTGTTGTTGTTGAGGACGGTAGCATCTTGTGGGGACACGGCTAATTACGGGAACGGGCAAGTGTAATTAATACAGCCTCCTCTGCACATCCACTGTCTTTCCTCCTGCTACTAGCCATCTGGCCGGCGCGCGTACATGATGCCGCCGAAAATGGTACTCTCTACTGCGAAAGCGTTCACACCACACTTCCGCACACTACAAGCGCTGGAACGCGTCTCTCCCTCTCTCTCTCTCTCTCCGCGCGCTCCACGCAACAACTCCCTACCTAATGATTTTACAACGCACAAGCACTGCTATTATCGTTGCTAGTCGATGCAAATAACAATTCGTTTGGCTTTTTCCCAGAGCTTATAAGTTTCACAGTAAGACACAGATAAATACAACGAAACGTCAACAGACTTCTACCTAAATTTACACACATACAGTGAAGCAATGTCCTTACATGTTAAAGAAAGCATTTAAATTACAAATATTTACATACAATTCAGAAAAAAATCATATATCGGTAGCAGGTGCCATGGATCCTGCATTTTCGGTGTTACACAGCCTCTGATACAAAATACATATGGCATCACGGATATTGTGAAACGAGGAAAGGGTATTAATATGAAGGGGCTTATGTCCATGTCTGAGCCACGTTTGAAGCACGTATTGTATAAGATGATTTTTTTAAACTCAAAATGAGTTCACGATATTAATGAACGCAGAGTTATCGCTGTAATAAACAGAAGAAGAGCAGTGCTTTGTTAAAATTTCGCCAAAAATACAAACTGCGTGTCTTTAGCTGTAAATATTGGTTAAGAATAAAATACATTGTTTTAATGAATTAATCATGGAACATGAATGGGGTCTCTTCTGTTTAAGCAGTCATTACGTCCAATAATTATTAAAATAGGGGAGATGAAAATATCGAAAGCATGAAGGAGGGATACCTCAAACATAAGCGGTATCTAACAAAAGGGTTCGGCCAGGGAAGGAAACTTCCCAGGGTAATTGCCTGCCGCGATCACTTATTTTGCATCGCACTATCTGATGACTACGATTAGGACTTAAAGAATCTCATATTGACGAAATGAAGCTCGAGACAAAGAATACATTCAAGATGTGATGCCAGAACAGGCGCCGGCCGCTATCTAGGCGCTTCAGTCCGGAACCGCGCTGGTGCTACGGTCGCAGGTTCGAATCCTGTCTCTGGCATGGATGTGTGTGATGTCCTTAGGATAGTTAGGTTTAATTAGTTCTAAGTTCTAGGAGACTAATGACGTCAGATGTTAAGTCCCATAGTGCTTAGAGCCATTTGAACCAGAACAGGCAGTGGCAAAACATTAATTTGTATTATTTATCTCGTGAATTTCTTCTGTCGATTCTCGTAGTCCTTTGCACCAAGACGAGAATATGTAGTGGGATCTTCCAATTAGAAGTCAGAGAGTATTTTTGTAGGTATCTGGTATTTTCTGTATATTTTTGTAGGGCATGCTGCCTGAATAAATGAGAGGCTACAGAAGTAGAAGTAACTGAACAAGAAGGAGTGAACGGTTTACAGTTAGGGTACTTGCAGCTGCAGAAGAGAGTATAGTTGTGCGAGATGTATAGTGTGTGTTATACTTGTCTGACAACTATTACCCTTTCAACCGACAAGTGCAGTGCCTTTTCCTTTTGTCTGCTGTGATCCTCGAGGAGAGGAAAAATTACCATTATCTTGTTTTACGAGAGACATTGTTTTTGCTGTGGATTCTTACATTTGTGTAACTACTCAGTAATAAAGATTTGCGAAAGTTTGAATTTAGTGAAACGAGCACTTACTTTTTTCATTAATGGAATAATTTTAAGCTCCCACGTAAATTGTTTATATACCGTTTGTAATGCAAAAATTTAGATTCAGTTTTTGCTACTTGTACATTTATATTTCTAAAATTTTTCATTGTGTTAGGTACTAGTACCGTATGTGTAACCATTACTTGCAAAAGCCCGAGCATTATAGACAGTACATCCAAGCGAAGAGGCATGGACTCTGAACAAAGCAAGAGGACATCAGGCAAGATTAATGACTGGAATCTGCCTTTCCACATAGGCCACCACCTGCATATACTACGTCCCCAGAGCATACAAGGCAAGTTCTGACGAGACCTGATCTAAAAGGAAACCTGCCGCCTATGGGAAGAAACTAGACACTGATCCCAAACAATGAGTGCCTTAGTTGGGAAACTACAGTCACCAGCGCCTGGCCCTGCCACTGGTACGTGGGTGCTTCACATTCACTTGACCTGACTCCCACTCAGCTATTTGTGACTCACCTGTTCGTTGCCTGCCCTTGGCGAGCGCCTGCTTCTTACAAGGGAACCTCCCCATAGCACCCCCCCCCCCCCCTCAGATTTAGTTATAAGTTGGCACAGTGGATAGGCCTTGAAAAACTGAACACAGATGAATTGAGAAATCAGGAAGAAGTTGTATGGAACTGTTAAAAAATAAGCAAAATATACGAACTGAGTAGTGCATGGGAAGATAAGCAACATCTAGGAGAGTGGGAACGCACGAGCGCCGTGGTCTCGCGGTAACGTGAGCAGCTACGGAAAGAAAGATCCTTGGTTCAACTCTTCCATCGAGTGAAAAGTTTAATTTTTTATTTTCAGTTTATGTGACAAACTCTTATGTTTTCATCACTTTTTTGGGAGTGATTATCACATCCACAAGAAAACCTAAATCGGGCAAGGTAGAAGAATCTTTTTACCCATTCGCCAAGTGTACAAGTTAGGTGGGTCGACAACATATTCCTGTCATCTGACGCACATGCCGTCACCAGTATCGTATAGAATATATCAGATGTGTTTTCCTGTGGAGGAATCGGTTGACCTATGACCTTGCGATCAAATGTTTTCGGTTCCCATTGGAGAGGCACGTCCTTTCGTCTACCAATCGCACGGTTTTGCGATGCGGTCGCAAAACACAGACACTAAACTTATTACAGTGAACAGACGTCAATGAACGAACGGACAGATAATAACTATACAAAAATGAAGAAAGTAAAATTTTCACTAGAGGGAAGAATTGAACCAAGGACCTCTCATTCTGCAGCTGCTCACGCTACCACGGAACCACAGCACTCCTGCGCTTACATTGTACATGATGTTGCCTATGTGGCCCATGGACTACTCAGTTTGTATATTTAGCTTATTTTTTCACTGTTCCACACAACTTCGTCCTGTTTTCTCGATTGGTCTGTGTTCACTTTAACAAGGCCTATCCACTGTGCCAACTTATAACTAAATCTGAGGGGGGTGCGATGGGGAGGTTCCCTTGTTAGCTATCTGGGAGAGTGGGTGCATCGGGGACGCTCCCTTCAACCCAAAACAGTGTCCACATGTACATGAGCTGACGGAATTGTATTATAGTCACAATTGAGACGCAAGGATTGTCCTTCAGTTTCGCTCTAGAATCCATGGCGACTGAGTAGCGTTATTAGTCAACAAAGTCATCCTGCTCGACGCAAATGCCTGCAGGCAAGGTCTGAGGTCTGCGCCATGAACATTGTACTCACTAGATCATCAAGACCAATTTTCTTAACATATATGATTCCCCTTTTCACTGGGAAGGAACACAGAAGTATGATACGTCTCTCTGAACTGCTCCTCATTCTACAAATTAATCCCTTGTTGCTGCTGCTACACCAGCAAAGCAAACAGTTACTTTTGGTTCTCAATCCCAAAGCTCGCCCTCAACAAGTGACTTCATCCATGTTATGTACTTCCATCTGTGTGTGTTTTTATAGGACGGGACGTTATGAGACGAATTTCTCTTATGGACAAACTATTAGGAAGTGTTGTGAAGAAACAGGAAGAGACCTGAAAAATGGACTTCCATATACGTCGTCTTTAAATTTCTTTGTTCTGAAATTGTGTTGCAACCTATCAACTTTCAGGTTTGTATTGTTGTCAATATTTTTCTTTTGTGTCTTCTTATTACATAGTCTTAATATTGTTTACTTAAATGCACGAGGAATATCCAGAATGTAACATATGTTTAAACCTGTCGCGGCAGTCCGTTGGGCTACAGACGCCATCTCGGTGCTGTAACGTTCCTACGCTCAGTACAAACCCAAAGGTGGTAGCGCGTTGTGTGCTCACTACATCGCTTTCTGTGATGCGTTAAAATGTGCGCTGCAATAGAAAATCCTGTCACTTGTGAGATGCCTTCTGTGGTCAGGTTTTTATTGGCGAAAACCTGCAAACCGTCTGAAAGGTTTTGTGATTGAGGAGCTGGTGATGAAAATCAATGCCAAAATACGTGGAAATCGTCGTTTCACGATTGCGACACTTTCGCAACATTTTCTACAAATTTCTCGCAGTTTGATGCATGAAACAGTGGCGGAGAAGTTCGGTTACCACAAATATTGTGTTAGGTGTGTTTCCAAAATCGTAATTGAAGACCGCAAGAAACAGACTGGCAGCAGCCCTGACCTTCCTCGAAGATTATGAGAAAAATGGTAACAAAGTTATCGATCGTATCGTATCTGCGGGCGATACTTGGGTGATTCATTTCAGTTAGCCGGCCGGTGTGGCCGAGCGGTTCTAGGCGCTTAGGTCTGGAACTGCGCGACTGCTACGGTCGCAGGTTCGAATCCTGCCACGGGCATGGATGTTTGTGATGTCCTTAGCTTAGTTAGGTTTAAGTAGTTCTAAGTTCTAGGGGACTGATGACCTCAGATGTTAAGTCCCATAGTGCTCAGAGTCATTTGAACCATTTTGATCTAAGGGAGTGGTCCTCGTTGACTTACTTGAACATGGCACAACTAACTCAGACAGGTAAGGCGGGTGGTAGAAAATAAGGACCGGTGAAAACTTATCGCAAAAGTCTTGTTTTTGTCAATAACGAACGTCCACACACCGACAATCGTACCCATAAGTCCTACGTAGTTTTGGATGGGAAGTGTTTGATCATTCACCATACGGCCCGGATTTGGCTCCGAGCGACCACCACCTCTTCCCAGCAATGAAAGCGTGGCTCGCTACACAACGCTTTGATACTGACACCGAACGGCATGCGGTATAAACGCAGTAGTTGCAATCACTAGGGCAAATTTCTGCAGATGGTATTGAAAAAGTCGTGCGACGGTATAATAATTGCCGCAGTTTGACTGGCAGTTATGTAGTAAAATGGCTTGAGAGTGTAATTTAATTTTTTTTTTCCATATTGGTAATTTTTTATTTCGAAACGTAGTATCGAAACGTCTGCTCCTAGGATACACACTTCTTTTAACAAAATGTTTTCCTTGTCTATACATTTTTATCACTTTGACTTTAATTACATCTTAGTGAATAATTTGCATACAGCTAACCTCGCTTCCATTGAATCAAAGTTTTCTCACTATAACTGAAAGTCACATTTGAGTCACAATAGGCTGTGACTACAAAAAAAAAAAATAGTTGAAATGGCTCTGAGCGCTATGGTACTTAACTTCTGAGGTTATCAGTCCCCTAGAACTTAGAACTACTTAAACCTAACCAACCTAAGGACATCACACACATCCATGCCTGAGGCAGGATTCGAACCTGCGACCGTAGCGGTCGCGCGGTTCCAGACTGTAGCGCCTAGAACCGCACGGCCGCTCCGGCTGGCTTAAGTGACTACACTCACATCATGCACCATCATCCAAATCTATAACATGCCTGAATATTTATATTAGCCAAGTATTTTTTTTGTATTATATTTTATGTACAATCAGTGTACGAATAGTTCATTATTATGAAATGTATTCACCAACTACATTTCTTAAAGAAGTATTTCTTTTTTACATTTTGAAGTTTTTTTTGCACTCTGTTATTTTTGGTACTATTCATTACACTTCGACTGTGCTTTTAAACATATTGGTATAGTGAGTAACTCTTACTTACGAAATGCATCCATCAGCTACAGTTCTGTAAAGAAGCATTTCCTTCGTATATTTCGACTGTTCGCGCTATGCTATTTTTTGTAACAAATCTATTCTTTTTTATGCCAGTGTTTCTTAATTGTATTGGTAAGATGGCTTGTGCTTGCAATAATTTCTGCAGAGAGGTTGTTCTTGTTATACTTGATCAATGACGAGAATTTGAATGGAAATGCACTGTTACTTGAGCCATGAATGAATGGATGAATGGATTAACGTTACAGTGTGATCGAACTCGCCGATTTCACGTCCAACCGATTCGTAGTATTAAATAATTCTCGTACGAATTCGCGCGGAATCGTACTATCTTTACGAAACGTAATTCAAAAACACAAACTGTTAACTACGTACGTCTTTTCCTTACGTCTTTCGTTCTACTAATTTTGTTTAAATAAATAAATTTTCAGTGCACATAATCGCGTTAGTTGTTCGCTGCTGAGTGACAGTCCCGCGCCAGCCGTCCGGACGAAAGCTTCGCGGCCTTTGGAAGCGGGTAGCGGTCGCCCCTCCTCTGCCGCCTAGCGGACACTGCCACAAACAATCTGAACGGAGTCTCCGCGGCCGAGGCCGCTGTTTTGCTGAAGCCACAATACAGCCGTTCACTCACCCCCGCTAACGTAAATTTTACACTCAAAAATGTTACTGTAAATATTGTTAATAAACTTTCTATGTTCAACAAAACCTATGACCGGTGTAACCTAATTGACTTAACACTGCAAGGCGATCATTTAACATGGGCTTCTACTCAAATCACTATGTGGGTGCAGGGGCTCGATACGGAAAATCGGTGGGGCACACAGGATTGTATAATGTCTGACCTACCTGCTACCAGATCCATCCACACCGCAGTAGCACACCACAGCAGACTCGAAACCTTATCTTAGTCAGGCCTACTAGAAGAAAAACTATTCCTAAAATTTTTTATTTTCGGTTGCCAGTTCTGAAGAAGCAATTTTGAAATCATTAAATGTTTTTCTTTTAATTACTTTTAGTGGTGACAGCGCCTTTCAATGGCTGTAATTTATATACATATACTATATATTTTTTCTTACGTGAATTTACTTCGAAACAACATAGAAGCAAACTGGGACTGGCCAAGTGGCAGCCATCTTTACTTTTGAAAAACTTGTTACGTGAATCATGAATTAGCAAGCAAAGCAAATTTAATTTGTAGCAACATTAATGTTATTCGATCGACTGTAGTTTATTTCTTTGAACATTGCGACCACATTTAAAGATGATGTTCTAAACCAAAGCAATTTCTTAGATTGAATATCTCAAAAATGGCTCTGAGCACTATGGGACTCAACTGCTGTGGTCATAAGTCCCCTAGAACTTAGAACTACTTAAACCTAACTAACCTAAGGACAGCACACAACACCCAGCCATCACGAGGCAGAGAAAATCCCTGACCCCGCCGGGAATCGAACCCGGGAACCCGGACGTGGGAAGCGAGAACGCTACCGCACGACCACGAGATGCGGGCAGATTGAATATCTCCCTCTCTCTATAATGAAGCAGTTCGTAATAATAAAGAATTTACGTATCGTACCTTTTACTCAATTATTAAACACACAAGCCATTTAACTTTCAAACTGTCGTTTCACAACAAACATGACCACGAAACGGGACTGGTGATGGCTTGGGGCAGAAATTTTCGGAGAATAAGTTTGCACATCTTCTATTTTTTCGTTTCAAAGTAAATTGACTGCAACACCTTACTAGTTCTGAGATCAAAGAAACAAGTTTATAAAACTAGTGCTTGCCCTGAGTTGCATGCTCGAGGGCTCATAGTACTGTTGGTACAAAAATTTCGGTCGGCTCTTCACGCCCCCAGTGATGGACTTCCTTACTGATAGCCACATCCCAAGCTGCAGCCATCTTTACTCGTCGGAGCGTAGGCCCGGATAATCTTGCTTTCCGAAATGATACATACTGGAGACGACTTTGGGGCATAAAAGCTGCTGCCGTCCGAATATTTGGTTGCACTTTTTTCACAACTTTAGCACCATATAAGCCTCACTTTAGCGGACCTATCACAGCCCGATACACACACCTGTGAAGGCTGCCACGCAACTGCCTTTTTCTCCACCGTCTTTTCCCTTGACGCTCCTCTCGCCGAGGTCACCTCCACAATTGGTCACGTAAAACCCTTTGTCCTTCCCCTCATCATTTTCTGTACATTTGTTTAACATATTAACCATGAAAATTTGTCCTGAGGTTGTTACAGTCACTACAATTTTTTCATTGAATGGCAATAACATTTTCCTTATCGTTAATTAACAATTGGGTATGAAGTAATTGTTTTATATCAAAGAGCTTTGCATACAAACGTAAGACTTTCACACGTTCATTTGCTAGTATCGATCTTTCAACATACCAATACCCTAAAGCAAAGCTAAAAATTATTTAAAAAATTTATTTAATATTTAACTGTGGCATCATACCAGTACCGTGAAGTCAAGCACTAAACTAGTTTAACTTTCTGGAATGGTTCTGCAATTTGTCATACATTTCCTGCATCACCAGAATTGATAATGTGTGGTTCAGTGTATGCATGAAACAGGAGTATCTATCTGTGAGAACGTGTTCCTGTGTCAGCGACGGGAATGATACTGTAAATTTAAAATCAAGGGATGACTGTCACATTCCGATGAACTTCTTTTATGTTTCTTATTTAATTTCATGCATTATAAATTTAGATGAACGACTCAATATATGAAACAACGATGAGGTGTTGAGAATTAATCAATATAGAATGATGCAGGGTTGTACTCCTTTTATCACAAACCAGCCGATACGGCAATTCAGTCAGACAACAGCTAATAAAAAATTAATAAAAAATATATACAAAAACCTGTATATGCCTCACCATTGCTCCCTATAGTGAGGCATAATTTTTTATCCAATTCTTGCTGTGATGAAACGTTTCTGCCAATTTTCTAGCTGTCATATAATCAATTTCTGCCATTTAAAGTAATTCTGCCAACTGATTCGATATAAGAACCCAGAATTTTCAGCTACTGCAGCAATAACTGTTATCTAAAAAGTAGGTATCACACCCTTTCTGTACAGTCTACTGCGCCTTTTAATTTGGCAATGTAGGAGCAATTCCGGCTTTCGCTAAAGGTTCGCTATACAGCACACAACTCAAGGGATGAGACACCCGCACCTCTCACATCATGTTTCCTGACGTCGCAGCACATTAACCCGGCCGATGCTCAAAAGGGGTTCCATTTTGTTAGTTTCGGAAAATGCAGCTCTTAAGTTCTGTTGTCGAGTTCTGTAGGGTGAGGAGCTCCTGATGAGAGTCCCTTCCAGCATCGTGGGTGGCAACATTCTAAGGCGTGGTGGCTTTTCAGACAGTATGTGAATAAGTAGAGAAGTTGGGTCCGACGGGGGGCGTGCTATGGTAGGCCGTGCAGCTGCAATGACCAATGTGTCCAGGTAGCTCAATGGTCAGAGCATCTGCTTAGTAAACAGGAGTCATGGGTCCGAGTCCCGCTGCGGCAAAAATTTTCAGCTTTCCCCATTGATTTCAATCAATGCCAGCTCGCAGCCAGTGTCTGTCGCTCCTTTGTGTATTTCCTTGTGTTTGCGTGGGTGAGTTCTCAGATGCAGAGAGACGTAGTGACCTGAGGTGTCTCGACAGTCCATTACTTCAAATTCCCTTGCAGGGAAGGGAACTACGGCAGTGGTCTGCTCTCACATCATTAGTTTACTACAGACAGCGACCTTTTGATTGGCCAATACTAGTTTGATTGAAATTTTTCACTGAAACACCAGAAGGAGACGGAACCAAAATTTTTGGTCACTCCTTCAGTAAACGAGGCACTGTGCGGTTGGGTAAGTGCTGCCCTCTCCAATGTTAGAATTTATCTGAAAGCGGAGAGGATGCTGTCAATTGTCATTGTTTGATTTTTAGGATCATCAGGGTAACGCTTGATTTTGCTTGGTACAGTCTTCACCTTTTTCTTATTGATGTATTCCATTGCTTTTCGCGATTCACATGTGGATTTTATCTATCTTGAGTTTTGTGCTTCCACGTTTTGCTCATTACAGGCCCAAGTGCTTGTTATCAGTTCCTTTGCATGTCTGATTAGAACCATTCCTGGTAGCATGGCCAACAAGATTATTCCTGTCATGTTGGTGTAGGTAGATTTTCGTTACACCATAGATAACACGATTACTTCTGAAACTTCCTGGCAGGTTAAAACTGTGTGCACGACCGAGACTCGAACTCGGGACCTTTACCTTTCGCGGGCAAGTGCTCTACCATCTGAGCTACCGAAGCACGACTCACGCCCGGTACTCACAGCTTTACTTCTGCCAGTATCTCGTCTCCCACCTTCCAAACTTTACAGAAGCTCTCCTGCGAACCTTGCAGAACTAGCACTCCCGAAAGAAAGGATACTGCGGAGACATGGCTTAGCCACAGCCTGGGGGATGTTTCCAGAATGAGATTTTCACTCTGCAGCGGAGTGTGCGCTGATATGAAACTTCATGGCAGATTAAAACTGTGTGCCCGACCAAGACTCGAACTCGGGACCTTTGCCTTTCGCGGGCAAGTGCTCTACCATCTGAGCTACCCGTTTGCGTGCTACGACCATACCTGTTGCATACAGTTGGCGGTAGATGTTTTGCAACGTGTGGCACGTTGGATGCTCTCTGTCCGGGTACCGTTCTACATACACCCTGCAGGCTTCAGCTGCATTTCGTCGACACTCGCCATAGATGAGTATCATCTCCGCCTTTTCAGAGTTCGAATACACCATGGTTACAGTTCCTACAACACTACACTATCACAGACGTCTGGTAACACGGTGTACTACAGTTGGTCTGCGTGCGGAGACGGATGCAGAATAACAATAGCAGCAAGCGCTACATGCGGACACTGCAACAGCTAGACCAAACCACAACAGTGCAATACACCCACACTCGTAAACACGGTCGTCATCGTAAACATGTCCCTGCAGATGCTGCTCGCCGACCGTGGCCCGTGTTTGTTACAACACGCAGCTGAACGTCGGAGGTTTCAAGCGTCAACTTTAGGTTACAATATCTCCGGAGGTAATTAACATTTTACAATGCAACAAAAGGCACTGATTACGTATTTGTTTATATGTTGAGATGTGCTAACAAAACTAACGTGGTTCCATTTAAAAAACGTAGGTTTATGTTAAAAAACATACTTCCGTGCATTTTTGTATGGTTTGTATTAAACAATTACACTAGCCCCTCTCCTCACGTTCGGTCTGTGGAATCGGTTCGTCAGTATTTGATGTGGTTTACGAAATATATCCAGCGGTAACGTTAGGTGACTCACCCTGTATACAAGTGAAGGGAGATTTTGTTAAGTAATACCTAGATTGCAATGTTTTGAATCGCGCCGTCCGTGGTGACCGAGCGGTTCTAGGCGCTTCAGTCCGGAACCGCGCGACTGCTACGGTCGCAGGTTAGAATCCTGCCTCGGGCGTGGATGTGTCTAATGTCCTTAGGTTCGTTAGGTTTAAGTAGTTTTAAGTTCTAGGGGACTGATGACCTCAGATGTTCAGTCCCATAGTGCTCAGAGCTGTTTTGAATCGCATTCATAGTAGAAATATTTCTTTAATCAGATGGTCCATTTAACAAGTATGAGCCTATGCATGTGGAAGGTCATGTCTCTACATAGTCCGTCAGCTGCAGACGTAAACATAATTGAAGTGTGTACCCTCAAATACCTGGATCTATATGATTCAGTGTCTCGATTTGATGAAGAAAAGATTCCTGCTGATGAAGTGTATTAACTTTGAAATCGGTAGCATATAAAATTATATATCAATAAACACAACTGAAGGAAAAGCTATTATATTCGTCAGTGAATCCATTTCGACATCTCAGGTGCATTTCTCTGTAGTCGAACGAAGCAGATTCCAGTTGTTCAACCATGCTCACCCACGGCCTTCAACTGTGCAGGAGTTTTACACAACGCATGCCAAGATCTGACACAGGAATTGCATTGGGGCTCCGTTTGGAGGAATTTATGGACTGATGCGCATTGTCCTGGTGTGCCGCACTTTTAAATATCAAAATGTTTAAAAACAGAGAACATGTATTACCACACCAAATATTTAAGAAGCCAACGAATGATAACACGAAGAGAAAAATGGCAGCACGCTTAGTTTGGACATCAGATGCTAAAATTTAGACCGAAGACTATAAGGAGAAGTCTCTAATGAATAATGTAGTGTCATTCGCACAAAGAAGAGAACTCGGAATGCACAGAGAATGTGCGAAGTGCATAATTTTTCAAAAAAAAGAACTGTAAGAACTACAACCAGGATAAAACAATAAATAACGTCAAAACAACTTAAACGAGTCTTTTTGCTTACTGTTTGATTGTAGCCTTACTGTTTGATTGTAGCTAATACAAACAAAGTAGTAGTAATGAAATCATCTAAGGTATACATTAAATTTTGTTTTAAATAATCTCTTTTCTGACACTTTGAAAGCAACATGTAAAAGTTTTTATATGATTTCTGGTTGCTTAAGTAGTAGTTTTAACGCAAATGTAATACGTGCACTACTTCCAGTAGGTATAAGGCAATAGGTATTGTTCCATACAACACCACAGAGCAACTCCCTAGTTTATGGTGCGGATCTACATACTGAAAACATCGATCAAAACAGTCAGTGCATTTCATCCGTCTCTCCTTTTGCTCCAATTTGAGGAACGCTCCACACAGGCATCCTCGTAGTACACTCATCATCAGCATCCATGTAAGGGGCATATTCTTCTGGTATACACGACGTTTGTTAAGTTGCGATTCTTTTTCCTCGAGTGCTTCCTTGGTTATGTTGTTTAGTCTTTTACGCTATGCCAGTTCTACGTGTCCAACCATTCCTTCGTTTCTTTTCTGTCTTCAAAGTCTTACCCTTCTCTGAGGAGCCATTACTGTTTTGGTAGTAGTGGCTGTTCTTCCGGCCATATGTTAAGGACTATTCATAATTTCATTTACGGGATGAATTAGGCTCACACCGGTAAGGAAACTACATAAAACTTGACATTCAAGTATCACTTAAAGAGAATTTTAGTCAATGCACTGTGCGCGAGACAACCATATGAGCGCTTTCTCAAAGAAATCACAGATCTGACGTGCCACCATTGACAGCTCCCTGAAGGCTGTCTACTAATCTAGTAGGCTGCACACGAAATTCACGAGAAGAACTGGGGTTTGAAATACGGCTGGAGGAAGAAATGCACGTACCTTATACTATCATTAACTTTTAGACTTCTCTCGGACTAATTAGTCTTGAGTCTGAAACCAGTCAGGTGCTCGAAAGATAGTGCAAAAAAAAAAAAAGATTGTTTTTGTTACCAAACAAAAGGTGACAGATGCTAGGCAATAAATATACGCCAGCTTCTAAGTGATTAGTGACGGTGTAAAACACGTTTACTTTTAATTCCATTTTATCATTTGAAGTTACAACCTTAAGTCTTTCCTCTGTATGGTTGCTGATGATGAGCAAGTGCCATACAACCGTGAAATAACAAATAATCTGTACGCAGTTCAAAAAAATGACGTAGTCATAAAGCTTTAATTATTACGTCGAAAATATAAAGTTAATTAAACAACTTTTTGCGTGCCCGTTGAAACACATCTGCAGTCCTGGTGCATGTTGAAATCCCCACGCCACAACACCGTTTATCCCGATAAGGAGCCAAAATGAAATGGCACAGCCCATTGATGAAGCAGAATATCGTGAACCAATTCGTTTTCAGCAGCAGAGGAAATGTTGCAGGTGCTTCAGGCTAATCGAGTCGACTTCTTCAGCCGTTTGGTTTGGCCCGATTCTTTCTTTAGTGGGCTGCGTTTTGTCTCGGTTCTTCTATCGATATGCTACAGTGGGGGGATATCATTGGGTACCAGGGATACAGACGTGTACCCGCAGTAACTTTATTTTTTCGATCTGGCAGTTAATATTTCATGACTACGTCTTGCATGTAGAAGCTGCGTGGCGCCGAAAGCTGAAAATGTTTACTGGAACCAATACTGCCACATCCGGAGAAAACACAGACACACAAAGATTTATTTCACATTAAGTTTAGCAAATACAAAACCGCACACGTCGGTCAGTACTGACTCGCGAGATGTGCGACAGTGCCGACAGCTGTGAGCAGCAGTAGCCCTTGCGAGACCACATGCGATTCAGTCCCGCCTCGAGCTGCACGGTGTCTGTAGGTCCGTTTCGTCGGGTAAGCTCTTCCCGCAATAGGCTTCGCACCTCCCGGTTCAGTGACATCTTCGCATTCCTCGGTGACCCTTCCGTCTGCCAGAGTCACAATTTTCATTTTACCGCCAGTCTTGGCCTTTAAAAATGAAATGTAATCCGGCAGTAAATCGAAGACGTTGTAGTGGATGCGCCCTTCACCACAATAGTTGCCTGGCCTCTGCAGGGAAAAAAATCGTGTTAGCTGTACATTAAACAAAAAGCGTCAACAGCATATTGGCAAGGTCTTGCCAGACCATACATGAAAATATAATGACGGATAAAAAAAATCGCAACACCAAGAAGGAGTAACGCGACATAAATGAAAGTTGGTGGACGTGTTTCTACTTCTGAAAGATGATGTCAGTTTCAAGACAGTAGCATAACAGTGGGGCCTTTAAGGCGACAAAGATAATATTTTTAGCACATCAGAGATTTCGAAGTCGTGTAATAGGGCTACAAGAAACTGTATGTTCCTTCTGCGACATTGCAGAAAGTCGTGGCAGGAATGTAGCCACAGCATATGACTGCTGACAGCAGTGGTCAAGAGAATGTACGGTCGCAAGAAGACCGGGCTCCGGACACCCACGTGGCACTACCGAGGCGGAAGACCATCGTCTTTGCATCGTACAGCATCTGCATCGGCAGTCTGTGCAACGGTTGGCATCACAGTGAGGCAACAACCTGACAGATCGGTTACTTTAAGGACAGTTGTGAGCCAGATATGGTCTGGAGCGCGATTTCGTATGACAGCAGGAACACTGTGGTGGTTATCCCACGTACTATGACTGCTAGTTGGTGATTCCATCTGTTGTGCTGCCGTTCCAGCTGGTGTTTTCTGACAGGATCACGCTCTCCCATGTCCCGTTGTTGTAGCTGTATGCTCTACAGTGTGTCGACGTGTTTCCTTGCCTGCTCGATCACTAGTTGTGCTTCCAGTCGAGCACATATGGGACGCAGTCGGACAACAATTCCAGCGTCATCCACAACCAGTATTAAGCGCACCTTTATTGTCTAAGTAACTGCAACAAGCATGCAACTCCATCCCACAGACTGACGTCCGGGGCCTGATCAACACAATCCACGCACGTTTACGTGATTGCATTCAACATTCCGGTGGTTACACCGGTTATTAACTTATCAGCATTTCAAGTTGCAGTTGCTTATCTCGCGCTTACATTAACCTGACATCTTGCTATGTTAATCACTTACATATGTTAGCTAGATAAATGTATTCCCGGAAGTTCTTTACTCGACATTAATTATTTTAATGGTGTTGCGATTTTTTCCGTCATTGTATACACTACCCGCCAAAAAATGAGAAGCATGCATTACATGAAGCCGGCCGAAGTGGCCGTGCGGTTAAAGGCGCTGCAGTCTGGAACCGCAAGACCGCTACGGTCGCAGGTTCGAATCTTGCCTCGGGCATGGATGTTTGTGATGTCCTTAGGTTAGTTAGGTTTAACTAGTTCTAAGTTCTAGGGGACTAATGACCTCAGCAGTTGAGTCCCATAGTGCTCAGAGCCATTTGAGCCATTACATGAAGCGGAAAGAGATGAAACTTCCGTCGTTGAGAGGATATGTGATGTTACTGCAACGATTACACAATCGAGTCAATTTTCAAGAACTTGGCAGTATTAGCCCATTTATCATTATGACGTTGCACCCTCTCTGGCTTGCTTGCATGCACTGAGTCGATAGATAATGACGTCACAAGGAACTTGCATCCTCACCCTGGACGGAGTTGACGTACGCGCACGGCCCACATTGTTCCGTTGGGAATAGAACTGGGGATCTTTCTGGCTGTGGGAATGCGTCAACATAATATAGGCAGCTCATAGATACACGTACCACAAGTGACGAGAGGTTTCCTACTGTAACACGTGAGGGCACACAATGTGAGTTCCCTCAGTCACTGCCGGGCGTGACCTGAACTCACACCCGACGACTCACCACACCAAGACGCCAGCAGGAACACCGCTGTGCCTCTCCAGAATACTGGAAGAACGGAACCTCTACCCAGGTCGCGACCATACTCACAGACAATAGTCGTGCAGGCAACGCAAAACCGCGACTCCTTTTATCAGCAGTCCACGCTTCTTGGTCTCATCATCATCGTGATGTGTACAGCAGCCTACACACGGGACGGTAATTGTCCAGTCTGATTGTTGCTGGTCTTCGACTAATAGTGCTAGATGACACAGAAACTTGCAGGGACTGCATTACTTTTTCTCAAAAGCAGGAGACACATGTGAAGGGCTTACGACGTGCTTAGTGCAGAATATGGCGGTGGTCTCTTATGATGGTCAATCGCGGTCTACCGGAAACTTGACGACGAGTTTACGTTCCCGTGCAGCTGCTGATAATGTTGTCCGACACGAGTGTACGGCAACTTCATGTACAGTGATCAGTCACTTCTGACACTCTTCGAGCCTCTTATATACCGTGCTAGACCTCGTAACCACACCAAATACCAACAACACTAATGCACTCTGGTGGTCACAGAACTGGAACTCACCCACCGATAGTGTGTACGTGTACAAAGTTACATTGGCATCCGACCATATTTTCTTGACGCTCAACAGTTTCTGTCAAGCTGTGTATTACTAAACAGATATTTCTGGGTTACGCCTTTGCGCAACGGAATAAACGTAATTTGGAATTTACCAAGCCATGTACAGCTGGACGATATGTTGACATTAAATTCTCATTTTGACGTATCACAAATAACAAAGAAGAAAAATATGAAATTTCCAGATTGGATTTAAGTTTATGTGCTATATACTAAGTTTTAACAGTAGCTGCAGTAGTAGTAGTAGTAGTAGTAGTAGTCTCGTGTATCGCTAAGCATGCGACAGCATGCTTACAAGTATGTTCCAAAACGTCGCGCATAAAAACGGGATTTTCCGGTGCTCGTACCTCAGGTTCTACCGATGACAAAAAGATAGGGTCAAGTGTTTTGGATAACCCTTGGCTAGGGCCCTTTTGCATGCCCAACAGAAGGATCGTCTTAACGTCAGTATCCGACCGTACATGGTCAAAGTATGAATATGGCACACGTCCTCCTCCTTAGCCAAATGAAGCCATTTCGTGTGGTCTACGGAGGACTTGATGGGACGTATAGAGGCACCATTATTTCATGGACGGTTCCTCGGAAAACCCCAAATAAAGGTTTATTTACTATATTTTCGCCATCACCCCCCGGACCAAAACCCAGGCGAGGATTCCAAGATAGCTATTCACAGAAAATGGCTGCAATCTTGACGATATATTTCTAAGAGCCTTATCTAGAACAACCTTGAAAATTTTCTTGGTATATTTATCCCTTTCTAAGTTGCAAAAGTTCAAATCTACGCTACTCATACAAGTAAAATACGTATACAAAAATTAAATAGACTGAATGATGACGTATATACTCGTGATGAACCCGTGATATAATTAAACGGGCGGGTATACCCGTCAATGAATAAACGAATGAATTATGCATTTGGGTGAATTCATGAGCGGTTCCTGAGAAAAACCCAAAAATGTTTTTCAGAATTTTTTCGCCGTTAGCAGCGGACCAACCCCAGATGCGAATTCCAAGACGGCAAATGGATGACATTTTTACGATATGTACCTAAGTCCCGGTCTTCAACAGCCTTGAAAATTTTCGAGATATCTTTATCTGTTTCCGAGATAGAGGTTCAAAGTTACCCTACTTGTGCACGTAAAATGCGGTGTGAGGTGAAAACGTAGTTTACAAAGTGACGTAGCTACGGGAAGTATGACGTAAAGTGTCTCCGTTATCATCATAAGGGTTCTCGAAACGCCACGCTGTAGTAGTCAAACACATGCAAATCTTTTTTGCATGTAAAATCCTGTCTGAGGTGAAAAATTAGGTTTCCTTTATTTCAATTTCACGTATTTAAAGTATCAAACTTTTATAGACCCATCGGGTTCTTATCATATGACTGAGATACATTACTGTGGCGAAGAGGAGGAGGAAACCACCCTGGAGTTGGGGTGCCACACGCTCCACGCCAAGGGACTCTAGCAAATGCTTGGCACGAATCCCAAATGGTCTCGTTGCCCTGGGACGACTGGAAAAGAGACGTTCCATAGGCGGTCGGGCAACGGTAGGGTACGCAGGGGAGGTAGGACAGGCAAGGAATTCACACAGCCGTCGCACCGTGAGCAGTTTCCTCCGGATGGCGAGCGGCGGTTCCCCTGCCTCAGCACACAGGCTGGGGATGGGACTGGTACGGAAGGCACCAGTGGCCAGCCTGATACCCTCATGGTGTACTGCGTCAAGAATCTTCAGATACGAAGGCATCGCGGACCCATACACGGTGCATCGATAGTCAAGACGCGACCGGACGAAAGCCCTATAAAACTGCAGCAGACGCGCCCGATCTGCTCTCCATGGCCGATGGCTCAGACACTTCAAAATATTCAGTGCCTTCAGGGCCCGCACCTTGAGGTCTTTAAGGTGCGGCAACCACGACAACTAGGCATCAAAAGTGAGGCCCAGGAACCTCACAGTGTCGCTAAAAGTAAGAATGGTGTCCCTCGGACGCAATTCAGTGGAGGTAAAAAGACGTCGAGAACAATTAAAATGAACACACACACATTTGTCTGCAGAAAAGGTAAAACCCGTCTTCGCAGTCCATGCCTCTAATCGCTTTCTCGTAAGCTGCAACTGCCGACTAGCAGTGACAAGACCGCAGGAAGAACAGAAAACAGTAAAATCGTCCACAAACAAGGAGCACTGGGCAGGACTCCGGATAGTGGATAGTGGACGTGATACTGTTAATGGCGACGGCAAAGAGGGTGACACTTAAAACGCTTCCCTGAGGTACACCATTCTCCTGCACGTACAAATAAGATAGCACATTACCAGCCCGATATCGAATGAGGCGGTGGGAAAGAAAGGACCAAATGAAGATGGGGAGATGGCCACGAAAGCCCCACTGATGGAGTTGATTGAGGATAAGGCGGTGCCAAGTAGTGTCATACGCCTCACCAAGAATACACCGAGACAATGCTGGTTACGTAGGAAGGCCTGCTGGATGGCCGCCTCAAGCAGGGTCAAGTTGTCTATAGTTGAACGACATCTCCGAAAGCCACACTGAGAGCGGCTAAGGAGCTGCCTGGTCTCGAGCAGCCAAACCAGGCGACGGTTGACCATGCGTTCCAATGTCTTCCCGACACAGCTCGTCAAAGCAATACTCCGATAACTACTGGGTTGCGTTCGGTCCTTCCCCGGTTTGAGGAGGGGAATCCAAATCGCCTCCCTCCACGAGTCAGGGAACGTGCCGGATAACCATATCATATTAAAAAAATTCAGGAGAACTTCCTTGGATGGCAGCAACAAGTGCTGCAGCATGCTGTACCGGATTTGATCATGACCGGGCGCAGTATCATGAGCCACAGACAGCGCCAAATGCAGTTCCCACATTGTGAAGGGGCAGTTGTAAGGTTCAGAATTTGGAGACCGGAAGTTCAAGTGACCCCTGTCGATGGCAGTGCGGTAGCGGCAGAAATCTGGATCACAGTTAATAGTGGCGGTAGATTCCGAAAAATGCATGGCCAGTGTCTGTGCAATGTCCCTCGGCGCCGTGAGGAGACATCCCTGATGCAGCAATGCCGTGACAGGTAGTTGGCTGCGTTTCCCGGAAATCCTCCTGATGGCTTCCCATACTTTCGTAGAACTAGTGGAGCGGGAGATGGAGTTCAAGAACGATTGCCATGACCGTCGTTTGCTCTCTTTAATCACTCGCCGCGCCTTGGCCCTTGCTACCCAAAAGGCCGGAAGATTGTCAGCTGAGGAACGGCACTTGAAGCGGCGCAGAGCTGCACGGCTGGCTCGGATGGCTGAGCGGCACTCAGTGGTCCACCAAGGGACAGGACGCCTCTCGGGATGACCTGAGGACCGTGGGATCGACAATCCAGCAGCATGGGAGATCACGGCTGTAACACGGTCGACCCATTCGTGGACGCTGGCACGTTGTTCCAAAACAGCCAGATGGCTTAAAAGTGTCCAGTCAGCTCTGCATAGGTGCCACCTGGGCGGCACTGGTAATGCCACAGCCTCATCCAGGAGGCGAATCCAAAGGGGGAAGTGGTCACTAGAATGGAGGTCAGCAGCAACCTCCCACAGAGCAGAATCCGCGAGGGCTGGAGAGCAAAAGGAAAGGTCAATAGCTGACGACGACCCAGAAGCAGCACAATAATCAGTGGGAGCACCAGAGTTGAGGATGCACAGTTCTTCGGACGTCATGAGGCTTTCCAGAACGCGACCCCTGGGGCAATTAGTCGTAGAGCCCCATAAGACATAATGAGCATTGAAGTCCCCCAGAACGATAAATGGGCGAGGGAGTTGGCTAATAAGGTCTGTGAGAGCCTCAGAGTCTATTGCATCCTGAGGTGGTAAGTAAACGGAACAGATTGTGAGCCTCCACCCCACAAGAATGTCAACTGCAACTGCTTGCAAGTCCGTAACGAGAGGGAGCTCAGATGAGTGGTGCATGTCATAGACAAAAACCGCAACACCACCCTTTGCCCTTTCCCCCATCAGATAATCTTTTCGATAGACTGTATAGTCCCGTAAAGAAGGAGCATCAGTGGCCCGAAAATGTGTCCCTTGGATACATAAACACAAGGGGCGCTCTTGTACAAGGAGTTGTAATTCAGCCACATGCGTCCTGAACCCATTCAGGTTCCACTGTAATATGGGAGCCAGTGATCAGGGTGGCTGAACTTTCACCCTGCCTCTGTGCTTTGGAGGATAGCCCGTACTGGCTGGAGATGTATTTCTGGGGCGAGAGGATCGCCCCCGGTCGACATCAATGTGCATCAGCTACGATGGTGACCCGAGGGAGATGTCAGACAGTACGATGGCCTCGTCATCGGACTGACCCTGACTAGTCTGCTCAGGTGGCAAAACGTTCACCTTTGGCATCTTTGTCTTGGGGGGCTTAGAATGCAGAACCTTGTCAACAGTTGGAGGTTTACTCGCCTGGGCAGAAGGCCCCATATGGGGAGGGGCAGGAAGTACCCCAATGTCAGCAACCACGGCCTTGTCCGACGTTGTGGGGAGAGCTGCAGGTTGCAAAACAACCGCAGCAGCACAAGTGCACTGGCAAACGCAGGTATTAGTGCTAACACTAGCAACCTCCGTTTGTGTAGCAACAGTGGCCAACTGTACCGGTTTCTGCAGAGCGGAAGCGAAAGATGTTGTAAGCACAGGAGGCTACACGGCCTTAAAGAGCTTCTTGGCCTCACCATAGGGGATGCGCTTAGATGTTTTGATCTCCTGTATCTTCCGTTCCTCGAGATAGATGGGGCAGACCCGGCTCCAGACAGGGTGACTCCCAGAGCAATTCACGCACTTCACAGGCTATGAGCAATCGGCTCCTTCATGGGCAGGCTGACCACATTTACCAGAAGTGGCTATCCCATTGTACCCCAACGTAGTATACCCAACGCGCTGACATTTAAAACAGCGCATTGGGTTGGGGAAATATGGCCGTACTGGCAAACGTAAGAAACCCGCTTTAACATGCTCTGGGAGTCTCGGGCAACTGAACGTGAGAATAAACGAGTCAGATTTGACTAGGTCCCCATCGACTCGTTTGATAATATGCTGCACACCAACAATACCTTCATCAGCCCACTCAGATTTCAACTCGTCTTTGGGGATATCCACCAAGTCCCTACATGTCACAACACCCTTACTATAGTTCAAAGTGGAGTGGAGCTCGGTCACGATAGCGTATTCTCCGAGACAGGTTGCTTTCCGAAGAGAAGCGACTTGATGGGAACTAGAAGTCTCAACTAACAGTCCCATTGCGCAGTTGCTTCACAGATTTCAGTGTTCCGGCAATTCCTTCAAGACCCTTGTGGATGTAAAAGGGAGAAACCCTCTCAAAGCTACCCTCCTTCCGTTTGACAATCAAAAACACATTCTGGTTATCAGCATGTGCTCTGTTACGGCAGTCTGATAAATCTCTAGTAACACCAGGCGCTGGAGGACTCGCAGCACGAAGTCGCTTTTTCGATGGGGTGTGTTTTCCTACCAGTGGCCCGTCCAATCCATTGGTAGGGGTAACGTAGAGGTCGAAGGGTCCATTGCGGTCCCACGAGCAGCTAGGAAACTAAAGGTCGGCTCAGAGCCCCGCGCGCCTAGGTAAGCCTTATACAACTAGGGTGCACGTCTGGGGGTTACGGTGACAGGAGACTGGCGGCGCTGACCAGTCCTCAGCTCAGGACCCCAGGTCGCCAAGCCCGTACTCAGCAAATGAATGCTGAGCCCCTGGGGGCTCGTAGCATTGTGGGCAGGTGTCGTGGTAACAAAAGAATGTAAGCGGAGCAGACACGGACGGCGTATCACCCTGCCGCTGATATGAGCGGCAAATGGGGAAATCCATTGAGATAAGCGACTCTGACAAAGGCCGGACTACTATTACACATTGACTGTGAACGAATATCTCGAAGACGGTGAAGCTGGTGAATGTTCACTTCCTACTGCTGTGAGCATCTACGAAAAGATGTAGAAGACCATTGAAATTACCACTAGACGCTAAATGAATGGACGTCGATGACTCTTCACAGAACGTGCGGTGCAGAGGCTTGCCTGCTCTGTATTGTAACAGTTCTGCCACTAAATGTAACTGGGTTTTCTCTTTTGATGCTAGTCAATTGACAGGATGAGCATCAATGCAATAGGCATTTAATTATAAAGCATTATGTCAGGGTGAAAATGCTAAATAAATTAATTTTTCTCTCTTAACAACATGTGGGCAGGGTGGGTTCTTCCTTGGCTCGGGTATGAGGTAGAACGAAACATAAGATAACTTTTATTGAAGATTTGTACAACTGTTTCCTTACTCGATGTCCTGGCTCTGAGAGCGGCAGCTGTGTCGTTTGCGAAGCCTTCTGCTGCGGCAGCGGCGGCGGCGGCGTCTGATTATGCGTGGCAGTGTGTATCTCGTGACGCCGTCTCGCCCAGCTGACTGGAGACGCGCAGCCCGAGGTGGCCTGTTTAATTATTGCGAGCGAAGTCGTGCATCGGATGGTGGTACCTTGGATGTGGCGTCCCAGTGTTTCTCTTCTCTAAGCGGCCGCGTGTGTTGTGCGTCGGCAGGCGGAGCGGCGCGGCGGGGGAAGGCCAGTGTCCTGGACTCAAACGATGGACTCCCGCTTGCCAGTCTTCGGCTGTCAGATCTTCATCCCAGCTCACAGGTGACTGCTGAATTGAGGCCGTCTCCTTCCCGTCCTCACGAGTCACCCGGGTACATAAAAATCAGACTTCAAATACCTTTTAACTTCTGTCTTCTGGCGCCGAGGCTGCTGCTTGCTATTCCATTACAGCGGCGGACTTGGTGCGTCTGTGCATGATGTAGTCTCTTCTTGCATGACGGTCTTCAGCACCGAGACTGACTGAAAACTACTGCTAGTCATCTCCTCTTCCTTCGTCTCGGGCCCAATGCGTCTCGCGTATTTATTCACTTCAGTTCACTGGAGGTGAACGACTTCACGGTCATTGCCTCGTCTGTCACGTTGAAAAGCTTCTCGAAGAATCTTCTTAACGTCGGTCATTGGCTCTTGGAAAGTAGGCGAGGGCTTTTGCTCACATGTGACAACTGAGAAACACATGAGCCGGTCGGGCGATGCCCTGACGGCTGAATCGACAGCGTCCGCTTATGTGGAACTTGCTGACTTCATGGTCATTGTCTCTTCTGCTCTGCTGTTCTGCCCGCTGTTTGCCAGTGTGTAATTCTTCTAAACTAAACTAAGTTTTTCATTTATATTCTAATTTCTGCTTCACTTTGATTTCACTAATTTATTTACTTAAGTACCACTCAACAGTATGCACGCACAAGTGTTTCGGAGAACATCGTACATAGTTGAACATGGAGATCCACAGTAGACTACGCCTCCTTGGTCACACGTTCACCCAACGGCAACGTCAATTACGGTAGCTATGGGCACGGGACCATCGGGATTCGGCCTTTGATCAATGGAAACGTGTCGGCTCTTGGGTGAATCACGTTTTTGCTACGTTAGGTCGATGGGCGTCTCCACAAACATCATTGTCGAGGTGAATAGCGGCTCGGAACGTGTAGCGCGCCACGGACGAAGGCTGGTGGGAGCAGTATTATGCTATGGGGACATTCTCCTGCTCTTTCGTGGGATCTGCGCTAGTAATCGAAGACACGTTGAAAGCTGGGAACCACCAGCATTCCTTCATGCTTGACGCCTTCCCTGACGGCGATATCATCTTTCACCAGTATAACTGTCCGTGTCTCGGAGCCAGATCTGTGCTACAGTGGTTTGAGGATCGTGATAGTGAACTGACGTTGATGTCTCGGGCGCCAAATTCGCCTGATGTAAATCCTATGGAACGCATCTGGGTCGCTATCAGGCTTCATCACGGTGTACGCAAATCAGCGGCCCGTAATTCACGCAAATTACAGGACCTGTGCGTAGACATCTAATGCCATATACCTCCACAAACATGTCAACAAACTGTCGGATCCCTGATAAGCAGATTCAGTGACATATTTCGCTCCAGAGTTGGACAAACCAGTTATTAAGCAGGAGTATAAAGTTTTTTTCTGATCAGTGTATGTTCGCATGCCAATATTTTTGCAAAATTTTTTAAAGGTGCTATGGAAGGTAGAATGAGGCAGCTAGTACCCCACTTTTCAGTGAGAGTCTTGTAGCAAAGAGGAGCATATCTGCCTTTTTTGTGCTCCGATTGGAGCATTTTTCTCCTGGTGTTATTGTTACTGAATAACATGACGGTACTACCGATAATTCATATCTGTTGTGTGGATGCATAAATCTGGGCAAACAGTGTTGTTTCTGTTGTAATAACTGTCTGTCACCCATCATATCTGCCCTCCACTGATCACATTGCTTTTTTGCCGATAAATTCTCCCAACCTAATCTCCCCCGAAAACTTCACCAGAACAGCTAACAACATACCAGCTGCGAATGCACTCCTCTGATTTTCTCTCCACAGACAGCTTCATTCTACTGACATCATTCATCGTCAACTACCTTTCAGGATTAGACGTATTGTTTGCTTGTGGTGCACAGTCTCACAGTTTCATCACATACCAAGAGTTAGGAAATTATATCATTTAAGCTAGACATGTATCCATACAGCCAGTGCCTCTGACTTCACCCATATGGGAACTCCGTCCATTAACGATTCATTCCAAAGCAAGAGCCCAGTGACATCTGTTTCTGCGAAGCTCCTGCTAAAAGTTTCCTCTAAGACCATCGGCACTGATAATTTCATCCTACAAAAACTTTCTAAGAACTTCTCACCCGACAATATCCTCATTACAAACTATTTGCGTCAGTGTGATAATATCAGTCACACAAAAAATTTCCTCATCTGATAAATTCCCTCAACTTATAAATCTTGTAAAATTCCTCTGCTAATAACTATTTTACTGAAAATTTATATTAGACAATTTACCAAAAATCGCCCGCTCATATATGTGCTGATTCCGTTGATAATGGAGACTGAAGTTTATTGTCATTCCGTGATGTTTATGCTCGTTGACGTGATGCCACGACTCTCACGGAAATAATGGTGATAGGATGCAGAGGGCCATGCTCTGCGCCATACAAGGTCTCAATGGCCCCACGCGACTAGCGCCTGAGTGGACAGACGTGGGGTTTGCTTTGCACTGCAGGGTCATACAGCCTCGTCACATAACAAGAGTCAGGAAACGAGTCTGTTTGCAGCAAGACAAGTATTGCAATTTTAAAGGCTACTGCTGCGTCTCAAACCCCAAACTTCTGATAACTTCACCACATCGACAATTTCTGACCACCAACGACTTTCTACCTGAAACATCAACCTGCCAGAACCCTTATACTTTCACCCATATCTTTGTCTGTGGCTGACAATTTCATCCCACTCCATAATTTACTTCATAATATAACATCCTCTCAACTAGCAACTTCCCCATCCATCAACTTATTATCCGTCTGCCTCTTCCCCGTATCTTCTCCATATCAACCTCTCTATAACATCAGCTTACCCTATACTGCTTCACACATCCAAGTAACAACTCCATTCCTCCAACAACTTCACCCAATTCATCACTCCATACTCTTACTATTTCCCCAACTAATAATACCGCATTACAATTTTATCTCTTCCTGAAACCACTGAATACTTGACCTTTGTCTACCGTACTTCTGACGCAATCACTGAAGATTACCTTCATTAATAGACTCCCTGCCTCCTCCATCCTTTCTTAAGAACCCTCCATGCGAAAATTTCTTGATCCAAAAAAAATTGTTCAGTAAACCAAACCACCACATCATCTCCAGGAAATCCTTAGACCTCCTACCAACAATTACACTATCTAAAAACTTCAACGTCAACTACTGTATCGCTCGAGTAAACATTACAGGTCCTTCATCCCCTGCCTTCTAACTCTTCCCCTCTCCACCAAATATCTAATTCCATTATGAGAAATTACGCCAACTGGGGAACTCCCCTTTTGACAAGTACCCAAACGAATAACTACTGAAAACCTTTCTCCCGTTACTTTATGCCTAAAGAATGTCACCCCCATAAAGCTTCTTCTAAATCATTTACCCTTCAGACAAAAAGGTTCCTAATGATGGAATCTCCATTTAGCATCCCACAGACATTTCCTCTCATCGCACTAACTACTCATATGCAAATTTTCTCGACTTACGTTTTCGCAAATCGACACCTCTGTAAGCGTATTGTCATATCGCTGGTTAGTTGTGGAGTATCTTTGCGGGCAGTCGCGTCAGAGAGTCGAGCGCGGGACACGGTACTGTTATGTTATGTGGCGTGTAGCTCTGTATGTGAGAGGCTTTTTTAGTATTCAGGTTCAAGTGTTGCTACATGTGATGTTACAGTAAAGTGATGAAATATGGAAGTGATTCAGAGGAAAGTGCGTCAAGAAGTAGTGAAAAAACAGCAGTGCCGTCGATAACGTATTTATGTTTCCTCTCGTTGCGTGTCGCACTGCATCGATCATCCGCGACGCGTTCGGTCTCCCAAAATGAGCCGATGTGAATCAGTAAAAATTAGTTACCATAAAATGGTGCACTTAAGTGCCAGTGTCTTGTAGCGAGCGTGAGGACGTGCGTTCCATCATCGCGTTTCCGCATTATCAACAATCAGCCACGCCGCGACGGTTACGCGCACCCTCGTACAAGTGAGAACTGAGAACTGACAAATTAACTTTATGGACAGGGTTATATCATTACTAGAGACAGGGAGGACTATTACCAGGTATCTGTATGTGTGACGAGCGTAAGAACTTTCGTTCGATTATTCGGCTTCCGCATCATCAACGATCACCCACGTCGTGTCGGTTACGCGCACGCTCGTCTAATTGATATTTTGTGGACTGTTAATGGTCCGTTCATTGGGATAACACTTCTGAATTAGAATGTAAACAGAGCAACCTGCGATTTTCCTTTAATCGTCTCTGAATATAGTTGTTCATACCAGACGTCGAACAGTGTTGTCTTTTTACGTTGAGTGGCTCCCCTTATTCGCTTGCATATTTCGATAGATAATTTCAGGCAAGCCAGCAGCAGTGTGGAGCAGAACAGTACGACTGCCGCGGGATTACCAGGTACGTGGTGTGGACAGGGCGCACGGTCAAGAAAAGAAAAATTGGCAACACTCACCACCATCAAATTCTGACTTTTCTCGAGAATGTCCACGATCAAGACCCTCACAACAAGAACTCTCGCCCCCATAACTTCCTTCTAGCCAAGAACTTCCTCCTGCCTGACGTTACCAGCCCAAACAAATATTAGCATTTCAAGCAACGGCATGAAGTAGATAGGAGTAATGTGCATGTAGCTGGTGTCTCATTCAGAAATTGCACTTGAATGTTGTTTGTTTGTTATAATATTGTGTTATGTCTCATGTAAGAAGGAGAAATATATGCCAGGCTCGTTGGCTATTTAGACTACTATATATCGTCGTTACTTCTTTCGTCAGGATCCCGCGGCTGTTGAGCAGATACGGAACTGGTGGGATAAAAAGGACCATACTCAGCATTTAAACGGCCTCACGCAGCAAGCGCCCGTGAGGATAGACACCTTGTTCTCTCGGCCTTTTCTTGAGTCAGGGAATGACCTTGTATGCAGCAAGACAAATATTCACAGGCAAAGTGCGACGACGCGGACTACAAGTACGGAGATCAAGGTTGCAACTTCCTTGCGGTGGCAGCAGTGATGAAGAAGCATGTAATGTCGTGCACGTATTTGTCACTAAGGCTTAGATCAACCTGATGGCCAACCAGGCTGGAGACATTGTCTGTGCTAGAAGCGGCCACTCAGTGTTCTGCATTTCGGACCCCTTACGACCTCAGATCACAATCAGATTTAACCACGATGTCTCCCTAGAACAGCGACATGGAACTGTGCCGGCAGTGATCAGAAGAGAGTGTGGGTCATACGGCACACGTGCTGTAATAAGGATGGCCAGTTTGTAGCATTGCATGAAGTCATTAAAAATGCGTCATCTGATTTCTACGGTTACCACACTGCCAGGTTCGTTGTTACCCACTCTGTCTCAAAATAACTGTTAATGGTGGACTTTTAAATTAGGTTCTGATTGGTTCGCAAGCTGTCTGAGGTTTCGTCTTGCTCTCTAATTCCACACACGCAAAAAATTAATTGCCATACCAGTAGAAGCGAATTCTCTTTCTCAGATCTGGGCGAGGTTAGCCCTTTGCTGCGAAGGGTGGCCACTTTGTCTACTCACGCCTACTGAGCTGTGTACTTCATCCGTTAACAGTGGCCTCTCTGTTGTTGCATTGGTTTCCTTTTCCGGTTGACTGGGAGGTAAGGGATCTCGTTCGGTACTCCTGCCACTCACTACTGACTTGTCGTATAACTGCTCGTACTAGCATAACCCGTTAATATGAACTTTTTTAGTCTCGCTACGTGTAGCTTATAAGTTGTGCTAGTGAGTATGCTTCAGTTGTTCAACCGTGGAAGGTAGCTATAATTTCGCACATTACAAGGATTCATCTACATACTTAAATGTGCTTTACAGTTGGAATTAGGTATCATTTGATAGGATGTACATCGTATATATGAATATTTAAAGAAGACTGACATTGTCACGTACACGTTGTAAATAGTTGTTAACGCTTATTGCATGAAAGGTGATGAACTGTCTTTATTATCAAAACGGCGTAGTGAATGATTGCTTACGCTAGAAGAGGTCGGGACGCCGGTGGAAACTAAACGGCAGACATATCTCAGGCCCTGGGTGGAAAAGCCGACACAGGTGTGTTGGTCCTGCTTAACACAGGAAATAGCCCAAGACGGACGGTCGGGGCAGCTGAGTGCAGAAGCACAATAGAGCGGTGGCAGCCGGTGTTGTAGCGAGGCTGGAAGGGTAACCGGATAACACTTCGGAAACTCTGAAATCTTGGACACGACAGAGAGGATCGAGGAAGCGTTACCTCGGAAATCAGGCAGGCTGGGTTATTTCCAATGATTTTTACTCTGAGAAGCGTAACATTGTATGAATTCCTAATTAACGGGAATAGATATTACCTCGCCAACTTTCTGCGCTGGACGACAAAAGACTAAAATATGGTTGGTCGGCGTTCACAAGAGAGGGAGAATATTCCGTGGTTTCGAGAATATGATTCGCCTTCTGCGATTACAAGAGAGGGGAGCCGAACTTTACTCGAAAGCCAGTGGTGGAGAGAATGGGGTTTTTCCGTTTTGGGCACCCCTGCTTGACGGTCGCTCAGTATCAGCTTTTGTGGGTACAGATGGACTTGTTGTCTTTGCTCTCAGGAGATTTTATAGTTAGTGATCGGTTAGGCACTGTAATATTTCGAACTTATACGATTCTTGACGTCGCCTCTGAGTAGGGACTCGTCGTGAGGTACGCAGCGTTCAGTGATTGAGAGCATTTCTTCTGTCTATACTGATGTTGAGACGGTATCTGAACTTCGTCCTTGTGGCTGGGAGTTCACGTTTCACGTCTGTAGAACACGGAGAGGAGAAGAAAGTATTAGATTATACTAGTCAGAGGACCACCTTCTGCCGTCCTAGTGTTTGAAAGAGTTTTTATTTTGTGGCTGGAGTTCTTCCATCGTCGCAGACGTGTACAAGAATCATCACTCCGACGCACCAGACGCATTAAATTCGGTGATATTGCTAATCGCTTCGGCTTATTAGGGCTATAAAGCTAAATAGTTGTGATCACGTAACATTATTTCGACTGAGGTTGCACACCACTGTAGATCGTCTTTGGGCCGCGCGGTATTAGCCGAGCGGTCAGAGGCGCTGCAGTCATGGACTGCGCGGCTGGTCTCGGCGGAGGTTCGAGTCCTCCCTCGGGCACGGGTGTGTGTGTGTGTGTGTTTGTCCTTAGGATAATTTAGGTTAAGTAGTGTGTAAACTTAGGGACTGATGACCTTAGTAGTTAAGTCCCATAAGATTTCACACACATTTGAACTTTTTTTTTCATCTTTACAGTAGTGCCTTCTAGTATTTGGTACCTATATGATATCAGCCATCTCGCATTATTTGTATTAGATCGCGTAGGCATAAAAAGGACATATTTGGGCAGCTGATCAGTAATATTAGTTATGAAATTCATTTGTATCTCTTTATGTCCACTGGACATTGATATATAAACATTTGTGATATGTAAATGGGTTTTAATCTGCAATAAATGTACAAGCAGAAACAACATTTATCATTTTTTGTTACTAGCTCCCTTAAGCATTCAGTTACGTTGTAGTAATGTATGTGTTAAAGAGCAAGAACGAGGAAATAATAAGAGCATTAAGAGATGCTAATATCTGCTTCAGGGAGTAGTCACACAGGGCCAAATCTTCATTTTCGCGTTCAGTATTTTCCGTTGCGTGCATTCATTTCTACACCCGCCTGGAGTAACATCTTGGAACTGCACCTCCCCTACCGTGCAGTGGCCGTCACAGCGCAACCCCCACCACTACCGTTGTTTCTTCCCCTACCATTCTGTATGTGAAGGTATGGGGCAGGTTATTTTGGGCACACACTACCTACACTCAGCGATCTGGTGATTAGAATATACACCTAAATAGTGTGATTAGTGAATGTGACTCAGCAATGCATTTCTGTCCACAAACATGGCACTCCATGTACATTACTTAAGACAGATCACTTTCTACAGATTTACCATCTACAACAGGATGAGCAGACGACAGCAACTACCGAAAGAGCTGCAAAGCCGTGCTAAAGCAGATAGTGACGAGCTACATCAGTGGCACGAAGAGAGGTTACAGATTCAGTTGTGTCAGAAACAGATACTATTCAGCATCTTGGCGTTTTTAGTCGTTCTATCATTTACATAAATGTGCACAGAAATAGGTCGCTCGTTTTTTACCTACTTTATCTATGCAAATGCGGTGGCATTGTAACCAATGCGTAATTTATAGATCATGTGCAGTAGTCAGTCATAATAATATGACCCAGCAGTGTATGTACATAATCATCCAACAAAAAATCAGTCATCAGTCAAATGGAAATTAAGAGGCACTAGTGCGCGCAACTACGGCACCGCAGTGAAGCGGATGACCACCACTTTGATTAGCAGTGCGACGCAGTAGTCAGAAACAACAGATGAGTTGTGGGAGAGGGACGACAGTGCTTTTTTCTCTTCAAAGTACATTCAGTAGCTGGAAAGAAACAACGCACCACGAAATAGTTATGCAAAATTGCTAAGTAAGTGACATTAATACAAATACCGACGGAAAATGGAAAACTAAACTTCGGCGGCCGATGGATGAATGTGTGGCGCCGCAGCGCAATTTCACCAAGCAGCTGGGAAGGATAGCAAAAAGCGGACATGTCGATACCAGGGCATAAAGTCTTTGCGAATTTGATTCCGTGTACTTAGCTGCCTCGCAGACATACCCGTGGAGAATATACCCAGATGTCGACATCTGAGAGAGGACGTGTAGTTGGGCTCAGAGAAGCCGGTTGGAATACTCTGAGAAACGCTTGACACTTGAATAGGAGCGATGCTACTGTTTGACAGGAATGGGTGAGCCACGGCCGAACGCATCGTCAAGAAAGAAGCGGTAGACCTACAGAGACGACAAAACGTGAGGACCCGGCAGTCGTCGGAGGGGCGCTCACAGCCCCGGATTCATAACCGGTGCTTCAGGGACCGCAGAGCGGCTCATAGACAGGGAGCTGAGCTCACGGAGGCACTTGCGCCGACTAATAGCATTGACTCAAAACACCAACAACACCTTTTGCAGTGGTGTTGCGAATATTCTGCCTGGAACCTCTTTGACTGTAGTAGAGTCCCGCTTTAAACTGAGTCGTGATGACCGCCCAAGATATGTCTAGAGACGCCTCGGGTACTGGTGGGATACCAACCAGACTGTCGCCCGCCGTACGGCACGACAGCCGAGGATGTTGCCCTGGGGCGCACTTCTCTTCACAGCAGGACCTCTTTGGTTGTCATATGCGGCACCCTTACAGCAGAGCCGTGCGTCGACTGTATACTACGCCCCGTTTGGTTGCCCTTCGTGGCGAGGCATCCTGGGCTTCAGTTTCAGCAGACAACATTGGCCCGCAGTTTCTACTGCTCGTCTTCGTGCTTGCTAAACCCTGCCTTGGCCAGCTTCTGAATCTCTCTCTCTTGAACAAATCGTCTGATTTTCCTGAAATTGTAATAATTTGTTTCTTAGTACATGTTCATTACATCTACTAATTTCTGTCCCATCCGGATCATGACTTGGTGCTGCGTCGTTGTCTTTGTCTTAGAGTGTATGTTCTCTTATAATAATATACGCATTATGTTGATTTACAGTATCTTAGTAGCGCTAATGTAGAACTAATTTCTATAATTAACGAAGTCAGTAGACTAGAGTTAGTTGTAACTAACTTTAAGTACACTTTCCGATTACTGAAGCGAGTGTTATTATTATATCAGGTGTTAGTTATAAGACATCTTGAAACTAAAAATCATGGTATTTTGGCATATGTTTCACAATAAGTGTGTTCGTTAATGTCCTCGTTGTTGTCAACAAATGTCAATTTTCAAGTAATAAAAAGCATGAACATAATATCTGGACCGAAAATTCTCTCTACAAACGTTTCAAGGCTTCAGCGTTATCACAGGAAGAACTCAGGTACATGTGTACCTACGTATTTAACAACCTGCTATAGCGTGTTAAATATCTTGTGCGTAACACCGTGACATAAAAAATTAAAGTATGTTTTATAGGATAGCATTTAACTGAAATGAGCGTCGATAATAGCTGCTCATATCCTAGAAAGGGAATTTGCATGTCTGAGTTGCCTCATTTTAAGTCCCTGCAAATGTCCTTTGTGATGGGAGTAAGAGAACAGGATATATGAAAGAACGATGGGTATAGACCAGCCTTCATGGTGTTCACAGACATGCTACTGCCCGTTTGCGGTATCGTTCGTTACCATTGTGGAAGGTGGAGCATGGATGTGATTTAGTGTCAGAATGTTGTTGTTGTTGTTGTGGTCTTCAGTCCTGAGACTGGTTTGATGCAGCTCTCCATGCTACTCTATCCTGTGCAAGCTTCTTCATCTCCAGCACCTACTGCAGCATACATCCTTCTGAATCTGCTTGGTGTATTCATCTCTTGCTCTCCCTCTACGATTTTTACCCTCCACGCTGCCCCCCAATACTAAATTGGTGATCCCTTGATGCCTCAGAACATGTCCTACCAACCGATCCCTTCTTCTAGTCAAGTTGTGCCACAAGCTTCTCTTTTCCCCAATCCTATTCAACACGTCCTCATTAGTTATGTGATCTACCCATCTAATCTTCAGCATTCTTCTGTAGCACCACATTTCGAAGGCTTCTATTCTCTTCTTGTCTAAACTATTTATCGTCCATGTTTCACTTCCATACATGTCTACACTCCATATAAATACTTTCAGAAACGACTTCCTGACACTTAAATCTATACTGGATGTTAAAAAAGTTCTCTTCTTCACAAACGCTTTCTTCCCATTGCCAGTCTACATTTTATATCCTCTCTACTTCGACCATCATCAGTTATTTTGCTCCCCAAATAGCAAAACTCCTTTACTACTTTAAGTGTCTCATTTCCTAATCTAATTCCCTCAGCATCACCCGATTTAATTTGACTACATGCCATTATCCTCGTTTTGCTTTTGTTGATGTTCATCTTATATCCTCCTTTCAAGACACTGTCCATTCCGTTCAACTGCTCTTCCAAGTCCTTTGCTGTATTTGACAGAATTACAATGTCATCGGCGAACCTCAAAGTTTTTATTTCTTCTGCATGGATTTTAATACCTACTCCGAATTTTTCTTTTGTTTCCTTTACTGCTTGCTCAATACACAGATTGAATAACATGGGGGAGAGGCTACAACCCTGTCTCACTCCCTTCCCAACCACTGCTTCCCTTTCATGCCCCTCGACTCTTATAACTGCGATTTGGTTTCTATACAAATTGTAAATAGCCTTTCGCTCCCTATATTTTACCCCTGCCACCATCAGAATTTGAAAGATAGTATTCCAGTCAACATTGTCAAAAACTTTCTCTAAGTCTACAAATGCTAGAAACGTAGGTTTGCCTTTCCTTAATCTTTCTTCTAAAATAAGTCGTAGGGTCAGTATTGCCTCACGTGTTCCAACATTTCTATGGAATCCAAACCGATCTTCCCAAAGGTCGGCTTCTATCAGCTTTTCCACTCGTCTGTAAAGAATTCGCGTTACTATTTTGCATCCGTGACTTATTAAACTGATAGTTCGGTAATTTTCACATCTGTCAACACCCGCTTTCCTTGGGATTGGGATTATTATATTCTTCTTGAAGTCTGACGGTATTTCGCCTGTCTCATACATCTTGCTCACCAGATGGTAGAGTTTTGTCAGGACTGGCTCTCCCAAGGTTGTTGGTAGTTCCAATGGAATGTTGTCTACTCCCGGGGCCTTGTTTCGACTCAGGTCTTTCAGTGCTCTGTCAAACTCGTCACGCAGTATCGTATCTCCCATTTCATCTTCATCTACATCCTCTTCCATTTCCATAATATTGTCCTCAAGTACATCGCCCTTGTATAGGCCATCTATGTACTCCTTCCACCTTTCTGCTTTCCCTTCTTCGCTTAGAACTGGGTTTCCATCTGAGCTCTTGATATTCATACTAGTGGTTCTCTTTTCTCCAAAGGTCTCTTTAATTTTCCTGTAGGCAGTATCTATCTTACCCCTAGTGAGATAAGCCTCTACAACCTTACATTTGTGCTCTAGCCATCCCTGCTTAGCCATTTTGCTCTTCCTGTCGATCACATTTTTGAGACGTTTGTATTCCTTTTTGCCTGCTTCATTTACTGCATTTTTATATTTTCTCCTTTCATCAATTAAATACAATATTTCTTCTGTTACCCAAGGATTTCTACTAGCCCTCGGCTTTTTACCTACTAAGTCCTCTGCTGCCTTCACTACTTCATCTCTCAAAGCTATGCATTCTTCTTCTACTGTATTTCTTTCTCACATTCCTGTCAATTGTTCCCTTATGCTCTCCCTGAAAGTCTGTACAACTTCTGGTTCTTTCAGCTTATCCAGGTCCCACCTCCTTAAATTCCCACCTTTTTGCAATTTCTTCAGTTTTAATCTACAGTTCATAACCAATATATTGTGGTCAGAGTCCACATCTGGCCCTGGAAATGTCCTACAATTTAAAACCTGGTTCCTAAATCTCTGTCTTACCATTATATAATCTATCTGATACCTTTTAGTATCTCCAGAATTCTTCCATGTATACAACCTTCTTTTATGATTCTTGAACCAAGTGTTAGCTATGATTAATTTATGCTCTGTGCAAAATTCTACATTCATTTCTTATCCCCAATCCGTATTCACCTACTACGTTTCCTTCTCTCCCTTTTCCTACTCTCGAATTCCAGTCACCCATGACTATTAAATTTTCGTTTCCCTTCACTATCTGAATAATTTCTTTTATCTCGTCATACATTTCATCAATTTCTTCATCATCTGCAGAGCTAGTTGGCATATAAACTTGTACTACTGTAGTAGGCATGGGCTTTGTGTCTATCTTGGCCACAATAATGCGTTCACTATGCTGTTTGTAGTAGCTAACCCGCACTCCTATTTTTTTATTCATTATCAAACCTACTCCTGCATTACCCCTATTTGATTTTGTATTTATAACCCTGTATTCACCTGACCAAAAGTCTTGTTCCTCCTGCCACCGAACTTCACTAATTCCCACTATATATAACTTTAACCTATCCATTTCCCTTTTTAAATTTTCTAACCTACCTGCCCGATTAAGGGATCTGACATTCCACGCTCTGATCCGTTGAACCCCAGTTTTCTTTCTCCTGATAACGACGTTCTCCTGAGTAGTCCCCGCCCGGAGATCCGAATGGGGGACTATTTTACCTCCGGAATATTTTACCCAAGAGGACGCTATCATCATTTAATCATACAGTAAAGCTGCATGTCCTCGGGAAAAATTACGGCTGTAGTTTCCCCTTGCTTTCAGCCGTTCGCAGTACCAGCACAGCAAGGCCGTTTTGGTTAATGTTACAAGGCCAGATCAGTCAATCACCCAGACTGCTGCCCCTGCAACAGTGTCAGAAAGGGCTACCAAATTCTGAAACATCATATGTCATGGATATTGTTAATTTACGGATATTATAAATGTATCACCATGTATTGTTAGATTTACCGGAAGGGGCACATAGCCTGGTCAACAAGAAATTTAAGTCAGAACAGTGGTGGAAAGTCCAGCATGGCTGACCGTAAGCGTATGTCCAGCAAGATGTTGCAATCATTAGAGTCTAGAGAGAAAGACGGTATGGGCTCTAAGCTGGGTTCCTTGAGATAAGGAACCAACGACCTAAAATTAACATTTCAGTTGGTATGAGGTATTGAAAAAGTTCTGTGTATGAGATATGTGTATGTAAATTAATGAGTTTCATAAGAAACAACTGTCCGTCGCGTCAGCGTTTGGGGGCAACTTCGGAAAATAATTAACACCGTCTGTCCAAAAAGTTCAGAGAGTTTTTACTCCTGACGCTCAAGCGACGCCAGCTCAGTAACTGAGGCAACTTGAAATAACAACGTAAACAACACAGGTGAATTCGAGCTGTCAGTTGTGAGCAAGCGGTAGTGGGCGTGCGACCAGAGTATGTTACTGTCTGCCACTATTCACAGTGGTGCAACATCTCTAAATAAAGTCTTCCAGACATTCTCCACATTGTTGTGAAGAAGAGAAAAGTCTGTGCAACGTTCGTCTTGACTCCCAAGCAAAAACAACGATGTGTGGATGGATACCTGCCGCGACGTGATTGAAATTCAAAAGTTGGACAATTCGTTTCTGTCACAAACCATCACAGGCGTCAATATTTGGTGTAATCAAAACGAGCCAACCACAAAACGACAAAGTACAAAAATTTACGTGAGGAGATAACACTTTGACGACATAACTGACATTCAAGCCATTGTAACCGGCCAGTTGAACAACATTCCAAAGGATTTTGCTGACAGTTTCACATTGTTGTTTGAACGTTCTGTGCTTCGTCCTACAGTAGGGTGAGACAGAGACCTGAATCTTTGAGACCACCGTCCTACTTTTCTCTATTTTTCATTGATCCAGTCTCGAAACGTTTCGGACTGACTGTGTACAATCATCTGTTATACGTCCACGGTGGACGTCAAGCTGTTTACACCTCATGATTGGTTATCAGAGATAGTAAATTACTCATTTCAGAATACTGAAGACATGTATTTAATATACTGAGCAGCTACATGTAGTGCGGGGAAGCCGAACACATTAAGAGAAAAAAGTTTCACAACAGGCATCACTCCAGCTGCATGAAATTTTTCTTTGCGAATAGAAACTAAGGAACAAGTGGATCTTTTAAGAGACCCGGCCAAGGATCTCCATGCACAGTTACTCACTACGCATAATTTGAGGAAACGGTATTGGATGATGTGGGATAATATTAATCCATAAGTACCCAGTAACACGCTCATGTAACATGCTCTATGAGGAATACGGAGTCAAGATAGCAAGCAATGAGGCCACATAAATTTGAAATGGGCATTGAATTCTGTCAACAGATTACATTACAGTGCATACGACCATAATGGCGGTAATCAATTTCAACAAGTGCTATGAGCTTAAGTTGTTGTGATAAGGTCTAAATTGTTTATGTCACGAACTCTCGAGTCATTCATTCGCGAGCATTAGTAAATTTTCTCAATGTAAATTGAACGACCATGGAGAAATGTGAGCGATATATACAGCTTAACTAATCATTTAATATAAGTATGTTCATCGTTGAGGTCAATATGTCCTCCGCCAAGAAGAGGTTTGTGTAACGTAAGAGTGGAAAATTCGCGGTTGAACAAGATTTGTTTGAAGCGTACTTAGCGTAACTGATTGCGAGAAAGCAGCTTTATTGCTGACGCTCTCTGTATTCCTTGAACTAAGAGAGCTTCGGTTCCATGTTAAGTATTCAGAAAAAATATATTCTATCTTCTGATCTTAATGAGTGTGGAAGAATGTATTACGGCTTAGGAGACAGCCATCTTAAATTGAAAGGCATTTTCTGATTTTGTGCGAGAATAACAAGCCAATAAACCACTTTCTCGGCAGCATAAACAAGGTGTGTTGCGTAAATTATTCTCAATGTTATGGTTTCGCATTTTCAAATATTTTTGCATCTCTACGAGATATTGCTTTGGATTGTGGAAGCTCGAACCTGCAAACTCTATATGGCCATTAATTTAAAGACGTTTAAACAAATCCACTTCGATGGACAGGTTTCCATAGAAAGGAGAATTGGACAGTAGTTAACGTAGACTAAGATTCCTACAGATTCAGCAAGCAGTTCAACGACCGGCAGAAACATCGAGGGCAGCTTACAGTCAGCATGCAGCAGCAGGTCTCTGGTCTGCCATGCACAATCCCCTGAACATAAACGTCGTATAGTGAGATATGTTTGGTTATTTATTCATTTCAAAGACCTAAACTCTTTTCTTAGAAAGACTGAACACTAAAGAAATAATTCCTTGAATCACAAATAATAATAACTAAACCAAAGCATTAATTAAATGAACAATAATAATAATAATAAAAGCAGATGATGGAGGTTACTTTTTTGTCTCTGAAAGGAAATTTCCAACATAGATCTCCATACAAAATAACTGGCTTCAGGGTGAAATAATGACTCCTCTCCTGAATCATTGCATTTCATTGAAACTATAACAGTTTACCTCTCACGTCAGCGGAGTTACAGCCGAGATATCAAACAACCAGTGGGAGAGGTTGTCTGCTTGGTCATGGATATTATCCGCCTAGTTACAGGGGAAGGGCCCTTTCATTAAGGTGACATCTGCTTTAAATCAAAACAGCCGTACTAAAGTAGTGAACAATTAGCTTTTGAGCTTTGATCGTCATCGTAACGGAAGTTACAACATTAATATAGCTGGACTCCGAGCTGACAAATTTCCTGCAGACCGCGTCAACTCTGTGGCCGAATATGATGGAGTACGTTCCGGAGCAAACCCTCATATTACTGCGTGAGAAAATTTCCGAGTCTGGAAATCTCTTGCATTGCAAGCTACAATTTACCAAATCCAGAGACAATGACTTTCACCGGTTTTTGTGTCAGGGATGTGGAAGTACTGCGGTTTCCTAGGTGCAGAATCCTGGTGCCCTCCATTAAACATCTTTTACCAAAGAAGGAAAGTAGGTGGGATGATATGCGATTAGGAGTGCCTGGTTTCATCGTAAATGATTTCGTGATCGGGTATCAAGTTAGGTATCTGCAGTCGCAGGAAAGGAAAACGTATTATCTTAAAAACAGCACACAAAGAATGTTTTTGGTTGTATCTCACCTGCATGTCGTCGACGATACCAACAACGAAGCCGAGAAACTGTCTCTTGAACACAACGGGTGCGCCTCTGTCTATTTTGCAAACGGTTCGCACTGGACTGACGTCCCATGTACAAAAGGCTGACTCAGTTAAATCCCACTGTGTGCGACCGTATTTTCTGCATTCCCTCTGCAACAACAGAAACAACCTTTTCTTAGAATACTGATTCTAACGATATTAAACTATAAATCGTAGTTACCTTTAAACATAGCTATACCCAGTATTTACACGTGTTTTTTACAGTATCGTAACTTGCAAATAATTGGTGCACTAATAAAAAGGCATGTCCAGCAACCTCATGCAGTAATTTAACTTCAAATTACGGCAACCATTGTAAATTTTGTATAAAGTAGAGTCATCCAAATTGTTTATCGATACACAGGGATATAAATTCAAAGGTCGGAGAAAAACAAAGGCATAGCACATCCAACGTGGAGATGCCTAGTAAAGCAAATCGGTTCACGGGACTGCGGCTATCTCGGAGAAATTCAATGATGAGATGATCTTGGGTCACCAACTGAGCCGTATCATCGTGTTGTCGCAACATTTCGACGGGTTTCCCACTTGTCGTCTTCAAAAGAAGTGTCGTGTTCATCTGCCATTAACTTATTCATACCCGCGTTGACTGCAGACTCCTGTGGCAAAGGACCACTCGGTGGGCCAATAGCGCGCCTCTGAAAGAGATATAGCGGCCGGTAGTGGCGAAGCCCCCGGCTGGATGGTGCATCCGTGCATCGAGCACTGGGGTAGCCTGCGTATTTCGCCCTGTGCCTCCGCCACTAACATATCAGAATAATTCCACATACGATGCGGAGCCCAGTGGGTAACAGCTATCCTGGTTAACCAGGTCCTCAAACAAGCACTCACCTCCACTACCTCTCGCACGGGGCAATCTCAAATGCTTTGGCACGGCACAGTGCCTCAGTACGTTCAAAAGAAACCGGTGCCCTTCGTTGATGGTGTACTCTGCCATTGCAGACTTGTCCCTTTGACCGAGGCGAATGCTCCACACACATCCTGAGCAGCACTACGAGGTGCATCGTTGCGTCTGGCCGATATGCTGCCTCCCACTCTATGAACTGACGCCATGGACACCAGAAGTTCCTAGCCCTAGTTGCTCTACGGCTGACCCAAGTATTTCCTTGGTTCTAACTGCTGGGCGGAAAATGGTTTTAATGGTGTGCTTCTTCTTAATGCCCGGCAGTCTTGACTATGGGAGGCCCTGTGTACGGAAGGAAGGCCGGACACTTGTTTTGTTCTTCGTTCCTCTTCTTTCCTTGCTTGAGACCACATCTTACTTGTGTCTCCGAGCAGCCGCTCTTACCAAAGGTTTTGCGCAGATGCTGTAACTCGGAAGACAGAGTTTCATTGTCGCTTACGGCTCGCGATCTGTGTACCGGCTTGGAGAACACGGATTTGCAGTGTGCTGGATAGCGGCAGGTATTGACTACCGGTCTGTATATGACTTTTTCGTGTGGATGGAAGGTTCCAGAATGACATCAGATTTTTTCATTATCGTAATATCTAGGATCGTCAGGCATCCGTTTTCTTCCACCTCCATGATGAATGCGATGTTGTCGTGTATGATGTTATGGTTGAACAGCAATTCTGTATGTTTTCTTCACCATGCTACCAAACAACGAACGCACCATCGACCAATATGTAGAGGGCCTTGGTCTGAGGCAGGCTGTTTCGAGACCTGTTTCCTCTTAGTGTCTATATGTCGGTTAATGATGCCTGACGATAGAGGTGCTCTCATGGTGACTCCGTCTATCTGTTCATAGAGCTTCCCACCACACTGAATGTTGGTGGTGACTCTGTGGCAAAACAGTTTCCCTATGTCGCTGTCGAAGTGACTCCCAGTTAATGACATGGAATCTCCGAACGGCATCCAGGTGAAGAGATGCATGACGCCGAAGCCGACTACGAACTCACTCTTGTCCAGGCGTATCTCTTGAAGCACTTTCATACATTGTCCCAAGCTCTTGAAGTGGTGTGGAGAGCAACCCAAGAGAGGTTCGAATAGCTGTGTCATATGTTTGGCTATGCCATACGTTTACGAATATAAGTGATCACTATCGGAAATAGTGAAACTACCTCTTTCTGTATGTTTGGGAGGCCACAAAGCCGTGGCGGTATCTGTACTCTGGGGTACAATCTTTCTTGTATTAACTGGTGTAGCATCTTTCTCCACTAGCTTGCATGCCGGATCCTGTAGCAGCATCTCAATCTCCTGCCTGTAGCAGCATCGCATTGTCTATGTCAACTGCCATGATGATTGTGTCATTGCCCTCACAGAGGGCACGTATAGTCCACCGTTCACCCGCTGAGACGTTATTCTTTGCTATTTTGGCTTTGTTAAGGACCCTCCAGGTATCGCCTCTCACCTCTTTAGCTGTGTCCAAGACGGCCCCACGGACAGCTTGCTCGGCACTGCTGATGATCTCACATTTAGTTTATGTTGTTGGAACTGGAGAAAAATTGAGACCTTTCGACAGCATGGATATTGTTGTCTCGCGCAGTTCCTTCCCAGCTAAACTGATGAAAGTTCTTGAATCACTATTGTCGATATTTTGCAAAAATAGTTCAAATGGGTCTGAGCACTATGGACTTAATTTCTGAAGTCATCAGTCCCCTAGAACGTGGAACTACTTAAACCTAACTAACCTAAGGACATCACACACATCCATGCCCGAGGCAGGATTCGAACCTGCGACCGTAGCGGTCGCGCGGTTCCAGACTGTAGCGCCTAGAATCGATCGTCCACCCAGGCCGGCGATGTTTTGCAGGTGAGCCTCCGGAATTCGATGGTGTTTTTTCCACTGTTTTGCAGTAGCTCTCCACTTGCAGAGTTCACTTATAGTCAAGGTGTTTCCACCCATCCACTCCTACGTGCAGAGCAAGAGACTGGATGTAAGAGACTGGATACAAGTTGCAGTTGGCAAGTGAGCAGAGTCCGCACAGTTTTTCCACCTCTAGCCTAGTGACTCTGCTGTGTCCCAGCACGCTGCAGAAAGTGTTTTGTTCTGGTTATGTTAATGGGATGATGCAAGTAAGTGAACTGCGGCACCACCCCATCATCCCAACACCGCTGTAAGAAACCAGCCTCCTGGACGTTATCCTGAAGCTGCCGAATAGGAAACTCGTCCACTGAGCCGTCTTATCTTCTTAATTCGTAGCTCTTGCGGAACGGCTGAATCAGCATTGGATCTCCTCCCCGTAGAGGTGTACTTACTCGAATGTAGACTTTTCGCACGTACTTCAGTGATTAAATCATCCCGGGTTATGAGCCGAGTTGTCGCGTCATTATTCTGCAAGGTTCCTATCCGTCATTTTCAGATTAATGTCCAGTAGACCTGTTTCTTACGGTGTTGTTGTTGTTGTGGTCTTCAGTCCTGAGACTGGTTTGATGCAGCTCTCCATGCTACTCTATCCTGTGCAAGCTTCTTCATCTCCCAGTACCTACTGCAACCTACATCCTTCTGAATCTGCTTAGTGTATTGATCTCTTGGTCTCCCTCTACAATTTTTACCCTCCACGCTGCCCTCCAATGCTAAATTTGTGATCCCTTGATGCCTCAAAACATGTCCTACCAACCGATCCCTTCTTCTAGTCAAGTTGTGCCACAAACTTCTCTTCTCCCCAATCCTATTCAATACCTCCTCATTAGATACGTGATCTACCCACCTTATCTTCAGCATTCTTCTGTAGCACCACATTTCGAAAGCTTCTATTCTCTTCTTGTCCAAACTGGTTATCGTCCATGTTTCACTTCCATACATGGCTACACTCCATACAAATACTTTCAGAAACGACTTCCTGACACTTAAATCTATACTCGATGTTAACAAATTTCTCTTCTTCAGAAACGCTTTCCTTGCCATTGCCAGTCTACATTTTATATCCTTTCTACTTCGACCATCATCAGTTATTTTACTCCCTAAATAGCAAAACTCCTTTACTACTTTAAGTGTCTCATTTCCTAATCTAATTCCCTCAGCATCACCCGATTTAATTTGACTACATTCCATTATCCTCGTTTTGCTTTTGTTGATGTTCATCTTATATCCTCCTTTCAAGACACTGTCCATTCCGTTCAACTGCTCTTCCAAGTCCTTTGCTGTCTCTGACAGAATTACAATGTCATCGGCGAACCTCAAAGTTTTTACTTCTTCTCCATGAATTTTAATAGCTACTCCGAATTTTTCTTTTGTTTCCTTTACTGCTTGCTCAATATACAGATTGAATAACATCGGGGAGAGGCTACAACCCTGTCTCACTCCTTTCCCAACCACTGCTTCCCTTTCATGCCCCTCGACTCTTATAACTGCCATCTGGTTTCTGTACAAATTGTAAATGGCCTTTCGCTCCCTGTATTTTACCCCTGCCACCTTCAGAATTTGAAAGAGAGTGTTCCAGTTAACGTTGTCAAAAGCTTTCTCCAAGTCTAAAAATGCTAGAAACGTAGGTTTGCCTTTTCTTAATCTTTCTTCTAAGATACGTCGTAAGGTTAGTATTGCCTCACGTGTTCCAACATTTCTACGGAATCCAAACTGATCTTCCCCGAGGTCCGCTTCTACCAGTTTTTCCATTCGTCTGTAAAGAATTCGCGTTAGTATTTTGCAGCTGTGAGTTATTAAACTGATAGTTCAGTAATTTTCACATCTGTCAACACCTGCTTTCTTTGGTATTGGAATTATTATATTCTTCTTGAAGTCTGTGGGTATTTCGCCTGTCTCATACATCTTGCTCACCAGATGGTAGAGTTTTGTCATGACTGGCTCACCCAAGGCCATCAGTAGTTCTAATGGAATGTTGTCTACTCCCGGGGCCTTGTTTCGACTCAGGTCTTTCAGTGCTCTGTCAAACTCTTCACGCAGTATCTTATCTCCCATTTCATCTTCATCTACATCCTCTTCCATTTCCATAATATTGTCCTCAAGTACATCGCCCTTGTATAAACCCTCTATATACTCCTTCCACCTTTCGGCCTTCCCTTCTTTGCTTAGAACTGGGTTGCCATCTGAGCTCTTGATATTCATACAAGTGGTTCTCTTCTCTCCAAAGGTCTCTTTAATTTTCCTGTAGGCAGTATCTATCTTACCCCTAGTGAGACAAGCCTCTACATCCTTACATTTGTCCTCTAGCCATCCCTGCTTAGCCATTTTGCACTTTCTGTCGATCTCATTTTTGAGACGTTTGTATTCCCTTTTGCCTGCTTCATTTACTGCATTTTTATATTTTCTCCTTTCATCAATTAAATTCAATATTTCTTCTGTTACCCAAGGATTTCTATTAGCCCTCGTCTTTTTACCTACTTGATCCTCTGCTGCCTTCACTACTTCATCCCTCAGAGCTACCCATTCTTCTTCTACTGTATTTCTTTCCCCCATTCCTGTCAATTGTTCCCTTATGCTCTACCTGAAACTCTGTACAACCTCTGGTTCTTTCAGTTTATCCAGGTCCCATCTCCTTAAATTCCCACCTTTTTGCAGTTTCTTCAGTTTCAATCTGCAGTTCATAACCAATAGATTGTGGTCAGAATCCACATATGCCCCTGGAAATGTCTTACAATTTAAAACCTGGTTCCTAAATCTCTGTCTTACCATTATATAATCTATCTGATACCTATTAGTATCTCCAGGATTCTTGCAGGTATACAACCTTCTTTTATGATTCTTGAACCAAGTGTTAGCTATGATTAAGTTATGCTCTGTGCAAAATTCTACAAGGCGGCTTCCTCTTTCATTTCTTCCCTCCAATCCATATTCACCTACTATGTTTCCTTCTCTCCCTTTTCCTACTGACGAATTCCAGTCACCCATGACTATTAAATTTTCGTCTTCCTTCACTACCTGAATAATTTCTTTTATCTCGTCATACATTTCATCAATTTCTTCATCATCTGCAGAGCTAGTTGGCATATAAACTTGTACTACTGTAGTAGGCGTGGGCTTTGTGTCTATCTTGGCCACAATAATGCGTTCACTATGCTGTTTGTAGTAGCTAACCCGCACTCCTATTTGTTTATTCATTATTAAACCTACTCCTGCATTACCCCTATTTGATTTTGTATTTATAACCCTGTAATCACCTGACCAAAAGTCTTGTTCCTCCTGCCACCGAACTTCACTAATTCCCACTATATCTAACTTTAACCTATCCATTTCCCTTTTTAAATTTTCTAACCTCCCTGCCCGATTAAGGGATCTGACATTCCACGCTCCGATCCGTAGAATGCCAGTTTTCTTTCTCCTGATAACGACGTCCTCTTGAGTAGTCCCCGCCCGGAGATTCGAATGGGGGACTATTTTACCTCCGGAATATTTTACCCAAGAGGACGCCATCATCATTTAATCATACAGTAAAGCTGCATGTCCTCGGGAAAAATTACGGCTGTAGTTTCCCCTTGCTTTCAGCCGTTCGCAGTACCAGCACAGCAAGGCCGTTTTGGTTAATGTTACAAGGCCAGATCAGTCAATCATCCAGACTGTTGCCCCTGCAACTACTGAAAAGGCTGCTGCCCCTCTTCAGGAACCACATGTTTGTCTGGCCTCTCAACAGATACCCCTCCGTTGTGGTTGCACCTACGGTACGGCCATCTGTATCGCTGAGGCACGCAAGCCTCCCCACCAACGGCAAGGTCCATGGTTCATGGGGGAAAGTTTCTTACGGTATAGATGTGAAAAGATGGTGATACCCAGTTCATCAATTGATGAAATTCTGTCAACATAACGAGGACGAATCGCAATTTACTGCTAACTAGTTTGGTCCTAATGCCGGAATACATCTGCACCAATAGGCTAGAACTAGATAAAGTTGAACGAACTATGCTCTCACTTGCCACCTGGACCTTGCATACAGTCTCCCGTCTCGCACCTTGGAAAGTGTAGACGAAAACACCTTCGCAGCCAGTGAACTCTGCAAGTGGATAAGTATCATGAATCACTGCAACAATTTGCACAGACTTCAGGAGGCTGCCTGCAGAACGTCGACACTAGTGATTCTAGAACTACCTTCAATTTGACAGGTAAAGAACGGGACGAGGCGCTGTCAAAAGGTCTGAGTTTTTCTCCAGTTCCTTGGATACAAGCTAAGTGCGAAATCATCAGCAGCGACGACCAAGGCATCTGTGGGCTTCCCTATGAGATGAGAAGGGAGACGTGCAGTGTCCTTAGCGAACCTCAAATGCCGAAGCATAAGGTCTCAGTAGCAGAATGGAGGACTATAATGCCCTCCGTGAGGACTATGACACAGTCGTCCCAGCAGATGACATAGGCAATGCAATGGGACTATTATGAGCAGGAGATTGAGATGGTACTATGGGATCTGGCACATAAGCAAGTGAAAAAGGATCCTTCACAAACCCAGCAAGGAAGATTATCTTATTACTCAGCAACTCAGAAGCGGACGGGGGTAGTCTCAGACAGATGTACCAATGAGCACTGCTACCACCAAGGCTTTATGGCCTCCTCACGTTCACAACGTGGGACTACCACTTCGTCCGATAGTGAACGCTATAAATTCGACAATTTATGTCGTAGCCAGACACCTGGAACTCTGTTCAGACCTTCTATGGGTAACTTTCCATACCATGTCAGGAACTCGACAGATTATTTGAAAGTGCCTGCAGAGATACGATTACGAGTTGGCGAAGGTGAGCTCCTATTCAGAATGACGACACGACTCTCTTGACATTGTAACTGCTAGAAAATTCCACGTTTTTACTTGAATGTCACTTGCACAGCAACACCGTGAAACGCTTTTGACAAGTACTCACCACCATCACCTATTTTCAAATTGGTGGTAAATTCTATAAACCGATAGACGAAGTCAGTCAAGGGATCCTCTCTAGCACCGGGCATCGGTAACCTATACACATCAAAAAAGTTTTGCATCACCTCGGTTCCGAGAGTTTCGGAACCTGTACAGAAACCGTTTTTATTGCTCATGAAACCCACACATTGCATTTTGTACCACCATACCGCAAGACCTTCAGAGGTGGTGGTCCAGATTGCTGTACACACCAATACAAGACCTTCAGAGGTGGTGGTCCAGATTGCTGTACACACCAATACCCCTAATACCCAGTAGCACGTCCTCTTGCATTGATGCCTGCCTGTATCAGTCGTGGCATACTATCCACAAGTTCATCAACGCACTATTGGTCCAGATTGTCCCACTCCTCAACGGCGATTCGGTGTAGATCACTCACAGTGGTTGGTGGTTCACGTCGCATTTCAATCTATCCCAACATTTTCGATAGGGTTCATGACTGGAGAACATTCTGGCCACTCTAGTCGAGCGATGTCGTTATGCTGCAGGAAGTCATTCACAAGATGTGCACGATGGGGGCGCAAACTGTCGTCCATGAAGACGAGTCCCTCTCCAATTTGCTGCCGATATGGTTGCACTGTCGGTCGGAGAAGGGCATTCACGTATTGTACAGCCGTTACGGCGCCTTCCATGACCACCAGCGGCGTACGCCGGCCCCACATAATGCTGCCACAAAACAGCCGCGAACCTCCATCTTGCTGCATTCGGTGGACTGTTTGTCCTACCGGGGGCGGACGGCCCTCATCGGTGAAGAGAACGTGATGCCAATACTGAGCGGTCCATTCGGCATGTTGTTGGGGCCATCTGTACCGCGCTGCATGGTGTCGTGGTTGCAACGATGGACCTCGCCATGGACGTCGGGAGTGAAGTTTCGCATCATGCAGCCTATTGCGCATAGTTTGAGTCGTAACACGACGTCCTCTGGCTGCACAAAAAGCATTATTCAGCATGGTGACGTTGTTTTCAGGGTTCCTCCGAGCCATAATCCGTAGGTAACGGTCGGCCACTGCAGTAGTAGCCCTTGGGCAACAGAGCGAGGATGTCATCGACAGTTCCTTCCTCTCTGCAGCTCCTCCATGTCCGAACAACATCGCTTTGGTTCACTCCGGGACGCCTGGACACTTCCCTTGTTGAGAGTCCTTCCTGGCACGAAGTAACAATGCGGGCGCGATCGAACCGCGGTATTAACCGTCTAGGCGTGGTTGAACCACAGACAACACGAGCCGTGTACCTCCTTCCTGCTGGAATGACTGGAACTGATCGACTGTCGGACTCCCTCCCTCTAATAGGCGCTGCTCATGCAAGGTTGTTTACATCTTTGGGCAGCTTTAGTGACTTCTCTGAACAGTCAGAGGCACTGTGTCTGTGATACAATATCCACAGTAAACGTCTATTTTGAGGAGTTCTGGGAGCCGGGGTGATGCAAAACTTTTTTTGATGTGTGTATATACGGACACTTTGAGGAAAATGTGCGCCTCAAAACAAATGCTTTCTACAGATTTGTAGATAACACATTCGTGATTTGGCTGCATGGTGAAGAAAATCTACAATAATTGCTAAGAAACCGTAACATCATACGAGATAACGTCACTTTCATGACGGAGGTAGATGAAAATCGACGCTTAGAGTTTCTGGACATTCTGACAAATAAGAGTCCTGATGTCACGCTGGGACATTCCGTCTACAAAAATAAAACACACACGGACCTCTACTTCAACGCCAATAACTGCCACTATCCAGAACAGCGCAAATATGTTCCCACCACGCTGGTACACAGATTGTGAGTCATATGCAACAAGGAAATTCTGCCTACCAAGTTACAACATCTGCATCAGACATTTCGCGGGAACGTTTGCTCGGTGACGGAAGCAAAATGCGGCCTTAAGACAAGTAAGAATTGGAAAATAAACAAATCAGAATAAGAAAACATGCGCTCGACGTGCCGTTCTTATGCAGAGCCTCCCACAACCAAGATATCCAGGATAATAAAGAAGGACAGCATATAAGCCACTTTCCACGCAACAGTTAAAACCACGAATATTCTTGGGTCGTTCATGGGGTAAATAGGGCTACGAGTACCTGGCATCTGCGGCATCAGCTGCTGTGGTGGCTCGCAATATATCCGCCAGACATAGCGATGCATTTCGCAGCACTGTTCAGAAGAAGTGCGGAGCACTTGCCTCGGCGAAGCGAACAACTCTGCAGTGGTGGAGTACAACATCAGCGAAGGACACAAGTTTGTTTCTGAACAGAAGAATGCATTGTGCCATGCTTACGGTTTCTGAAATTCAGGTGTCTAAGAGGCAGTGGCAATCAGAGTATATGACGACCTGGTCAACTGGGACAGCTGATTTCAACTGAGATCGACATGGGATGTAGTATGCCACGAAGATTCTGATGTGCTAGTGATGGAGACAAAGGGCGAAATACCCAGACTGCACAGGGACACGTCGCACAGACAGCCCTCCACCAAGCCAGCAACCTTCATACCACTGGCCGCAGTATCTCTTCTTGGGGCACGCTACTGGCCCACCCAGTGTTCCCTTGGCAGAGGAGTCTGTGGTCCAGTTGGTTTAACAGTGCTTGAAACTGGCACTTCGCGTTAAAACGACGAGTATGAAAGTAATCGAAACGGCGCAACAGTATGACGCCACGACTTGGGTGAGAAACCGTGAAGATTTTATCAAAACAGTGTTGTGTTCAAATCACTCTTCGCGATGGTGGCAGCCTGATTAATTTGTTATGTGTTATTAAATCAGACAGTAAACCGTGTGCTACATATGTAAAAAAAAACTTTTCAATGAAACTGATTTAAAACTTCTTGGCAAATTTAAACTCTGTTCTGGATTAGGACTCGAGCCTGAAGCCTTTGACTTGGATCCTCTTAACTACTGAGCTATCCAAGCATTACTCGGGACCTGCTTTCACAGTTCTACTTTCACCAGTACCTCATCCCCTTCCCTCCAGTCTTCACAAAAGTCCTCAGATCTACTTTGCCGGACTAGCATTCCTGGAAGAAAGAATATTCCAGATAAAGAGCTTAGCCACAACCGAAGGGAGTCTTCCCAGAATTAGTATTTGCCTACGTATGGGAAAATGTCCCAGGTTCGAGTCCCAGTCTGACACAAAGTTAGGAAGTGTTAAAGCAGCGCACCATCCGCTGCAGAGTGAAAGATCATTCTGGAAGCTGTTTTCATCGCTTGCGTAAATTCTCTGAAAGATTTCAAGTATATTAACTGTTTAAAGTAAAATGTGTGTACGACTTGTTATTTAGGTCTGATTCACAGTACTTAATATTCTTTGCAACTGATAACTTCATTCACAGCAGAGTCATCTAGTTGCACAATAAAACACATTACTTTTATCAGAAGTTTTGTTATCGTTTATTTTGTATCTTTATACGGCGCTACACCTTTATCTCAAACTTTGCGCTTCAAAAAGGAAACAGTACTTGTTTTTCACTTAACAATAAACTGGATTTTATATCCAACCAAGTGCTCCTGCTTGAGAATAGAAACGAAGTTCGTGTACATTAGCAAGTGACACGTATTTGTTCACTGTGCAACAAGAATTCCCGCGTAAATAACTGACACTGATTACTTATGAAGCTACTGTTAACAGAATTTCTCAGTGTTGCATGAAGCTGCTGGTAACACGTAGTGTGTGATTCGCGGTAGTTATTGATTAATATTGCTTTAAGTAATGGATGGCACTCCAAGTAAACCCTGTGACAATTTTCAAAACAAAAGGCGGAATTAATTTCAGTGGTTCTATGATACAAACAACACAAAAGTAAGCCAGGGGCGATCTAGCGGTCAAAAGACACAAACAGCCACATGGGGCGCCAAGCAGAGAGGGGTGTCCAAGTGCCAAATATCTACAAAGGGTGTATCATAACACAGTCTACCAAAAAATAAGATCTTTTTGAAATCCAATAACTTATTTTACAAGTTGAAAATGTATTGTAAACATAACACAATTTCATTTTCATATATCACATCAGAATTCTTAAAAAAGTATATTTAACACAAATTAATACAAACGTTTACAACATCCTTTAAAGTTTCAATTCTGCACTTCGTATGAGCTTGGAGACAATACAATACACTAAACATAAGTTAAGTAGCTACATGTTTTATTGCATTATTTTCACAGAAGAGAAAGTATTTTGTTTAGTGCACAAATATAATGCACACACTACTTAAAACTTATCGTAACACATAAAATTCCAAAAACCTCCAAATTCCATCCTTTTATTCACTTACATGAACAAGGTAATTGAATGAAAACCTTCTGTGCCACATGTCCTTTTGTGTTGTGTAGGACTATCACATTGCAGCAACCAACAGTAGTAGCCCACCATGGATGTACTCCGTTGGCTCTGATTAACTCCTTTCCATTTCTTTAATATCTTGGTGAAATTTCTTAGCCTGTCCTTCAGTAAATGTCTGACGTTTTCTAGAAACTCAGCCATATGTAAGTGAAGGAAGTATACCCATCCAGACTCTTGTTCCATTCTAAGGCTTTATATTTTTGCAGGATGGTTTTCAAGTCTTCCACATACGAGGGTCGGTCAAAAAGTAATGCCTCCCATTTTTTTTCTACTTAAAGAAATTAAGTTAAGTGAAAAATTTGAATTTGGCGCCATTCCTCAAACCTTCTTCTGCAGTCCACTGCAGTAGTAACTTTCTGTGTCAACAGGTGGCAGCACAGCAGAAGTTTGTAAGATGGCCGACATCGATGTTCGTTTGAGACAGCGTTGTGTGATTGAATTCTTGAATGCAGAAGGTGAAACGCCCATACGCATTCATGAAAGACTGAAGAAGGTGTATGGTGTTGTGACAGTGGATGTCAGCACTGTTAGACGATGGGTTCGTCGTTGTAAGGAAGCTGAAGGGCAAACACCGTTGACTGACGAAAAGCGGAGCGGCAGGCCGGTGAGTGCAGTGACTCCACACAACATTCAGCAAGTTGATGACATCATTCGTGGTGACCGTCGGGTGACTGCAGATGAAGTGTGTCGCATTATTTCTCTTAGTAAAGGCAGTGTGATCACGATTATTAAACAATTGGGGTACTCAAAAGTTTGTGCACGGTGGGTTCCAAGAATGTTAACCGATCAGAATAAAGAGGCAAGGAAAACAATAGCCTCCCAACACTTGCAGCGCTTCCGTTTGGAGGGAGATGAGTTTCTGAAAAAAATTGTGACCGGGGACGAAACATGGGTGCATTTTTTTGAACCCGAATCAAAGAGGCAGTCAATGGAGTGGCGTCACACAAGCTCGCCGAGGAAGAAAAAATTCAAAACTGTGCGATCGGCAGGGAAAGTTATGGCAACAGTTTTCTGGGATACAGAGGGTGTGATTCTGGTTGATTTTTTGGAGCAGGGATGCTCAATAAATTCTGTTCAATACGTCACAACCCTCAAAAAACGTAAAGCACGTCTTCAGCGAGTTCGCCCAACAAAATCAATGGCAGATGTTCTTCTTTTGCATGACAATGCAAGACCACACACCAGTCGTCACACCTCTGACGAGATTGTCAAAATTGGATGGGAAGTTTTGCCTCATCCCCCATACAGCCCTGACCTGGCACCATCAGACTTCCATATGTTTGGGCCACTAAAAGAAGCTCATCGTGGGATTCATTTTGAAGATGAGGAGGCCGTCAAAACATCCGTGCGTCAATGGCTTAGGAAGCAGAGCTGTGATTTTTACCGTGCTGGGATACACGCCCTTGTTCAAAGATGGACCAAAACTGTAGAGATGGGCGGAGATTACATTGAAAAATGACAAAATGATCCTCAATGTTGTGGTTTTCAACCTATGTAATTGCATTTAAATTTCCTGACAATTAAACGTAGAAAAAAAAAATAGGAGGCATTACTTTTTGACTGACCCTCGTAGTTTGAATCCTCCTTACTTCCCAAGAATTTCTGAACCACCTCTCTGAGACCAATCGAATCTTCCATTTCTTGGAGAGTTATACATTATTTTATCTTCACTTGCTTCTCTCGCCAATGGCCTTACAAACAGCCACTTTGAGTTTTGTTCAGAGAGTGCAGGAAACTAAGCAATTGCCATTTGTATTTTGTAAACTGCTTCATTACTCCCAGTTTAATATGCAATTGTGGTAGCAGAATTTTCTGAGGATGTTCTAAGCTTTTCCTGATACTGTTCTTGAATCCTAGAATTAGTGTAGCTCTTCGATGCCATTCTCGTGTTGTCCAATGGTTCTCTCTATCTCGGCAGTCTCAGTAACAAATGGGTACTTAATTATTCAGGAATTCAGTATGAAATGAAAATGAAATGTACAACGTAAAAAATGGAGTCACTGATTGTATTAACAGAAATATTACAACCAAGCTCGCTGTATGCTCTTGAACTATAAACTCGTAAAAATTTTTAGCCAGAACGTTACAGCCATCTACTTGATCAACAGAAACTGTTAAGTCCACTAAAAAGAGTGATAGTTCGATTCGTGCTGTGATATGGCGAAACGCCAAAGCTGCAGAAACGGGAGATGTTTGGTAGCAACGCATATTTACAGCTTCCTTGAGAACGAGTGCAGGAAAATTTGATGCCAGAAGAAAGAAAGTTTTTGATGGATGCATACTGTGTGCACGGATGCTGGCCCTGGCGACCACAAAAGAGAAACATTGTTCTTGAACGAGATGCCAAGTTTGATCAAGGTCGTTTGTAATAATATGGACTGGTTCTTAGACAAGGAAGGTAGAAATGATGAACTTGTCACTGATGTTGAAAAAGTCAGTTACTATGTTGTTGTCGTGGTCTTCAGTCCAGAGACTGGTTTCATGCAGCTCTCCATGTTACCCTATCCTGCGCAAGCCTTTTCATCTCTGAGTAACTACTGCAACCTACATCCTTCTGAATCTGCTTACCGTATTCATCTCTTGGTCTTCCTCTATGATTTTTACCCTCCACACTTGCCTCCAGTACTGAACTGGCGATCCCTTGATGCCTCAGAACATGTCCTACCAACGGGTTCCTTCTTCTAGTCAAGTTGTGCCACAATTCCTCTTCTCCCCTTTTCTATTCGGTACCTGCTCATTAGTTAATGTGGTCTACCCATCTCATCTTCAGCATTCTTCTGTAGCACCACTTTTCAAAAGCTTCAACTCTCTTCTTGTCTAAAATCTTTATCGTCCATGTTTCACCTCCATACATAGGTACCCTCCATACAAATACTTTCAGAAAAGACTTCCTTACACTTAAATCTTTACTTGTTGTTAACAAATTTCTCCTCTTCAGAAACGATTCCCTTACCATTGCCAGTCTACATTTTATATTGAATGTTAACAAATCCTTTTTTCGCCATTGCCAGTCTACATTTTATATCCTCTCTACTTCGTTCATCATCAGTTATTTTGCTCCCAAAATAGCAAAACTCCTTTACTACCTCAAGTGTCTCATTTCCCAATCTAATTCCCGCAGCATCAGCCTATTTGATTCGACTACGTTCCATTATCCTCATTTTGCTTTTGTTGATGTTCATGTTACGTCCTTCTTTCAAGACACTGTCCATTCCGTTCAGTTGCTCTTCCAGGTCCTTTGCTGTCTCTGACAGAATTACAATGTCATCAGCAAACCTCGAGGTTTTTCTTTTTTCTTCCCGGATTTTAATTCCTACACAAAATCTTTCTTTTATTTCCTTCACTGTTTGTTCAATATACAGATCGAATAACATAGGGGATAGGCTACAACCCTGTCCCACTCCCTTCTCAATCATTGTTTCCCTTTCATGCCCCTCTATTCTTATAACTGCCATCTGGTTTCTGTACAAACTGTAAATAGCCTTTCGATCCCTGTATTTTACCCCTGCCGCATTCAGAATTTGAAAGAGAGTGTTCCAGTCAACATTGTCAAAAGCTTTCTCTAAGTGCGGCGCGGGAGAGCCACGCGGTCTAGGGCGACCTTGTCACGGTCCGCGTGGCTCTCTCGGTCGGTGGTTCGAGTCCTCCCTCGGGCATGTGTGTGTGTGTTGTCCATAGCTTAAGTTAGTTTAAGTTAGAGTAAGTAGTATGTAAGCTTAGGGACCGATGACCTAAGTAGTTTGGTCCCATAAGATCTTACCACAAATTTACAAATTAATTTCTCTCTAAGTCTACAAGTGATAGGTTTGCCTTTCCTTAACCTATCTCCTAAATCGTAGGGTCAGCATTGCCTCTCGTGTTCCTGCATTACTACGGAATCCAAACTGATCTTCCCCAAGGTCAGCCTCTACCAGGTTTTCCATTCATCTTTAAAGAATTTGTTTTAGTGTTTTGCAACCGTGACTTATTAAAGTGATGGTTCGGTAATTTCCAGACCTCTGAGCACCTGATTTCCTTGGAATTGGAACTATTATGTTCTTCTTGAAGTATGAGGGTATTTCGACTGTCTCATACATCTTACTTGCCAGATGAAAGAGATGAATTTATGACAAACTGCCTATTGGCTTCTGTCTCGGGTTCTTCGGCCGACGTTCATCTAATGATTTTTCTGACGTTTCGCCAGCACGAGTGGCTGGCATTGTCAAAGCTTCACCCTCCATTGCCGGTGGTGAACTGGAGCCGAGCTCGCGGGCGCAGACTATATGTACCTGGCGCGCCAACGCCCGAGGGCTTCTCCGCGGTCATTTCCGGTGCGGTTCTCCTCTTGCTACCTGCGACGGTCGTTCGCTGCAGTACGGGAAGCCAGGATCCGTTGACCTTAAGGCTTTCCTCTTTCTTGTTCAAACTGTTCGCGTGTTTTTGTATTTCTACAGCTTCTCTGAACAAGCGCGTGTGATAGAACCACTATCACACGCGCTTGTTCAGAGAAGCTGTAGAAATACAAAAACACGCGAACAGTTTGAACAAGAAAGAGGAAAGCCTTAAGGTCAACGGATCCTGGCTTCCCGTACTGCAGCGAACGACCGTCGCAGGTAGCAAGAGGAGAACCGCACCGGAAATGACCGCGGAGAAGCCCTCGGACGTTGGCGCGCCAGGTACATATAGTCTGCGCCCGCGAGCTCGGCTCCAGTTCACCACCGGCAATGGAGGGTGAAGCTTTGACAATGCCAGCCACTCGTGCTGGCGAAACGTCAGAAAAATCATTAGATGAACGTCGGCCGAAGAACCCGAGACAGAAGCCAATAGGCAGTTTGTCAACAAGTGGCCACGAAAGCCTCAACAAAGATGAATTTATGTTATGTGAATGGATGGATTTATGTTAAATGACAATGAAACAGAAAAAGTCAGATTTCCTGAAGTCCCCAGAATCGTGTGAGAATGATGACGTCCGGTATGGACGGAAGTGTACGGATTATTAGCACAGCATCTAAAAATGAGTGCCGAGGATGTTCCTGGGACATTCAGTAATTTTTCTAATACATGAAACGGGTTACACTCAGTATCAGAAGTAGTCCCTGCCACAAATGAAAACAATACCTGGAACGAAATGTAGATAAGCTGAGCATAAAAATTATAGTTTATAGCTAACTTTAGAATTTAATATTTGACAAGTTTGTTATGATTGGTGCACGTATGCTTACAAGAAAGTTTATATTTTGCTGTTTGTAGGCGACACATCATTTTCGTAAATCATAAAATTAAAGTTGAAGATTTGAAATAATCATTCATTAACAGATTTAAAATGAAATATTTAGGAGATCTAAGATTGTTCTGGGGGATTAAAATAGATAAAAAAGAATTCAATAATTTTGAGCCAGAGAATCTAGCTACATTTATTAAAAACTGTTAACATCAATGGAACCAAGCCAGTTTACTCGCCCACCGAATATAATTCTAAAGAATTCGAGGATGATGAGACATTGAATGAGAAAGCGCACTGCAGAGAACTAATAGGATGATTGCTTTGTGGCGTAAACAACACATTCTGATCATAACTACCAGGGAGTGGCGAAAAATGCCTTTAAAAAGCCTTTTAGATAAAGCAACTGATATTTACGAGTACATTCTAAATCTTTATTCTTCACGTCTACATATTTGCAGCCCTCTTCCGCTAGAAGGCTCCGCACTGTAGCTTGTAACATGATGGTGTGTAACATAAGTATGCACGTGCGTGAGAAACGAAAATGGAACGCGTTACTTTCAGCTCGACAATACCAGACAATACTCAAGCGCGACATCTGCAAAAAACCGATACCTTGGACTCACTCAAATCGATCATCCTCCGTACAGTCCCGACTAGGCCCCATCCGATCTTCTTCCGTTTCGAAAACTTAAAGAACACCTTCGAGGTCTTCACTTTGATAGTGAGGAAGTTGTGCAAGTAGAGGTGAGGCTTTGGCTCCGTCAACAAAGTCAAACATTCTGCATTGACGGTATCAGCAAATTGATCCCCCGTCGGGAGAAATGTGTTCGTCGCCTGAGTGAATATGTAGAGGAATAAATATACAGACAGAAAGGATAAAGGTATAGAATGTTAACATGAATTCGTAGTCATTACTTTTCAGCACGCCTTCGTAGTTATTTCAGAAATGTCAGTTTCCTTAACCCTCGTTTCCGATAGACTGTCGGGACATTTCTGAAAGAACAGACACCATACATAGAAATATATGAGCCTTGATGGTAATCAGTGATCATTGTGACGTATGTAGTGTGCGAGAAGTTGGGAGTTTGGGTTGGACGTGAAGTGTGCTCGGATAGCCGACGCAGTTAAGATGACCGATCGCGTAGAGTGGGAAATCCAGGTTGGAATTCTCACAAGTTTTCATTGTCGTTATCGAATTTATTTCGTTGCCCGATTGCGGCTAATGTCAGAATTTGAATCATGTAACGTAGTTTTTGTTAACATTTTCCGACTTATGTATTAACCTGTGAACGTCACAGGCGTTTCTTGAATCTGAAAATACAAGATCATACCAACGAAGTTCGTGAGATCGTTCCCTATGGAGTTGGCATGCTAGATCGAGGACCAAACTAATACCCAGCGAGAGCCCACAAAATGGCGAGAGCGCCTGGACGACGGACAACGACTGATCTTCGAATCCGGCCGATGCAGATCACAATACTTACACACTGAGTCTCTTCACGAAACGCGTATCAGCGCCTTGTAAGAAAATACAAGTGCAAAGTTGGATAACAATACAGGATGAAAGGATGGGGAATTGTAAACTTCGTTGAATACAGTTACCAAAATTTACTGGATAAAAGGTGTCATTTTTATATGGTTAATAATTATTTCTCAAATGTTTTACTTCACTTCTTGTGTACAACTTTATGAGATCAATACTCACATTTAGCAAATGATGTTTAGATTATGCTCGCTTATTGCAAATTTTGCTGAGACGACAGGAAACTTGATGTTCACTCATCACACAAAAAGACAACTTTCTCGTTATGAGATTACCAAAGTTCAGTAGGGGCCTTTGCGATACAAGTGACACAACATTCTACTGACACGTATTACGATATACCGTTAAGGTTTTTTATAAATTTATGCAAGGTTAAGTGTAAATATTTGCACACTTTTGGGCGTTGTGTAAAATTTTGTGAGTTCATACTTTTGTGTTTCATGTGATGAATTTTACTTACATATGTTACCATCATACACTGATGGAAAAAGAAACAGCAACATCAAAAAACAGATAATGTAGAGTAACGAAATTTCGGGAATATATTTGTCTAGCTAACATATTTAAGTGATTAACTTTGAAAGATCACAGGTTCATGTAAGCGAGAGACAAGCGATTATAAATTTTAAATGCTGGTACATTAATAAAAGGTGTAACTGCCAGAACGTTGAATGCAACCATGAAAATGTGCATGCATTGTATTGTGCAGGTGCCGGATGTCATTTTGTGGGATGGAGTCCCATGCCCGTTTCTCCTGGTCGCTGAATACGGTGCAATTAATGCTGCTTGTGGATAACGCTAGAGTTGCCATCCGACGATGTCCCATATGTGTTCGACTGGAGATAGAATTGGTGATCTAGAGGCCAAGGAAACATCTCTTCACTCTGTAGAGAATTTTGTGTTAGAACAGGGGTATGTGTGCGAGCACTATCCTGTTGTAAAACAGCCCCTCGAGTGGTGTCCATAAGAGGCAGCACAATAAATCGGATCACGAGATTGACGTACAAATTTGTGTCAGGGTGCGTGGGACAAGCACAATCGAAATCGTATCCCACACCATAGCTGCAGGTGAAGGTCTAGTTTGTCTAGCTTGCAGACAGATGAATGCAGGCGCTCAACCTGGCATCCTAAGCAACACACGGCCATCGCTGGCACCGAGGCAAATCCTGCTTTCATTAGAAAAGGCAGCAGACCTCCACCCAGACCCCCAGTGAACTCTTGCTTGACACCACTGAATTCGTAAATGGCGGTGGTTTGGGATCAGTGGAATGGACGCTACACGGCGTCTGTCTCAGAACTGTTCGAGTAACCGAATTGAATAGTTCGTTGTATCAATGTGGTACCAACTGCTGCTGAAATTGCTGCCGTAGATGCAGTATGATGAGACAGAGCCATACGCCGAACATAATGGTCTTACCTGTCGATAGTGCTCGTGGTCTTGCGGTAGCGTTCTCGCTTCCCGCGCACGGGGTCCCGGGTTCGATTCCCGGCGGGGTCACGGATTTTCTCTGCCTCGTGATGACTGGGTGTTGTGTGCCTTTCATCATCATTTCATCTTCATTGACTCGCAAGTCGCCGAAGTGGCGTCAACTACAAAGGACTTGCAATACGGCGGCCGAACTTCCCCACATGGGGCCTCCCGGTCAACAATGCCATACGATCACTTCATTTCATTTCAGTGCCACGTGGATGTCTGGAGCCCGGACTTCTTGAGACCGTACCCTCCAGTGACCACCGCTGCCGGAAACCTTGTACAGTAGTTGCATTCCTGCCTTTCTGCAAACATTGCAGAAGGAACATTCAGATTCTCGTAGCCCTGTTACACGACCTCAGTTCAACTCTTGTGAGGTGTTGATAGCAGCGTCTTTGTCACCTTAAGGGCATTCTTGAGTAATGGCAACTCACCATGTCCAATCTGAGAAGTATGTAACGCTCACGATCGTTACAGCGTTTACTTAAAGCACGCCGGATTTGTATCCTCATAGTGGCACTACTAGGGCCATTCTTATGCGAATGGCACAAAATTTGAATACATATCACCCTTCATATTTAGAAACAGGCTATCAGTTATCGTTTATGTCGCACAAACTCCTGTTTGGTGTTGCGATTATTTCCCGTCAGTGTATGGCGTAGGCAACATACTTTCATTTTTTTCTCGCTTTTACTGTCTTCCCTTGATGAACTCATCACTTACAATAATTTTATATTTTGCCATGCTTCAAGCCCTTCTGTCAATAGTGTTTATATATTAGTTGCATTAGACCTCGTATGGATGGAACTAAATGATTGGATGCATACAAATGAGAAATGTAGCACCTTTTTGCTCATTTTTTTACTTATGAACATTGCTTTACCATGCTATGTTACACGCATTGTTATGCAGATTTACTGAGGTTTTTCAGAAATTATTTTCAACTTTTTGACATTGTCTTAATATTTTCAGGGAGGCAGACGCGGTCACCGACGGAAGAGACACACCCCACAGCACACATTCCGGGATATGAAAGCTATCGCACTTCAGAACAGTTTTCAGTGCTGTTTTACAAGGGTAGAGGGGACACTTGATCAGATCAAGAGGTGAAGTGGATAGTTGGATATCTCTACGGGTTTGGGAGGCGCTAATGTGAAATGACTATATACGGTTTGCTAAGGGAAAGAATGTTTCCTGGGAAAGCGTTTTAGCATATGCGTGTACTCTCCTGCCGACTGTAGTATGGGAAAGTTCGCATTGAAGTGGAAGGATATTTGTAGCAGAGGATCAGGAGATGGAGGAAGTGAGAAACGGACAGAACACAAGAGATCTATTCTTAAATATCGATATGGAGTTCACCCAGTTAAAGAGTTCCACCGACAATGAAGTCCGCATATGGCAGCCCAACCATGAAAATTATGCGTGGCAAAAAAGAACATTTGTCAATGATGGTGAGCAACGATATCATTGACTGGAGAAGAACATGAGGCACCCAAGCGAGTGTCTGACCATGCCCAGTGGCACAGCTCCGATGGCCGCAAAGCATCCGCTTTGGGGGAATCTTGGGAGTGACGGGAAAGAAGAGGTTTACGACGAAAACCGCACTGCCAGCCACATACGCGCCATCGAAGACGTGGCAGCACACCTCTCCGCTGCTTTCGCCTCTGCCCCTTAACCGTACGCTCTAATACCACCATCTCTGATGTTATTCCTTCGACAAACAACGCAGCACAAAATATCCTTTAATTAATTTTGAAGTTTATAATTTACTTTCGTTATAGCTTTGACTTTTTTGTACTACTGACCATCATTTTCTGTTGTCTTTTCATATCTCAGATTTCTTTCTTTTAGTCGGTATGGCTCACCAGGAAAATAGTTCATCAACGGTTCTCCTTGATGGTGTTGAAACAAAGTTAACGGTGGACTAGATTGTTTTTTGTTCCAACGTAGATTACGCTAAGTCTTCGCACACAACAGTCTACTATGTGCCAAGAGTACTGAACGAACATTGAAACTGATATTTTATATTCATTTATTTTAAACAAATGCATATCTTACATTATACCTGCTTTGTTAGGTATTACACACTTCTGTCTCTAACATAAGTCACAGAAAACTGGTAACTTACACTATACACCATAACTACTGTATACATAACACGTCCAAGCGATTAGAACGGCTGAAAACCACAACCTTCGACCCCGAACTGCTAAAGCTGCTCACAGCATAAATGTTAGAACAATGCATCTATAATCACAAGCCAGAGAAGTTTCCTTTTTTCCATTGTCTTTGAGGTCGATACCGATGTGACGTGAAAGAACTAGTTAATCAAATTCTCGAGAGTCAATATACATAATCACATACCATGTGAGTATAGTCTCCTCACAGTGGTAGGCCTAAAGAGACTTCCCTTTTTCTTTGCTTCAAGCCTTTATTGGTATCAATTTACATAGTACATTCTCATATCTACTAGGAGAGATTACCGAAAAGTTTTCTCTAATTCTGCATATTGTTTCACGGTTCTATTAACATTTGCTTGAGACTATCGACTGCTGTTTGATGCAGCCTCGTTCCAATTTATTTTTCTGTCCTCTCTTGTAACCTGAAACATCGTTTGAGTAAGCAACTTTGTTTAATACATCTTCTTTTCAACTGTTGTTGTTTTTGTTTTAGTCATGAGTCTAATTACTCAGCTGGTACAGATCCCCACCCGAGACTATTCTGAGTAAGTCGTTTCATTCCTGTATAACTAGCACACCATACATCCATTTTAATATGCTTACTGCAACCCGGCCTTGATCTTCCTTTATATATTTTTACTCCCCTCCTCACACTTCCCTCCATTACCTTGATGTTTCCGGATGAGTATTATAAAACTGTCATTTCAGTTTGCTTAATTGTACCATACAACTGTTTGATCTATAATTTGATTCAGTAACTCTTTATGACTAATTTCATCTTGCCAGCTGAACATGATTAATCCATAACATCAGATCTGAAAAGCATCTACTATCTTCTTGTCTGTTTCGTTCATCATCCATGTTGCACCTCCAAATCTAAGTGCTCTCGTAATAATACTTTCATACCTGACTTCCCAACACTTAAATATGTATTACATGCTAACGGATTTGTTTTTCCAGGAAACGTTTTCCTGCTCTTGCCATATGACAACGTGTATCCTCTTTAATTCTCCCATGTTCCGTGACCCTGTTACCCAAAGAGTAAAACTTGTCCCATTCTTTTCAATGAATCATTCACTAATCAAATTCTCTCATCGTAATCTGATTTAGTTTAGTTACACTCCATCACTCTCTCTTTATGTTCATATTAGCTGTTACACGCCGATGTACTTGTATGTAAGTAGTTTTATATGATGAGTGATGGTGAGAAAACAAGCCAGTAACTTATATGTACTTGGGTACATGGTGGTCTACATACGCTGATCAGCCGAAACATTATAAACACTATGTAAAAGCCGGTATGTCTACTTTTGGCACGGATAACAGCGGCAACGGGTCGAGGCATGGAACCAATAGGGTCTTAGTAGGTCGCTGTAGGGAGCTGACTCCACATCTGCTCACACAAGTCACCTAATCCCCATAAAAGCCGGGGAGGGGGGATGAGCTCTGATGCTGTGTTTGGTGATACCACAAATGTGTTTGACTGGATTCAGATCTGACGAGTGGGGGCAGGCACATCAGCTGGAACTAGCCAATGCGTTCCTCGAATCACTCGATCACATACCTGGCCTCGTGACATGGCGCATTATCCTGATGAAAAATGCCACTGCCATCGGGAAACATGATCGTCATGAAGGGGTGTATGTGATCTGCAACCAGTGTACGATGCTCCTTGTCCGTCATGGTGCCTCGCACGAGCTCAACTGGACCCAGGGATGCTCGTGTGTATGTTCCCCAGAGCATAATGGAGCAGTTGCCAGCTTTGTCTCTCTTCTGCAGTACAGGTGTGAAGGAGCTGTTCTTTGGAAGATGACCGATTCGTGTCCTCCCATCGGCATAATGAAGAGGGTATCGGGATTTATCAGACCATGCAACGCTCTGCTGCTATGCAAACATCCAGAGCTGACGGTCACGTTCCCATTTCATTCATAGTTGCCGATGTCATGATGTTACCATTTCTACATGCTCGCGACGACGGTTGAGGAGGCTCATTGTTAGGAGTGTTCTGTGCATTGTGTGTTCAGGCACACCCAGAATGAAAGTGTGATGTTAGGTCTGCCACAGTTAGCCACCTAATCTGTTTTACCACTGAGCCCAGCCTACGACGTCCAACATCTGTAATGAGGGGTGTCTGCCCAACCCCACGACGTCTGGATGTAGTTTCGGTTTCGCCACCCGTTGAAGACGCTACCCACAGCACTCCTCAAACACCCAACATATCGTGCAGTTTCCGAAATGCTCGTGTCGAGCCCCCGGGCCAACACAATCTGCACGCGGACAAACTCAGTTAGGTCGTGCGCCCTCCCCATTCTACTCATAGACACCACGCTCACCGATAACAAATTCGGTGTGCGTGTGTCTGTCTAGCAGTCATTCCTCGTCTGGAGAAACTGCTGTCGCCTGGACTGGTTAATATCGACAGTGGGTCGGTTGTCATAATGTTCTGAGTGATCAATGAATGTATGTGTGTCTGTATACATGTATGTAACGCCAGTGTATAGGTACATGATGAACATGTTTCTACTATTTTTACTCGTTGAATTTAGATACTTTTAGAATTTTACATTGTCAGTTTCCTTTATCTACCTCAGTGTTTTCAACACTTTTGAATACGCGACCTCTTTCCAAGTAAAATTATACTGACGACCACCAGAACCATAATAAAAGTATGTCAGCGATTTCAAAGGCATCGTATTTAACTTTTTCTATTGATATTACATTGATCCAGAATAGCAGTAAGTGGGCCCGTTGAGTGCACTTGCAGGTATTTTAATATGTTTTTTTATTTTCTTATAAACAGCTAGGCTGAGACACTAGCCACCTAATTACTAACATTTTTTTATAAATGGATGAAAGCTAATACACCCTCAAAAATAAAAATTTTCAATGAAAATTCTATGCTGTGAATCATATGTCAACTTCTTTTTACCATACATAGCTACATACATAAGTGTATCTTTCGTAATTTTTTCATTAAAATTTGCACTCAATTTCATTGTTGTTTTCTGAGTAGCTAACACATTCATTCTTCTAGACATATTTATTACATAGATAGGAAAATTTTGAATAAAATTGAATGGACTCACATTAACATCACCATTCAATTGTGTAGTTCTCTTAAAATCTAAGAAAGCATTATAAGCTTTTAGATAATTATTTGGCGGATCTAGATTCCACATTTCTTGAGAAAAAATTTCATTTCTGCTATTTTCTCAAGTATATATTCTATAGTTTCATATTATCGAATAAGGAAGAGTCAACTAACGGATTATTTTGCCTTTTTGTCCGGAAAACAATGAAGATGAAATAAGGCACATCAAATTCTACAGAGTTACAGAAATTTGCAACATCCAACTCATAATTTCTTTTTTCATCCAATCCAGCAATCTCTACAGCTTGTGGTTCTAAGAAAGATATGAGAATTTTTGGATTTTTATATCTATCTTGTTCTAATTCAACTGAATATTCTGGTTCAAATTTAACAACAGGAAGACAAATTTCCATTGATTCTACAACAATTTCACCTTCTTTTGGAAGTGTAGTCACATCTTCAATCCAGCTTGGTCATGATCTGATCACCGAAAAATTGAATCTCCAGCACTAGATGACCATGTAAAAATAACTGTTAAAAGTCTTTCCCACATTGTTTCTTTATAATCTTAAAAAAATCCACAAAATAATTCTAATGGATAGACTACTTCATTTTTCTTACTTTTTATCTTTCCATTATTAAGAATGTGGCCTTCTATGGTTACCTCATTGGCTATAGTCGAAGTCAATCGAATAAGAGCCAATGAAGAAATAAATGGAAATTCCATTTAGACCAAATATTGTTACCTTTCTTTATGGTGATAACATCGAATAGTTATGCTAGATCAGAATGAGATTTTCACTCTGCAGCGGAGTGTGCGCTGATATGAAACTTCCTGGCAGATTAAAACTGTGTGCCCGACCGAGACTCGAACTCGGGACCTTTGCCTTTCGCGGGCAAGTGCTCTAACCAACTGAGCTACCGAAGCACGACTCACGCCCGGTACTCACAGCTTTACTTCTGCCAGTTCCTCGTCTCCCACCTTCCAAACTTTACAGAAGCTCTCCTGCGAAACTTGTAGAACTAGCACTCCTGAAAGAAAGGATATTGCGGAGATATGGCTAAGCCTGGGGGATGTTTCCAGAATGAGATTTTCACTCTGCAGCGGAGTGTGCGCTGATATGAAACTTCCTGGCAGATTAAAACTGTGTGCCCGACCGAGACTCGAACTCGGGACCTTTTAGTTATGCTAGATAATTATCAATTAATTTTTATTGGATTTTCCACCATAAGTTGGATAATCTGTACCATCAGTTCCAATAATACTGAAATTCATGTACAATTGAGCATGATTTGGATGAACCCAACCATCTCCAATATTTATATTAATCTCTGTGTTCTTGAGGGGCAAATTCAAATTATTTTTAGTTTTCTCATTCACATAACTATCGACTTTGTTGATGATTTTTTAAGAATAAAAATATTAAGAAATTTCTAAAATAATACAATAGCACAATTAAAATCAACAAATGATCATTTTTGTCAGTTATAGAAACTTCTAAGTCCTGAATTGGATCAAAAATTGGAATATTTACAGGATAATTTGGTTCATGAATTATTGGTGCACCAAATTCTGCATTAGGCTTGAATGAGGCAATAATATTAGTTTCTCCGTGAAAATTATCAGTATGCTTTACAAACATTCCATCAGCAAGATTAAAATTTATATTGATTAATTCAAATGAAATAATTTTAGGAACAGCTTTAGTTACAGCTCTTTCTTTAGCTTCAACAATTTGGCTACTAAAACCAACCACACTTCCAATGCTGTCTTTTATGTCCATATACAATTTTACATCACTATCAATAACAATTCTGTCTAAAATTTCATCTGCTTTAATGTGAATATTTGGCTTCTTCAAATGAATAAATTTTTCAAACTATATTGAGCTACAGGAATTTCTAACCTTTGTCCATCACAGTAAATATTATTATTTCTAGATATAATATTTGAAGTTTGGAAAGTTGAATAAAAACCAACTAATGAAACACTACAAAAGCTGTCTCATGTAAGTACAGTTAATCTTTTTTCGAGAACATGTGACTTACCATTTAGTTGAAATAGGTGACAGCCAAAGCTGTCTTTAGACTGTATAAATTTACTCATTTACTATTAAATTTTTTATTAATAAATGAGCAAAACTGATTGGGAACCAAAAATAAGACTTCCAGAAAAGAAGTCGAAAAACAAACATGGTAAACTTTTACCAAATTGTATTAGATGTGCAATAATTGGACCAAGTTGACATAGAAAAACAACATTAATCATTGATAATTATATTTTAGCTCCCAGATGGCTAAATTGGAATAAAATTGATCATTTGTATGTTTATTGAAAAAGCTTAGATGAAACAAAATATCAAGAATATATAAAACAGTGTAAAAAAATTAAGATGAAATTAATGAAAAAATTGTTAGTTTTATTGAAAATAACGAAGAAATCATTCCATTAGATTAATGTGAAGAAAATTCAGTTACTGTATTTGCTGACTTCATTCTCAAAAACCAAGATATTGTTAGAGAATATTTCACTAGAGGAAGACATAAAGGAATAGATTGTTTTTATTTAGCTCAAACTTACTAGAAGATACAAAAACAACTAGCGAGAGACAACTTAAATTTTTTAAATATCTTTAGACAAGATGACACAAATTGAAATCATATTTACCATGAATTTGTTGGAGGAGATTTAAAGTTTGATAATTTTAAAGAAATGTGTAGCAAATATTGGAATGATCAGTTTGGATTTTTCACAACAGCCATGACTAGAAAATCAAATGATGGACAGTTCAGAAATAAAATACAAAATTTCATAACAACATAAACTTAAAAATAATGTAACTAATGTTTTTTATTCTTAATAAACGTTTGCAAAATATGATCCAGAAATCGTTAAAAAAGCTAGACAGAACAGGAAAGTAAATGAACAGTTAAAAGAAGATTTAAAAAGGGAAAAAACAACCAAGAACAGAGTATGAAAATTTTTAAAAAAAGGTCAGTCAGTTATCGATGCCATTGAACAAGTCAAACAAGGAATTGAAAGAATAGCTGACAATGTTCTGAAAGCAATTGACGAAAACAGAGAAGTTGAAAAACAAAAAATGCCATATTGTTGTCAAATAGAAGAATTTGAAGATTTATCAGCAATTAAACAATTAAAAGATTGGTGTGATGATATTCCAGGAAAATGTAACTACACTCTAAGTGAATCAGAAATTCAAGATGCATTGAATAAATATGAAAAAGAGAAAAAATCTATAAAGGATAGTGATATTAAGAAAATAAATATAAGTGAATGAATGCTAAACAAGTAACCCATAGTGTAGATACTACATTTGGATTAAGGCCCGTTGCTAACTTTAAATATACAGGAAGATTACCAGTAATGTTTGAAGGAGATAAATTAAAAATGGGCAAAAAGACATATGAAGGAACTGATGGATTAATGAGTGTTTTAACTGTAAAACAAATTACTAGGAATGATATGGGAGAAAAGTTTGATGGAGTAGGTTTATCAGAATATGCAGATATATTATACAATTCAGGAGCATTGTATTCTGACAATAATCCGTATAAAATAAGATCATGCAAAGGTAATAAATTATAAATATCTGATAAAACCAATTGTTAATGACTATTTTCCAAACTTAAGAAGACTAACTATAGATTCTAGTTCACCTGAGCGCAGTTCTAAGACTGCTTCAGCTGTCACTGAGAAAAAAGGTGTAGGCTAAGTTAAAAAATAAACCAATTGAATGTGTTTGGATGAATGATATTTGGCAATTAATTGATAGATTAGCAGTAATTCGTGGTGAAGAACTAGCTGGAAATAAAAATTATCATAATGAAAAAGTGGTAATAATGTTAATGTTGACAAATAAATTTAGGGATTTCGTAATCAACAATCCAAAAGGCATTCCATATTTAATTCGAATTTTGAATAATCTTCCTCATACGTTTTGGAAGAGTGAAAAACATGGTAAAGGGTTAGTCAATTGTGTTTCAAATAATGTACCAACGCCAGAAATACATCTACCAGGATTTAATTACTGTGGGCCATTTACTAAGCTTGAAGAAAGACTAGCACATGGTAATCCAGGAATAAATCCATTAGATGAAGCTTGTAAACAGCATGATATTGCTTATCATGATCATAAAGTCTTAGAAAAAAAGACATTAAGCAGATAAACAATTTCAATTAGCTGCAAAAGAGACAATGCATGCAAGTGATGCTTCATTAGGAGAAAAAGTTGCAGCAACAGCAGTTAGAGGAATAATGTATAGAAAACGAAAATTGGGAATGGGATGCAGTCTGGAGACTGCTTCAGCTGGCACTGGCTTAGGAGTGGATGACAATGGATGGGGAGTATAAAAATAATAATCTTTATTAAATTTTTAATCTATATAAATGAATAACTTTACTATTGATTACACATTGCTACTAGTGGACAGACTAAAACAAAATCAATTAAATTAAAGCTGAATAATGAACAATTGAATGCAATTGAACCATTTTAACACATGTTCAAAAGTGAAAAAAAGAAAAGAAAACTGGTAGAAATTTATTTGTTACATTAGCTATTCATGTTGTGAAAAAAAAATTCTTAAATATCTAACAAAAAAGAAGGAAGGTAAGGGACTAACAAAACATGAAGGAGTAGTTCTTCCATTACTATTATCTGCATTAAAATATTTTGCAACAATTGGTTCACTTGCTGGAGGATCTGCAGCAATTGTAAATGCAGTCATAAACAAGAAAAAAGCTGATGAAGTATTACAAGAACAGAAAAGACATAAGCAACGTAGAAAAAAAACAGGAACTGCATTGAAGAAAGTAAAAAAAAATTCCAAAAAGTAATTCATAAATATCCTAATGCATTAAGTAACTTCGATATATAAAAAGTTGCTAAAAGTTTTTAAACAATTAAAAATTAAACACTTTCATAGTGTATATATGATTGATGAATTAGCAAAACATCCAAAAGAATATGAATGTGGAACAGTTAATTTAGATAGGTCTGATCATATTGGTACTCATTGGATCTGTTATTATAAAGCTCAAAATTTAAAATTTGTTTTTGATTCAATTGGTGGTAATACACCAAAACAGCTAGTTAACTATTTAGGAAGTAATGAACTATACTACAATACAGAAAGAATACAAAATTTTGATGAAGTAATATGTGGCCATTTTGTTTAAAATTTTATGTGAGAATTATAAGTTAATTAAATTTTGGAATTAATAAATGGACATTTTTTGAAATAAAACATGAGAAACTGAAGGGTTTAGCGCACCTGCATTCGATCTAGAAAAAAATTGAAAATATGTTTAAGCAATTTCGATCATTAATAGACCCAAAGATAGCCAATGTTATGAAACCATTTCAGAAAGAATTTAATGCTATTTTTAAAGTACCTAGAGGTTAAATTGGCTTGCAAATGTAAATGATCCAATTGATGCAAAGGATGCAGTGAACAAACATTATTTCGATAATGAGTTAGCTGACTTTATTCAGTGTCAATCAAATGTTGTTACAAAACCTTAATATGCAAGCATTCTAACACAGTTCAATAATTATTTTATCAGAAGAGTAGTAGAAAAAGGTTTTTCGGATTATTTCTCAATAACCGATTTAACTCCATACTTAGAAGAGTTAAGTAATCTTAAAGATGACTTGATGAATGCTGCTGCGTCCATCCTCCGTAATGAAAGGCCAGTCAGTTTAAAACAGTGGTACCTCATTCGGTTTATTCCCAATATACAATACTGTTTTACAAAGAGGTTACTTAATATGTAAAATACTAGTGCTTCGTTGTTCATTTATTTGACATTCCAGGTCACTGGGTACGCTTCACACATTATAGACACATTTTTTCATAAGCCAGAAGGATTTCATGATCATACTGACGATGTTGGGATTCCATTTTATGTAGAGCAACTTCCCATTTACTAGCCTGAAAAACTGAGGTAGCATCCCACTATAAAGAGTGACATGTTCAGCTAAGAAAGAAGATAAAACGTTAGTGTTACGCGTTTGATAGCTTTGGGAGTGTTTCCCAGAAAAGAAAAAAAGAAAGAAGAAAAAACATAATGTGAAAGTATCATGTGAAGTTAGATATGTTTTATTACCCTTGTTATTATTTATATGTGTTACATTTTATAACTAAACCATTACCTTGTGTTATCTAAGTATTCGATCAATGTGCAGCCTGTATTGCTTAACAGGTGCCTTTTAACTGTCTTTAAAAATAACTTTGTTTTAGTAATTTCTTTAATCTCCTTTGGTAATTTATTGCATGGTTTTATTTCTTGGTAGAAAATATTGCTTCCACTTTTATGTTTTAATTTCTTTGGTAAACATAAGCTCAGTCTTTTGCATGTTCCATGGTCATGGACAGAGCTTTTTGTACAGTAATTATCAATGGTATTTTTTATGTGTACAACAGACTAGTAAATGTACTAAAACAGCGTCGTTAAAATCTCCTTTGTCTTGAACAGATCTTTACAATGAGTTAGATAATTATTTTGGATAGTACGTTTATGGCCCTTTTCTGTATTTTGAGAACTGTGTTCATATTTTATGTATTAACTCCCCACAGAGAATGCTGTAGCTAAGAACTGAGTGTAGGGATGAACAGTACATAATTAAAATACACTGCTTGTTACAGATTGATGGCAGAACTCTAAGGTTGCAAGGATCTTTGTGTGTTCACACCACTTCAACTGAAAATCAATGCTTTTGATATTCTGTTTGCAAGGATCTTTGTGTGTCCACACCACTTCAACTGAAAATCAATGTCCGTTCCTAGAAATTTTGTCTTTCTTATGCAGGCTATAGATCTAATTTCACAATGTCATTCATTTTCTTCAGACTCAAATGAATTTGTTTTCTTTACATCCAGTATCACTTGGTTGTATATTGACCAACTGTAAATACTCTTGAAGGTTTCATTTGCTTTCCCTTCAAGGGGTTCTCTTGTCTTCTCATTAACTGTTATTATGTTATTGGCAAAGAGAATTTCGTTCCCAAGACTAAAATTATTTTGAAAATCATTTATGTATTCCAGGAACAGTACTGATCTTGATACGCTACCCTGAGGAAGTACTATATTAGTGAACTTTTGTTTTCATAAATGTTTCACAAAATGTTTAGAATTATTCAAGGTATGTGTTATCTCCAATCTTCATATTGAATCTTCTAGATAAGATTGTAACCTCTTATTTCTAAGGCTTCTAGTTTATTTAGTATAAACTTATAGTTAAAAGTGCAAAAGCCTTAGAAGGATCTAAACATGTGCCTGAGACAAACACATGTTTGTCAAGAGCATCTAGTAGCAATTTCGTGAATTCAGCTAAGGCTGATTCTGCACTTCTACTATTCCAGAAATGAAACTGTGATTTACTTGAAGCTTTTATTTATTCAAGTAATTCATTATGCTGTCTCTCATAATTGATTCTATTATTTTTGAGGATGGTGATAACATGGAAATGAGCCATTAGTTTTCTTCTGTCGTCTGCATTACCTTCCTTTAGCACATGTACACGTCTTACCTGTCTTAAACACTCTTGAAGCTTTCTTGATGTGATGTATGTATTTATTGTATATTCTATATGCACTTTCAGCACACACACTGGTACTCCATCCAAGCCTACTAACTTTTCATTTTCAGCAATTGTACAGTTTTACTGACTCCATAACTTGTGCTTTGTAATAACATAATTGTACTTAGCATATAATTATTTACAAGTCATATTTTGGTTTTTGGATATATTTGGTGTAATTTCTCTGAAATACTCACAAAATGTTCATTCACATAGATATCTATCTTATCAGTGTGTTATTATGCCTTTGTGCTCCTCCTTTGTTTCCCTTTTAATGCCTTCCCACTGTGATTTGCTTTTATTCACCTCATTGTGTATTATTTTGTCGTTGAATGAGCATTATCGAGTTAGTAAGTTCAAGTATGGTGCACTTTATTTAAGGGAACTTGTCAAAAAAACTACGCAAATCTATAAATAGGAAACTTGTACTGCATCATCTCTCTTGGCTCATTGCTACACACTTTCTGTAAACTATTTGTACATTTCCATATTTCACGACAGCAGAGAAACTTTGTCAGGACTTAGTGTCGCTTCTTCACCATCATCTGTCATGTTTGTAATCAAGAAATGACCATCATAACTTATCAAGTTGTGAAATATGATCGTGTAGCAAAGAGACATACATAGCTCAAGTTGTAGCTGCCACTGCAGTACAATGCTATGCACGAATAAAATGACTGTGATCTCTATTTTAGCATATTGTTCCTTAAACTGTTCTCGGCACATATGACAGATATCTGCTGAGTGAAACGCTAAACGTTCGTTAGGGCTTATGTATATCTTTTTATTTTGGAATAAAACTCCATTTAGAGTCCAGAATGATATTTTCACTCTGCAGCGGAGTGTGCGCTGATATGAAACTTCCTGACAGATTAAAACTGTGTGCCCGACCGAGACTCGAACTCGGGACCTTTGCCTTTCGCGGGCAAGTGCTCTACCAACTGAGCTAACGAAGCACGACTCCCGTCCGGTCTCACAGCTTTACTTCTGCCAGTATCTCGTCTCCTACCTTCCAAACTTTACAGAAGCTTTCCTGCGAACCTTGCAGAACTAGCACTCCTGAAAGAAAGGATACTGCGGAGACATGGCTTAGCCACAGCCTTGGGGATGTTTCCAGAATGAGATTTTCACTCTGCAGCGGAGTGTGCGCTGATATAAACTTCCTGGCAGATTAAAACTGTGTACCCGACCGAGACTCGAACTCGGGACCTTTGCCTTTCGCGGGCAAGTGCTCTACCAACTGACCTACCGAAGCACGACTCCCGCCCGGTCTCACAGCTTTACCTCTGCCAGTATATCGTCTCCTACCTTCCAAACTTTACAGAAGCTCTCCTGCGAACCTTGCAGAACTATCACTCCTGAAAGAAAGGATACTGCGGAGACATGGCTTAGCCACAGCCTTGGGGATGTTTCCAGAATGAGATTTTCACTCTGCAGCGGAGTGTGCGCTGATATGAAACTTCCTGGCAGATTAAAACTGTGTGCCCGACCGAGACTCGAACTCGGGACCTTTGCCTTTCGCGGGCAAGTGCTCTACCAACTGAGATACCGAAGCACGACTCCCGCCCGGTCTCACAGCTTTACTTCTGCCAGTATCCTTTCTTTCAGGAGTGCTAGTTCTGCAAGGTTCGCAGGAGAGCTTCTGTTAAGTTTGGAAGGTAGGAGACGAGATACTGGCAGAAGTAAAGCTGTGAGACCGGGCGGGAGTAGTGCTTCGGTAGCTCAGTTGGTAGAGCACTTGCCCGCGAAAGGCAAAGGTCCCGAGTTCGAGTCTCGGTCGGGCACACAGTTTTAATCTGCCAGGAAGTTCCATTTAGAGTCTCTGCTTTTCAGTAAATCATTTCATGAAACTGCAACTTCTGTACGATTTAAACTTTGGATAATTGTTGTTTGGAGAGGCAGTCTATGTAATAGGCTAAACTGCATAGTGTGCATAATTGTACTTAATAGGAATAAGAACCACATTTACAACTATAACTGCAAGTAGCAAGCGGTTATAGCATGGATCCCACATCATCCTAAATTATAAAGGTCAGCTTTAGCTTGTCATAAAACTTGGTACATTTTATGTATTCATTCCTGCCAAGAGGCACAATATTATCTTAAACTGCTATCAGTCAGCCAATTGTGTATCCAACTTTTCTTTGAAATGAAAACAACAAATTGAATGCTCACATACAACAATGGACTTATGATGAACACTAATACTATCACATGTTAACCTTGACAAATCTTTTAAGTAATAGAAATGGAATGTATCTGTATTAGCAACCTGTAACAACAATAGATTTACACGTTTGTCGTGATGATACTTTGTCACATATGGCAGTACAACTAGAAAATCTTCTTCTTCCCTTTCTACCTACCATTCTCATCCTCATCTACTATGCCTACCCATTCATAATCAGAACGCTAGATACCATACATCTTAGCAGAGATACTTTCGTTCTGCTTTTTGAATGTGTGCACATGCTTGAGCTTGGTAGGAAGCGGTATGTTAGCAAAGTTTAAATGGTTTGCCCAGGCGGCCGGTGTGGTCGATCGGTTCTAGGCGCTTCAGTCTGGAACTGAGCGACTGCTACGGTCGCAGGTTCGAATCCTGCCTCGGGCATGGATATGCGTGCTCTCCTTAGGTTAGTTAGGTTTAAGTAGTTCTAAGTTCTAGGGGACTGATGACCCCAGATGTTAAGTCTCATAGTACTCAGAGGCATTTGAACCATCTGGTTTGCCTATAGTAAATATTTATGGACTTTTGATCAGTGGGTGAAAGACAAAGACTGTTAGTAGTAGTGGTGAGTAACATATGTCATATTTACATTTTGAAGAGTTGTGTGTATGTATGCCTTGTCCAATAAAAGTGGTGAAGCATGATTGTGCAATACGCATCCATATTTACAAGATAAAAACCAGCTAGGGCTGACCATTTAATCATCTGAGTGGTTGTTTATTAGAATTTTTGACAGTTTACATTTTTGACAGTCCTACATACAAAACTTTATTTCCTTTAACATTAAGTTTAATTATTTCATTTAACCCCCAAATGGATATCTTTCATGAAAAGTATCCAGTTTCCTTAACGCTCTGTCACTAAAATTAACTGAACACTACTTGTCACTAATTTCAGAAGGAAAGAAACTTATTTTAATCAATTTATGCACATACATGACTAAGGGAGGAGCGAAGCTGGAGACTAGTAGAAACTGGTTTTAAGAGTTTGGTTAGTTTTACGCACTCTATTCTCAAAGATGTAAAAATAGACATTCGAGAATTATCTAGGACCCTTAAACTCAACCCAGTTGGCTGTCATGGTTGTTCATGTTTGATTTATAAGTATACAGAAACCAATTCCGTATCTGTATCTGTATCCCCAGTACTCATCCTTAATTAACTGCACAATTTGTACATTTATTTCAGATAATGCACCCACCAAATCCAGACTCTTTCAATGCGAATAGATTAACTGACACTTTAGAAATGGTAATGCTATCCAGTTACCTATAATATACTAACATCTACATAATACTGCTGCAATGAAACTTCAGTTAGTACTTACGAAAATGTCACAAAGTCCATGCCTCATATGATGAGGACTTGTATAGACACAAGAAACACAGATTTATCTTCGATGGGTTCAAAACACCATGCTCGAAAGTACATTTTACAGTCCTTCAGACAAACGAGGACTGCTGAAACGAATTTCTTCGTTCTGCATCTCAGAGTCTCAAATGGTTATCTGTCGTTCAGTCTTAGGGATGACAGCCACAGAGTTTTTGTCTCGCTCTCTTTCTGAGCCCATTTAGAGTGTGAAACAGTGAATAAGAAGCATCCACTTAAAACGAGTAATCAGCAGGTGAAAGATATAAGATGATAGTAGGGGTGGTAAGTAATATATGTTGGACTTACAGTTTGGAGAGTTGTGTACGTGCACGCCATGTCCGATGAAAGCAGTGAAGGATGACATTTTATCATTCTGCTCCTAATGATTGCCCTGCTTTCATTACATATTTGCATACTTAGTCAACAAGTGGACACTTGTTGCAACAAGCAAAGTGATTACTCAGCAAATCGAAGTATGCCTTCTCAGCAAGTTGAGCTTTGTCGATGTCTGCACATGGAGATTCAAGTAATCGCCGTTTTTCGCTGAGACAACAAGATTCAAGCATGGAAACCGTTTTCTGAGAAGGAAAAACGGTTAGTCAACAAATCGAACATGCCTTCTCGGCAAGTGGAGACTAATTTTATCAGTGGACTTGCACATTCACTGAATCGCTATCATTTTTATATTTCACCTAGACTCCTCAAACGCAGTGGCAGGAAGTATTTGCCTCGATACGTAAACTGGAAACCATAACAAAACTGACTAACAAACACGTTGTAACAAAACCCTGACTCTTGTGATATTTTTCAGTACTTTTCAAAGTGGTTTATAGCGATAATAAGAAGCTTTATAGAACAGGTTTTTTTAAAGAATGTACGTTATTTTGTTAAACACTTCAAGCATCAGTCGTTCGGCCACATAACGTTGACCTACATCCATAACGAAGGAGGTATGATCTTTCACAGCTGGTTATTAAAATAAATAACTTCGCTGCCTTGCAAACAACAACGATTGTAACTGTCCAAGACATTACTTTTTTTACTTCCGATAAATGTGATGTAACTGCAAAAAATTCGAAGTGAAAGTTAATTAACATAGTTCACACAAACAAAATTTAAAATATTTGTGATCAGAAAACTGAGTAAGGCTGATACGTAAAACTTTTACTGTTGACAATGAATAACTTCGAATAAAATAATACATGATTAAACCCTCATTCCAAATTAGGTGTTTGTAGCTTTAGTCGCATATTGGATCACTATTTTAATTAAACAACGATAAAATTATAATAACTTCTAAACTGTATCTCACAAGAGCGTAAATCTCCTCTAACGTGATATTTAAACAGCCGAAATGCAAATCCGTATTAAAAACGAAAGTTTATCATAGATGCAGTCTCCGTCTTCAAAATACAGAGGGTTCAGTAACTGCTTGCTGGCTTATCTAAGGACGGCGTATAATCAGCAGTCTCCTGCGTGTCTTACCTTGCCCAGCACATTACCTGAACTGTGTCTACTCATTCCTCTGACACTCAATTTGAAGCAGTTGGTTACGACTGACCTGTCTCTGGGCGCGTGTGTTGTACAGTGTTTCAAACACGATACGAGTACCTCTTCTGGAACTGTTGGCATCTTTAGACGTAAAATTTTCTCGTAGCTGCATATCGGAGTACCTTTAAAATCGACCGATATCTTTATTCACTTCAGGGCTTATAATTTGAAACATAAATCTCTGGAACTCATTCATGTAGTCTATTTTGACGACTAATAAGGAAATTTTAAACATGGAAAAACTGTGAATTACTAGAGAATTGTCCATTTCCTAATGATTTTGACGGATATTTTAAGCGTCGAATTAACATTGTGACACTTATTTTGAGACTCCTAAAAAAACGACATTTAGTGTCGATAGATGCGATATTACTACTTCACACACCAATAACATGAAAGCATGAAAATGTATTCCACTTTACAGTGAAGTGTAATTCCCCTGGCACATATTAATATAAGCTTCTACTTCAACAGTTCATTCGTAATTTTTACCATAATAGTGACATATGTGAGTGAGTGATGTAAATTTTATTTTGACACTTGACGTTTGTGAACTACATGCACTTAAAGTTCCAGCGAATTTAGTATCTTATTTATCGCTCCCTAGTCTATCTTTTAGTACTAAAAGCAATGAAAAAGTAAAACATGTAAGACAGCTAACCAGAAATAAATTTCTGTTCAGGCTGTCAATCTCCACATCTCATTCACACCTTCAGACATGGAACTATTAAGTGCGCAGTTCAAATTACATAACTTAAAGTAACCACAGCTACTTTCATATGACAAAGAGGAAATGAAATTTACTAACGAGCCAGAATTTTAAGGACAATATGTGACACACCTTTGTCATGTATAAAACAATCACTTATCAATTTTGTGTGTGTGCGTGTGTGTGTGTCTGTGTGTGTGTGTGTGTGTGTTATATTTAACTCACCTGCTTGCATAAAAACTGCTGGTGAAATTTCAATGACAAAAAAATAACCTGGGAAGTTGCTGTTATAGCTTGGGAAGTTGCTGTTATTGCTTAGCTTAAAAAACAAGTTTACATGTCACAATACATAATTGTGTTCCATATATTTTTACACTACGTCTTTCTCATTCCGTTAAACCACTTTCAGTCATGCTGTGTGCATATACGCCCAAATACCTGTGTGTGTGTGTGTGTGTGTGTGTGTGTGTGTGTGTGTTTGTGTGTGTATGTGTGGTAGTATGTTGCTGACAAAGCTCTCGTTTTTTGGTAAATAATATAGACGTCTTCAACGTGGAAATACTCTCAATTCCACATAAAGTAAATATCTTTACGTAGCATAGATGGACAATTCAGGTTGCTCAGATACATTCGAATGTGACGCATATTTATACAGTTCAGGTTTTGTAGAATACTTTTAAACATGTCACCAATTTATGAAGTTCAGGTCGTTCGGATACTTTTAAACATGGAGCCAAGTTACACAACTGACGTCATTCGGATACTTTTAAATATGACGACAATTTACGCAATTCAGTTCGTTCGGCTACTTCCGAAAATTATCAAGCTGGCCACTTCGGAGCTACATACTGACTGGCTGTTTTGTTTTAATGGCCAGAATTAAACTGGGCTATGATTAAGTGATATAAGTACTTGAGTTGACTTGGAAGTCCTCTGAGCACCTATGGGCACGGCCGGCCGCAGTGGCCGAGCGGTTTGCGGTTCTATGCACTACAGTCTGGAGTGCACGACCTCTACTGTAGAAAGGTTCGAATCCTGCCTCGGGCATGGATGTGTGTGATGTCCTTAGGTTACTTAGGTTTAAGTAGTTCTACGTTCTAGGGGACTGATGACCTCAGATGTTAAGTCCCATAGTGCTCAGAGCCATTTGAACCATTTTGAACCATTGGACATGGATTAAGAAGAAACTGGAAGATGATGCTAAATGGAGTACATAATAATTGACAGTTTCGTTTCAATGGCTGGTGAGCGGTGGCCGAGCGGTTCTAGGCCCTGCAGTCTGGAACCACGCGACTGCTACGGTCTCAGGTTCGAATCCTGCCTCGGGCATCATTGTGTGTGATGTCCATAAGTTAGTTACGTTTAGGTAGTTCTAAGTTCTAGGGGACTGATGACCTCAGATGTTAAGTCCCATAGTGCTCAGAGCCATATGAACCATTTTTGAATGGCTGCTGAAATACTGGGTTGAGGTTGTAGGAGTAGCCAGGGGAAGAGGAGAAGCCTCATACATTCAAGGTCGAAAGTCACTGACATAACCCTGCATATAGGGAATTCTGAGTTTGTAATATCATTGGTACAGAACATAGAGTGGAATGTCGAAAGTGGCTGGAGTCGGCACAGCTGTAATACCGATGTATTACTTCAGTATTTTATCTTTTGGTTCCTTCACATGAGGTTTCTATTAACAAGTAATAAATAACATCATTACGTCGAATATAATTTTTGTCCTTAAGATGGTATTACTCGAATCCAAAACCAAAAATTTAATCATTCTACAGAATAGCGAGGGATATGATGATCTTAAATATAAATGCCCTTCGTAACTTACCTTGAAACGATGAAAGCGAGCGTCGAATACAGCCTGATGGTACACTGGCAAGTTGACTGAATGCTCGTAACCGATGACTTCGCCAGTAATAAACTCCAGTTGCTCGTCTTGAAATCTGAAATCAAAGGATCTTGTTTTTTCGAGTAGCAGTTCTGTACAATAAGACAATTAAAATATTATCAACGTATTCAAGGACGAAGTAGACTAATTTCTAGTAAGAGAGTCGGCAAGGTTCATTTATGCCTTGACCATTAAACTTTTCAGTTACCTTTTCGAAGCTTTTCCATTTGTTTCCATACATCAATGGAGAATTACAAGCATAAAAATTGCAAAAACGTTATGTATTTAATACGATAAAACTTGCAATAAGTGTAGAACATAGGAAGCAGCATGAATAAAAATGATATTCTTGACGAACAAATTATGCACGATCCGGGAATCATATCGTAAAAGTATGCTACGAGGCGTGTTTTTTAAGTAAGGTCCGTTCTGTTGTAGACATTAGTAATTCGCGCGCATACCGCAGCGAGCGGATGCGTCGTGTACCAGCATGCCTCGGGATAGACTGTGATCAGATTCAGCTCTGCAGCTAACCTGTATGGTTCTGTTCTGTACTTTCAAAATGTTTAAGACTATCAGCTCGCTCGCCGCGTGTGAGGTTCGCTCAATGACACGGTTTTTGTCAGCAAGGAACCTGTCCGCTGCAGAAATTGATCGACAGATTTGCGAAGTGTATGGTGATACTGTTATGAGTGAAAGCAAAGTGCGTAAGTTGGTACGACAATTCAGAGATGGCCGTGACAACGTCCATGATGAGGACCGCTCCGGTCGCCCTTCTTTGGTTACAGACGATTTGGTGGCTTTAGTTGATGCGAGGATTCGTGAGATCAGGCACTTCACAATAACAGGTCTCTAAAACGAATTTCCTTATGTGTCGAGATCAGTTCTTTACAACAGTGTTTCTGAACACCTAAAGTTTAGGAAACTGTGCTCCTGTTTGGTCCCAAAACTCCTAACAGAGGACCACAAAAACCAAAGATTTGAGTGTGCGACGAAGTTCTCGGCTCGTTATCATGAAGAAGGCGACGGCTTATTGAGTCAGATCATAGCTGGAGACGAAACGTGGGTTTCGCATACCACGCCCGAAGCAAGATGGTATGGAATGGAGACACACACACTCGCCTGTAAAGGTGAAGGCCAAACAGATTCTGTCCCAGCGCAAAATCATGGTGTCGGTGTTTTTGGATAGGCATGGTGTTTTGTTGGTCGACTTCATGCAACAAGGAACCACTATCAATGCAGAATCATACTGCCAAACCCTGAGAAAGCTACGCAGAGCGATTCAAAACAAAAGAAGCAGCATTCTGACAAAGGGAATTGTCCTTCTCCATAACAATGCAAGACGTCACACTACAGATCAGACCCTCGATTTAGTGGACAGTTTTGGCTGCGAAGTTTTAGACCACCCACCCAACAGTCCTGAACTTGCGCCGAGCGATTACCATCTGTTCCTCCACCTCAATCAACACCTCAGTGGCAACCATTACAATGACGACGACGATGAGAAACGGCAGTGAACTCTTGGTTATCGGAGCAGGCAGCAAGTTTTTATGAAGAGGGTATTTTAAAACTGGTTCAGAGAAATGAAACGTGTTTGAACAAACTTGGGAACTATGTCGAAAAATAGAGTGAAGTATGTACTTTTTGAAAATAAATTTACTTTTTTTGAAATAACCATTCGTTGTGTACTCATGTTCAAACGCACCTTACTTAAAAAAACACGCCTTATACAATTGGCGACCTATACATACAGCATTCCTGCATATATATATTCGAGAGTAGCCGGATGCAGTGGGAGTGGCTGAGAATAATGCTGTTTATGCCGACGTTAGTCTTGTCGTGATGTCTGCATTGACGGAAGTGAGGGCTAAGGGTGCCCTAGAATAGATGGTGTACAGAAAATATACTACAAATAGTGGAGTTTAGGATACTTCTGTGAGTGAATATCCCTTCGACAGAAACCATTACGCTAACATTTTATACCTACATCTACTTCTACGGACTACAAACCATGTGAAGTGCATGATATAGGGTACTTATAATCGAACCAATTATTATTATTGTTACTGTTATATTATTATTACTAGTATAATTACGTATTTTTCACACTTCTTCTTTGAACTGGGATTATTACACTCTTATTGACATCTGAGGATATTTCACATGTGTCATATGTCTTGCACACTGGGTGGAATAGTTTTGTCACGTCCAGTTCTCCAAAGGATCTCAGTATGTCTAAGTGAACTTTGTTTCAACATACCTGTAAGTCTTCCAGTGCTCTGTCGAATTCTTCTCGCAAATTAATGCCGTCCATGTCAAATTGATATAAATAGAAAGAAGACAGACGTAAAGTCCAGGATGAAAGAAACAAAAGAAACGAGAGCAGGGATTGCCTGTGGGGAACCACTGACCGATGAAAGTAAGTTGTTCAGCCACAAGTCACTCACTGTGTTTTATTGATCGCTTTCACTCTTTCCTTTAACAAGAACATTATCAGAAACTCTGGAAGTCACTATGTGGAATTTACAAAGTGTGACAGTATGATTACTTACATTGATATTAAAGAACATATTTCAATTACAATAGTGCAGCTTATGTTTCCAGTACATTAGTTGGCTGATTGTATTGCCGATGTTAGAGATTAAGTTGACAGTATATATAATCACTGATTTGAAATTATTTTATGGAAAACCAAAGTATTTCAATTACTGCATTATTATTGAACTGTGGCACATTGCTACAAGAAAGAGAAACATACATTTCAATTGCCACTTTTATAGATGTGTATATGGACATGTCATTCTTGCACTCTACAACATTTGTTTGTGCTGTAATATCGCTACAGAACTCAGACTGCTGGCGCAAGTCTTTTAATCAGTTGGTCCTGAAAAAGATCCATTTTTAAAGCTTTTTTATTTTGATTTGTGTGCATGCCTGTAGCCAGGAAATACAACATCTGGTCCGGCTGCCTATTCATTCCAGTTCCATAGTTTCATATTCCTGTTAAATACAGGGTGGTCCATTGATCATGACCGGGCCAAATATCTCACGAAATAAGCGTCTAACGAAAAAACTACAAAGAACGAATGTTGTCTAGCTTGAAGGGGGAAACCAGATGGCGGTATGGAAGGTCCGCTAAATGGCGCTGCCATGGCTCAAACGGATACCAACTGCGTTTTTTAAAATAGGAACCCCCATTTTTATTACATATTCGTGTAGTACGTAGAGAAATATGAATGTTTTAGTTGGACCACTTTTTTCGCTTTGTGATAGATGGCGCTGTAATAGTCACAAACATAAGGCTCACAACTTTAGACTAACAGTTGAAAACAGGTAGGTTTTTTAAATTAAAATACAGAACATAGGTACGTTTGAACATTTTATTTCAGTTGTTCCAATGTGATACATGTACCTTGTGAACTTATCATTTCTGAGAACGCATGCTGTTACAGCGTGATTACCTGTAAATATCACATTAATACAATAAATGCTCAAAATGATGTCCGTCAACCTCAATCCATTTGGCAATACGTGCAACGACATTCCTCTCAACAGCGAGTAGTTCGCCTTCCGTAATGTTCGCACATGCATTGACAATGCGCTGACGCATGTTGTCAGGCGTTGTCGGTGGATCACGAGAGCAAATATCCTTGAACTTTCCCCACAGGAAGAAATCCGGGGACGTCACATCCGGTGAACCTGCGGGCCATGGTATGGTGCTTCGACGACCAATCCACCTGTCATGAAATATGTTATTCAATACCGCTTCAACCGCACGCGAGCTGTGTGCCGGACATCCATCTTATTGGAAGTACATCGCCATCCTATCATGCAGTGAAACATCTTTTAGTAATATCGGTAGAACATTACGTAGGAAATCAGCATGCAGTGCACTATTTAGATTGCCATCGATAAGATGGGGTCCAATTACCCTTCCTCCCATAATGCCGCACAATGCATTATCAAGCCAAGGTCGCTGATTTGTCCCAGCCATAGTGGATTTTCCGTTGCCCAATAGTGCATATTATGCCGGTTTACGTTGCCGCTGTTGGTGAATGACGCTTCGTCGCTAAATAGAACACCTGCAAAAAATCTGTCATCGTCCCGTAATTTCTATTGTGCCCAGTGGCAGAACTGTACACGACGTTCAAAGCCGTCGCCATGCAATTCCTGGTGCACAGAAATATGGTATGGGTGCAATCGTTGTTGATGTAGCATTCTCAACACCGACGTTTTTGAGATTCCCGATTATCGCGCAATTTGTCTGCTACTGATATGCGGATTAGCCGCGACAGCAGCTGAAACACCTACTTGGGCATCATCATTTGTTGCAGGTCGTGGTTGACTTTTCCCATGTGGCTGAACACTCCCTTTTTCCTTAAATAACGTAACTATTCGGCGAACGGTCCGGACACTTGGATACTGTCGTCCAGGATACCGAGCAGCATACATAGCACACGTCCGTTGGGCATTTTGATCACAATAGCCATACATCAACACGATATCGACCTTTTCCGCAATTGGTAAACGGTCCATTTTAACACGGGAAATGTATCACGAACCAAATACCGTCCGCACTGGCGGAATGTTACGTGATACCAAGTACTTATACGTTTGGACTATTACAGCGCCATCTATTGTAAGTAGGCTGTTTATGTTTTCTTATTGGCAATGTTACGTAGCGCTCTGTATGAAAATCACTGGCTGTGCTGTGTGCAGTCTGTGGCTAGTTTGCATTGTTGTCTGCCATTGTAGTGTTGGGCAGCGGCAGCTGGCTGTTAACAGCGCGTAGCGTTGCGCAGTTGGAGGTGAGCCGCCAGCAGCGGTGGATGTGGGGAAGTGAAATGGCGGAGTTCTGATATTTGTAAGAATGGATGTTATGAACTCTTACATATAATATGACTTTTGATGACTATTAAGGTACATACATTGTTTGTTCTCTATCAAAATCTTTCATTTGCTAACTATGCCTATCAGTAGTTAGTGCCTTCAGTAGTTTGAATCTTTTATTTAACTGGCAGTAGTGGCGCTCGCTGTATTGCAGTAGTTCGAGTAACGAAGATTTTTGGTGAGGTAAGTGATTTGTGAAAGGTATAGGTTAATGTTAGTCAGGGCCATTCTTTTGTAGGAATTTTTGAAAGTCAGACTGCGTTGCGCTAAAAATATTGTGTGTCAGTTTAAGTACAGTCTTGTATAATTTTTCTAAGGGGACGTTTCATATGTCGACCCTTAACCGAAGCTACCTCACTGGAATCTTCTGATTGTTTCTTGTAGTTTGAGTAATTAGTGTAGATTCTGTTTATTGCCAGCGCGTAGTTATAGAGAGAATTTCCATTGTAGTTGTAGTTTTTCATTGTTGTACAGTAAAACAGTTGTGGCATGCATGTAGATTTGCACCAAGTATTTCGCAGCTGCGCTTACAATTAAGTAGACATTATATCCATTGCTATGTTATTTTATTTTGCTCTTCAAATTGTGCTTTTCTGTGTTATCGTGTGAAATATTGTGACAATTATGGCGTGTGAAAAACGTAATACTAGGCTCCAAAGTAGACTGAGAAATGACAGTCAAGACGAAAGCAGTGTGTTAGCGCCGCAGAGTAATGAATTAACTAATGTTCAAAGTAGTAATTTGGTAATTGCGTATAGGGAAATGGAGCGGGTTGCAAATAATGGTGTACACAGTGAAACAATTAGTGAACAGGGAAGCATTATCGATCGATCGGACGGCAACAGCTTGCCTCAGCAATCCGAAATGACAGGAAACAATCTCGCAAATACTGTAGATTCAGGTTTTGGGTCCTCACCGTTTTCTCAAATAAGTCAAGACACATTTTCTGCTTGTCAAAATGTGAATGTTGCCGGTGCAAATGCAATGCCGAAAAGCATAGAGGAACAGATTCCAGACACTAATACATTATTATTGCAATTAATGCAACAAATGAAACAAAATCAGAGACAAACACAGCTACAGTTAGACACAATGGAACAAAATCAGGGACAAACACAGCAAAAGCTACAAAAGTTAGACGCAGTGGAACAAAATCTTCACACCACGCTTGAACAAACACGTGAAGATTTGACTACTGAGTTACATAAAATCGAATCTAAATGTCAAAAAGTCTGTAACGACGTAAAAACACAAATTTGTGAGCATTTTCAAACTATTTTTTCGCGGCATGAAAATGCGTTACAGAATCATGAAGCAGCCATAAAAAAACTGCAGATTATTGTTCATGAAAATCATGAGACCTTGCAAGCTAAAATTGACTCAGCTGCATCTACCGATTCGGTTACGCAACTTGCAAAACTCAGGAAAACTTAAAGGACACAGTAGAAAGACACATGGAGGAAATTAGTACATTATCAGAGAAAATAGTTGAACTTTCGGATCAGCTAAATAATTTATCTACAAAGGTAGATGATAATCTGAATGACACAAAACCGGTAGTCTTTAATGACACAGAAGAGGGCGAACAAATTAGGAAATTCAAACAAAATCAGAATCAAATTAATACGCAACACCAAAGAGAAATCCGGGAAGTACAAGATCAGCTGACACAGGTAATACAAGAATTACGTATTTCAGAGGACACTCGCGCCCCAATACGGGAAGAGGGACATAGAAATACGGAACAGCCACAAAATAATAACATAGCGCATTTCGGAAATTATGAAAGAAATTGGCAAGGTGCACCGAATTTTGAAATGGAACCGCCGAAACGACGTAACAATGACCGATATGCGACTCGCCGACATGATGACTTTGACTATAAGCTGTTCATTACTACACGTAAATTCAAAACATTTAAGAATTCTGGCAACGACATTCATCCACAAGCTTGGCTCCATCAATTCTCTCATTGTTTTCCTCCCAACTGGTCGTTAGAACACAGATTAGAATTTATGTGTGGCTATTTAGAGAATGAACCAGCTGTAAGAATGCGATCGGTCATTCACGATTGTCACAGTGAAGGAGAATTTTACCATGCCTTCCTCTCAGCATATTGGTCTCAAGCTACACAAGACCGAGTAAAACATAGCATCATGCTGATGAAACACTTTGAAAAATCTGAATTTTCCAGCCTTGTCAAATATTTTGAAGACATGTTGCATAAGAATCAGTACCTGTGAAACCCATACAGCCCCTCAGAACTCATCCGCATTTGCTTAATCAAATTGCCTGAACATTTACGACATATTCTTTTAGCAGGACGTTGCAAAGACGACATTGAAGCTTTTCAGGGACTGTTACAAGAACTGGAAATTGACACTGACAATCGCGGAACGCGAAAACAGGAGCACAACAATTACAGGTCACATCTGTCACAATTCCGCGATGAAAGAAATAATAACTGGACACAACAAGGCTATTCTCACAACACATATCGTGACAAAACAGACACCACCCGTATGACAACCGTTGGCAGAGTAGTAATAATTACAGGGAAAGATCACCTCTCCACGGTAGTGACTATCACAGAGACAATCAGAGAAACAGACAATATGGGAACCAAAATAATCACTATCAAGGGAGACAGAATAACGTCAGACGCAACAGTTCAGCGCGCAGTTACGATTCAGGAAGAAATTCCCCACCACGTGACCGGCAAGAAAGAAACTATGGAATCTACCGACATGACGACAGACGATATAATCGTAACGACAGACCTGAATTGCATCAGAACTGGCGAGCTTCAAACAGGGCAGGGCCTTCTCGTCAAGGTGAATTTGTAGAAGTTAGGTCTCCTAATCCCAATAACGACGCACGCCAACAAAGAGACAATAGGCAATGACCCGCACCACAGGCAGCCACTTGCGCTGGCTGGCTCAGAGAAATATAACATAGACGCTAACCTTGAGAAAAATTCCAGTATTCTTTACCGACGTATACCACATGATAATTGCGTTGAAGTTGAAACTCTGCGTACTAGGAAGAGTAAAGGTTTACACCACATTTCACATGTAAAACCGTTTATTGAATGATAATCTGCTTTTTAACTTTGTCTTTGCCATATAACTTTCACTTTACATTACTAGTATGCTTTGTCAGACTTAGAATCTGTTAACATGTAACAATGTTTGAAGTTAACTATCCATTCAAGAACCTAGGGAACTTAGACAAGTAATTACGAATGCATTGTTATAGTGAACAGACGACACAGTGGTTAGTTTATGTGACAGCTACACGATTTTATCACGACGCTACTAATGAGTGACAATATAAAATGTTGCTTTTGCGGTGTATCTCTTTTATATCTGCTCAGTTTTCTGAATTCTTCTGGAAAGTAAAACATGTTTTAGTAGTAACTTTTGTGGTATAGCTACAATGAGACAGCCTTTTAAGTAGCACAACAATACGTTACAGCACAGTACTTTCTTCATCACAACAATAAGCGTAATAACTACGATATCTATACACAAAGTATCTCACTTTTGTTTATCATGAGGTAAGTACATTGACTTCTGCAGAAGTTAGCTTTCGGAGGACGATAACTACGGCACTTCCACAGAGATTATCTTACAACAAGACGCACAGTTTAGCGCTACAGTACAGGTATTTGAGTGATTAATTTTGTACTTAAAACATTTATTTTTAAAGATATTTGAATTACAATGATACAAAGGTTTTCCGTGATACATTTTATTCCATTGCTGTAATCTGTAACACCTGAGGGTATAATTACATTAATCCTCAGGGGGGTACACGCTCACTTTGTGTACCATGTGTTTGGCAAGCACAAGGAGCCCTAGCTAATATGGTATTTGCTTATACAACTTTACACATCGGTACCATATTTCTCTAACACACAAATTACACAGCTATCTGATCATTTAACTGAGAGAGACAAATATCAATTTTACTACATCAGTGACACATGTTTACGCAATTACACAGTTGGATAACTTCACACTTATGAAATTGTATTTTGTCTGTACTTTGTGCAATGTTCATATTTTTTTGGGACCATTGTGATACTATGAGAGCTTTGAATGATGTATTTGGTATGGGATCATGATTTTTAAAGTACGTTTGAGGTAGATGACACTTTTGAAATGAGCAGAGAATTTTTTTTAGGTTTTAAAATATTCAGAAAGTTACGACGATTTTGAGATGTGATTGATCTGTTATGATGTTATTATTACAATGACGATGTGTATTATGCTGTTGAGGTATGTTTATGATCAATAAGCTGATGCTATATCAGGAATTTGATTATGCTATGTATTTATTATGATGAAATATTGAAGTGTCGTCGGAAGATTGACGTGTCGACGAATATATATGAGTAATAAGGTAAGCAATAATGAGTAGTGGTTAGGGACTCTGGTTTGTGAAAAAGGTTGTTGGAAATCAAGAATCGTGCTTTAAGAGTTATGTAATGCATGTAAATGCGTAAATGTATTACAATGCCAACGAAAATTTTTTGGACACTGTTATATCAATAGGATTTTGTTTCTACAGATTTGTAACGCAAATTCTTGCCCTGTGAAATATTTTTATATGAGACTGTCACTGTAGCGGAAACTGCTGTCGCAAATACACTCCTGGAAATGGAAAAAAGAACACATTGACACCGGTGTGTCATACCCACCATACTTGCTCCGGACACTGCGAGAGGGCTGTACAAGGAATGATCACACGCACGGCACAGCGGACACACCAGGAACCGCGGTGTTGGCCGTCGAATGGCGCTAGCTGCGCAGCATTTGTGCACCGCCGCCGTCAGTGTCAGCCAGTTTGCCGTGGCATACGGAGCTCCATCGCAGTCTTTAACACTGGTAGCATGCCGCGACAGCGTGGACGTGAACCGTATGTGCCGTTGACGGACTTTGAGCGAGGGCGTATAGTGGGCATGCGGGAGGCCGGGTGGACGTACCGCCGAATTGCTCAACACGTGGGGCGTGAGGTCTCCACAGTACATCGATGTTGTCGCCAGTGGTCGGCGGAAGGTGCACGTGCCCGTCGACCTGGGACCGGACCGCAACGACGCACGGATGCACGCCAAGACCGTAGGATCCTACGCAGTGCCGTAGGGGACCGCACCGCCACTTCCCAGCAAATTAGGGATACTGTTGCTCCTGGGGTATCGGCGAGGACCATTCGCAACCGTCTCCATGAAGCTGGGCTACGGTCCCGCACACCGTAAGGCCGTCTTCCGCTCACGCCCCAACATCGTGCAGCCCGCCTCCAGTGGTGTCGCGACAGGCGTGAATGGAGGGACGAATGGAGACGTGTTGTCTTCAGCGATGAGAGTCACTTCTGCCTTGGTGCCAATGATGGTCGTATGCGTGTTTGGCGCCGTGCAGGTGAGCGCCACAATCAGGACTGCATACGACCGAGGCACACAGGGCCAACACCCGGCATCATGGTGTGGAGAGCGATCTCCTACACTGGCCGTACACCACTGGTGATCGTCGAGGGGACACTGAATAGTGCACGCTACATCCAAACCGTCATCGAACCCATCGTTCTACCATTCCTAGACCGGCAAGGGAACTTGCTGTTCCAACAGGACAATGCACGTCCGCATGTATCCTGTGCCACCCAACGTGCTCTAGAAGGTGTAAGTCAACTACCCTGGCCAGCAAGATCTCCGGATATGTCCCCCATTGAGCATGTTTGGGACTGGATGAAGCGTCGTCTCACGCGGTCTGCACGTCCAGCACGAACGCCGGTCCAACTGAGGCGCCAGGTGGAAATGGCATGGCAAGCCGTTCCACAGGACTACATCCAGCATCTCTACGATCGTCTCCATGGGAGAATAGCAGCCTGCATTGCTGCGAAAGGTGGATATACACTGTACTAGTGCCGACATTGTGCACGCTCTGTTGCCTGTGTCTATGTGCCTGTGGTTCTGTCAGTGTGATCATGTGATGTACCTGACCCCAGGAATGTGTCAATAAAGTTTCCCCTTCCTGGGACAATGAATTCACGGTGTTCTTATTTCAATTTCCAGGAGTGTATTTCGGGAAGAAAGGTAGGTCTCTGTAAGCACCCAGCTGCGCAACAGACGCCTGGAAGAAAAGCCATTAGTTTGTGTGTTTCAGAGGCGCAGGTGGAGAAGAAAAAAAAAGGGGAGACCATTATCCTCGCTATTGACATTCCTTTGTAAAAAGAGTTCGTAAATACGACACCCTCTAACTTGAAAACATGATTACACTGTAGAGTTCTTAATTTATGATATTTACTGAAATGAAATGATGAGAAACATTTTATGTCTATTGTCTTGCTAGTTGAAAGATTGTTTACTGCATTATCAAATGCCATATGGCTAGTGAATGATGTTTCACGCCTTGCTTCACCTATTTTAATATCTAGTTTCTAGCTGCACTGCAGCATTGGTTAAAAGAAAATTATATAGATGTACTAATATAAATATTTTCTGTCGACAGATCGAGTAAATAATAATTTTTTTCAAAAAAATGAGGGAGCACCAAAAGACATTTACCTTCACAGGAACTGCAATCATAGTTTTCTTTTCAAGTACTTGGTAATTTCTTTTGTAGAATAAATTGTGATGCATCATTCTAGTGTTAAGATGTGACATAGGTATTAGACATGGGCATTTTTAGTGTAATATTTTTTCTGCTTGAACTTTGTCATGTTTAGGTATAAGTTATTTCATTTGCTGCTGCTGTTTGCCAGGCATAGTGCTACTGAATTTTAATTTGTGTTACTCCGCTAAGCCAGTTTACTACTGATTTATTTTTCTTGTTTGCTGCTCATTGCCTTATATTAGTTGTAATTTACGCTGCTCGCTTCGCCATTTGTATTTTTGGTCATTGCTGTTTGTGTTAATTGTTTTGTACTGCTGCATTGCCTCGTCCCTTAGTTTAGCATCTGAGCTCAGTAGATTTAAGTTAGCTTAAGATGGGGTAGGCTATATGAGAGAACGAGTTGTGATGAACTGGAAGAAATGCATTGAGAAGCTGTAAGAAAATGGTTTGGCCAAAAAAAAAGTATTTTGAAAGAGAATATGAACCAAAAAAGTAGGGTTTAGGGACAACAGGTTTAGGTAGGATTTTCTTGGAAATAAATAATGAGGTAAGAAATATGTGAACATATAAATACAGAAAGCATGCTTGGATAGAATTTTTTTGGTGGAAACAAATGTTGAAATAAGACAAAAGATCTATGGAATGAAGTTTTGGGTTGGACTGCAGTACCAAATGTTACACTGAAAACGAACCCTGTCCTTTCCATTGTGTCATCCCACTATGTGTTTGTGTTCCCTTGTGTATTTGTGTTTTTCCCGTCTTTATGTGTTTAGCTGATGTTGTTATGTTGTAGAATTTTTCTAATACTGTGTTATTTACTTTGTAATGATGTTTAAACATTATTTACTCTGTTCTGTTTTGTTGCTCATATGTGAAGTTGATGTTTCAAAAGTTATTCTGATCTTTATGTATGTACTTATGTCATAATTCTTGTAACACTGATGTGCATGTTTATTTCTATTCTTTTGTAAAGCCTGTATTACTACAATTTTATCTGTATTGTTATCTTCTTTAATGATGTATTTTGTACCTTTGTAATACTTATGTTATAAAATTGTAATTGACACCAGGTCATCAAATTAAGTAACTTGTAAGTTACATTTCACTGCACTCGTTTCTGTTGGTCATAGTATAAGGAAAATATGTGAGAAGTAGGGACTGTTAATGTTTGCACGTGTGTTAATAATTCAGCAAGGGACTGGATAACAGCATTGCTGGTTCTACGGACAATTAAAAAACTTTGTGAGTGCACAAGTGGTGGTTTATGGACTTGCTATATTGTCCGCAAGACTCTTCGATGGTGATTGTGCACCTGCACATTTGCAACAGATGGCTGCTGGCCGTCTCTACAAGGACTACAGTGGGTCTGCATCTTTGATGGCCCACGAATACCATTATTTCTACAAGGACTGCAGTGGGTCTGCACCTCTGGTGGCCCACCAATACCGTAATCTCTACCAGGACTACAGTGGGTCTACTCTGTGATGACCTACCTACCAATATTCTTCAAAACTTCGACTGACTCTGCGGTGGGTTTGCTCTGTTGTGGCCCATTACCTGCCTGCATGTCAAGAGTCAGCACTGTCTTTCCGTTAGAAGGACAACACTACTTCTTCAAGGCTGCATGGAAATCCACTACTTCCGTGTGCATTTTCTTTTACTGCTCAGACTTTGAGAAAAACACTGCTATTTTATTGTGATGAACGATCAGGACTGTCTTTATGGACTGTGAGAAAATTTTAGCTTTTGACCAACATTGTATCAATAAGTGTGTGCATTTGATTTCTCTGTTATTGTAATTATGAAAAATGTTTTTCAAATCTGTATTGGCCAGTGCCCAAAACAATTTGTAAAATTTTTTGTGGGGAGCATGGGGGCTATGTAAGTAGGCTGTTTATGTTTTCTTATTGGCAACGTTAGGTAGCGCTCTGTATGAAAATCACTGGCTGTGCTGTATGCAGTCTGTGGCTAGTTTGCATTGTTGTCTGCCATTGTAGTGTTGGGTAGCGGCAGCTGGCTGTTAACAGCGCGAAGTGTTGCGCAGTTGGAGGTGAGCCGCCAGCAGTGGTGGATGTGGGGAAGTGAAATGGCCGAGTTCTGATATTTGTAAGAATGGATGTTATGAACTCCTATATATATTATGACTTTTGATGACTATTAAGGTAAATACATTGTTTGTTCTCTATCAAAATCTTTCATTTGCTAACTATGCCTATCAGTAGTTAGTGCCTTCAGTAGTTTGAATCTTTTATTTAGCTGGCAGTAGTGGCGCTCGCTGTATTGCAGTAGTTCGAGTAACGAAGATTTTTGGTGAGGTAAGTGATTTGTGAAAGGTATAGGTTAATGTTAGTCAGGGCCATTCTTTTGTAGGAATTTTTGAAAGTCAGATTGCGTTGCGCTAAAAATATTGTGTGTCAGTTTAAGCACAGTCTTGTATACTTGTTCAAAAGGGGACGTTTCACTATCACAAAGAGAAAAAAGTGGTCCAACTAAAACATTCATATTTATTTACGTACTACACGAATATGTAATAAAAGTGGGAGTTCCTATTAAAAAAAACACAGTTGATATCCGTTTGACCTATGGCAGCGCCATCTAGCGGGCCAACCATAGCGCATTCTGGTTTCCCCCTTCAAGATAGACGAGTTTCGTCCTTTGTAGTTTTTTCGTTTGATGCTTATTTCGTGAGATATTTGGCCCGGTCACTATCAATGGACCACCCGGTGTAGTATTATTAATGTTACATACCTGTAATTTTAATCTGCATGTGAGCCTTACGAATAAATAAAAAATATTACAGAACACCTTAAAAAATATATCTTTAAAAATATATCGTTAAAAATGCAATTTAAAGACAAAGTTTCTAAAAATACTTCTGATATGATAATATGGGAGGTAGTCGAGATTTTGTCTTCACTGCCTATCTACAGCACTTTGTAGAATAGCTGAAAGCATCGACGCAAATTAAATCCGGTTTCTTCAGTCAATAATAAAACATGCTGAGTTCTTCTTGTGGTTGCCCTTAAGACTGTTGAAACCAAAAGGTCTTTTGATAAAAACTAAAAGACCAATGAAAGTTAATGAAAGACTATGTGCAAAAAGGAAATGATTATATGGCTTTGAAATTTGGAGCCTAATAGATCAGATGGACTGAAAGAAAAAGGAATCGAGACAGGCTGCAGGAAATTAACGACAAATGCGTCTAATAAACAATACGCTGAGATAAAGAGATAGTTTGCAGTTTGTAGCTTCGAATGATTTTTGGATATATAGTGGGATAACACAAGGTTTGGAATTTTAATAGTACAACTATTTATTGACAACTGGTACACAACAGAGACATGTTTCAAAGTTTTACTGTCCTCCAAAGTAGACACCAGGATTGTGTTTAATATCTGTAACACTTTGAAGCGGATGTCATACAATGCTTCCTTCATTTTAAGAAGCAAAGTGAAGTCACAAGGATTAAGAGTGTGGTGAGTTGTACATACCTTCTCAGCCTCAGCAATCGAACAAATCAGACACAACTTGCGCCATATACAGCCTAGCATTGTCCTGCAAAACGATGGGTGAGTCATGCAGAAAGTGTAACCATTTCCTTCTCTACGTTGTTCATTATTGGGACACAGCCTGCAACAAGCTTGTTCTTGAGTATTGTTTCACGTTTTGTGTCCTATTTGCATGTGTTGTATTGTAGCGTCGAAGTGTATGAGTGTGGATGTGTAATACTGCTATGTTATGTGCGCAGAGTATCAACTAAGGAATGTGTACAACATTACCCTTTTCCTGCAGTCAGTCAGCACAGCTAGGAATTCCCTTTTATGATTTAAAAAGCTTTCCCCCTGTCGTTTCGCCACATACGCGGTTTACACATATATTGAAAACACTTCCTCCTCCCCCTCTCTACGTCCACCTTTTTCCCCTTCCTCCCTTTGTCTGTCCATGTCATCCTCCAACCTCTATCTCCTCCTCTCCTCTCCCTGTCTCTTCAACTCCTTCTCCCTGTCTCTTTGTCCTTTTCTCCTCTCTCTGACCGTCCCCTCCTCTATCTATCTCATCCTGTCCCCAGCCATGCTCATAGGCACTTGTAGGTCCTGCAGTAAAGTTCAGTAAAGCAAGCAAGTACTACTCTCACAACACACCTGTTATACAGAGAAGGTTACACATCAGAAGCTTGAAAATCATTTATTTTCCCATGACTTACAGACCAACATGTGAAGTACTTTGATAAATCAGGCTCACACTACTCCAACACAACACGCCTATCATGCAGCACAGTCTACATGTCAGGGCCTTGAAAACTCTTCTTGCCACTGCAAAGACGGTTGGTTTGGCACACAAATTCTGTTCCCTCACAGATGTCATACAGGGCAGCCTATATGCCTGGGACTGGGAAAAAACATGTTTCTCTCCCTATGTGTCCACTCCTTTTGAGCTACGTTGTTAGTGTCTACTCCTTTTGAGCTAGGTTGTTATAAACCCTACAGTACCGATACTTGCGAGGACTACCTTTCTGTGCCAGATTTAGTTGAAGTCGACCAAGTGGTTTGGAGGGAGATCCTAGACGTACAAACACACACTCTGCTTTATGTGTGTAACAGATAAGTAAAGATATTAAATGAAATAAGCTTGGTGTTATTCAGTTTATAATGTCAATATTTTCTGTAGCATCTTTAGCTGTTGTGGGGCGGCAGGTGGAATAATTGTTAAATGTTCCTATTATTTATTTAATGCTGTTGTTTGCCGTTCTCAACGCTGGTTCTCTAACTTCAATATTGGCAACCAGAAAGTGATTAACAAAACGTGAAGCCTGTAATGAGAATTCCTAGTGCCCACTTCATCTGAGAAATACATTTATAGCTACAGCTTATAGCTCTGAGGAATTAGGAGATTGTCTGGGATTCATAATCAAAAACCATTTTCTCTAAAATGTTCAAATATTCTGAATGTCACAGACCAAAAAGCATCCACACAATCCAACTACCAGAGCAGTTCAGAGTCTAATGCGCTGATGCGACTATAACTGTTCAAATTAAATGTTTAAGTGAATGCTCGCCATAATTTGATGATAATGTTCATCAAACGCCACGCCAAATATTGGTAGAATGTCTGTTCTGCGGCGGCACATGAAAATACGACATACGCAAACTGAAGATAGATCATTAAAGTCATCCCAGAATTAACACTTCACTCGAAAACAATTTCATGGTTACGCATATCCTGAGTAACTTATTACGGCATCCGAGGCTGTTTATAGCAATGATACCGACGCCACGCGACTCCTGGCACAGATGGTGCGCTAATCAGCGTCTGGAGAGAACTAGGGCCTGCCTTTTCTCGCGCAGCGTTCTTACATAAAAAGCCGCGGTGCGGATGGCTAAGGGAACGCCTGATCAAATGTGCTCTCCCGACTAGCCGCTGGGCTAGTAATGCACCACTTTAAGTTATCGAATAAATCATTGCTTCCTTTGCTGATGGCCGATGAAGCTTTCAATTTAATTGTGCAATCAGCACACAAGTAAGTAATCATAATAAAAGTCTGATGTGGCTAAGTCAAATATTTTGCACGAGAGAATTAATTTAATTACACTACACGCAGTAGATGAGCTCTGAACTTGCTCTTTGGAGACACGCTATAGCTATAGTTTTATAGTCATTCTGTTGAAACTTCTCACATTTTTATGATTATAGCGGATCTCCCTTCTACTTAAATCTAAACATCCTAGCTTTATTTATTCGCTTACTTAATCTATATTTCTTCCTTAATTTTTAAGGCAAAAACCAGAAAATCATGAATTTCAACTAAAATTTTAATTTTTGAGATCCAGAATACTGTTTCTACTAAATTATAATACAAAAGGAATCTAAATATAAATTTTTAAGTTTCTAGCTCTTTTCTGTTGCGCCAATGATTTTTACAGAAAAACATCCAAATTTCGAAAATGGTTAAAGTTATTGAACTGATATTCAACACATTGATTTAGTATTACTCCTGACATGCTAGAAACGTTTCAGGTTATTTACTTGATTTTTGAAGTATTGTGCAACATTTATGACGTCAGAGCTAGTTACAGCGGACTAGGCTGGCACACAATGGAAAGACTGATGTGAATTTTATAAGGCGTGAGTATGCTGCTTCCCTATACTGTGGAAGTTAGGGCATCAAATTCACAGCATATAAGCTGAAGGTGCATTTTCCACGATCAGAATTCTGCTTCCTAATAAGGAATCAGTGTGTAATTTGTAGTCTGTCCCTTCACCCTTACAAACCTGCTGAAACCACGCTATCAACAAGTGCAGAATGAATCCACAATATCTGCATGCTGGAGGAGTGAAGTTACGTTTGTTGTCCAGCCCTTGTGCTTCAGTTTTCGGTGTCTTCATTATACCATTATAAAATAATACTGAAATGGTTTCCTAAACGAAGCCACTGCTAACTGTTCCCTCACCAATGTTCAACAGAGCCTTCACTGGGCTCTAACAGCCTTGAAGTAATAGAGAGCTTACGCCTTGACCATGTTCTGTTTCACCATCCACCATAACTCTGATCTACATGTTGTTGCACTGAGCAACTAAAATGACTGAAATTGCATTAGCCTCGTACGATCTGCTCTACAGTTGGGTACAGTGCTCCATGGAACCCCCATCAGCCACTGAGTTTCCCCAGGTGTGGTGATTTGTGTGACTCAACGCTACATGTAGCTGTGCCACAGCTGCAGCCACGGCAGAGGGGCAGACTGTGGAGATGTCAGACTATCGTCTGCATTCTAAAGAGGGGCAGCAGATTTTCAGTAGTTTCAAGGGCAACAGTCTGATTGACTGACTGACCTGACCTTGTAACATCAGCCAATAAGGGTTTGCTATGCTGTTACTGTGTACAGCTGAAAGCTGGGAAGGGAGGGAGACTACAGCCATTATCGCCTGAGGTACGGATCTGTAAGGTACCTATTAATGATGATGATAGCATCCTCTTGGGTAAGATGGTTTGCTTTCGGATCTCTAGCTGAGGCCACTCTAGAGGAAGTTCTCATAAGGACAAACAAAACTGATGTTCTACAGCTCAGACTGTGGATTCTGAGAGTCCTTAATCCGGTATGTATAATAATTTGCAGCCATTGATAACTGTGGAAGTTATGGACACCTAGGGAATATAAATAAGAAACATGGAAAATCAGAAGATGACTTGGGAAACAGATTTAGCTCAGAGAGGAGAGCAATAGCAAATGAAAACTTCATTTTATGGTCTACAAAAATCATACTAAAAACCAAAAATAATGTATAAAAATCCATTATTAGACCACTTGTCATTTATGGTTCAGTTTGCTGAAAGATTATGGAGAGAAGCGTAACAATAATAAAAAAGGTAGAAATGGTCTTTCTAAGGAAAGCATCGAGGATCTCATGTTTGGAAGGGAGGATATAAAGGAAATAACACACAAGAAAAATTCTATTATGGATGAAATAGAACACAGACAACTTTTTCGCTTTGGACACTTAATGGGAATGAGACAAGAAAGAATACCCCAAAAAATGTTTGAATGTAGATCGGCAAACAGGAGAGGCCGTATATATGAGAATTTAAAGATGTAAATGAAACGGCTGAGGTTTAAAAAGAGTGGAAATCAGTGATGTGCGCTTGCAGGTGTGGACATGGTTGTAAATACAAAATCAGATAGGTTTAATGCAGTTGTACGCCTAGTAATGAATAACAAAACAAAAGAAATGAAAAGGTTGAAAGGAATTTACTCAAGCCTTGACGAATTCATTATAGTGGGGACTCAATAGACGAAGTGCTCACAAAGACTACAGTGTGTGTTCAGTGTCTAGCAACTACAGCACTATGACAGCAGCTGCATAGTGGTTGAGTTCTACCAAGGTACCTCGTCTTGACTACGTTTACATATTTAAAGCTATAATAAAGTGTGACAATATTTTTGGTCGCAGGTATTGTATATTTACGTCACTACTTTTCTTTTCTTAACACTTTAATCGCGGCTGGGTCACTCGCGACCCACTTCTTAATGTTTTTACCTGTAGTACTGAATTTTTGTGACTTTTTATGAAATTAGGTAATTAGAGATTGTACGTAATTTTATATTATATTGGGAAACCTAACAAAAAAAGAAATATGAAGATTCACCTAGTAGTGCAGACTGGTCAGTTCTGACCCCTGTGCTGCAGCCGCTATAATAATCGCCTTTTTCGTATAGCTTCATGCTTATTGTTAGATTGTGTTTGCTCAACAATCGCAAAACTCTCCTTTATCTCATTTCCTGATGACACAGTTTTCCAGCAGGGGAAGACAGGGAGAGCAGGTTGAAGCACGTCCGACCGTGTATGCAAGTACTGCGTAGCCCGTGCTTTGTTTCATGAAATACAGTTTTAGTAACCAATCTGTGTAAAAAAAAAGGCTTTCAACATACAAATTTATTACGGCCAAACGTCTACGAACAGCAGGCGATATTTTAAATACGCTAAACGAGATTATGGATCATGAATCTGACGGTGAGCCGCTGGAGTCTTAATCTGAGGAAGAATTTCCGTTACCTGTAGTTCCAGATTTTTCTTCAAAAGATGATATTACTCCTCAGTATGTTCTACTGAATATTGATGGGGAAGGTATGCATATTTACGTGTTCGTTTCTGTAATAATTATTGTTTATGTATGTGCTCCACAGCTACATAATTCAATTGCAACAGTTATGTTTATACGTTGCTGCTTTCTGGAGTTTTTACAAGTCTTACATTACATTTGTGAAGCTCTGTTTTTTCTTCTAATATTCCACAATATACTGAATACCAATACGCGTTGTTGTACTAATTGTTACTATTACAGGAACAGCTACCAAAAAGACTAGGTCAACTTGTGGCCATGGGCATCGTGTACAGTGAAATGACCAAGGTTACGGACTACTTCTGTTCCCTTCAGATAAAGATATTGTAGCACCAGATGGAACGACCTGGAAAGCGGGAGGTATACCTGAGTGTTCAGCTGGCAGATATGGACAACAGAATGTTTTCAAAGACCATGGAGGACTATCTCCACAACAAATCGAAACGTAAATGAGACCTTCTACGCTGATTGGCTTCTTACGATTGCTGTTGTTGTTGTTGCTGTGGTCTTCAGTCCAGAGATTGGTTTGATGCAGCTCTCCATTCCACTCTATCCTGTGCAACCTTCTTCATCTCCAAGTAACTACTGCACCCTGCATCCTGTATGATCCACACATCTAATCTTCAGCATTCTTCTGTAGCACCACATTTCGAAAGCTTCTTCTTCTCTAAACTGTTTATCGTCCATGTTTCACTTCCATACATGGCTACACTCATACAAATGCTTTCAGAAACGACTTCCTGACACTTAAATCTATACTCGATGTTAACAAATTCCTCTTCTTCAGAAACGCTTTCCTTGCCATTGCCAGTCTACGTTTTATATCCTCTCTACTTCGACCATCATCAGTTATTTTGCTTCCCAAATAGCAAAACTCATTTACTACTTTTAGCGTTTCATTTCCTAATCTAATTCCCGCAGCATCACCCGATTTAATTCGACTACATTCCATTATCCTCGTTTTGCTTTTGTTGATGTTCATCTTATATCCTCCTTTCAAGACACTGTCCATTTCGTTCAGCTTCTCTTCCAGGTCCTTTGCTGTCTCTGACAGAATTACAATGTCATCGGCGAACCTCAAAGTTTTTATTTCTTCTCCATGGATTTTAATCACTACTGCGAATTTTTCTTTTGTTTCCTTTACTGCTTGCTCAATATACAGATTGAATAACATCAGGGATAGGCTACAACTCTGTCTCACTCCCTTCCCAACCACTGCTTCCCTTTCATGCCCCTCGACTCATAACTGCCATCTGGTTTCTGCACAAATTGTAAATAGCCTGCCGCTCCCTCTATTTTACCCCCGCCATCTTCAGAATTGCAAAGAGAGTATTCCAGTCAACATTGTCAAAATCTTTCTCTCAGTCAAAAAATGCTAGAAACGTAGGTTTGCCTTTCATTAATCTATTTTCTAAGATAAGTCGGAGGGTCAGTATTGCCTCAGGTGTTCCAATATTTCTACGGAATCCAATCTGATCTACCCCGAGATCGGATTCTACCAGTTTTTCCATTCGTCTGCAAAGAATTCGCGTTATTATTTTGCAGCCGTGACTTATTAAACTGATAGTTCGGTAATTATCACATCTGTCAACACCTGCTTTCTTTGGGATTGTAATTATTACATTCTTCTTGAAGTCTGAGGGTATTTCGCTTGTCTCGTACATCTTGCTCACCAGACGGTAGAGTTTTGTCAGGGCTGGCACTCCCAAGGCTATCAGTAGTTCTAATGGAAGGGTGTCTACTCCCGGGGCCTTGTTTCGATTTAGGTCTGTCAATCCTCTGTCAAACTCTTCACGCAGTATCATATCTCCCGCTTCATCTTCATCTACGTGCTCTTTCATTTGCATAATATTGCCCTCAAAGACATCGCACTTGTATGTACCCTCTATTTACTCCTCCTACCTTTCTGCTTTCCATTTTTTGTTTAGAACTGGTTTTCCATTTAAGTTCTTGATATTCATATAGTTGGTTCTCTTTTCTCCAAAGGCCTCATTAGTTTTCCCGTAGGCAGTATCTGTCTTACCCCCTGGTGATAAATGCCTCTACATCCTTACATTTGTCCTATAGCCTTCCCTCTTAGTAATTTTGCACTTCCTGTCGATCTCATTTTTTAGACGTTTGTATTCCTTTTTGCCTGCTTAATTTACTGCATTTTTATATTTTCTCCTTTCATCAATTAAATTAAATATATCTTCTGTTACCCAAGGATTTCTAGTAGCCCTCGTCCTCTTACCTACTCGATCCTCTGCTACCTTCACTATTTCATCTCTCAAACTTACCCATACTTCTTCTACGGTTTCTTTCCCCAGTTCTTGTCAACAGTTCCATAATGCACTATCCGATACTCTCTACTATCTCCGGTTCTTTCAGTTTATCCAGGTCCCACCTCCTTAAATTCCCAATTTTCTGTAGTTTCTTAAGTTTTAATCTACAGTTCATAACCAATAAAATGTGGTCAGAGTCCATATCTGTACCTGGAAATGCCTTACAATTTAAAAACTGGTTCCTAAATCTCTGCATTACCATTATATAATCTGAAACTTTCCAGTGTTTCCAGGCTTCTTTCACGTATACAACCTTCTCCAATAATTCTTGAACCACTTGTTATCTCTGGTTAAGTTATACTCTGTGCGTAATTATACCAGGCGTCTTCCTCTTTCATTCCTTACCCTCATTCCATATCTCCCTAATACTTTTCCTTCTCTTCCTTTTCCTACTATCGAATTCCAGTCCCCCATGACCATTAAACTTTCGTCTCCCTTCACTATCTGAATAATTTGTTTTATCTCATCATACATTTCTTCAATCTCTTCGTCATCTGCAGAACTAGTTGGCAAGTAAACTTGTATTACTGCAGTAGGCGTAGGCTTCGTGTCTATCTTCGTTACAATAATGCGTTCACTTTGCTGTTTGTAGTAGCTTCCCGTGCTCCTGTTTTTTATTCATTATTAATCATACTCCTGCATTACACCAATTTGATTTGGTATTTATAATCCTGTATTTACCTGACCAAACTTGTTGCTTCTCCTGCCACCAAATTTCACTAATTCCCACTATATCCAACTTTAACCTATCCATTTCCCTTTTTAAATTTTCTAACCTACCTGCCCGCTTAAGGGATCTGACATTCCACGCTCCGATCCGTAGAACGTCAGTTTTCTTTCTCCTGATAACGACGTCCTCTTGAGTAGTCCCCGCCCGGAGATCCGAATGGGAGACTATTTTACCTCCGGAATATTTTACCCAAGAGGACGCCATCATCATTTAACGATACAGTAAAGCTGCATGTCCTTGGGAAAAAATTACGGCTGTAGTTTCCCCTTGCTTTTAGCCGTTAGCAGTACCAGCACAGCAAGACGGTTTTGGTTAATGTTACAAGGCCAGATCGGTCAATCGTCCAGATTCTGCCCCTGCAACTACTGAAAAGACTGCTGCCCCTCTTCAGGAACCACGCGTTTGTCTGGCCTCTCAACAGATACCCCTTCGTTGTGGTTGCACCTACGGTACGGCTATCTGTATCACTGAGGCACGCAAGCCTCCCCACCAACGGCAAGGTCCATGTTTCATGGGGGAGGGGGGGGGGGAGATCTTATGATAAGGGGCAAAATTTTGAAACACACTCTGAAATGCATTGAGACTGAAGCACGTCGAGTATCGGGTTTAGATGATTGAACTATGAACTTTGAAGAACTGGAAGCCTTTATACCTATATTGTACGTCCGTGGTGCTTAGGAGCGAAAAGCTTAGAACTAAACAGATTGTGGTCAATGATGTGGGGAAATAATTTTATAATTATGTGCAGTCAACAAAGGCTCGTGACAGCTTCAGAGATATAATGCGTCATCTCAGATTTGACATTAGAGCTACGGAACGACTGAACGAAGACGAATTTCTTTTGACATCAGAAAAATGGTATGAATTCACTGCAAACGCATAATGAAGCTCCGTACCAGGGCCATATATAACAATCGATGAACGAATTTTTCCTTGAAATGTGCCATCGCAGATTCACACAGTTCATGGACTCAAAACCGGCCAGATAGGGGGAAAAGTATTGGATATCAGTAGACAAATACTCCAAATATATTGTGAATGCTTGCCCTTACCCGGGAAAAGATGGCACAAGACCGAATGATGAGCGTCTTGGCGATTTTGTCGTGCAAAAGTTGATGGAGCCTTATCTCAATAAAGGAAGAAATGTTACATTTGACAATTTATTCACCTCCTTGGCTCTCTCCGAAAACTTGAAAGCAAATGCTACAAGTTTACGGGACATCGTAAATTGACCTCGTACGGGAATTCCACTGTGTATCAGCACGGTAAAAGGAGGGTTATACAGCGCAGTATTGTTGAAGAAGAATGATATCACACTGACTGTTTACCAGGACAATTTACCAGGGAAAGAGCAACAAGAATGTCCTGATTCTCAGCGCTATGCATCCTTATGTTATATTTGCAGGTGGTTTGAAAAAGAAGCCAAATTAAGTTACATTTTATAACGGCTCTAAATATGGAATGGACGTGGTCTACCAACTGACTCACAAATACTCTGTCAACGCACCATCGAGACGTTGGCCTGTTCACACATTTTACCACTTGTTGGATGTGGTAGGTATAAATACCTGGGTATTGTACAATGTTCTAAACGAAAATAAGTTGAACCGCAGAGATTTCATACTTCAACTAGGGGAGGAATTTGTTGATAAGTACGCACGAACCAGGAAAACTAGTACCTCCGTCACACCCAAAGACATTCCTGAGAGGCAAGAAAAACGAACACGTTGCCTTGTAAAGTCTAACTGTGAAGTAAACAAATCATTTGTGAAGTGTCATATATGGAGGAAAACTGTCGGCAACAACAAATGTACATCAGAACACTATTATTTGTGCTCATTATTTGATGGTAGCCAGTAAAGGCACCCAGTAAATGTGTGTAGGCTTTTTAAAATAATAAATGATAAGTTGTGGAAAGCTACTTCATTTTTGATTATTTCATAATAAAATTTTCAGCACCCCAAAGAAAAGATTCATCAATAGTAACAAGTACCCAGTGACACAGGATAACAAAAGGGAAATATACGCAGGTCACTAGTGAGGCAGTGCGGTTCTAGGTATGTCCACGTATCAGCGATTCTAGTGTTAAGCAATCCTCAGATAACGTTCAAGACACTGAATATGATTGATGGAAGGAGAACATAAGAAAATGCAAATAGATTGGTTGGTGTTATGGTGAAAAGTAGTGATGTAAGGTGGTAGAAGAAACAGATAAGCACAGGGCGTCGAGAAAGTGAGACTGACAGAGTGTATACAATGGCAAAGCATAAATGCCCAGAAAGACATGCAACCCTGGAGAAGCATGTTTGACTAGACAGAAGGTACGTATTGCTTATACGAAAATTAAAGAGACACGAGAGTGAAGAGAAGCAGCTGTTCCAGTATCAAGATCGCAGATAGCAAGACAGTACTAAGTACTGAAGCGAAGGCTAGAAGGAATATATGCACGTTTTACACAAGGGAAACACACTGAAGGGCAATGTTACAAAAATGTGTTTGTGATAGAAGCAACGCATATGAAGTAGACAAAATTCCCATACAATTACTCAGATCCTTGGAAGAAAATAAGTAGAAGGCCTATAGCGACTTTAGACCAAAATTGGCCTTGAACTGCATCCTTCCGTTCCCCCCCCCCCTTCCTGTACCTACCCCACACTTCCACATCCCACCCAACCCCTCACCACTCCCACCGCCCACATGCCCATTCCTAATCACTAACCTTTAACTAATAAATTTCTTGAAAATAGGCCAATTAGAGAGCTTGTAAGCCAGCTGCGTTACAGTAAACACATATTCACCCATCCAAAAAACAACTCTTAATGGCATTGTCGTCTGGCTTATAGAGCTTCAGATTCTATATTCATTAGATTCGATTTTATGGCTAAAATTTTTAGGTCCTGATGTTTTTTCAGAAGTTTTTCACTAAAGGTTCCCTTCACCAGCCACCATTTTGAGGTGGAGGTTTGTAGTGCACGAGTTACAGAAAAACTCGTTTGCCTTCCATTCGGTTTCAATTTTGGAGCTTAAGAAGGTAAAACATTGTACAACAAGGAATCTCTAGAAAGTACTACTGCCTTATTTTACTAGGTTTTCTGTTTTTGATATAGTTATTATGAGGAGTATGTGCCTCAGCATACTTGTTTTCTTTGAGGGCACCGCAAACAGATATTAACAAGATGTTTAGAAGCTACAGTCATTTCCACAGCTAAAGGAACAACCTATGTTCATTCCTATTAACAGTGGGGTCATATTTGAACTTTAGTCATTCGTAACAGTGAAAAATATAAAACAACTGGTTTATTTACTATTTGCCCATGTCATGCATGATTCAGTCACTGCCTTTCAAGTATAAAGCTCTGAATTTTAATGACAGTGGCAGTACCTGTTAATGCAAACAATGTCCAAGGAATGATGGGTAAAGAAATATAAGTTTCATAAAATGAGGTTTCATTTAACATGTTTGTTGTACGCAAATGACAAACATGTTCCAGGTTTTTTTTTTTCATGAACTTAAGTTACGTCGACTTGAAATCGCGGCTCGTAGACGGAAAAAATGTTCTTAACACCCTTAGGAAATCTACTACGACAGATAACATCATTCACGCTTCTTCCTCCTGAAACAGGTTAAGGCACAAAATCTCAATTTTTCATAGTATGATTGACCACATATTTGACGTTCCTCTTAGTCTCTCTGTTATTGCCGCATAGTTTATCAACATTAAGTGCACTGCCGCCAACTAAGTGTATCCGGCTAGTCCTATGCAAAAACTGCATAAAGCTGAAACTAGTAAGCAAAGCAATGCTTCTTTACTCAATAAAGAAAAAATATTTTACGGTTTGTTTCCTAGGGGACCTGTCGTATTGCATTGCCAAGTTGCTAAGGAAATATGACGTCATTGTGGCGTTTTCCACTAATGATGCTGCTGTTTATGCATGACGAGAGTTTACAACCGACAAATATCTCAAATTTGGGATACATAAAATTAAATGCAATGTGTGACGGAGTTTTTATTTACGACGAACAGGGAGGGCTTTTAAAAGCTGTTTTCGCAAGCACTTACTCAACAAAGATAGTGAGAATTCTTGCAAGTCAACTTTTGCAGAACATCTTAAAGCTGAAAAATACGCTTCTGCGTGTAATCGACAAAGGTTGCAAACTTAATCTTTTCCAAAAAGATGAAATTTATAAACTTTCCCGCCTTAACTCTAAGGATTTTCTGAATGATGAACTCACACTGAAAAACAGATTATTTTTTGATTGTATAGCTTCTGTGTTAAATGATTTACATGACCTACTTCATCCCCAACTCTTGTATCTGATTAAGCAGTCGAAGCTTCCTTCGTCACAGATTTTAAAGTAATTTTATTATATCCTTTCTATTCAATATGTACTATTCAATATGTACTATTCAATATGTACTAATGGCGTTTTTGTAACGTAGATTTTTCACGTTCTGACAATGTTTTCTCGGTAAAACCACAAACTGCTACTTATTTGTTATACGTAACTGTCACATGTTAACTTTACAACGCCTACCAAGGTTTATTACTTGTTACACACCAAGCTTTACTTAGCATCTGGATGTGCTACAGGCACGTCTCCACGTAGCAAGACAACCTGTAAACACGCGCTGGTGTCCCTCGCACGCCTTCCACTCCGCGGCGTCCTCTTCCTGCCATCGAAGCCGGACTTTTCCACTGACCAATGGCGCCACCACAAAATGAGAATAAAATCTGAACAGTTTACCTTCCTTCGTTTATCCCTTTGTATAGTAATGACGTTAGTTTTATATGCGTATTATGAGGTCCATGGTTTATCGTCTTTTGTTAATCAGTTTATATGGTTTTCTAAGGTTTAACGCACACGTGTACTTCATCTGTCGCAGAATTTGTTACAGTTTGAAAATAAACTAGCGCTCCCACTTTCTACACTGGCGTGATCAGTATCCTGTATGTCGTCAGTTTGGTGGCTGACTTTTCTCGCACACACTATGTATGATGTGAAATTTGACACTTAACTGTTTGCCGCTCATTGGCCATATCATATACACTACGTGAACAAAAGTATCCGGCCACCCCAAAAACATACGTTTTTCATATTAGGTGCATTGTGCTGCCACCTACTGCCAGCTACTCCAAATCAGCGACCTCAGTACTCATTAGACACTGTGAGAGAGCAGAATGGGCCGCACCGCGCAACTCACGGACTTCGAACTTGGTCAGGTGACTGGGTGTCACTTGTGTCATACGTCTGCCCGCATCTCGTGGTCGTGCGGTAGCGTTCTCGCTTCCCACGCCCGGGTTCCCGGGTTCGATTCCCGGCGTGGTCAGGGATTTTCTCTGCCTCGTGATGGCTGGGTGTTGTGTGCTGTCCTTAGGTTGGTTAGGTTTAAGTAGTTCTAAGTTCTAGGGGACTGATGACCATAGCTGTTAAGTCCCATAGTGCTCAGAGCCATTTGAACCATTTGTCATACGTCTGTACGCGAGATTTCCACACTCCTAAACATCCCTATGTCCACTGTTTCCGATGTGATAGTGAAGTAGAAACGTGAAGAGGTACGTACAGCACCAAAGCGTACAGGCCGACCTCGTCTTGTTGATAGACAGAGACCGCCGACAGTTGAAGAGGGTCATAAACTGTAACAGGCAGACATCTATCGAGGCCATCACACAGGAATTCCAAACTGCGTCAGGATCCACTGCGAGTACTATGACAGTTATGCAGGAGGTGAGAACACTTGAATTTCATGGTCCAGTGGCTGCTCATACGCCACACATCACGTCGGTAAATGCCAAACGATGCATCACTTGCTGCAGGGAGCGTAAACATTGGACGATTGAACATTGGAAAAAACGTTGTGCGGGGGGACGAATCACGGTACACAGTGTGGCGATCCGATGGCAGGGTGTGGTTATGGCGAGTGCCCGATGAACGTCATCTTCCAGCGTGTGTAGTGCCAACAACAAAATTCAAAGGCGGTGGTGTTATGGTGTGGTCGTGTTTTTCATGGAGGGGGCTTGCATCCCTTGTTGTTCTGCGCGACACTATAATAACACAGGCCTACATTGATGTTTTAAGCACCTTCTTGCTTCCCACTGTTGAAGAGCAATCCGGGGATGGCGATTGCATCTTTCAACACGATCGAGCACCTGTTCATAAAGCACGGCCTGTGGCGAAGTGGTTACACGACAATAACATCCCTGTAATGCACTGGCCTACACAGAATCCTGACCTGAATCCTACAGAACACCTTCGGGATGTTTCGGAACGCCGACTTCGTGCCAGGCCTCACCGACCGGCATCGATACCCCTCCTCAGTGCAGCGCTCCGTGGAGAATGGGCTGCCATTCACCAAGAAAGCTTCCGGCACCTGATGGAACGTATGCCTGCGAGAGTGGAAGCTGTCATCAAGGCTAAGGGTGGGCCAGCGCCATATTGAATTCCAGCATTACCGATGGAGGGCGCCACGAACTTATACGGATATTACTCTGTTTTATCGACTATGTAGCAAAGGTACGTTGTGGCTCTTAAGCGTAACTATTTGAGGTCTGTTTTAACAAACCTGTTTTACTTGTGCTGTTCAAACTTTCTACGTTCCTTTTAACACAGTTGTTTTACATACTTTTTTGGCAGATTGTTTAACACGATACTAATTCCGATTCTTATTTTCATGTTGGCTTACCAACGATTTGAGCCTATTTCGCTTCTGAAGATGACAGTTTAAACTGTCGGAACCGGTAAATTAAACCAAATAAAGATTTTGTTGTGCAGCTCAAGACCAACATTTTATCTTTGTTGAAATATTCTGCAGCTGCTGAACTACAGCTTTGAACAAAATATTTTATGTCAGTTGTGGTGTGAGTATGCATTTTTTATATTCGTTGTTTGTAATGTAAGCGACTGTCTTACTTAGAATAGAAGAATCAGTGGTTGGGAGATGGGGTAGGTTATCATTTAATCTGATTACTTTCTACGCCTCGAAGTGTTATTGGTTTTGTGAATAACAGGATCAGTTAGCCATTACACAAAATATTTTGGTCATTCATCACTTTCTTGTTCATTTCAGAGACTCTCTGGGCGTTAAACTTTTATTTTACTATTAGGAATTTTTTTATTGCCATTTTTCATTCAACTAATTTTCCTTTCCTGTTCCACGTTAGATGGTTCCCGCTAATATGTTCTTCGTATCTAGTTTTTGACATCCTCCTTGTCGTCAGCAGATACACAGATTCATTATCTTTTTGTTATATACTGGGTTCTTGGCGTTTGGTTTTCCTGTTCATGTGTGTAAATATGAGTGGAGCGTGTTTTTTTTTTTTTTCCTCTATGCAATGTGTTATCCTTATTTCTTCAGAAAATTTGCTATTCTGTTTGCTGATTTGTGCGTGTGTATGTCAATGGTTATTATTAATTTGGGTTAGTCACGAAATAATTGTTTCTATTCCATATGTACGTGTGCAGTTTTGGTCGTGGGGTTTGTGGTGCCTGTTTCCAGGTTTCCTTAGCTGTACTTTCATTTTGTAACTGAGTTTCGTGTTACAAGGATGTCATAGCCACTGGTTGGTTGTAAGCTGTATCGTTTCTTATTCATTTTCAGTTTTCTCTGCTGTGCAAAATTTTATTTATTCCACTGGCCGTCTTCCCCCACCACCCCGCCCTATCCCCACAACTCACTGCGCTCTTCGCTGCATATAGCGTGTGATTTCGCGGTTTAGCGCAAACACAAGGTACGTATTTTTAATCAGCAAGGTAACAGACCAATCGTGGCCTGTTAATGTGTTTAAATTTCAGTCTGTCTTCTTTCTCATATTATACAGATGTGAGTGGACATATATAATAACAGGAGTCGTTGGGCGACATATCGCATGTATGCTGCACAAACCCCAAGCACAATCTTATTTCGCCATGTCTACTTCAATGCACATATAGAAAACGTTTGCTGCGGGAACGCAGTGTGAAGAAAATTATATTTCTTTACTTCCCACATGACATAACCTTGAAAAAAAAAAACTGCTCTGAGCACTATGGGACCTAACTTCTGAGGTCATCAGTCCCCTAGAACTTAGAACTACTTAAACCTAACTGACCTAAGGACATCACACACATCCATGCCCGAGGCAGGATTCGAACCTGCGATCGTAGCGGTCACGAGGTTCCACACTGAAGCGCCTAGAACCGCTCGTCCACTACGTTCGGCATTATCTTGAAGATGTGCAAAATCGGAAACAATGAAAGTCACGTAGAAACCTAGCGTTATTAGGACACGAAACTATTTAAAATCACGGTAGATGGAGAACACTATTCCTGATGACCTTCACTGAAATAGGGGTCGGATGATGGAAGTTCGACTTATATGCTCTTCACCACATGAACATCATTTGCAATATAAGTTGGTGCTCACATCAAAGTAAACACTATGAAACGAACTTATAACCGAAGTAAAATACTTACAGATCCCTAAAACAGCATCCCCACTTCTTTCTGTATAGCCTACAGGTAAAACTCAATACCAGCTGCTAACAGTGAAGAGAACCTATTTGGTTCAAAATGGCTCTGAGCACTATGGGACTCAACTGCTGAGGTCATTAGTCCCCTAGAACTTAGAACTAGTTAAACCTAACTAACCTAAGGACATCACAAACATCCATGCCCGAGGCAGGATTCGAACCCGCGACCGTAGCGGTCTTGCGGTTCTAGACTGCAGCGCCTTTAACCGCACGGCCACTTCGGCCGGCCTGAACCTATTTGCATAGAACAAATTACCCACAAATAAAAATGGAGAAATAACAAAAATCATTAGAGTAATGACATCTCAAAATTACGTCCAGACTGAAAGAGAATATTAATTACTACTCCTATCTCCAATATTGAGAACCGTGCAAACATATTAATCAACTATATACGAAATGCAATCTTTTATGCAATATTACAAAGTTGGGTGTCCAATTATTTACTAGTATAGATATGTTATTGTTGTTGTGGTCTTCAGTCCTGAGACTGGTTTGATGCAGCTCTCCATGCTACTCTATCCTGTGCAAGCTTCTTCATCTCCCAGTACCTACTGCAACCTACATCCCTCTGAATCTGCTTAGTGTATGCATCTCTTGGTCTCCCTCTACGATTTTTACCCTCCACGCTGCCCTCCAATACTAAATTGGTGATCCCTTGATGCCTCAGAACATGTCCTACCAACCGATCCCTTCTTCTGGTCAAGTTGTGCCACAAACTCCTCTTCTCCCCAATCCTATTCAGTACCTCCTCATTAGTTATGTGATCTACCCATCTAATCTTCAGCATTCTTCTGTAGCACCACATTTCGAAAGCTTCTATTCTCTTCTTGTCCACACTATTTACCGTCCATGTTTCACTTCCATACATGGCTACACTCCATACAAATACTTTCAGAAATGACTTCCTGACACTTAAATCTATATTCGATGTTAACAAATATCTCTTCTTCAGAAACGCTTTCCTTGCCATTGCCAGTCTACATTTTATATCCTCTCTACTTCGACCATCATCAGTTATTTTACTCCCTAAATAGCAAAACTCCTTTACTACTTTAAGTGTCTCATTTCCTAATCTAATACCCTCAACATCAGCCGACTTAATTCGACTACATTCCATTATCCTCGTTTTGCTTTTGTTGATGTTCATCTTATATCCTCCCTTCAAGACACCATCCATTCCGTTCAACTGCTCTTCCAAGTCCTTTGCTGTCTCTGACAGAATTACAATGTCATCGGCGAACCTCAAGGTTTTTATTTCTTCTCCATGGATTTTAATACCTATTCCGAATTTTTCTTTTGTTTCCTTTACTGCTTGCTCAATATACAGATTGAATAACATTGGGGAGAGGCTACAACCCTGTCTTACTCCCTTCCCAACCACTGCTTCCCTTTCATGTCCCTCGACTCTTATAACTGCCATCTGGTTTCTGTACAAATTGTAAATAGCCTTTCGCTCCCTGTATTTTACCCCTGCCACCTTTAGAATTAGAAAGAGAGTATTCCAGTCAACATTGTCAAAAGCTTTCTCTAAATCTACAAATGCTAGAAACGTAGGTTTGCCTTTCCTTAATCTTTCTTCTAAGATAAGTCGTAAGGTCAGTATTGCCTCACGTGTTCCAGTATTTCTACGGAATCCAAACTGATCTTCCCCGAGGTCGGCTTCTACTAATTTTTCCATTCGTCTGTAAAGAATTCGTGTTAGTATTTTGCAGCTGTGACTTATTAAACTGATAGTTCGGTAAGTTTCACATCTGTCAACACCTGCTTTCTTTGGGACGGGAATTATTATATTCTTCTTGAAGTCTGAGGGTATTTCACCTGTCTCATACATCTTGCTCACCAGATGGTAGAGATTTGTCAGGACTGACTCTCCCATGGCCGTCAGTAGTTCCAATGGAATGTTGTCTACTCCGGGGGCCTTGTTTCGACTCAGGTCTTTCAGTGTCCTGTCAAACTCTTCACGCAGTATCGTATCTCCCATTTCATCTTCATCTACATCCTCTTCCATTTCCATAATATTGTCCTCAAGTACATCGCCCTTGTATAGACCCTCTGTATACTACTTCCACCTTTCTGCTTTCCCTTCTTTGCTTAGAACTGGGTTGCCATCTGAGCTCTTGATGTTCATACAAGTGGTTCTCTTTTCTCCAAAGGTCTCTTTAATTTTCCTGTAGGCAGTATCTATCTGACCCCTAGTGAGATAAGCCTCTACATCCTTACATTTGTCCTCTAGCCATCCCTGCTTAGCCATTTTGCACTTCCTGTCGATCTCATTTTTGAGACGTTTGTATTCTTTTTTGCCTGCTTCATTTACTGCATTTTTATATTTTCTCCTTTCATCAATTAATATCAATATTTCTTCTGTTACCCAAGGATTTCTACTAGCCCTCGTCTTTTTACCTACTTGATCCTCTGCTGCCTTCACTACTTCATCCCTCAAAGCTACCCATTCTTCTTCTACTGTATTTCTTTCCCCCATTCCTGTCAATTATTCCCTTATGCTCTCCCTGAAACTCTGTACAACCTCTGGTTCTTTCAGTTTATCCAGGTCCCATCTCCTTAAATTCCCACCTTTTTGCAGTTTCTTCAGTTTTAATCTCCAGGTCATAACCAATAGATTGTGGTCAGAGTTCACATCTGCCCCTGGAAATGTCTTACAATTTAAAACCTGGTTCCTAAATCTCTGTCTTACCATTATATAATCTATCTGATACCTTTTTTTATCTCCAGGGTTCTTCCATGTATACAACCTTCTATCATGATTCTTAAACCAAGTGTTAGCAGTATAGATATGTGGATGATATAATATGTATGACAGAAGAATCAACACAAGAAATAAAAATAAAGAAAAACCTTCACACAGGCATAAACAGCATACATAAGAGTCTTCAACTGACTACGGAAAACCAGAAAGAAACACAAAGACAAACACACTTCCTGGATGTGAGGTAAATTCAGAGTCAGATATTTTAGACAACCAACAGCAGCATATACAATTATGCCTGCCACAGCACTCACGAACAATTTTAATTGGAAGGAACACATAGAAAATGTTGTGGGGAAGGCTAACCAAACACTGCGTTTTATTGGCAGGGCACTTAGAAAATGTAACAGACCTACTAAGGAGACTGCCTACACTACGCTTGTCCGTCCTCTTTTAGAATACTACTGCGCGGTGTGGGATCCTTACCAGATAGGACTGACGGAGTACATTGAAAAAGTTCAACGAAAGGCAGCACGTTTTGTATTATCACGAAATATGGGAGAGAGTGTCACAGAAATGACACACGATTTGGGCCGGAAATCATTAAAAGAAAGGCGTTTTTCGTTGCGACGGAATCTTCTCACGAAATTCCCATCACCAACTTTCTCCTCCGAATGCGGAAATATTTTGTTGACACCTACCTACATAGGGAGAAACAATCACCACGATAAAATAAGGGAAATCGGAGCTCGTACGGAAAGATATAGATGTTCATTCTTTCCGCGCGCTATACGAGACTGGAATAATAGAGAATTGTGAAGGTGGTTCGATGAACCCTCTGCCAGGCACTTCAATGTGATTTGCAGAGTATCCATGTGGATGTAGATGTAGGTGTACCACAAGATTTCACTGCCCCAGTACATGCTGCACGGATTGAATAAAATCCCATTGCGATTGCGAGGTTCCCAGGATTGGGATAGACTTTTTTAAATCTTTGATGTACATTAGGGTCCCAGGTATCTCACCCAGCAGCCATTCATCCTGGCGTGCCCTAGGTTGCGAAAAGTTGACAGCAAATTTCTAATGCTGTATGAGTTTCTTGGAGCCTTCAAGTTGCTATTACTTCACTCGGCGCAGTGGGTAGCGTAGGCGCTTGATGAGTAGAGGTTTTGTCTGTCGGAATCTCGTCCGGTGTTACACAAATTTATATTTTAAATCTTCGTTCAAATGACTCCCGTCATACTTTTATTCAATTCATAGGTTCAAATATTATTTTTTTAAATATCTAACTATTTGTCATGTAATTTTAATCATCATATTGACATTACATTTGCTTCTCCTTTTTTTACTATCACTCTTTATTCCTTTGGAAGATTTGTGCCTGTGATTTATTATTTTTCTTTGTGTATCATAAGTTTTAATCATTTAAAATGGACATCTATTAGTTACGAAACAAAAGAAAAACCAATCTATTTACATTGTCTGTGCAATGGCGTCAAAAAGTGATTTTTGATATATACGAGATGCAAATTTTTGTGGTTGGTAACTGTCACACAAACAATTAAAACACAAATTCTTGTAGCACAATGGACAAAATAACGCAAAAGAGGATTTAAATGAAGGAAGAGATTACAAATGAAACGGCACTGAAGCAAAATGAGGGACAGAAATAATGTAGGACGAAAATACAAGACGATCAAAGGAAGAAATTAAACAGAAGTTAATAGATGTAAATAATTCAAATAACTTGGGCAAAGGTTTAAAATGGCAGAAAAATGAGGATATGAAAAACTAAGAGTTAATGAGTAAGTTAATATGATGATTAAAACGATGTGACAAAGCGACAGAAATTTTAAAAAATTACATTTAAAGCAATTAATTGAATGTAAGTAACGATCAAAGTCATTCTGATAAAGATTTATAAACAAAAAATTGTGCAGCAGATGCTCATAAGCTAACCCTTACGCCACAAGGCCAATACATGTGTTAATATTGATTTGAAGGCTATAGAATCTGGAGTCCAGATAATCACGAGAGATTAGAAATTTTTTTCGACTATTACTCTAAAATGAGGACCCACCTGGATGACTGGTTGCAGGGTGAATTACGTAGCATCCTAGTCTACATCATCATACTGACAGTTTCAAAAACGTCCCTGGGAATATCAGCTTGTCAGCAGAGAAAACTATGAAAAGGAATTAGAAACCATATAGCTCACAGCTAAACAATGGATATGACAAAAAAGATTCAAATGGCTCTAAGCACTATGGGACTTAACATCTGAGGTAATCAGTCCCCTAGACTTAGAACTACGTAAACCTGACTAACCTAAGGACATCACACACATCCACGCCCGAAGCAGTATTCGAAACTGCGACCGTAGCAGCAGCGCAGTTCCGGACTGTAGCGTCTAGATCCGCTCGGTCACACCGGCCGGGTGGATAATACATCATTATGATACAGAGACTCAGTCAAAAAATCAAAATACAGCTAAAGAAAACGGAAAACGATCTAAGAATACATGCACCTCATATCTCCACAACCAAACCAGATAGTCGTATGCAGAACAGTGACATGTACTGGTTCACTATCAAAAATAAATAGTGAACATTAACATACACAAGCACGAGTCAGTTATCGGCATAGCAAATGTATTGAAGAAACAAGGAATACGCACCGAATACAGGAAAAGAAGCACACTTCAGTCAGATCTGCACACTCCAACAGAAAAACCTCAGATACCAAGGAGCTGATATACACCAGGTGGACTGTTAAAATCGCAAATCAGTGTACCACTTTATGAGAGGCAGAAATTTCAAAACAAGATACAAAAATGAACGCGACAGAACTATATAACAGGGAACTGGAACGGAAAATTATTTGAATGAACAATCGAAAATAAAACTACTAACGTTACAAAGAAATTTCTCACACAGAGGGCCTTGCAGTGAACAAGAAAGAAAATAATGACCAAGTGAATGTAAGTAAAAACTCTCTGATCTTGCTTCCCACAAAATCAATAACAAACTGAGATGTAGAACGTAACCAGATTAAATAATAACCCACACAGTTTCCCCACCCCTGACAGTTTCGTTAAAAATAACACAAGCCCCTAAGCTGCAAACAAACGAATATCAGAATGCATACGGACTAGAGATCGGCAGACTCGTTCATCGTTGGGAATCAGTTCACTGGAGATCTTTTTTTTCCCTTTTTTTTTTTGGAACTGTTCGGTTTTACTCGTCCATTACTCCTTTTTTATATAACTGTATGCTATATGGGTTCCAGATAAATGTCCTGAAAGAAATATAAGGTACGCACAGGTATTATTTGTACATGATTAATTCGTTGATTAGCGAATGTAGACAGATTGTTTACTTCGGTATAGTTAGCTGAATATGTTCTCAGAACGCATCACATTAGTTGGGTGGTGTGACTGGTCATAGACCGCAAGCCAGGGAGAGGCAGTCCAGGATAAGACGCATGAAAGTACGATTTACGCAATCTGTTTACGACTCAGTGCGGACAACCCCAATCTACATGCAGCATGTATAGTGTCTTGATTTTCAGTTCGTTCAAAGAAAAGTATATATATTTATGTGGGCATTACTAACATGAAGTAATTGGACCAAACGATTCGCTGTCAAACGCACATTAATATTTTTTTTAACAATCTGCGGGTGTGTAAATTAGCTACGCATCAACGCGTATACTGTGTGCGAAGTGAAGATTCATTTGGGAAATTAGCGACTTCCGACCCAGGAGCTGAGAAACTACATACTAAAATCAGAAGGTTTGTTCCAGTGAGGGGAGAAACTACATGAACACGCTGGGATAACGTCGAAACTTAACTGGAAAGAAACAAGATCTATTTTTTCAAAACACTGACAAATTAGCACATGTCACTGCTTCGAGACCTTTACAAGCAAAAAAGATAACCTGTTTTCATCGGTCATCAGTTGAAAAGTACCCTAAGATACATGCATGGAATTCATCATCATTTATTTGAGGAGGTGCACTTTTGAGGCATCATAGGCTGCCTTTAACAACAGAGAGCAAAACAAAAGTGAAAATCACAAATGAATAAATTATGTATCAATGTGCTTAAATGATAAATTTTACACACAAATATGTTTGAAAATAAAATAACGGAAAAATCCACTACTAGTTCCATGCTGCTACTTTTGAGAATTTTTAGGCAGCTTAATGTACTACGGAAAACGACAGGGAAAAGTGGCCGACGAAACTCGCAATGAATGGCTTTTCTGTTAAATCATTAGTCCCTGTCACAACGACATAATATGTATGATACTATTACACTGATAGTTTTTGAATTGATTGCGAATTCTCTTCTCGAAGAAACATTTTGTCCGTCTCAGTAATTGCGGGGTCAGTGCGGTAGATTAGTAACAGAAGGTGTCTGGGTTCGATACCCGGTTGGGTCGTGAATTTTCTCCGCTCAGGGACTGGGTGCTATGTTTCTCTTATCTTCGTACTGTCAAGGTCACATGAAAATCGCATGAATGGCGTTGCACGACAAGTCCAAGTCAATTTAACTTCATACCAGGGTACGGCTTGACCATAATAGATATTCCAAATTGTCAAAACATACTGCCATATCATCCCTCCTATGCTGGGATGGCTGTGTGGGCACGTTCCAAATGACAATTTTCGTTATAAAACCATCTGATGAACTTCCCTTCTGTGATGCAAACAGATCAGTCATACAAGTCCGAGGGCGAAAACTATCTACATGCTGAAACCTTGAAAAGTTCTTCACCGATTTGCTTCAAATTTTTACACAATATTCTATTGAGACAGACATTGGTTACATTTTTTCCAAATATTTACGATGTGTGAATATATAAACAAAATCTATGCTACTGTATAAAGATAAGTTGTTTTACAATGTCGCTGTCAAGTATCTCCAATACTTGACAGATTATTTCAAGTTTTCACTTGTACTCTAATAAGCATTCGGATAGATATAGGCTACATTTTTAATATGTATGGTATATAAAAATAAATAGTGGATGGTAATAATGAAAGAGCCAGCTACTCATGGAAGTCCAGTGTGGGTCGTATCGTATGGCAGCGAGACTAGGTAGACATCCTAATGCCTTAACGGGAAACCGATTTACATTGGAAAAAAAGTTCCAACTGTAGCTACGAGGTGAAAATGTGGCGCTGTACAGTGTGTGTATGACAGTAACGTTTGACAAGCACGCTGTCGTTTGACAAGCCATAATGTGAGCCAACAGTATGGCTATCAAGAAGGGAGACAGTGCACTGTTAGTGAAATGTTTTATGTGCAACAGCAGCAATTACAGTGCTGCACTGAGAGACTGTCGCTCACTGAAAGATCTCAGGAGAGGCACTATGTTATTTAATGGTTTAAACAAGATGACAAATTCGAAAACACGAGTGAACTTCGTTTGGCACCTGGAAGGCTAAGGTGTCGTATACCGGTGGAAGTTATTGGCGATGTTGCTGTTGCTGTAACTGACCATGCAGCCCGTTCTAGTGCTCCTGCAATGTCGCGAGAATTGTCCAGCCCATAGTCAACAGTACGGGAAGCTTTGCTGTCTATTTCACGCTGTACCCGTACAAGATCCAGACGGTGGTGCAACTGACACCTCATGAATCGCAGATGTTTTGGAATTTGGTCTTCGGTTTCTGGCATGGATCGAAATTGATGACATGTCGCCGGGAAATATTCTACGAAGTGACGAAGAGCATTTTACGGTACAGGGTGCTGTGAAAACGCATAACTGAGGAATTTGTGGGCACAGAGCTATTGCACCTGTAGTACGTGACTGGTGTGGATACACAAACAACTTTTGTTCTCTGCCTGTTCGTCTTTGAAGCGAATACACCTAGATGGCCTGTCAGGTGTACCGCGACGACTGCATGTGGCGAAACAAGCGCTGTATCATTTGAAAAATAGTGTGACGAGCGGGTGTGCCAGGACGTGCCCCAGTTCACTGCTACTAGCGCTACGTCACCATAACGCGCCTGAGCATTGTACCACAATCTGAGGATGAAATTAAAATTTAAAAGTTGCTTTTCCAAACTTCGTCAATATATGCTTCAGTATATTAATGTTTAAACTGTTAAATCTCAGAGTGATTATATGAATATCTTTATCTAAATACATCGTTCTAAGAAAAAATAAGTGGCGCTAAATAATATAGCTAGAAAACCAAAAATTGTTCTGAATATGCAAGTGCATGTCAAACTCAACTGCTACAAGTCTCAACTTTATCAAAATATATTTTGGTTAAAACCGAAGTTTTTACGAAAATTTAAAGGCTCGAAATATTAGACTTAGAAATACGAAAATTCGAATGAAACTTCAATTCGATATAAAAACACTACCTATGGAACCCCATTAAGCTACCTCTAATTGTTGTCGAGTAATTTCTGAACACTGAATATGGAACAAAAAGTCCTTATTTGTAGTAGATTAAGTATCAGTTATATTAATGATAGACAGTTCTGACCACAGCACTTGATTACATCTATTACACAATGAAGATATACCAAGTTTCAAAACTTTGAAGTAAATAACAATCAATTCAAGGTCTCTTAAAGATGCAGTAAAGAGGTCATGTTCTGCCGACGGTTAAGTTTTAAAAATTCTAGCCTACAAAATACAGGCGAGCTGAAAGTTTTTCTATGATTAAAGCCAACTTAACTCCAGTCATACAAAAATTACGAAGGTTCTAAATTAATTCATGACGGTGTTATAAAACAATATGTGTCCGAGAAAGTAGGCATTTAGAAGCAGATGGCGGCAGGTGCTCCCTTCGGACGTCCTCTGCGGCCATATACAGGGTGTTTCAAAAATGACCGGTATATTTGAAACGGCAATAAAAACTAAACGAGCAGCGATAGAAATACACCGTTTGTTGCAATATGCTAGGGACAACAGTACATTTTCAGGCAGACAAACTTTCGAAATTACAGTAGTTACAATTTTCAACAACAGATGGCGCTGCGGTCTGGGAAACTCTATAGTACGATATTTTCCACATATCCACCATGCGTAGCAATAATATGGCGTAGTCTCTGAATGAAATTACCCGAAACCTTTGACAACGTGTCTGGCGGAATGGCTTCACATGCAGATGAGATGTACTGCTTCAGCTGTTCAATTGTTTCTGGATTCTGGCGGGACACCTGGTCTCTCAAGTGTCCCCACAGAAAGAAGTCACAGGGGTTCATGTCTGGCGAATAGGGAGGCCAATCCACGCCGCCTCCTGTATGTTTCGGATAGCCCAAAGCAATCACACGATCATCGAAATATTCATTCAGGAAATTAAAGACGTCGGCCGTGCGATGTGGCCGGGCACCATCTTGCATAAACCACGAGGTGTTCGCAGTGTCGTCTAGGGCAGTTTGTACCGCCACAAATGTCCAGATAGCGTGATGCAGTAATCGTTTCGGATCTGAAAAATGGGCCAATGATTCCTTTGGAAGACGTGGCGGCCCAGACCAGTACTTTTTGAGGATGCAGGGACGATGGGACTGCAACATGGGGCTTTTCGGTTCCCCATATGCGCCAGTTCTGTGTATTGACGAAGCCGTCCGGGTAAAAATAAGCTTCGTCAGTAAACCAAATGCTGCCCACATGCATATCGCCGTCATCAATCCTGTGCACTAAATCGTTAGCGAATGTCTCTCGTGCAGCAATGGTAGCGGCGCTGAGGGGTTGCCGCGTTTGAATTTTGTATGGATAGAGGTGTAAACTCTGGCGCATGAGACGATACGTGGACGTTGGCGTCATTTGGACCGCAGCTGCAACACGGCGAACGGAAACCCGAGGCCGCTGTTGGATCACCTGCTGCACTAGCTGCGCGTTGCCCTCTGTGGTTGCCGTACGCGGTCGCCCTACCTTTCCAGCACGTTCATCCGTCACGTTCCCAGTCCGTTGAAATTTTTCAAACAGATCCTTTATTGTATCGCTTTTCGATCCTTTGGTTACATTAAACCTCCGTTGAAAACTTCGTCTTGTTGCAACAACACTGTGTTCTAGGCGGTGGAATTCCAATACCAGAAAAATCCTCTGTTCTAAGGAATAAACCATGTTGTCTACAGAACACTTGCACGTTGTGAACAGCACACGCTTACAGCAGAAAGACGACGTACAGAATGGCGCACCCACAGACTGCGTTGTCTTCTATATCTTTCACATCACTTGCAGCGCCATCTGTTGTTGAAAATTGTAACTACTGTAATTTCGAAAGTTTGTCCGCCTGAAAATGTACTGTTGTCCCAAGCATATTGCAACAAACGGTGTATTTCTATCGCTGCTCGTTTGGTTTTTATTGCCGTTTCAAATATACCGGTCATTTTTGAAACACCCTGTATAAATACGGCCTGAGAGGCAGTGACACACTTCCTTCGCATCCAACCATCAATCAGTCCGCGTCAGTCAAATGCCGGCTTACGCGCTGTCTGCGGTGACGTCACAGCCAGGTCGCAACTAAGTGCGTGTTCGGTAAGAGTGGAAAGTGAACTCGCGAGGAGTGCAGACCGCCCTGGAGCGTTTAGATTTCTGAAACGACTTGACTTCACTTCGCATCCAGCTACCATACTGTAACACGTCTGAATGCGGCACTTTTGCCAACGAACCGCGAGCGGCCAACCCGGTCACTCTGGGGCGAGCCCCCGGGGAGAGGGCGCCGCCGTCATTCTGCAAGGGCACACCGGGAATCCGGGGCGGACGCCCACACCTTGCTCGAGAAGGGACACGACGCGCAGGGCCTGTCCCACAACGAGGAGCGTACCGTGCCCACAACCGCTGGACTTCTACAGCCATTGGGACGGAATGCCAAGAATGTACACGCGAAAACATCTGATTTCTTCTGGCCTGGCAGCAGTCACTTTACCTGCCCTGGAAAGCAGGGATGTGCCGACAATTCCAGCACCCCACGGGCACAGGTAGAAGCGTACAAAAAGAGCGGGGAATTGGTGCAGGGAGGCGTGTGAAAGAAGCCAGCATCCTTAAGAAGATGTTTTTCTCGGCAGTGGGGACATTTCCTGTAAATGACGGACGCCAGCAGATTTTGGGATGGAGCCAAAACATGAGTTTGTCTAGGGCTCACGCAGAGAAAGCTGTTATAAAAAAAACTGTTGTGTAGCGGCTCTCCCAACAGCCTCGGAACGCAGGAAAACATCTCAAGAATGTGAAATCGTGAGAAAGATACCGATTCACGAGCCACACGCCAGTCCACGCCAGGTAGGAAATTTCCACCCTGCACAGAGAGGCGTGGCGATGAAACGGCGATCTGTCATTGGGCTACAATGAAAATTTTGTCCGCCAATGACAACGCCAAAAGGAAGGATTTTCCGAAGAGGAGTTGAGCTGAGAGATGGCGAAAAAGCGAGAGAAGAGCCACGGGCGCTGTTCCACCCATCGCCCACGTCCGCCTTCCGACACCCTGACAGCACAGCTTCGGCCACGCAACCGACAACGAGCAGACAAAGCGGAGACCGTGCCTGGGCCCCGTCGCACCGGCGCACCACCTGCCGCCGATACAACGAACGATAATAACTGAGTCGTGTCCACGCCCAGTCAAATCGGCCCTGAGATTTATAATTTTACTTTGTTTTGTCTAAACAGCACGAAAATAAATACATTTCTCTCATGTTTTGACCATATAAGCAATCTTTTAAAAATTGGTTCAAATGGCTCTGAGCACTATGGGACTCAACTGCTGTGGTCATAAGTCCCCTAGAACTTAGAACTACTTAAACCTAACTAACCTAAGGACAGCACACAACACCCAGCCATCACGAGGCAGAGAAAATCCCTCACCCCGCCGGGAATCGAACCCGGGAACCCGGGCGCGGGAAGCGAGAACGCTACCGCACGACCACGAGATGCGGGCAGCAATCTTTTACATTGATGGATTAACTCCTTCATTGTGTACCCTTTGTGCTTGATTTCTTTTAATTTCTCGAGTTCACTACATTTTTTGGCGCCCATCGTGGGGCAACCTCACGGGTGATGTTCATTATATCTTGTATCACAAAATAACTTCTCGAGTTCACTGCATTTATGGCTCCCAACGTGGGGCCACTTGGATTGTAACTTGCATGTCACAAAATAATTTATCGAGTTCACTACAATACGGTCCGTGCCCCGGGTGACGTCACAGCCAGGCTGCAACTAAACGTATGTTTTCGGTACAAATAGGAAATGAACTCGCGAGGACTATACACCGTCCTGGACCGCTTAGATTTCCCAGACGTAACTGTTTGTGTGTCGCCTGTAATGTTAACAAAAACGCGTGGCAAGTAGTAACATTATTTTTCACTTTTGTGGCGAGCAATTAACTTTGAATATTGAGAGTTAGGGCGAAAGGCCATTTATTGGGAAGTTACCGTAGAGGTCGTCTTGGAACTGCTCATAGTGCTCCTTATGATAGAGACATTATCATTATTATTATCAGGAATATTACTATGTTATGTTTGTGAAAGTTTATAAAATATATCGATCAGTTAGAACTCAAAACTTTCATTTGTAATCGTAGTTCCTGGTTCTGTTGAGAAAATAGAGAATACAAACATTTCTTTCATTGAACAAAAGTAGAACATGGGATTGCAGACTGGAAACCATGGTCGCTATGTTCTCCGTCGCTTTGTGGCTGACCACAAAAACAGTGTTCAGGCTTTCGTACAAGATGGCGCCGCCGCCCACATGCACTTTATCCTGACCTCCTTGCACAGCATGTGATTCCTGTTACGGAAGACTGCAACTGCATGAAATACATCCAGAGGGCCTGTCACGTGTACCGTCACGTCTGCACTTTTTCCTGGTCTCCTTGCACAGCATGTGGTTCCTGCTTTGGAAGTGCGCAACTGTGTGGAAACCACTGCTTTGATGCAAGATGGGACAACGCTCATATCGACGTCCAGTGAAAGATGTGCTTAATACAACATTTTACGAAAATGTTATCTCCAGAGGTCTGCCACATGCGTAGTCTGCAATATCAGTTCATTTGAATCCATGTGACCTTTGGCTCCAGGAGCACTGTCGATCTCTACTGGATATGAAGGCTAGTATACAGCGACACGTTGCTCAAATTCCACCTGGACTGCTGCTGGCAACTGTTGATCACCTCGCTTTACGGATGCAGCATCTCGTCGACGTTCCTGGTGCTCATGTTGAACAAACTGTGTAACCTGTAGTTGATAATAAAATCAACATTATGCAACTTCTGTAGTACTGTCGACCTCACTTGTGTGTAGTATTACGGTCTGTTGAAAATGTTTCCTTTTGAACTAACTAAAACTGCATGAAACACAATTTTCGTGCCATACGCGTTTCGCCTCTGTTCTTTGTAAGGAATCTTCAGTGTCAGGTTCTGTGGGTGTAGTTCTACACGTATTTTCGTTCCATTTTTGGTGCTGTTCTTCTACTTAAAATTTCGATTTGGATTTTTGTGTTTCAGACTTCACAGCACCAGGAACTGAACACTTGTTGATCGAAAAAAGCCTTCAGTTCCTAGTCTGGAAGAAAAAATTCAGATTGAAATTACAAGGAGAAAAACAGTCCCAAAAATGGCAGACAGGTTACTGAGGTCTCAAACAGGTAGGACACAAGCCATAGACATCAACCGATCTACCCACATGACTACTTTGTTGCATACCTACTTGGCAAACATGTTTTCAAACGGCTGCTGCACCGAAACGGTAGGTTTACGGGCATGGGCTCCAGTTCAGAATATTGTCTACCCAGTCTCGCCGTCAAGTCCTAGAAGTTTCTAAGGGGGATTTTAGGGATGCTTTATAAATATGTACGAATATTCACTGAGGTGACAAAAGTCGTTGGATACGTGCATGAATGGTTGCAAACGATCTCCAAGTAGCCTAACATAACCATTTCCAATCAATGATCGGTTCAGTTGGAATCGTGTAAACACAGCCTAGAAACCGGGACTCATCAGACCAGTCCACGTTTTTCCAGTCGTCTGGGGCCTACCCCATATGGTCATGAGCCCAGGAGAGGAGCTGCAGGCGATTCTAAGAGGCAATCGCGTCGGTAGTCTGCTGCCAAAGCCCATTAACGCCAAATTTCACCGCCCCGTCGTGACGCATACATTCGTCTTACGGTTATTTCACGCAGTGTTGCTTGTCTGTTATCACTGATAATTCTTTGCAAACCACGCTGCTCTCAGTCGTTAAGTGAAGGCCGTAAGGCCCTGCGTTGTCCGTGATGAGAGGTAATGCCTGAAATTTGCTATTCTCAGCCCTCTCTTGACACTATGGATCTCGGAATACTGAATTACCCAACGATTTCCGAAATGGGATGTCCCACGTGTCTCCTCCAATGTCAGTCCCCGTTCAAAATCTGCTAACTCCCACCGTGCGGCCATGATCACGTCGGCAGCCATTACACATGAACCACCTGAGTACAATGACACATCCGCCAATGTCCTGCCCTTTTATACATCATGTACGCAATACTATTGTCATCCGTATATGTGCCCGTCGCTACCCGATGATTGTTGTCACATCAGTGTGCAACTGGTGCAGAGGAAACGTTATTACCAAAAATCTCGAAAAGTTCTTCACTTATTACTTTAAATTTGTACCCAATATTCTCATGAACATTTGGACAAATGGAGGCTGTATATTTCTTTAATACATATTATATAGTGAACGCGTTATTGTGGCCAACATAGATACGAAGGCCATGCCTACCACAGTAGTACAAGTTTATATGCCAACTAGCTACGCGGATGACGAAGAGATTGATCAAATGTATAATGAGATTAAAAAAATATATATTCAGATAGTGAAGGGAGACCAAAATTTAATAGTCATGGGTGACTGGAATTAGATAGTAGAAAAAGGAAGAGAAGGAAATGTAGTAGGTGAATATGGAATGGGGGTAAGAAATTAAAGAGGAAGCCGCCTGCTAGAATTTTGCAGAGAGCATAACTTAGTCATAGCTAACACTTAGTTCATGAATCATAAGAGAAGGTTGTATACATGGAAGAAGCCTGGAGATACTCGAAGGTTTCAGGTAGATTATATAATGGATTTAGGATCAAATGGTTCAAATGGCTCTGAGAACTATGCGACTTAACTTCTAAGGTCATCACTCGCCTAGAACTTACAACTAATTAAACCTAACTGACCTAAGAACATCACACACATCCATGCACGAGGCAGGACTCGAACCTGCGACCGAAGCGGTCGCTCCGTTCCAGACTGTAGCGCCTAGAGCCGCATGGCCACTCCGCCCGGCAGAGATTTAGGAACCAGGTTTTAAATTGTAAGACATTTCCAGGGGCAGATGTGGACTCTGACCACAATCTATTGGTTATGAACTATAGATTAAAACTGATGAAACTGCAAAATGGTGGGAATTTAAGGAGATGGGATCTGGATAAACTGACAGAACGAGAGGTTTTAGAGAGGGTAGCTTTGAGGGATGAAATAGTGAAGCCAACAGAGGACCCTCTGTAAAAAGAGGTAAAAAGACTAAGGGCAAGTAGAAATCCTTGGGTAACAGAAGATATATTGACGTTAATTGATGAAACGAGAAAATACAATAATGCAGTAAATGAAGCAGTCAAAAAGGAATACAAACGTCTCAAAAATGAGATCGACAGGAAGTGCAAAATGGCTAAGCAGGGATGGATAGAGGACAAATGTCAGGATGTAGAGGTGCATATCACTAGGGGAAAGATAGATACTGCCTACAGGAAAATTAAAGAGTCCTTTGGAAAAAAGAAAGCCACTTGTATGAATATCAAGAGCTCAGACCGGAACCCAGTTCTAAGCAAAGAAGGGAAAGCAGAAAGGTGGAAGGAGTAATGGTTCAAATGCCTCTGAGCACTATGGGACTCAACTGCTGTGGTCATCAGTTCCCTAGAACATAGAACTACTTAAACCTAACCAACCTAAGGACATCACACACATCCATGCCCGAGCCAGGATTCGAACCTGCGACCGTAGCAGTCGCACGGTTCCGACTGCGCGCCTAGAACCGCGAGACCACCGCGGCCGGCGGAAGGAGTATATAGAGGGTCTATACAAGGGCGATGTACTAGAGGACAATATTATGGAAATGGAAGAGGATGTAGATGACAATGACATGGGTGGTACGATATTGCGTGAACAGTTTGACAGGGAACTGAAAGACCTGAGTCGAAACAAGGCCCCGGGAGTAGACAACATTCCATTAGAACTACTGACAGTCTTGGGAGAACCAGTCCTGACAAAACTCTACCATCTGGTGAGGAAGATGTATGAGACAGGTGAAATACCCTCAGACTTCTAGAAGAATATAATAATTCCAATTCCAAAGAAAGCAGGTGTTGACAGATGTGAAAATTACTGAACTATCAGTTTAATAACTCACAGCTGCAAAATACTAACGCGAATTCTTTACAGACGAATGGAAAAACTGGTAGAAGCCGACCTCGGCGAGGATCAGTTTGGATTCCGCAGCAATGTTGGAACTCGTGAGGCGATACTGACCCTACGACTTATCTTAGAAAATAGATTAAGGACTTAACTTCTGAGGTCATCAGTCGCCTAGAACTTAGAACTAATTAAACCTAACTAACCTAAGGACATCACACACATCAATGCCCGAGGCAGGGTTCTACCCTGCCCAGACTGTGGCCTAGAGCCGCACGGCCACTCCGGCCGGCAACTCTCCTAGATGCTCTTGCACAGAGGAAGGCAGATGGCATTTTTCTCGTCGCATTTGCCGAGAACCGACTCACCCCTTTCTATACCTGCAAGCCAGTAGCTGCCACGATTCAGCGCAGAAGAACGGTGTACTCATAACTCTGGCGCACCGGGCACAAACTCTTGCAGACACAGACTACTTGACGACGGGAACAGAACACCTGCAGTCTGTGTTCTAATGAAACTGATATTCTTTCATAGATATTCACCGGGCACTGTGCCCTGCTTCTCCGCCAGATGGGTCAATAGAAGTACAAGAAGAAGCAAAGAAGATTGCTTTTTTGCCATATGCCGGACAAATACCTGCAAAAATAGTAGAATTCTTCTCAAATATAACGTAAAGAGCGTCTTCTGCCCACCACCCAAGACTGAGGTTCTTTTAGGAACTTTAAAGGATGACATCAGATGCAATGAGCACCAAGGTCACACCAGATTCAAAATGGTTTCCATGTCAACTATAGTGGAACGTTGTTTGGAACTGAATCATTCGATGAATTACGATAACGTCAAGATTCTGACACAGTCACCCAGATACTAGGATACCATAATTACAAAATCCATCGAAATAAACGGCATACAGGATCTTATCAACTGTGACACGGTATATGAGCTTAGTTCCGCCTGGAATCCGGCTCTCGATCTCCTAAAAGTGCAACGGAGGCAACATCCAAACTTCGGAGGAAATGACTTTGGAAATGGTGACAGAGCAAATAACCCCGCACAACCGACACAAGGCGGACGAGTGGTGTTACTTCAAACAGAGGACGGTCATTTCGATTTGAACACGAGGAGCCAGAAAATAACCCGAGACCCTCCCCTAGCTTACGGAGAGGACGGAGCACCTGACGCTGTCGGCTACGGTAGCAGAAAAAGCATAGCCCACGGCCATCAGAAGACTGAAAGCATAGTACCACTTGAAGGTGGAACAGAACGTCAGATAATAAAATTATTAAGTGACAACAGCCAAAAATTACGCGCACAGCAGACAAAATGGCAACGGCTAGGAAATACTGCGGTTGCTGCCACAGACCGGCGCGTACTTCCGACGGAGAGTCTGGCACGGCGAGGACGGATGGCGGAACACCTAGCCCCACCCGATCCACGCTGGATTAAGCCTCGGCGAGCACCTGATGAAGACTGCGAATTACGCGATAGAAATATCGTGCAAGTACGACGCAGATTACCACAGAAAACCCGATTTTCCAAGATGACAACACCTCGTTGGGAAAGTCTGAAGATCTTCATTTTTAACTTGCTATCTATCTGGACCCAAAGAGAATTTTTACAGTATGTGAGACTATTGGTGTCTGCCTTGGCTGCTAATAGATACTTACTGTTTTGTTTGAAACCATATTTTATGAGTCTTGTGAGACTATGGCGGAAACCGTTTGCTGTGAACCACTTGTGTCCATAAAGGAAGAATTTCGGCCCTTAATTGTAATGCATCGACAAACATTACAGCTTTCGTAGCGCCTTGGAATATATATATTTTATGTTAGAAACAAGCGTGGGTCTAATACAGATCCTTGTGGCACTCCACACGCTAAGTCCATCATTTTGACGTAAGTTTCACGGCCGTGACACAGACTGTCATTAAGACCCTCTGATTTCTATTATGAGGTTAAACTGCAGTCCTGTACGAGAACAGCTATTAACCCTCGCAATTAAAATAGGGTGGGGAGGCGTAGTTTATATCCACCTTTTGAAAATATTGCAATCTTGTCAGTTATTTTATATTTTAAATATTGAAAACAATATTTATAGTTTCAATTAATTCTCCTACTAGGTCCCATAACTGTTTTAAATTTTTCATTCAATTTTTGTTGTTGTTGTCTTCAGTCCTGAGACTGGTTTGATGCAGCTCTCCATGCTACTCTCTCCTGTACAAGCTTCATCTCCCAGTTCAAATGGTTCAAATGGCTCTGAGCACTATGGGACTCAACTGCTGTGGTCATCAGTCCCCTAGAACTTAGAACTACTTAAACCTAACTAACCTAAGGACATCACACACATCCATGCCCGAGGCAGGATTCGAACCTGCGACCGTAGCAGTCGCACGGTTCCGGACTGCGCGCCTAGAACCGCGAGACCACCATCCCCCAGTACTTACTGCAACCTACATCCTTCTGAATCTGCTTAATGTTTCATCTCTTGGTCTCCCTCTACGATTTTTACCCTCCATGCTGCCCTCCAACGCTAAATTTGTGATCCCTTGATGCCTCAGAACATGCCCTATAAACCGGTCCCTTCTTCTAGTCAAGTTGTGCCACAAACTCCTCTTCTCCCCAATTCTATCCAATACCTCCTCATTAGTTATGTGGTCTACCCATCTAATCTTCAGCATTCTTCTGTAGCACCACATTTCGAAAGCTTCTATTCTCTTTTTGTCCAAACTATTTGTAATCCATGTTTCACTACCATACATGGCTACACTCCATACAAATACTTTCAGAAACGACTTCCTGACACTTAAATCTGTACTCGATGTTAACAAATTTGTCTTCTTCAGAAACGCTTTCCTTGCCATTGCCAGTCTACATTTTATATCCTCTCTACTTCGACCAACCTCAGGTATTTTGCTCCCCAAATAGGAAAACTCATTTACTACTTTAAGTCTCTCATTTCCTAATCTAATTCCCTCAGCATCACCCGACTTAATTCGACTACATTCCATTACCGTCGTTTTGCTTTTGTTAATGTTCATCTTATATCCTCCTTTCAAGACACTGCCCATTCCGTTCAACTGCTCTTCGAAGTTCTTTGCTGTCTCTGACAGAATAACAATGTCATCGGCGAACCTCGACGTTTTATTTCTTCCGCATGGACTTTAATACCTACTCCGAATTTTACTTTTGTTTCATTTACTGCTTGCTCAATATACAGATTGAATAACATCGGGGAGAGGCTACAACACTGTCCCATTCCCTTCCCAACCACTGCTTCCATTTCATGCCCCTCGACTCTTATAACTGCCATCTGGTTTCTATACAAATTGTAAACAGCCTTTCGCTCCCTGTATTTTACCCCTGCCACCTTTAGAATTGGAAAGAGAGTACTCCAGTCAACACTGTCAAAAGCTTTCTCTAAGTCTACAAATGCTAGAAATGTAGGTTTGCCTTTCCTTAATCTATTTTCTAAGATAAGTCGTAGGGTCAGTATTGCCTCACGAGTTCCAACATTGCTGCGGAATCCAAACTGATCCTCGCCGAGGTCGGCTTCTACCAGTTTTTCCATTAGTCTGTAAAGAATTCGCGTTAGTATTTTGCAGCTGTGACTTATTAAACTGATAGTTCGGTAAGTTTCACATCTGTCAACACCTGCTTTGTTTGGGACGGGAATTATTATATTCTTCTTCAAGTCTGAGGGTATTTCACCTGTCTCATACATCTTGCTCACCAGATGGTAGAGATTTGTCAGGACTGGCTCTCCCATGGCCGTCAGTAGTTCCAATGGAATGTTGTCTACTCCCGGGGCCTTGTTTCGACTCAGGTCTTTCAGTGCTCTGTCAAACTCTTCACGCAGTATCATATCTCCCATTTCATCTTCATCTACATCCTCTTCCATTTCCATAATAGTATCCTCAAGTATATCGGCCTTCTATAGACCCTCTATATACTCCTTCCAGCTTTCTGCTTCCCCTTCTTTGCTTTCATTCAAACTTAACCCAAAAATTCAAGTCTTATAGGTAGATGTCACTTTCCACAACGGACGTCATATTCATTATTTTCAGTTTCAGGAACTGACTTACACAAGTATACGTATGTTTTAATTTTTTATGGTGGTCATGAAGTACCCCTAGCTTGGTGTCATAAAAGGTATTTTCTCGTGCTGGACCCCTACTTACACGTCAGTTCCTCTTTAAAACGTATGTTGTCAATATAACTCAACAATGATTAACGAACTTCGTTCTTTCTTAACATATAAGGGTGGGCATGAAGAACCCCCCCTCCCCCCCCTTGGTAATGCGCGTTATGTAAAATGCGTTGATACTAGGGTTACTATCATAACATTTCCGGCAATAAAGTCTTTGGCAATGTCACAGAATATACCAACAGTGTACTTCTTCTTGTTTAGCTCTATAGCGCTTCATTTATGAAGTCCTGCTTTGCTTTCTTTTTGCAGACCCTTTTAAAATTCAAACTCAAACAGTTAAAAAGTTCTGCTTAGCTAATTGAGTTGCGTTTTCTAATACATGTCACTTCCTAAAACACTTTTGAAAAGATTGCAAGGAGTGATTCTTTTCAGTCATCAGACTTCTGACTGGTTTGATACGGTCTTTCAAGAATTCCTCTCCTGTGCCAACCTCAGGATCTAAGACTAGCACTTGCAACCTATGTCCTCCGTTATTATCTGGATGTATTACAATCTCTGTCTTTCTCCACGGTCTTTACTCTCTGCAGCTTCCTCTAGTACCATGGAAGCTATTCCCTGGTGTTTTAACAGATATCCTATCATCCCGTCAATTCTTCTTGATATAGGTGTGTATTTAGAGGGGTTTTGCTTCCTGGTTTATAGATCGTATTACTAGCGCAAATTTAAAATTAGTCGGGAAAAATTCCCCGAATCACTGATTCATTATAAATATAACTGAAGGGAGACACTATGAAGTCAGCATAATATATTAATGTTCAACTAAGAACATCGTCATAGTTAGCAGAATTATTACTTTTTAGTGACCTACGAATTTCGTTATCTCTGTATTTTTAAAATCAAGGTCTGTTTGTTGTGCAACTAACGTCTGCACAAATAAATGTAATGCATCTTTATTAGGTTGTTCATTATTTGGTGCAGTGTTCACTGTCAAGGAGAGGAGGTAATCACTGAATTTGGTACCCAATAATTTTAAGTTGCGACAATTTCTGCTGTAGTTTCTGGGGTTACATTTGATTTGAATCGTTGTTTTTCTTAGTTTCTTGTTTAATAATGTTGCAAATAGCTTTCTCATTTTTCTTCGACTGATTTATTTTTTGACCACAGCACGAGGTTTTTGATGTTTGAGTGACAGAAGAGAAGGGATTTTATAATCGTGATGGTAATAGAGTGTCATATTTTAACTACACCGTCTCCTCTTCCCAGCACAAGATACTTTAATCTCCGTAGTGTTCCACCTCTTTTCTTTGATTCTGTTCAATTTCGCCGTTAATTGTTTTACGGGGAAGATTTTCTACAACTTGTACAGAAAACAGACTGCAATTATACTGGGTATTTAAATGAAAACGAGACAGATAGAAAAAAAGGAAGTACACTGTTTATTATTTCAAAAATAATCATCGTAGGTGTTAAACACATTTATCCCACTGCGAGGTTAGACAGTCAATGCCCTCGTGGGGAAATGTTTGCAGTTGCCTACGGAACCATGATGGTACCCAGCCGTGCACCTCTTCGTCCGAAGCAAATCGGCGGCCACGATCATCTTTCTTGGGGGTGGCAAAATTATGTATATCAAAGGGAGAGAGATCGCGATTGTATAGAAACTGGAAATGTGGAACGAGTTCACAGCGAAATTTGTCCAGTGCAGTCGAAACGGTGTTGCAACATGTGGCGCCCGCCTGGGTACCATCGTGGTTCCGTAGACAACTGCAAACATTTCCCCACGAAGGCATTGACTGTCTAACCTCGCAGTGGGATCAATGTATTAACAGTTATGGCAATTACTTTTCAAATGATAAGCCGTTTACGTACTTTTTTCTATGCGTCAGATTTTCATTTGACTGCCCGATATATAAGAGATATGAAAGGATGGATATGAAAGGCAAAAAACAAGGTAAAACGAAGAGAGATAGGTTTTATCCTACCCACAGTCTTTACTTTGAAAAAGTCGTGATGAAAACCAAGGTGGTATTTGGAAAGTGCATTGAAGGTCAGAGAGAAGAAGTTAAAACTTCGACATTTAGGAGTGGGATTGTAATTCTGTCAGGAATGGCAAAAGAGGTTGAAAGATAAATATCATCAATGTAGCACAAGGGCAATGGAACGTCCTCGAATTAAATCAGGCGCTGTTGAGAGAATCAGATTAGGAAATGACACACCAAAAGCAATAGATGAGTTTTGTTGTTTGGTCAGAACAACAACTAACGATAGTCGGAGTAGACAGGATACAAAATGTGGACTGGCAATAAAAAGAAAAACTTTTCTGAACAAGAGAAATCAGTATATGTCGAATATATATTTAAATGTTACGAAGTCTCTTCTGGAGATATTTGGTTGGAATGTAGTCTTGTATTTAAGTCAAACGAGGGCAAAAAAAAAAAAAAAAAAAAAACAGTTCCTAGAGGAAGAGACTAGGAGCTTTGCAAACGTGTTGCTACAGAAAAATTCTGAAGGTCATACGAGTAGATCGGAAGACTAATAAAGAGATGCTAAGTCGAGTTCGGCGAAAACGAAATTTATGGAGCAACTGGACTAAAAGAAGCCCCTGTCTATGTGACACATGCTTAAACAACAAGGAAGCGTTAATTTATCCTGGTGACAATCGTGGCGGTTGAAGTGCAGAGAGAGAACTACGCTTAACTATAACAAGCAGGTTCAAATAGATTTAGGTTACAGTATTTACGCAGACATGAAGAGACTTGCACGGCATAGACCAATATGGAAAGTTTCACAAAACCAATCTTCCGACCGAAAACCACACCAATCGTGAATTAATATAAACACGTCACCTGCTTTACAAAGTAATACATATAGTTATTGAAATACTTTTGTATACTGTGTACGACATATGGGTCGTATCAATACATATACAACCGGCCGTCGTGTTATCCTCAGCCCTCGGTGTCCTCGAATGCGCATACGGAGGGGCATGTGGTGGTCAGTTTTGGTGGCTGGTGATGCTAACTCTCAATCAGGTAGCTCCGGGCTTAGTGAACCAGCTTGCCAACAGCAGTCGGCAGACATGTATAGGTAGTGGGGCAACGTTCGTACGAGGGCATGCTGCATTGTTGCCAAATTTATTCAAGATGGAGGCGATGACGTCATCCAAGATGGCGGCATGTAGACTTGGCAACAGCGCATGACGTCATCCAAGATGGCGGATTTTGGCAAGAAAATAGGCCAATTGTGCTACGTCCACTAACTTAACCTCCAGAAAAAATGGCGGGAATTTTGAATTTTGGCGGGAAAAAAGACCAATTGTGCTATGTCCACTAACCTAAGTTTCCAGAAGAAAAAATGGCGGGAAGTCTGAATTCCAACAGGATAATGCATCGAAAACCATACTTGTCTTTTATTATTATTCATTATCATATATTAACATTCATATCATTTATTATCATTTATTATTATTAACATGCCTCCACTAGAAAATTCCCTCCAGATTCAAATTCCAACACGATAATAGCTGCAAAACCTTACTTTCGTTTATTATTATTCATTATCATTTATTGACATTCATTGTCATTTATTATCATTCATTATCATTTATTATTATTTATTATTATTATTATTTATTATTATAGGCCTACCTCCACTAGAAAATTGCGCCAAATGCAAATTCCAACACGATAACCTCTCGAAAACTGTACTTCTATTTATTATTATCATTTATTATTTATTCAAGATGTCCGATTTTCTCGGCGAGAAAGGCATTTTCCTTACATCCGTAAAAAAATCTATCAAAAGTTCAAACCCCAACACCATAATCGACCACACGTACGAACTTCTCCGTCAGTTAACTTTTTACACTGGTAACCTATCAGAATCGCGTCAAACAATAAACTGCTCTTATAGCAACCTAGGTCACGTCCTTTGATTTTGCAGGGGGGAAGGGACTGAAGACTTTATTTCAAGCAGTACGGTCATCACTTGTTCTCCAACACAGTCAGCACACAGTGCAGTCGCCACGACGTCCACGCTCCAGCTGACTTATTTGGAATCATCGCCCCCCTATGGCCCCGCCGGCCACTGCGGGGAGACACTGCCGACGCCTGTCACGTGAGGCGGCCGCCCGCGCTCTACTGCCGGTATGCTGGGAGCGAGCCCAGTGATCGCTCACAAGTTGTAAACATGTTTTCGCTGGAGACGCTGGAACTTGCCGAGTTTGACGTCACAGCAGTCCCTTGTCCACTGACCACGTGTATTCGTCACCTCCGCACGTTTCCCGCCAAAATTGTTTGCCTGGGAGCTGAATCACATAACGGTCAGCCGTTCCCTGCCACACTTCTGGCGCCAAAGCTGTTTTCCTGCGCATGTTCAAACGGTCGATGGCGACCGCTCACCGTCCACCACGTGTCTTTGTACAAGCAAGAACGCAGTGCTACAGTTTTGGCGGCAAAGTTTGCTTGCAGTGTAATCCGCCATGACTGTATAACAGCACGTTTGGTCCGCACTAGAACGCTCGCTAATTAACTCTCTCTTGCGCGCGCATTATAACTGTACAATCACTGTGCCGCCACCCCGCTTACGACACACACCCTCCATACACGCGACGGACATAAGTCTTTTGTAAATACCTAAGTACTTAATTCCATTTCAGTTTTAATCATATTAAATAATTCAATTCACAATTTCATATACGTATGCAAAGGTGTTCAACTACCTAATTTCAACCACTTTTCAAGGACCAGACAGCCAACTCTTCCTAGGAACCAGTGCCGAGTTTGAATAATGGCAGTAAAGAAAGGTCACTTCCGCTTTCTCTACGAACCTAACAAAATTGTTCGAAAGAAAGGGCACTTGTACTAACCTCATCCACCTGAGCACCACTTCCTCCTAGGAACCAACACCAAGTCTGAAATCTGCCATTAAACAAAGCTCACTTCCACTTCCGCCAACAACCTAAGAATATTGTTGCAAAACGACGCTCATCACCACTAAACTAATCCACTAGCACTCAACCTCTTCCTACACATTTTGGTTAAAAGGACTCAACCTGCACTAGGCCCATGGATGGAGAAACCAATTTACTTTATTTAGGAACATGTCACACCGACATGTTCCACACCATACAGACCTCCAAAACACTCCTACATAACTCATTGATAATATTTTAGACACACGCTTACTAATTGTAAGCCCGCATCTCGTGGTCGTGCGGTAGCGTTCTCGCTTCCCACGCCCGGGTTCCCGGGTTCGATTCCCGGCGGGGTCAGGGATTTTCTCTGCCTCGTGATGGCAGGGTGTTGTGTGCTGTCCTTAGGTTAGTTAGGTTTAAGTAGTTCTCAGTTCTAGGGGACTGATGACCATAGATGTTAAGTCCCATAGTGCTCAGAGCCATTTGAACCAACTAATTGTAAACAGTTAAAAATAATTCATAGTACAGCCTACATACATGCAAACCGCTCGTAAATAATGCAAAACATTTACGTCCAAATAGCCAAACAACTCCTAATTTTGGTAAATAATTTCAGTCCATAGGCTGATGGAAGGTGGAACAAGTGTACTTTATTTATTTCGGACATATCTATTTGAAACTTTTGCATCTCACTGGGTTCGATATGTAAGGCTCACATAAGGCGGGTTCTGAACTCCAGTAGTACACTACACGTGGCAACACAACTACACCCATCAAGATATTCATTCCAATCCGCACCTCTAACTCCTCTACAGATAAATTTGTCCAGTTATTTGTTGACTCCTTCACAGTCTGACCAGATTGCAGTTTTTGCGCAAAAACCACTCAGACTGCGCTGTGCTGCTCGGGGACGTAAGGAAGGACTGCACTCTATTTTTTTGGAGCCCTTTTAGTTGGTCGTGGAGTATATTTGTCACAAAACACCTGCACTGATCAGACTGTGGTCATCTGACACAGGCCACAAACACGTAAAATACTCCTAATTTCACCACACAATGGCAAACAGCTCTTAAATAATGCAGTAGACAATATCATCAGACGAGCTCTGTACTCTTAAACTCTACAAATAAAGCACAGCACAGTGCATAAACAAGCTTGCAAAATAGTGCAACAGACGTGCCCAAATACCCACAGCTACCAAACCGACCAAGTCCCTGCTCGGCTTCCCCCAAACATGAACTCAACACAGTCGCATTCGCGCCTAACACCAGAGAAATTGATATCGCATATGCGCCTTAGATTACGCTCCAAGGCAGGCCGCGCGCGCTTGCAGTCGGCAAGGGTGGGGGTTCCAGAGCCTCCAGCCGAGTTCAGCTTCCGAGCGCTCGTGACAGCCGACCAGAAAGGGCACTCTCCTCTGACACATGTCAAAGCTGCATTGTTCTTCTGGTGTATACCGCCGGCGTCTCAGGTCTGGACCCGCCTTCACGTCTATTCTCAGAATAGACCATAGCTCGTAGACACACATGATAAACGCAGCCGGGAAAACATTTACTACTCGCATGCAACCGAGAAGGTGACGGAAAACCAATCACTCTGATGTGTGCTGCAGGCGCGCGTAATCATCGAGAACACTCTGTTTATTTTTTTCGAACAACTTATTTTACCATACATTATATCTATCACGCTATCACAAAACACCCACCCAGATGTGTCCTGGACCATGTTGCACAGCCCACAGAGACGCACCGAATCATAATTTCAGTACGCACTATAGCAAACTGCTACTAAATAATTCTTCACACAGATGTGTAGATACGCTCAGCACTCGTAAACTATCCTAATAACGCGTGGCAGGGCCTGCAGATCCGCTCGCAAAATAACTCAGCACACGTGCGCAGGTACCCCCACTCTGCACCATGGCCACAGGATCGTGAAGTCACCCATCCGTCTGATTACAGACCTCACACAGCCCCTGCTCGGCTTCCGCAAGCGTGAGTTAGCGCGGTCAAAGCGCTCGTCAGCGGTCAAAGCACACACATACGTCCGTCCAGGACCGCGACCGCCATCCCGACCCGCGACCACCGAACGCGGGTGAAAGACAACTTTATATCAACGTAGCATAATTCCAAACCGCAGCCTCCATACGCTAGACACGTCATAGCAGCACATGTCTTTATCTCCTATGACACTGCGCATTGCTCCTGACATGACATTACACGGTCCTTTAACTAAACAAAAATACACATCCCTGCTCTCGCCTCATCGTGTGACCAGCCATCTAAAACCTTCTCAATATTCTTCTTCTTTACAACCTTTTTTCTTTAAATAATATCTAATTTACACCTCCCACCGCACCTAACCTCACAACCGTCCCACCATCAACATACGCAAACGTCCTCAACCCTATCTTGATACTCATATATCACCCCACAAACAATGTCCGTCAATCAATTTACAATTCTCATTCCCTCTTTTCGAATTACAAACGTAGCCTCTATCTAAACACCAAACAACTAATCTTTCTTGCACTTTCAACACTAAAATTAATTTTACACACACCCAGAAATACCAAACGCAACTTTTATACAGAGCATCATGCACATACGACACTCACACCAATATTCAAAACCTGGTCCATATTTACCACCTCCACCTTCAATTAAATATTATTACCATTGACGTAACATTCTGCCAGCGCTCGATTTGTACCTATTCTTCCGCTCTTAACTGTTGTCACTAGCGGTCGAATATCACTATCTATAGATTGCATAAATTTCCACATAAAAAAAATCTCGCCCCGCCTTTTAGAGACTCGTATATCCAAACACATAGCATCGTTCATCAATCACTTGCTCTTATCTAATAAATCATCTATCAGGTCTGGGGGCAAGGTCACCCCTTTCTTTCTTTCTTTCAGCAGCAGAAAGCTATATTTTTACAGTGGTAGCTAAACCGCGCCATCAACTTAACATCACCAATCGCGAAACATATCTTCAAATACATAACCGCACTTACTCAATTACACAGCTTTCCCACTGAGGACATGACCTTCAATATTACAGTCCTTAATCCAATAATCCCCAAAACAAGTACTAAATGCTCAAACTAATCCCATAGCCCCTTACAAAGCGGGCGTCGAAGCGCGGCTGGCGGTATGTCAAAGCCACATAACTGTCTAAACAGCCGTCCACTCAGCCCCAGGACCAGCATGCTGAAGTGGGCTCTCCCTATACCTGCCCTCCAGCTATTGTCTAACGACCTACAGTGCACAAACGGATTCCTGAATGGCGCAGATCTCTATCTCCCCCTTGCATCTCCAACAGGACATGTAAACAGTGTCTCCCCCAGCCAGCGTACCCGACGCCATTCACCCTTCGCTGACAATTTCCACCCACAAATCTTTAACACTCGCATATATAAAACCATATTCACTCCTGCCAAAACTAACTTAATAGTAAAAAAGCGTCTGCAATGTAAGTCGGGTAAAGACATATCTATTACCTTATGCATCCTGTCTATAGTAGTAAGGTAACCTTCGCACCAAGACACGTTGCATTGTTGACAAATTTATCAAGATGGCGGTGATGACGTCATCCAAGATGGCGGCATGTAGACTTGGCAACAGCGCATGACGTCATCCAAGATGGCGGATTTTGGCGGGAGAACAGGCCAATTGTGCTATGTCCACTAACCTAACATCAAGAAAAAATGGCGGGAACTTCGAATTTCGGCGGGGGAAAATAGCCCAATTGTGCTATGTCCACTAACCTAACCCTCCAGAAGAAAAAATGGCGGGAAGTTTGAATTCCAACAGGATAATGCATGCAAAGACCGTACTTGACTTTTTATTATTATTGATTATCATTCATTAACATTAATTATTATTTATTATCATTTATTAGTATTTATTATCATTTATTGTTATTGACCTGCCTCCACTAGAAAATTTCCTCCAAATTCAAATTCCAACATGATAATGGCTGCAAAACCATACTTTTGTTTATTATCCATTATCATTCATTATCATTTATTAACATTCATTATCATTCATTGTCATTTATTCTCATTCATTATCATGCATTATTATAGGCCTAACTCCACTAGAAAATTGCGCCAAATTCAAATTCCAACACGATAATATCTCGAAAACTGTACTTCTATATATTATTATCATTTATTATTTATTCACGATCTTTGATTTTCTCGGTGAGAAATCCATTTTGCTTACATCCATAAAAAAATCTATCATAAGTTCAAATCCCAACACCATAATTGATCACACTTACGATCTTTCTCCCTCACTTCTCCCTCTTCACTGGTAGCCTATCAAATCACATCAAATAATAAACTGCACTTATAGTAACTGTGGTGTCACCGCTAGACACCACACTTACTAGGTGGTAACTTAAATCGGCCGCGGTCCTGTAGTACATGTCGGACCTGCGTGTCGCCACTGTGGGATCGCAAACCTAGCGCCACCACAAGGCAGGTCTCGAGAGACTGAGGAGACCTCGCCCCAGTTGTACGGACAACATAGCTAGCGATTGGACGTGCTAAGCCTTGCTCTCATTTGCCGAGAGATAGACAGTAGAACAGCCCTCTGCTAAGTTAACTGGCGACCACCTAGCAAGGCGCCATTTGTATCAGTGCCTATAGCTTACTAATATTCAAGAGAGATGTATTCCAAGGACTAATTAAAAGTTAAGTAACAAGCGTCTACGTACTTTTCTTCTTATTCATTTATAAGTCTCATGTTCCAGACTTCACGCCCGTCTGCGTTAGCATTGCGTGCCCTATCGGCTACAGCATTGTGTCTAGGCTGTATGGTCTAGACACAACAGTAACGTAAGTCACGTATTTGATTTTGCAGGGGGGAATGGACTGAAGACTTTATTTCAAGCAGTACGGTCATCACTTGTTCTCCAAAACAGTCAGCACACACATCTTTGATATCGCAGTGCAGTCACCACGACGTCCGCGCTCCGACTGAATTAGTTCAAATCCTCGCCACCCCTTGCCAGCGCGCGGAGACACTGCCTACGCCTGTCACGTGAGGCGGCCGGCCACTAGCGCGGGGGGCGAGCCCAGCGATCGCTCCCACGTCGTAAACATGATTTCGCTGGACACGCTGGAACTTGCCGAGTTTGACGTCACAGCGGTCCCTTGTCCGCTCACCACGTGTATTCGTCGCCTCCGCACGGTTCCCGCCAAAATTGTCTGCCTCGGAGCTGAATCACACAACGGTCGGCCGTTTCCCTGCAACACTTTCTGCGCCACATTCAAGCCTGTCGATGCCGACCGCTCACCGTCCACCATGTGTACCTCTGCCAGCGAGAACGCAGTGCTACACTTTTGGCGGCAACGTTTGCTCGACAGTGGAATCCGTCATGACTATATAACAGCGCGTTTGGACCACACTAGAACGCCCGCTAATTGACTCGCTCTAGCGCGCGCGTAATGACTGTACAATCGCTGCGCCGCCGCCCCGTTACGTCACACACCCTCCATACACGCGACGGACATAGCCTTCTGTAAATACCCGGAAAATGACTCTTTATTTCAGACATTACGGTCATGCAGGTGTGTCCCAGCTGATTTCTCTATGCTCTCACAGCGAAACTCCAGAGCGCAGCTGACGTACGCGCGGCCGGCTGAGCCCGCTCCATCGACAGCTCCCTGGCCGGCTGACGTCAAGCGACCAACGGTGCCCGCACAGCCCCCACGGCCAGCGCACCAGGTAGGCAGTGAGCAGCGCCTTAGAGTCCGACTACATAAACATCTCACGGCGCCCGCGGGTACTTAACGCTGGACACGATGGAACCTGTCGACCGCGTGCCGGACAAAGGATACCTTTGGCGCTAGAGTTGGACCGACAGTGGAATCCACCATGACTGTATAACAGCGCGCTTGCTCGTCGCGAGAACGCTCGCTAATTCACTCTCACCACCCCGCTATATTAAATAATTGAATTTACAATTTCATATACGTATGCAAACGGGTTCAACTCCCTAATATCAACTACTTTTCGAGGACCAGAACGCCACCTCCTCCTCCTAGGAACCAGCGCCAAGTTTGAAACCTGCCAGTAAACAAAGCTCACTTGCTCTTCCGTCACCAACCTAAGAAAATTGTTTCAAACTAAGCCACCTGCACTCAACCTCTTCCTACACGTTTCTGGTAAACAGACTCACCCTGCACTAGGTCCGTGAATGGAAGAACTAATTTACTTTATTTAGGAATGGAGTATATGTATCACACCGACATGTCCCACATCATACAGACCTGCAAAACACTCCTACATAACTCATTGATAATATTTTAGACACACGCTTGTTAATTGTAAACAGTGAAAAATAACTCATAGCACAGCCTACAGACATGCGAACCGCTCGTAAATAGTGCAAAACATTTACCTCCAAATAGCCAATCAACTGCTAATTTTTGGAAACAATTTCAGTGCACAGGCTGATGGAAGGAAGAACGAGTTTACTTTATTTATTTGCGTCATATCTTTTTGAAAATTTTACTTCTCATAGGTTTCGATATGTAAGGCTCACATAAGGCAGTTTCTGAACTCCAGTAGCGCACTACACTTGGCAACACAACCACACCCATCAAGACATTCATTCCAATCCAGACCTGTAACTCCTCTACAGATAAATTTGTCCAGTTATTTGTCTACTCACTGACAGTCTGACCAGATTGCCGTTATTGCGCAAAAACAGCTCAGACCGCGCTGTGCTGCTCTGGGAAGTAAGGAAGGGCTGCACTCTTTTTATTTGGAGCCCTTTTATTTGGTCGTGGAGTATATTTGTCACAAAACACCCGCACTGATCCGACTGGGGTCATCTGACACAGGCCACAAACACGTAAACAACTACTCATTTCACCACACAATAGCAAAGAGCTCCTTAAATAATGCTGTACACAATATCAGCAGACGAGCTCTGTACTCTTAAACTCTCCAAATAAAGCACCGCAGCACCACACAGTGTACAGACATGCTCGCAAAATAGTGCAACAGACGCTCCCAAACACCACCAGCTGCCAAACCGACCAAAAGTCTCTGCTCGGCCTCCCCCAAACATGACCTCAACACAGTCGCATTCGCACCTATCACCAGAGAAATCGACATCCCCTATGCGCCTTAGATTACGCTCCAAGGCAGGCCGCGCGCGCGTGCGGTCGGCGGGGAAGGTGATTCCAGAGTCTCCAGCCAAGTTCATCTGCCGAGCCCTCGTGACAGCCGACACATGTGAAAGCTGCATTGTTCTTCTCATGTATACCGCCGGCGTCTCAGGTCTGCTCCTGCCTTCACGTCTATTCTCAGAATAGCTCATAGCTCGTAGACACACTCGATTAACGCTGCCGGGAAAACATTTACTACTCGCATGCAACCGAGATGGTGACGGAAAACCAATCACTCTGATATGCACTGCAGGCGCGTGTAATCATTGAGAACACTCTATTTATTTTTTCCGAACAACTTATTTTACCATACAGTGTATCTATCACGCTGTCACAAAACACCAATCCCAAATGTGCTCTGGGCCATGTTGCACATCCCACAGACAAGCAACCAATCATAATTTCAGTACACACTATAGCAAACTGCTACTAAATAATACATCACACAGATGTGTAGATACGCTCAGCACTCGTAAACTATCCTAATAACGCGTAGCAGGGCCTGCAGATCCGCTCGCAAAATAACTCAGCACACGTGCGCAGGTACCCCCACTCTGCACCATGGCCACAGGATCGTGAAGTCACCCATCCGTCTGATTACAGACCTCACACAGCCCCTGCTCGGCTTCCGCAAGCGTGAGTTAGCGCGGTCAAAGCGCTCGTCAGTGGTCAAAGCACACACATACGTCCGTCCAGGACCGCGACCGCCATCCCGACCCGTGACCACCGAACGCGGGTGAAAGACAACTTTATATCAACGTAGCATAATTCCAAACCGCAGCCTCCATACGCTAGACACATCATAGCAGCGCATGTCTTTATCTCCTATGACACTGTAGCACACTGCACATTGCTCGTCACACCACATTACACGACCCTTTCAGCAAACATAACTACACATCCCTCGTTTCGTGACCAGCCATCTAAAAACCTTATCAATATTATTCTTACTTTAAACTTAAAAAAAAAAAGATCTAATTTACACCTCCCACCGCACCTAACCTCACAACCGTCCCACCATCAACATACGCAAACGTCCTCAACCCTATCTTGACACTCATTTATCACCCCACAAACCATGCCCATCAATCAATTTACCATTCCCATCCCCTCTTTTAGAATTACAAACGTAACCTCTATCTAAACACCAATCAACTCATCTTTCTCGCACCTTCAACAGTAAAATTAATTTTACACACACCCAGAAATACCAAACGCAATTAAAGAGTCAAACTTTTATGCAGAGCATCTAGCACATACGACAATATTCAAAGCCTGGTCCATATTTACCACCTCCACCTTCAATTAAATATTATAACCATTGCCGCAACATTCTACCAGCGCTCGATTTGTACCTATTTTTCCGCTCTTAACTGATTTCACTAGCAGTCGAATATCACTATTTATAGAGTGCATAAATTTCCACATTAAAAAAAAAATCTCGCCCCGCCGTTTACAGACTCCTATATCCGAACACATAGCATCATTCAACTATCACTTGCTCTTATCTAATAACTCATCCATCAGCTCTGGGGGCAAGGTCATACCTTTCTTTCTTTCTTTCAGCAGCAAACAGCTATTTTTTTTACAGTGGTAGCTAAACTGCGCCATCAACTTAACATCACCATTCGTGAAGCATGTCTTCAAATACGTAAACACACTTACTCAATTACACAGCGGTCGCGCTGAAGCATGATCTTCAATATTACAGTCCTTAATCCAGTAGCCAACGAAACAAGTACTAAATGCTCAATCTAATCCCATAGGCCCTTACAAAGCGAGTGTCTGAGCGCCGCCGGCGGCACGTCAAAGCCACATAGCTGTCCATCTAAACAGCCGTCCATTGAGCCCCCAGGCCCAGAATGCTGAAGTGGGCTCTTCCTATACCTGCTCTCGAGCTATTGTCTAACGACATACAGTGCACAAATGGATTCCTGAATAGCGCAGATCTCTATCTCGCCCTTGCATCTCCAACAGGACATGTAAACAGTGTCTTCCCCAGCCAGCGAACCCAACATCATTCACCCTTCACTCACAATTTCGACTTGCATATATAAAACCATATTCACTCCTGCCAAAACTCACTTAATAATAAAAAAGCATTCTCCCTTTCTAAGCATAGATGAGTATGCATTTATCTTCACCCATCTTGTCTCTGCAATTTAAGACACAGAAAGACGTTCTTCAACCTGTCTATAAACAGAACGATCTCAGTTACTACAACAGGGCCTTGTTTTGACCATTCGCTGGAATTGCGCGCAATGTTGTACGCCTCAAACTAGGTACAAGTACAACAGATGCTCAATACCCTATCGTCTTTATCCTCTACCATCAAACAGTGAAAAAGTCACGAATGCACCAATGCAGTCCCCCTCCAGCGCGGACAGGCGGAATTCACAATACTCCCCCCGAATAACTCAGAGTGCAACCATCCAAGAATTCCTAACAGCTCACTAAATCCAACACCTCAAACTACAAATGCCTATATGAACAAGATCATATTAAATATAAACACACGCTGCAGAGAGCCCTTTAAAGTTTCATCACCCATACTCTTAAGTGAATGAGAAGCTGCCTCTGTCCCTTGTTCAAACAGTGTTTTTTAACACGCTTTTGCACACTGCCGAGCATTTCGTCTTTCTGCCGCGACTTCGAAGTCATTATCTGATTCTAAGTAGACATTAACACGGACTGATGCACTGTCTCTCACAGGAAACTATACCTTGCACCTTATAAATCATATTCTTACAGTCGATAGCATAACATTGAATGACTTCAAATAAAGGGCACCCACAACACATGGAAAATAGAAGAGCCTGCTGGCGTTGTAGCCACTCCCCTCGAAAGTGATTGACCACCTCTATATTTAAACTCATATGTCGCAGTTACCGAATAGTTTATAACTCTGCATTCAATTTCTAGTGATTGGTAATTTTTGTACACAAGTACGGGATCACCGTTTTCGGGGATAGCAACCCCGGAAGTTGCGGTCCATCAACCACAATTTGTCCCCCAACTCAAGCAAGCATTGTCAGTCAATCATTATGTCGTACCCAGTGCACAGATGTGATGGATAAGACACCACCGATCTACTGTAATATTATCCATCACAGCTGATGTCGAGATACTGGGACAGCGTTGTTAGAGAGACCATCGAAATTCGCACCAATGACGACCTCATAAACCGTGACTGTGGCTATAATCTTAGCAAGGCTTGGGATCCAGTGATTGGTTTAATCAAGAGTAAATCGAGCAAACGTATAGTTGTGACGACCTCGGCGGACAGAGCCATCACACCGACATCATCTCAGACGCCGTCGAAATCTGTTCCACCGCGCGATCGTGGCGCGGGGCGCGGACGGCGGAGGGAGCGCGCCGCGGGCGGAGGGTATTTAAGTCGGCCGCCGGCGCGACCGAACCCAGTTCCCTCTGAGCAGCCATAGCGTACGGATCTCCGTACCGGCACGTTCACAGGAGCTCAGTCCGTCAGTTCACCTGATGATGGCGACATGTATGATCGCCGAAATATTGTGCACGTTGGACACTGTAGACCGGCAGTACACCCGTGGATATTTTGATAAGTTATGCTCTGTGAAAAATTCTACCAGGCGGCTTCCTCTTGCATTTCTTAACCCCAATCCATATTCATCTACTACGTTTCCTTCTCTTCCTTTCCCTTCTGTCGAATTCCAGTCACCCATGACTAGTAAATTTTCGTCTCCCTTCACTATCTGAATTAAGTTTTTATCTCATCATACATTTCATCATTCTCTTCATCATCTGCGTAGCTAGTTGGCATATAAACTTGTACTACTGTGGTAGGCGTGGGCTTCGTATCTATCTCGGCCACAATAATTCGTTCACTATTCTGTTTGTAGTAGCTTACCCGCATTCCTATTTTTTGATTCATTATTAAACTTACTCCTGCATTACCCCTATTTGAGTTTGTATTTATAACCCTCTATTCACCTGACCACAACTCTTCTTCCTCCTGCCACTGAACTTCACTAATTCCCACTATATCTAACTATAAACTATCCATTTCCCTTTTTAAATTTTCTAACCTACCTGCCCGATTAAGGGATCTGAAATTTAGGCTCCGTCCCGTAGAACGCCAGTTTTCTTTTCTCCGATAACAACGTCCTCCTGAGTAGTCCCCGCCCGGAGATCCGAATGGGGGACTGTTTTACTTCCGGAATATTTTACCCAAGAGGACGCCATCAGCATTTAACCATACAGTAAGGCTTCATGTCCTCTGGAAAAATTACGGTCGTTGTTTCCCCCCTTGCTTTCAGCCGTTCGCCGTGCCAGCACAGCAAGGCCGTTTTGGTTAGTGTTACAAGGCCAGATCAGTCAATCATCCAGACTGTTGCCCCTGGAACTATTGAAAAGGCTGCTGTCCCTCTTCAGGAACCACACGTTTGTCTGGCCTCTCAGCGGATACCCCTCCGTTGTGGTTGCACCTACAGGACGGCTACCTGTATCGAATGAGTTCTGTTCCGCGGGCTCCTACCCCGGTGCGGCACAAATTTCGAACTTTCCCCATTGATTTCAGTAAACACACGTTGGCAGCCAATGTCCGTAAATCCTTTGTGTCTTAATTCAGTGATGTGACAGGAATGAACATTTGAAGCAAAATACTTTATATGGGCGTATGCCCTATTGCGAATGGTTTCCAATCACATTTACTGTACATTTACACTACTTACTAATGCAGCCAAGTTTACAAGGAATGGAATCAAAACACACGTAATAATTATCGATGGTCGCAGGAAAATCCACTCGCTACAGTGGAAGCCAATTTCGAAGTTGGTTTCTCGATCAATGTTTGGTGTGCCATTTGGAAATTTGTAAGAAGTTCCTATGGGACCTAACTGATGAGGTCACCGGTCCCTAGGCTTACACATTACGTAAATCAACTTAGCCGGCCGGTGTGGCCGAACGGTTCTAGGCGCTTCAGTCCTGATCCGCGCGACTGCTACGGTCGCAGGTCCGAATCCTGGCTCAGACATGGATGTGTGTGATGTCCTTAGGTTAGTTAGGTTTAAGTAGTTCTAAGTTCTAGGGGACTGATGACCTCACATGTTAAGTCCCATAGTGCTCAGACCCATTTGAACTATTTATTTTTTTTAAATCAACTTAAACTAACTTACACTAAGTACAACACACACACTCATGCCCGAGGGAGAACTCAAAACTCAGACGGGGGGAACCGCGTGAACCGTGGCAAGACGCCTAAGACCGCGTGGATACCCAGCGCGGCTACGGTGTAGCATGATGTTGACGATGATGTTTGGGTTGTGGGGCGCTCCACTGCGTGGTCATCAGCACCCGTACAAAGTCCCAATTTGTTCACAGTCCAATTTTGCCACTGTCACGAATCATGATGATGAAATGAGGAGGTTAACACAAACGCCCAGTCCGCGGGCACAGAAAATCCCGAACCCGACCGGGAATCGAACCTGGGACCCTGTGATCCAGAGGCAGCAACGCTAGTCACTAGACAACGAGCTGCGGACGTGTAGCATGGTCGATAACATGATGATGGGTCCACTCACTTTAGAACAGCGAATGATGGAACAGAATTTCTTGAATTTTTTCGGAAAATTCGTTTTTTGTTGTTGTTTTTAGGGGAGGAGACCAGACAGTGAGGTCATCAGTCTCATCGGATTAGGGAAGGACGGGTAAGGACGTCGGTCGTGCCCTTTCAAAGGAACCATCCCGGCATTTGCCTGGAGAGATTTAGGGAGGTCACGGGAAACCTAAATCAGGATGGTCGGACCCGGTATTGAACCGACGTCCTCCCGAATGTGAAACCAATGTTCTAGCCACTGCAGCCACCTCGCTCAGTAAATTCGTTTGCTGAACTTCTTGAGGAATTTTCTTTGGTCTGCTGAGTACAATGTACTTCCAGTATTACGGAGCCGTCAACACTTTACCAGACGTGAGACGATCATCACAACCCACTTACCCTAGTCGCTGGGTTGGTTGTGGTCGTATAATTAACTGGCCACAAAGATAGCCAGACCTTATGCTATTGGATTTTTGTTTGCGAGGTTGGATGAAGTCTTGATGTGCGCAAGCGAAAGGTGAATACTCGACCTGAACTACTTGGTCGCATCATGGACGCTGTTGCCCTCGTCAGGGAACGTGAAGAAACACAGAATCAACGTAACACTTTCTCCTAAATTGTTCAAATGTCTCTGAGCACTATGGGACTTAACATCTGAGGTCATCAGTCACCTAGACTTAGAACTACTTAAACCTAACTAACCTAGGGACATCACACACATCCATGCTCGAGGCAGGATTCGAACCTGCGACCGTAGCAGCAGCGCTGTTCCGAACAAGTGCCTACAACTTCTCGGCCAAAGCGGCCAGCCCTTTCTCCTAAGACTGCACAAATGCACCGATGATAATGGTGGGATATTTTAGAACATTTATTGTTAACCGTACAATAGCTGTAATGTGACGCGTATGACAATGATTTCAGGTAAATGTGTTAAATTTTCTATTCGTAGTGCAATGTTTAAGAACAGAAAATAAATAACAATGTACGTTAAATGTTTTCTATCTCGGAAACCATTTGGAATGGGACACACGTCCACATGAAGATTTTTGCTTCAAAAAATTATAGTTCCCGTCATGTCCCTGAATATTCAACATGCCTCCTGGACACCCTGAATTTTTCTGTGAGCTGTGGACAGATTTAACTGATTTGTGATGCGTATCATGTGCAGGATGTTGAGTATTGCTGTTAGCGTGTTGCGTTTACAAGTTGTTACACGTACAAATGTTGGTGGTAATGCTAGTTAGTGACAGTATGTACGCTTGTTACAAATGTTACTCACAGATGATTTCTTTACATAAGTGTCAGTTTTCTTTCTTATCCGTCGAAGTACGTGCATAAATTTCTACTGATGGTTTTCTGTTCCTTATTGCTATCTTCGAAGGAATTGTCTGCGATTGGTGGACGTAAATAATACGATGATTCTGTCTTACTTGGTGGCTGTTAGGGATTTAAGCACAAGTAAAAGGAAAGTTCCGTGTTAAGTAACAACATTTGCTGTTGTTCCCGAACGCCTGTAAGAAGAATAACAATACAAATTTCGCGAACACTATTAAAAGATAAAATATTGTAAGTTCAGTTGTTTATTCTGTTTTGAGATAAGCAGTAAGAACAAAGGCGTTATTACACCTGTTGTGCATCTTCTTATTTTCGCGGCGCAAAGATTGTTACATAAAATTTCGGTCGTGCAGCCGCATAAATTCAACTTCTTATTCTAATATTTCGGCTGAATACTGTCCAGCCAAATGGCTGCATGTCCGAAATATTACGTAACAGTTATTACACCTTTCAGTTCATTTCCTGTATCGACCTGATGGAGAGAAGTGTACAGGATTTACTTGACTCTGAGATTGCAACACTGTAACCAGTGATCTTGGGACTACGACTGCTTTACTTTAGAAATGACAGAACATTTCTCCTCCTACAGTCATAGCCAGTTCAGACTCGACCACGAGAACACATATTGATTGCATTTAATCTTAATAGTTCTTATATGCACAGACTTGGTGACACATTTTGTACTGACGAAATTCCTAGGATCTCCTGCCATGCATCCACCTGACCGTAGGTATTGCTATCCTCCATATCATTTTCACTATAGCCACAGTTAAATTAATTGAAGTTATGCTTAAACACCGCCTTCTGTCAGAAAACAACTTTATTTAAATGTGTCTATAATTTCAAAAAGTTATGTTTTGACTGTAGGCGGTAAATTTGCAGTTATTTGTTTGAATTATTACGGTGACAGTTATTTACATCTTAGTGGGTAAGACCAAATAATTCAGTTCTTCACTCCCGTATCTTGCTCACATATCAGCTTGTTCTTCCCACACACCCATCTCTCTCTCTCTCTCTCTCTCTCTCTCTCTCTCTCTCTCTGTCTCTCTCTCCCTTCACCCTTCATGCCTCTCTAGCTCTTTCTAATTAGAAGTATGCTTCTGTTCATTGCTCACTAAGGAACCACTGGCTTGTAAATAGTTTCCACATCGAAAGTCTTTGCCATACAGAAATAAGCCAAAAGTAAAGGCCGCGTCACCTAGGCAGCGCTTCCGCGAATAAGAGGCGGAGCGGAAAGGAAGCATGGGGAGGATGAGAGCTGCGCATGCGTGGCAGCAGAGAGCGGGCAAAACAAGTCCACACACACACACACACACATACAAACACACACACATTTTACATATTTTTAAAAATTCCATTGAGCAGAAGCAGTTGTCAACCAAATATGATGATTTCGGTTTGTGCTTGAAGTTAATTTTGTTGTGTATTAAATTTGTACTTATAATGCAGTTCAAATCGCAACAAATGGTAATTATTGCAAGCAGTTTCAATGTCGTTTTGAGAAAAATTGTACTTCACGACTTCACAAAGCTGTGCCAGCTGTTCTCGCCTCCTTGCGTCACGCAGAGTAAATCTGTGGAGCAGTGGACGTGAATTAATGACACGAATTAATATTTCTCTCATGACGATTGATCGAAATTGGTTTTAATATGTATTATTCCCCTCATAGATTTGAAAGTATAATACAATGTACCGTAGGCAAACGAGCCCGACTTACCTGCAGCAATGCAGTTCGTTCAGGGAGTTGCTGCTTCGTTTGGGCTCAGCCATTCCTTTCTTTTCCTTATATCAGCATAAAGACATTATTTCTCGTCACCAGTAACGATACAGTATAAGAATGATCGGTGTTGTTTATGAGTCAGTTGATGTCGACCAAGCAGAGATGCACATATGGCCACCCGCCGCTTATTATGATTTTGGTTTACAGCATGTGGTACCGATACATCTGATTCTTTAACCGTCGCCATTCCATGCTAATGTGGCACAATGCTGGAATGATCACAGTTCTCCACATTTGCTAATTCTCGAGTACACTGACATGGGTCATTGTAGATTAATGCGTTTAAACAACCTTCATCATACCGAAGGGCTTCCTGAACGTGGAGAGACGATTTTCTCGCCGTGCTCTGTCCAGCGGCATTATCCGCACACGCAGCGCCGGTGTTTTTGCCTCCGGAGCTGTCACCGCTCTATGGAACTCACACAGAAGAAAGCATCGGAAATTTTCCGATTTCTCCACTTGTCACTCCATTTTATAGCGTCCACAAATCCACTCACTGTCTCCAAATGACAATCTGTAAACTCAAATAGCGATAGTCAACTACAAATAAAAAAATGACCCATTATAAATGAACCCATAGCAACCGGAATACAAGCATGCAAAACTGAAGCGCTACGACCTAATGCACCACCCTAATCTATAACTTTACCGTTAATAAAATTGATTATAATCGATTTTCAGTCTCACTTTCCAATTTTTTGCCTTAAGTTCACGTATTTGGTTTTGATTATGTATACCAGGTGCTAGCACTACAATGTCATCAGCAAAACAAATCTGATTCAGATCTATTCTGTAAACACTTAGTCCTTTTTTACATTCCCCTTTACGGATCAAATGAGTCGTGCTGAAGAGCAATGGCTCCGAATATTTTACGTGTAACCTCTTAAAGGTTTTGAAATAAAACCAAAGCAATTAACATTTCACACTTTTATTCATCACGTCTACATATTTATTTCTCAACAAAGTCACCCTGACAAAGAACAAGCTTCCCCAACGGGAGACCATTTGTTGACACGGTCACTATAGAATGTCTCACATTGTTGACTGAGTCACAAACTCACCTCTGCTTGCGCCGCTTCGTCACTAGCAAAGTGAGGTTCTCGAAAGCTCGGACGGAACCAAGTCGGAACTGTGTGGGGGACGGCAGGTGTCGCAGCGCTCGTGTGTCGTTCGCCATTTTCATGCTGAAGGAGGGGTGCTCCATGTGTGGACCAACTCTTACAATTCGATACTCCATTACAGTACTCTTTCTCTAACGGACAGACATACGTAGCTGTGCTACACAATGGTATGTGCAAGAATTTGGAGCTCACTAGCGGCAAGGGGCTGCAAATATGTAGATCTTAAGAATAAATATGAAGAATGTTAATAACTTTTGTTTTATTTAAAAAAGCTTCGCGAGTTTTCAATTAAAAAAATACTGAATCATTATTTCTTACAATAGCCTCTTAAGATTTCTTTTGGAGGTGCTGAGAATAATTTTGTGAAGTGAAATCGTCTTGTCTGGCTCCTCTCTCAATAATGAAGTTTCTTTTGTTCAGATGAAGACTTAGGGCAGTACAGAATTTTTATATGTGTATATATATATATATATATATATATATATATATATATATATATATATATATATAACTTTTAGTGTACACCTTTCTCGACAGTTATTAGAGCAGATTTTGTTGAAACTGAGATAAAAGTTTTCTCAAAATCTATTAGTTCTGCGCAAATTGTTAATTCATACGCATTGCTCCGTTGTTTTAATTACGTTAACGTCTCAAAGATTCCTCATAGTGTAAATTTCACATTTAAAGTAAGCATGTATCAGTACTTGATTAAATCCGATGTTCTTTCCTGGAACTTTCTGACAGACAAAAAGTGTGTGTCGGACTAGGACAAGAATCCTGGGCGTTTGCCATTCTCGGGCATGTATTCTGCGGACTGAGCTCTCTACGCACGAATCATGATCCTCCCTCAAACGTCATTTTCGCCTCTAACTGTCTGGTAATTACCAGACTTGATGGAAGCTTTCCTGCTTATGGGGCGACACTAGCACTCCAAGAATAAAGGATATAGTGGAGAAATGTCTTATCTACAGATCTCGGGATTGTTATCAGAATGAGTTTTCCGCCTGTAGCACAATGGGAGCTGATTTAAAACTTTCTCACAGATTAAAACTTTGTCCAGGACCGGGATTCGACTGGAAGTTTTGCACTTCAGTGGCTAATGCCCTACCGACTGATCATACTTTTTACTGTTTGTAGCAAATGGTTCAAATGGCTCTGAGCACTATGGGACTCAACTGCTGTGGTCATCAGCCCCGTAGAACTTAGAACTACTTAAACCGAACTAACCTAAGGACATCACGCACATCCATGCCCGAGGCAGGATTCGAACCTGCGACCGTAGCAGTCCCACGGTTCCGGACTGCGCGCCTAGAACCGCGAGACCACCGCGGCCGGCTGTTTGTAGCAATTTTAGATATTATCGTGCATATACAGTAGAATAAGTACGCTACTAGTTGCGTAGTATCATATTTGTTGTGAAGAGATATTGTTGTAGCTTCCGGGAGCTACCTTCCTCCGTATACATTCCAAACAACTTCGCACTTACCTATTCGTTGTAATCTTCTCCAGGAGTACTCTTGGTAAACTACAAAAAGTTAGCCAAACAAATATTTCGATACAGTTAGCCAAACCAATATTTCGATACACCTGAATTGGAAAGTTTTCAACAATTTTATACTATCATTATTTGTTTATAGGAAAGAGATATAAGTTCTTAACGAAAAATGCATTCGAAAACTTAAGCTTTCTCTGTATCATCTGAGAGATGCATTTGGAGAATTGATGTCAGAGACTAGTAAAAAGAATAGACAGATGAGTAATAATTTTGAGTGGATTATGTAATCCTGGCAAAAATGAAAATTATATGAAGGTGGGTGGGATATGTAGGGGATTGTAAATAGACCTAGAAAGATTTTTGCTGGATCCCGAGAGCGAGCGGGAGAGAGAGAGGGGGGGGGGGGGGGAGAGAGAGAGAGAGAGAACTGGGACGATGATGTAATGGATAGTTGACAGATGGTATTTCAAACACTGACGTGTATCGCTGAAAACCACAATTCAGGAGAGTGGCTAGAGAAGGTATTTATCCATCAGTGGGTATCACTGGGTTGATGATGATGATGATTTCGATTTTCGGTACTCCAACGATTTTGTTCTCATACATTTGTATTTCTTTCTCGCGAAGGAGAGTAACAGAGTCTTCACAGTGGCTGACCAGCTACCATCACTGCCAAATACACCATTCACTTCTCCAAAATAAACCTACGTTGTTAAGCCTGGAAAATTCTGCAGATAATAAATATGTTAAGTTAAACAAGCAAATGGAGGTCTATACTCACGGTGAGGAACGGAAAACTCCAGGTAGCGAATGATGAGTCACCCCACGGAATCCCCTCTGCGTCTCAATGGCCATTAAAGGGGTCCTGCGGATTTCTTCTTCAGATTTTCCGACGTGCCAGTACCGTTTGACAAGTTCTCGTCGGTAGAAGTGCTCTGAAATTTCGCCCTGTATCAAGCCAATTCGTATCTCGCTGCCGTCTTCCTCTATGTCATTTGAAAAGTCTACATTCCCTGGAAATGAAACGAAAAACGAACTGTTTTGACACCATGTGACGAAGTGAACAGCGTAGTGTACTTCCATTGTAAAAGTAAGTGGACATAATCTGCATCTTCACGTGAGTGGTATATTTTTCAGGCTACAGCAGATGAAGCAAACAGTTGTGTTACAAGTTACATACGGAGTTTCCTTACTTAGTTTGTAACGCTGCAAACGTTTAGGGCGACGTTACTAGCGAAACTGGTAGACCTGCTGGCCATAAACATTTTCCTTCCTCTCAATTTTGTGGTAGTGTCTTTTATGCACTGTCTTTGAGGATACCAGGAGTAGGAAGCTCTCACAGCGGTGTAACTGCTGGCTACTCAAATCTGCGAGGGACAAAACATCTCTTCCGAGAGATGGTCGTAAGAGAATATCTGTATCGATATTGTTGAGATGTCTGAGGATGTAAGAATTTTTGAATCACGGCAACTTTTATATTGTATTCACAAATGGCTCTAAGCACTATGGGACTTAACATCTGAGGTCATCAGTCCCCTAGACTTAGAACTACTTAAAACTAACTAACGTAAGGACATCACACACATCCATGCCCGAAGCAGGATTCGAACCTGCGACCGTAGCAGCAGCGCGGTTCCGGACTCAAGCGCCTAGAACTGCTCGGCCACAGAGGCCGGCTATTGTATTCACAACGAGCATTTATACACCACGCCTCAATACAGTATATCCACAGTTCTATGATCTTACTGCAAAAACGTGTGCGACAAAACTTGCCGAGTTGGAACCTGGGCTTCGCTCCAAAATAATTCACTATAAAGGACGTCCCAAGAGGAATAGTCAGTATTCAGGAAGATGGCAGTAACGATTATTCACATCAGCTCTAGCAAACTTGGGTTCTAAAATGAATACTTTAAGAGCCAAGAACATTCGATCTTCGATACTGTGAGCAAATCTCTTCTCCTACAGGCTCTTTTTCTTTCGATATTTTCGAGGTTGCAGTAGGGATGAAAACAAGAAAAAATGTTATGTGAACATGGGCTCTAACGTGCTTAGAGCCGTAAGCACTTCCTCATCTTCGCTAATGTGAAACATATTTTTTCTTCAATAAGGATAAAGCTGAAGCAATAAATTAATGTTTTGTGACATAGCCAGACCTAAAACACAGATGTCCTGGTTATTAGGCAAATAAGCTAACCAATATACCATTCTGGCTGCCAGAGCTCCACGGAATAACCCTAGCCCAAGGCATCTCTGGTTCCAACAACGCTGTAGAGGTGTGTTGGTTAACACATCTAGCTAGTAAGAGGAGGCCTGGGTTCAAGTCCTGTATGTGGCACAACTTTTACTTTATTGCCTCAGATTCTGTCCTCATCGAAGATCAGGTTGAGACTCATATGTCTACAGGAAACTGTAATTCCATCGGATCAATGAAACAAAGTCGTTGTACTACCAAAGCTCATAGCTTCTAAGGTACCTATTTTAGACCACATGTTTACCAGACTTTATGATCGTTCCTCCCTGAATACTGACCATTTCTCCTGATAAGATTCATTGCACGCTTCTTATCTCTCAAGTGGGTTATTCGAAAGTGATGACTAAAGCGCACCCACAAATTGGAAATTTCATTTTGTTGCCAGATACGATTCTTCCCACCTCAAAACTCAGGTGCTCTAAGGCGTTGACGCTACAACAGGTTATGTATAGCCTATTTGAATAGCAGATGGGGCATCAGCCCGTTATGTATCTAGGTAAGTGTGAAAACCACATAAAGGCCGCAGTGACACCAGCTAAAGGACTATTATGAATTTCATTTAACAAGGAACGTGGGACTCGTTGGCATCTGGCTCACAGCCTTGTCACGCAAGACAGCTCACTGCAGCTTGAGCTGTGATTGGTGCAAGTATCGGTTTTTTTTTTTTTTTTTTTTTTTACAATCGTATTGACCAACTAGGATCACGTTAACAACTTCCGTTCCTCTTCTTCCTTTGTTGTTGTTTCCTATTATTCCAGTATTCCCTCATTTTCTCCCCATGAAGTCTCTTCCTTTCTTCTGTCCATGTTGTTCCCGATTTTTTATTTCTTCTGCTTTGAAAGCCTTCCAAATTTAGTATTTTGTTTTTAAAACGGTTTCTTTCTGCTATTTACGATTCTTTGATGTTGTTTCTTTCAACATCTTTTCTTACTTCTGTAATCCACGCTACTGTCGATTTCTTCTTCCAGAAATATAGGAGTATTTGTTTAGTTAGTCTATTTCCATCCATTCGGTAGAGACGTCCAAAAAAGGTTAATTTCGTTTGGTCATTACTTCAGATATTTTCTCTGTATTTTTGTAGATCTCCTCATTACTTCTTATTTTCCAACCATCTGCAGTTTTCATTGCACCCATTATTTTTCTAATAATCCTTCTTTCCAGTACCTCTAGTTTGTCCATCTTATAGTTCATCGTTAGGCATTCAGATCCATATAAACATTTTGGTCCTACCACTGTGGTGTAGTGTTTTTCTAGATATACATTTCTTGTTGTAAATATTTTTGGTCAAACCATATGCTCTTTCCATTTTGTTAATTCTTACATCTATTGCATATTTTTCTAGTCCATTCTGTTGAATAGTTTCTCCAAGATATTTACATGTATTTACTCGCTCTATTTTACCTATTTGCGTTTCTATGTATTTTGGTGCATTTTTTATATTTTTTATGAATTTTGTTTCTTCAGGTGAAATTTTGAGACCAGTTCTGTTTGCTAATTTTTCCAGAATGTTTATTTGAGTAACTGCTTCTGTCAGGTTTTCTGAAAGTATTGCGAAATCATCCGCAAAAGCCAAGCAGTTTACCTTAATTCCATTTCTTTTCCTTCCCAGAGTTATTGGTTCAATTTTGTGATTTTTTAGCTCCGAATTCCAGATCATTTTCTAGAACACAGTTAAACAGTAAAGGTGATAAACCATCACCTTCTCTAACACCAGTTTTTATTTCAAAAGTCTGAGATACTTCTCCCATAAATTTGACTTTAGATACTGTACCTGTTAGTGTTTCACGATTTATGTTTGCTAGTTTTGATTTAACACCAAATTCTCTAATGGCCTTATCTATCGTTTCTCTGTGTATACAGTCAAATGCTTTCTTGAAATCTATAAATGACACTAGTATTGGTTTGCTGGTTAACATTCTATGGCGAATTATTGACTTTAAGTTAAAAATTTGTGCTGTACAGGATCTTCCCTTTCAAAAACCATCCTGATATTCTCCTAGTTGTTTATCTAAAGTATATATCACTCTGTTGAGGAGAAGTTTTGATAATATTTTGTATGCCACTGACAGAAGTGACACTCCTCTGTAATTACTGACATTTTGTTTGCCGCCCTTTTTATGTAGCGGGTGGATTAATGGTGTTTCCCATTCAACTGGAATCTTTTCAGTTTTCCAAATGTTCTCAAAAAGCAGCTGTAGATCCTTTATGATTTTTGGTTCTGACCACTTCAATAATTCTGCTGTAATGGAGTCTTCACCACTTGCTTTATTGTTTGAGTGTTTTAATGGCTGCATGAATTTCTAGCTCTGTTTGCGGGAAATCTTCCACTAGATTTTGAGATGTCACTGGAAATTCTAATTTATCTGTTGGAACTGGATAGTTTAACAACTTTTCAAAAAATTTGCTAAAATTTCAGTTTTCTTTATTATTTAATCCTATTTTGCCATTTTCATCTTTGAAACAAATACTTGGTGCCTGATATCCTTTAAGTATGTATTTAAAGGTTTGGTAAAAATTTCTAGAATTATGTTTGGTGAAATTTTCTTCTATTTCAATAAGCTGACAATTTTCAATGTTCCTTTTGATTTTCCGGATTATTTTTGATGTTTCTTTTCTTTGTTCTCTCAATTGTTCAAGGTCTTCCTCTTTTTTCGAACATCTCCATTTTATCCGTTTTTGACCTCTTTGTATTAGTGCTTCTTCACACTCCTCGTTCACCATGTCTTGTTTTTATTCTTGGCTAATCCTAAAGTTTTCTTTGCTGCTTGAGTTATTTTCATCTGGAGTTCACGCCGATCACCTTCTTTACTTGTCTAAATTTCTTCTCTAAATTTTTCTATATTTTATTTTGTAATATTAGCTGTAGTGGTCTTGTATCTGATTACTTTCTTGGTCGCCTTTTTTGGTTTAGATGGGAGATATTTTATTTTAATCTTAGAGAGATAATGATCTAAATCGAATTCCCCATTTCTATTTTAACCTTCATAATTTCCGTGATGTACCTATTAGATATGGCTACGTGATCCAGTTGAAATTCGCCTAGGTTCGGATTTGAATGTCTCCAGGTTTTGGCTTTTCTTGGCAGTTTGCGGAAATGTGTGGACATGAGTTTTAACTGGAACATTTTCACACATGTTGTGCTGGATATTTAGCTACAATAGTTCTAAATTTCTTTTCCCTCCCAATTTGCGCATTGAAGTCACCAGGAAGTATTTTAACGTTCTTTTTAGGTATGATAGAAATTTCAGATTCTAAAAAATGCCAGAATTTATTTACTTTCTCCAGATTTCTTCTGTTGTCAGCATTTATAGGTGTATGACAGTTTATGAGGATGTAACCTTTATTCTTGCACTTCATTGTTAACATGGATATCCTTTCTGAATTCGATCTAAATTCTGTTACACTATCTACGATTTTTTGTTTACATAAAATGCTGTTCCACACATCGGCATGTTTTTTGTTATTCTCACTGCTGGTTTACCTTTATAAATTCTATAATGCTGTGTATCAACTACATCCTCATCTAAGAATCGTGTTTCCTGAACTGCTATAATCTGTATATCGTGGTTCTGCAGAAATAATTCTAATTCCTTTTGTTTCCCAGTTTTCAGAAGAGAATTTACATTTAAGGCTCCAAAGTAGTACTTCTTCTTGAACTGAAACTTGGAAGGCTTTTCTATATATTTCATATTTTCTTTACCGCAAATGTTGGGAAACCCCAGAATCCTAGGTCCCATTGCATTACATGATGTAATGGTGGATTCTTCATCAGAGATACCACCTGGGGTAGAGCTCCCATTGTGCGAACTTTCCATATTGCGACTTGAAGCAGTAAATTGTAAAGAATAGGGAATCCAAGGTCATCCCTGAATTCCCAAAGTAAGACCAGGTTGTTAGCCTGGAATATTATTTATTCAGCCGCCACTAACATGTGGAACAGACGTTGTCGGGGTGCCGCAACTAACATGTGGAACTGTCTTGCCCTCTGTCCATTTTGGCCTTGGACAAGAGGCTGCCTCTTCCGTCAGCTTCGCCGTACCGAAGTCCATCTTCTCCGCCTTCGCTGCTGTTGAGGTCTTATTTATCTGTCTTATAAGTACAGGAGAAGTACTAGACAACTATTAGCAAAAAATATGTACAGTCGTCCTCAAAAGTATCCGAACGACCTGAATTGCATTTCACCTTATTCACATGCACCTCGGATAACGCAGCTGGCTAGCAGGCCCTCTAATCGCTCCTCGGTACAGTCGTTTGACTATTGAAAATGTTTCCAACAAGTTACCACTAGAAAACATTGCTCTGTATCGCAATAATTCAAGATCTAAAGTAATACCACGAGAATACAAATATCAGGGAACACCTTATCACAGATAAGACTGTTCTTAAGGCTTGAAAGCTCACATTTATTACAATAAATGACATACCTGAAATGTTACCACTCTCATTATTACGTCAGATAGGTAATGCACGTACTAAGTTCGTCGTAGTCATTATTACCTCTTCGAAGTAACATACCGTACTTCCTATTTAACACAAAATGACGTTAAAACTTAAGTAATTCACGAGCAGCTAGTTGAGAATATGTATGAACTTCAAATGACATGACGAACGGTATCGTTCTGCATATGAATTCAAACCCAGGTCATGCAGACTAAGCAAAGATTTCGTGACTGACGGAAAATAACAGTCATTCCTGACTAGGAATACAGAGAGTGATATACCTCGATTTTAGACAGTATCAGTTGGTCTATATCAACTTTAAATTACACAACGTAAACATTTTTACCGGGTGCGAATGCCAACACAGCATCTATTGTCCCTGTTAACTAAATTCGAGAGATGTTAAATATTGTTTCTTCACAAGTAACTTACTTCAAATGCCGTGAGGCAAAGCTTTGTGTAGGACAGGGATTCGAACCCAGAACCTAACTGGATTGTTATCGAAGCGCAATCAACTGTGACGTATCGGAATTTCTTGGAAGTAGCTAGATGTTTTAACTGAAATGACGAGACGAAACATTAATTTTTTCCTTCCCAGAACTCCAACCCAGCACCTATCGCTGTTATATTCTAGAGAAAACGAACGTTAAATATGGAGTTGTTACACCAGCAGAGACATCTCAGCGAGTTTGAACTAGCAATAATATGAAGAAGAGTTTCGTGCTGACTGGTAATCGAACCCAACACATATCGTTGTTGCCTACACACAAAGAGACGTCAGCTATCCAATTTCTCTCCGCCTGCAGCTCAGAATAACGTCTTTGAACTTACAGTGATCTCGCAAATGGTTCTGTGTCTCACTGGGAGTTAAAAACGTCAGATATCGTTAGAGTTGACAATAAATGAAAATACATTAAAACTCAAAACTATTATCCACCAGCAGATAGGTGTTCTCATGCCAGAGCTTGATAATGCATAATTAAATCTTTAGTGCCAGGTCAGGAGTCGAACCCATTCACGTGCAATATGTGGAAATGTTGAGGAATCTGCAGTTTTGAACAAACAACAAATTGTAGTCGAGCTGTATTGTCAGGAAGGGATCAAATTCCGCATTAAGAGTGTTCTGAGTTGCATTCCCAGTTCAGAACCAATTTTATCGACATACAAAAGCTCACATAAAAGATGGAATAAGTGTCCTGTGAGCCTACATAGCGTTTGTTTCGTCACTAGAAGTAAATAAATAGTACAAGAAAGTTTCTGCATGTCACCACACCTGACTTTATTGTGGTTCAACTGAACATCTACTTGGTAGAGAAGGAATACCATGTTTAAAGTGAATTTCAGACCACAATGCCATTATACCTTCTTCAGTTGGTGTAGCCGGAAGAGAATAGAATCTGTCTCTCACTATCAAAAATCATCAGCAGAAGTTGGACTCGAACCTATCAACAATCCAACAGACCACCAAACACTCTTATCTGTAACGAATTTTGCTATCGTAACGGTGTTGCCCCACACCAGATGAGAATTCTGACACACAGGCTCCCTGTAGTGGTTAGCATCATGTTCAGTACATTCATTTACTTGGTTGACCGAATCGCCATGAACTAGTTGCCTCAGCTACCCAGCACATACATTCGACTCTAATTTGTAATCACCAAAATAAAATCACGTAACTTCCACTTACACAGAACTGCCAAAAGTGTAGGAAGCACAAATTTAAATAAGAAGTGTTCCTTTCCACTTGAGCTAATCTATTGCGCTATCTGCTTGTTGAAAACGTCATGCAGTGCTAAAGAAAGGCTGTAGCTGTCTGTCCCTTAGAAGTCTAGATCCGGCCGCCTGCATTATCTCACAGCACTGTGAAATGCAGAAGTTCTGGAGGAATTGTTGTTGACTTCTGGAGCTGCGGTTATCGATGTAATGGAACTTTGAACATTATTCCCTTCATTTCTCAACCCAAAATACACGCATTTGGAAAAGGGGCTAACTTCTGCGACATTTTGTTCTTTTCAGGTTTAATAGACAGCCAGGCAGCAGATGCATCTCGAATCTTTTGTTAGTATGTATGGGGAGAGCGCAATGTGCCAAATACGTCAGAAAAGTATTTTCTAAATAAGCTGTCATGTGGTAGTGACATTTTATTCTTCTTCAAACCTTGTTTGACAGCTTTAACCCAGAACAAGGTTTCTACAACCGTGTAATCAATAAACTGCATGTGCATTGTCAGACTGTTATAGATAACATCAGAGAATTCGCATACATGGTTGATGATTATTTTCTCTCACATGTTTACTATTGTTTCAACAACACTAAAACAAACCTTATGAAAATTGTGCACTGTATTATAAGAAATGAAATAAAACTACCCACTATAACCTTACGACGAAAATCTGTTTTTAATAAAACTGAGTATCTGTAAACAAGGGTGCCACTATCGCCACGAATTAGTAAAATACTGCTCACTTCAGTTTCGCTTGGGTATGTATTTCATGGGTATGCTGTGTCATACTCAAGAGGTATGCAAATGTGGCATTTCATAAACAAAGTTATGTATTCCTAGAAAGCCAAAATTTGCTTGTCAGCAGCGGAAAGAGGAGTTACCTGTTCTGCAGCATTGCAAGTTTTCACCGTTGCACTATGAGACAAAAGTATTTGCTTGCGATTTCCTTATCGACGTTTGATCTGACTTCTTGTAGCACTTTCACAGAAGGGATAAAATCGCTACAGTCAGCGACGCTGGAACCGCAAACCGTAACAGACGCTTTTACACAGGTCAGCACGTTACCACAGAGCAAGCCAAGAGGTTGTAAGCGTATTGTCATATCGCTGGCTTAGTTGTGAAGTATCTTTGCGGGTAGCAGCGTCTAGAGAGTCGAGCACGGGACACGAAACTGTTGTGTTGTGTAGTGTGTAGCTCTGCATGTAAGAAGCATTGTTAGTATTCAGGTTGAAGTGTTGCTACAAGTGCTGTTACAGTAAAGTGATTACACATGGAAGTAGTTCAGAGGAAAGTGCGTCAAGATGACATTTAAAATGAGCAGAGCTGTCGATAACGTATTTGTTTTTCCTCTCGTTGCGTTGCGCACAGCATCGATCATCCGCGCCGTGTTCGGTCTCCCAGAATGAACTGATGTGAATCAGTGGAAATTAGTTACCATAAAAGAGTGCAGTCAAGTGCCAGTGTCTTGTAGCGAGCGTGAGGACGTGCGTTCCATCATCGCGTTTCCGCATTATCAACAATCAGCCACGCCGCGACGGTTACGCGCACCCTCGTACAAGTGAGACTGAAAACTGAAAAATTAACTTTACGAACAGTGTTATATCATTACTAGAGACAAGGAGGACTATGACAAGATATCTGTATGTGTGACGAGTGTAAGAACTTTCGTTCGATCATTCGGCTTCCGCATCATCAACAATCACCCGGGTCGTGTCGGTTACGCGTACGCTCGTCCGAATGATATTTTGGACTGTTAATTATCAAGATTGTTAATTAGGATAAACATTCACGATTTAGAGTGTAAACAGTGCAACCTGTGGTTTCCATATCGTCTCAGAATATAGATGTTCATACCAGAAATAGGACAGTGTTGTGTTTTAACGTTGAGTGGCCGAGCGGTCTCAGGCGCTGCAGTCATGGACCGTGCGGCTGGTCCCGGCGGACGTTCGATTCCTCCCTCGGGCATGGGTGTGTGTTTGTCCTTAGGATAATTTAGGTTAAGTAGTGTGTAAGCTTAGGGACTGATGACCTTGGCAGTTAAGTCCCACAAGATTTCACACACATTTGAACGGTTTTTTTTTTTTTTTTTTTTTTTTTTTTTTTTTTTTTTTTAACGTTGAGTGGCTCCCCTTATCCCGCTTGCATATTTCGATAGATAATTTCAGGCAAGCCAACAGCAGTGTGGAGCAGGACAATACGACCGCCGCGGGATTATCAGGTATGTGGTGTGGACAGGGCGCACGGTAAAGAATAGCAGAAACGACAACCAGTTTAAGGGACCCTCCCCCACCCATTGTACCCCCAGGCGTGTTACATGGCGAAGTGTATTCAGGACTTGCACTTTTCGGATAAGAAGTGCCGTATTATTTATTAGGAGAGTGAAATATTTGTTTACAAACACTGATTGTTAGTTTCTATTATTGAGTGACGTCACGCTAGCTGTGAGATGTGTACATCAAAGAACTTGTGACACAGTGTATATACTCGTCCGGTCAGTGACAGTGCAAAGAGAAAGTGCTACGAAGTAAACATACTCCACGGTGGTGCGCTTTGACGACACTAGCGACACCTATGTGCGAAAGGGAACAGTTATTTGGCAGCCATTTCGGAAGACGACGCTAGTGGCACCTATGGGCAAAAGTGAAAACTTTTTGGCAGCCATCGCCGTATACGACGTGAGCGGCGCGTAGCAGCGACTCAGCAAATATTAGCACGCTTTGCAGAGAGGGTGCAGTGCTGACAGCCGGACGGCGTCAACTGAGTAGAGATGGGTCGAACTCGTTCATTCCCGTGAACTACTTCATTCATTTCACTCTTTGCCGTGAAGCGTTCAAATGAAGTAGTTCATTCATGAAGTACGGAAGCCTGGCGAAGTTGCCCAGTTCGCCGCTCAGCCGCGGCTACGCTCGCTTCACCTCGCTCGTACAATAGAGCTTCGTAATACTTCATAATTTTACCAACAGATGGCCGAACTATGAAGTAACGTGCACGCAACGTTTTACGCTCTTACAGCGTCTGAGTTAACTTAAGGAGCATGGTCGAAGGGGTCAAAGGAAAGATAAACAGAGAAGCCTGTCACTTATAAAGAAGGTATTACATTTAATCTTGCTCGACATTTTCTCATGAAGCGCCAAAAAAGTCTTTATCTGCCAAATGAAACATTATTTGTTGTATTCACTGGACTGAAAAGTAGGGCTACCAACGAAATGCAGTCCAATTTTATGTTCCTTTTAAAATTTAATCCAAAATAGAATGAGTATGTTTACCACTGTCACAAAGTCTATATACCTACGTTAAGTAATTATTCAGAAGTTTTCCTGTAGATTTTATTTTTGTTGAGAATAATGACCCTCCAGATTCAAAACGTAAACTGCCACCTGTAGTCATTGGTACGATTTCAGGTAAAATTCCTCTTTCAATGTTATTAACAAACCTTTTATTTTCATGTTGGCTGTGCGTGCTCACACAGCCAGCCTCTTCGTTTGTATCTTTAATATTCATTTGTCTGCAAGCACTGCCAACGGTAGGCTACCCGTAGACGCGAAGTTTAACTGCACAAACAGTCGCGGGTAATGATGTCAGCACTGTAGGAAGCAGCTGACGCTGCATTCCACTCGCCCCTCACCGCCCCAACCCCTCGTAAACCTATCGTTCCCTGCAAACACCGTGCGATTCGTCGACAGGCAGTAGAGGAAGGACTGAAGCGAAGGGAGGATGAGTGAAGTAGCGCCGATGTAGAGGGAGAGGGGAAGAGAGTGGGTGAACTAGAAAAAAGTGTGGAGTGTGCTATCTGTGAAGAGTTTGAAGTACCAGTTCACTGGAATTGAGTGGTTAGTTCACACTTCACTGGAATGAAGCGTTCATTTGAACGACTCATTCACGAGCTCCCCATCACTACAACTGAGTCGGCGCTACGCAACAGCCGCGACTACGGAGCCAGAAGACAACGCAAAGTAAGTCCCGCATCACAACGCTCCCTCACGCAACTGAAGCAACGAGAGTAATTAACTGAAAGTGCAGATTGCATTCTATAATTACGTAATTACAAACAGTGACAGTTTTAAATTCTTTTGTATTACGAAAATTTCGAGACATTGCTTACTTGCCGATCGTATAGAAAAGTAAATGTCACTGTCAGACCCCGCTTATTTAGTGGCCTAATTTTTAATAACAGTTAATACAATTGCAGAACTATACGTTAGCTTATATTTACTTTTTTTTTCTTTTACGTGGTCTTGTATGTTATGTGTGCTTCTGAGCACGAATTACAGCGTTGAATGTGTACAGCGTTGTAGTTAGGTTGTGGATATTGCCATCCATTCTATGCTACGAGTGTTACTGTGATTTGTTTATTTTTTGCTTGGGTGACTTTACAGTGGTTCAATATGGCAAGTAATGAGCTTGGTGCAACTGCAGTAGACAGAGAGGTGAAAGCAGACTCATTAGGCGAAAGTAATACGGTGGAGACGAAAACAGAAGCAAGTAGTAGTGTAGAGTCGAAGGATTCCGGTATATGGGACAGTAGTCTATCAACAGAAATGGTAAGTCCTAATGCAGTGTCGTCACCAATCATGGAGACGCCCAAACGAGATGATTGTACACTTTAGCCTGACCTGTCTATCGTTGACATGCTCAAAGCGTTATTGAATAGTAACAAACAAATAGAGGAAGACATTAAGCGCCAGAGGGAAGATATTATGCATCAGAGGGAAGATATTATGTGCCAAATAGAAGATATTAGGCGATTAGTAGACCATCAGGAATTATTATTGCAAGGTAACAAACAATTAAGGGAAGATATTAAGCGATCGATAGTGCATGATTACGAACAACTAACAGAAGATATTAAGCGATCAGTACAGCAGATCAATGAAGGACCCAATGAAAAGATCGACGAAACTAATGAGGCTCTAAAGAAGCGGGCTGAATCAAGTCATCAAAGGATAAATGAAGTTACCATTCCACTTGAAGAGAACGTTGCAGGCAATACTAACCATTTTGAAATGGCAGAATCTGATGTCAAAGAAGTGAAGGAAGAACTTACAAAAAGGGTTGAGGTTTACGACGGGCATTTCGAACAACTAGATGAGGAAGTTGTGGTGTCACCGCTAGACACCACACTTGCTAGGTGGTAACTTAAATCGGCCGCGGTCCTGTAGTACATGTCGGACCCGCGTGTCGCCACTGTGTAATCGCAATCCTAGCGCCACCACATGGCAGGTCACAAGACACGGACATGACCTCGCCCCAGTTGTACGGACGACATAGCTTGCGACCAGACCTACCAAGTCTTCCTCTCAATTGCCGAGAGACTGATAGAATAGCCTTCAGCTTATTCCAAAGCTACTACCTAGCAAGGCGCCAGTTGTATCAGTGCTTATAGCTTACTACTATTCAAGAGATGTATTCCAACAAGAGAATAAAGTTAAGTATATTATTCCAGCTACGTACTGTTCTTCTTATTCATTAATAAGTCTCATGTTCCAGTACTTCACGCCCGTCTGCGTTAGTTTAGCGTGCACTTTCAGCCACTTCGATCTACAAGGTGTTGGCCCAGCTGCCGACACATCAGAAGTGAAACACTGTAAACACATAATATCAAAGGAATTTTTGTAGCGAGTTTGGTCGCGACGGATGCAAAATGAAGTACGTAACAGTCTACACCAAGGTAGAAGGTTTGAGAGAGGGAGTGACCAGAACTTAAAGAAGTTTTTCCAAGATTATTATGAGAGGAACTTGTACTTAGGTGAACCAGTGACGACAGAAGCAATAGTGTCCCTGATAATAAGTAAACAACCAACTGGAGTTCAGGACAAGTTGCTAGTCATCCCTAGAGATGTCCGCCCCCGGTAGCTGAGTGGCCAGCGCGACAGAATGTCAATTCTAAGGGCCCGGGTTTGATTCCCGGCTGGGTCAGATATTTCCTCCGCTCAGGGACTGGGTGTTGTGTTGTCCTAATCATCATCGTTTCATCCCCATCGACGCGCAAGTCGCCGAAGTGGCGTCAAATCGAAAGACTTGCACCCGGCGAACTGTCTACCCGACGGGAGACCCTAGTCACACGACATATTTTTTTATCCCTAGAGATGACGTAGAGGCAATGAAGTCAGCCTCAGGACAATTAGACATGTATGAGTTATGGGTAATGGGAGGAGGAGTAGATGATAGAAGAGTATCAGGGAGCAACGAAACCAATACAGATGACCATTCAAACGATAATGATAGACATAATGGACGACACAGGAATAATAACAATGACAGGAGACATTAGGGTGGTTTCTGTGGCCATGGTGGTTACAGAGGCGATGGTGGCGGCTACGGATATCAGAATTCAACGCACAATGCGTCGGATGACCAGGTGCGAAATTGGAAACATAGCAAGTGGAAAGCGTATATAACATATTTTTAGGATGTAATCAACAGCATACCTCAGGCCACAACGGCAAGCACTAAGTGGAAAACATTAAACTATACTACAGTGAGCAAGATTAATGACTGAGTGATGTATTGTGACGTGTCTGAATCGGTATGTATGTCAGCTGCTGTTGTCCTTAAGTACAGACATTCGTTTCTGATTTTTATGAGGGCATTCTAATCGAGTCAGAGTTAACTAGGATGTGTTACTACCATATGCAATTTTTTTTCTTTCTTTTTACTTTCCATCTGTTTAATCTAGATTATATGTATTACATTTCTTCTTGCCCACACAGTGATATGGTTTGAGTAATTGCCAGTGTTTAGTGTTTTAATGATTGCTATTATTTTTTGTACCATTCACTTAGTAACTAAATTTAACTTAATGGACATCCATATTTTTTTTCTTATTAGCCTGTGCTTTTTTTAATACTATGTCATATAGAACATTGGAATGTTTACTCTAGTAGTAATGCTCTATGAGTAAGTTGAATAGGCACTGCTAGGGCACCACTGAGAGCGCCATTAAACTGTCTGATATACGCCAACGGACGGATTACCGCGAGCCGAGAGTGGTGAGCTGACGACTGTACTGCGCATCTGCAGGTCGGCGCAGCATCGACGCTACAGCCACTCCCCAGCCCTTCCATTGCAAACAACGCTCCCTTGTGATTTAGTGTTGTGACCCCTGGATTTTGACAGCCTAGTGCTGATGGAGGTTCTTCAGTTTTAGCCCAACAGTGTCACCAGTAGCAAGAGTAGCAGTGAACGTGTGTGTTTTTCTACTATTTTTCTTTTTATCTCTTTCTTTCGGGCACCTATCTGTCATATCTGATCTATTGTATTTGTAAATTTTCCTATTTCAAGAACTTAATATTTTTGTGTCTTATTGTATTAGCTCCTTGTTTATCCTCTCTATTGTAACTGTGTTTTGCTACAAATTGTAGGTAGGGTTCTTTTATTATGTAAAATTTTGCATATTAGACAACTGTTCTTTATGTTTCCATGATAATGTGTAACTCATGTCTGGTCCACAATGTGGCAATGGTATATAACTGTGGGGTGGGGCAGTATACCCCCTCACCTCACACCATCTCTTTAACCCCCTGCAGTAGGCAATTATCTATATTTCGATATTCTCTTAGACAATTCGAAAACATTTTAGTGCGGGAATGTAAGCGTATTGTCACATCGCTGGCTTAGTTGTGGAGTATCTTTGCGGGTAGCAGCGTCTAGAGAGTCGAGCACGGGACACGAAACTGTTGTGTTGTGTAGTGTGTAGCTCTGCATGTAAGAAGCATTGTTAGTATTCAGGTTCAGGTGTTGCTACAAGTGCTGTTACAGTAAAGTGATTACACATGGAACTGATTCAGAGGAAAGTGCGTCAAGAAGTAATGAAAAAATGAGCAGTGCTGTCGATAACGTATTTATGTATCCTCTCGTTGCGTTGCGCACAGCATCGATCATCCGCGCCGTGTTCGGTCTCCCAGAATGAACTGATGTGAATCAGTAGAAATTAGTTACCATAAAAGAGTGCAGTCAAGTGCCAGTGTCTTGTAGCGAGCGTCAGGACGTGCGTTCCATCACCGCGTTTCCGCATTATCAACAATCAGCCACGCCGCGACGGTTACGAGCACCCTCGTACAAGTGAGAACTGAGAACTGAAAAACTAACTTTACGGACAGGGTTATATCATTACTAGAGACAAGGAGGACTATTACCAGGTATCTGTATGTGTGACGAGCGTAAGAACTTTGGTTCGATCATTCGGCTTCCGCATCATCAACAATCACCCGCGTCGTGTCGGTTACGCGTACGCTCGTCCGAGTGATATTTTGTGGATTGTTAATCATCCATTAATTGGGATAACACTTCTGAATTAGAATGTAAACAGTGCAACCTGCGATTTTCCTTTAATCGTCTCAGAATATAGTTGTTCATACCAGACGTCGAACAGTGTTGTCTTTTTACGTTGAGTGGCTCCCCTTATTATTCGCTTGCATATTTCGATAGATAATTTCAGGCAAGCCAGCAGCAGTGTGGAGCAGACCAGTACGACAGCCGCGGGATTATCAGGTACGTGGTGTGGACGGGGCGCACGGTCACGAATCGAGAAGTCAGTTTAAAGTAGCCCGCCCATTCGTACTCCCGGGCGTGTTACAAGGTATGTAGCTTGGCTTCCTATTACGAGGGGAATAGTGGCTAGAGATCGTAAACCTCTATTTAAAGGAAGAGATTAGTTGCGATTTCCACATGCGATTACTTTCCTGGGCTGAAAACCGTAAATTTACAATCTTTTGTAACATCTCAAGCGATAATAACTCAGATTATTCAATGGAAATGACAGTAAAAAGCAAGTGAAATTTTGAGGCGTAATACCATTCACACCAGGTAGTATCTCGTCGATCACAGAGTTGCCAAACATACCTTGTCTTTTTGCCAAATCTCAGTTATAGTACCGGCAGGAAGAACACGAACCGATGTGTTGCTATAATCGGCTGGGAAGTGGCCATAGCTGGCTTCTCAAAGACGTGGCTGCCACCGCCTGGAATACGTAATGCTTCTGATTAGCATTTCTGTAACTAGGTTTAGGGACTGGAGCGTATTTCCTAATAATATTCAGAAGTGACCGCAAACTAAGCATAATAAATCAGTAACTCTCACAGTTGTTATTATAATTCTTTCGTAAATGTACTCAAAACTAAGAAACTCATTCACGGACATTTTCGTGCCTTGCCGATAGCCAAGCACAACAACCAAATAAAAATAAAAATAGAATGTGTGTGTGTGTGTGTGTGTGTGTGTGTGAGAGAGAGAGAGAGAGAGAGAGAGAGAGAGAGAGAGAAAGAGATACCTAAAAAAAGGATGAGAGAGAGAGTAAAAAATTGTTGTAAAGAATTTGAATCATGGTACGTAAAGAAATCTTTCATTGAAATGACACATTCCACATCATTCCGAAATGTAATATTCATTATCTATGGAACAAGTATTAATCTAATCAAATCAAATGTAATCTAATCTAATCATATTGCTGACTAGCCATGAAGAGTCGTGAATTACCGAAATTTTCGCCAATATCAGTTACCAAATCTAAACTTGAAAATGATGGGCGGCAGTTTTTGCAATAAACTGGAACTCCTATCAAGACCCTTTCGTCCCTGTTAAGTAACCACGAAAGATGTCTGATATACCTCCATTCAGAAATAACAAAGTGTACATGCATTTAAAGATGAAGCGCATGATGTGAAGTTCTGTGACGGAGATACGAACCCAACACGTTATCGGATTATTAACTAAGTAAAATCAAATGTTACGTATCGGTTTTTCTTACCAGCTGCTGGGTGTTTCAATCTAAAATAAGGATACAAATTTTTGTGCCTGAGCGACAATCGAACCACACACCTACCGTCCTTCTGTATCATCCATGAATATAGCTTAAGTATCAATTGCTCACGCACCAAGATGTGTGCGTGTTTGACCAGAAGTAACGACACCTATTGCGATTGTTGGCAACACATGAACAGACATTAAAAATGCACGTTAATTTTCACTAGCAGGTCGGTGTGCACGTGATAGGGCTTGAAATGAAATTATTAATATTTTGTACTGGATCAGGATATGGACCTTTGGAGGAGACCTAGAAAAGATTGCAGTCTTGGGAAAAGAACGAAATGATTGAACTATAGTGTTCGGAGAGATTCAGATCTTCGTAAGAGCAGATACGAATTCGAATGTCAGTCCAGCACCAAACTTTTCAACGTCTCTAATTCAATCAAGTAGAAGTAAAATAAGAGCCCTGTTCCTTTAAATGGCTATCGGTTCATCAAATAAAATAAAGTTTTCTAATGTAAGAATAGTTTACTGGTGACAGTATTTCTGTTTACCATGACTTCCGCCTATGTCACTTCCCAACGTCAACCGGCTCTGCCCAGTTGGTAATGAAGGAACGAGATGTTTAAAGTGGGTTTTGGATTATAATGTCTTTCTCTTGAGGTTACTAGAGGTAAAATAAACCTGTTTGTGCCTCTTAAAAGCAAATGCCTGAACCCACGCATTGCACCTGAGATAATTCGTTCCACCAGACCATTGTGGCCACATTTCCCAGTCCCAGGACTATGCTGTAACGGATGATGTGCTTGGCTTACTAAATTAGTCACGGTGGAAAAGAATGTGAGTCTATTAAATGGTAAGGTAGAAGCAAGCTTCCGACGCCGAGATTATGCTATTCTCATGTCAGCAGGATGTAAAGACTCTTCTAGGCATCATAGCCTCGATGTGAAGCCATTTTGAAATTTTCACTAATTCAGCAAATTTCTTAGTTCGAGAAAATCCACTGTGAAGTGTGATGTTACCGGGTAATTCGATTATTACCGTCAGTATTGCTTTCATTTTCATCATACCGCTGCTGGAACACATGTGCTTGAAGATCAGTTAATGCCTTTTGGTCATTATATAAGTAGTTGCCCAAGAACAGGTTCTTTCCCAGTCCACGCAATCCTTTTCATGTTAATATCAAACGTCAGCCATTACTCGTAGATTACATTAAAACTAAAGTAATTGATGAAGACGTTACTTGATAAGAAAAACGCGCTGCCTTCCTTCATTTACCTGCGCCTAGAAATTGCTGTCGAATACTGCCAAACTAACAGCCAAGGAATCTTACTGCCTACCGATACACGTCACTGTCAGTTCTTCCATATGATCTGCTGACGTGACCTGTTTCAAGCTGTGTATGACAGAGAATTTTTTAGAAAATCAATTGTTTTCCTTTGCAATAAACAGAAAGATTTTGATTCTAAGCTATCCAAGTTCAAAATGTTCGCAATATTAGTTCAAATTTAATATTTGCTTCTATAATGCAGGAAAGTATTTCACAGTTGCAAAAAAAAATAAATAAATAAAATAAAAATAAAAGGTTCAAAGGGCTCTGAGCACTGTGGGACTTATCATCTGAGGTCATCAGTCCCCTAGAACTCAGAACTACTTAAACCTAACTAACCTAAGGATATCACACGCATCCATGCCCGAGGCACGATTCGAACCTGCGACCGTAGCGGTCACGCGGGTCCAGACTGAAGCGCCTAGAACGGCTTGGCCCCACAGGCCGGCTCACAGTTGCAAAACCCGCATCCGACTCATTGCCTTACTCTTAGTCGGGCCCTTTATCATTACATGCCCTGGGCAGTACAACATCATACTGACAACAGTACTGTGCTTATACTGACAAACTTACTGTTCGTTTTACCTGTTTTTGTAATCATTTAAATAAAACAAAATGGCCTTCCAGTGGCAGACATTTCGTTCCCCATTTTCTTCTGTGAAAAATTGTCAGTAGGCTGTTTGCCTTCGAATCAGCGAAATGCAGCAGAGTACGGCCGGTAAACGATTCACAAATCACGTTTTAGTGCCGTTAAGACGATTTCTTTCAACATTGTCGTAGCTGAAGGAATTCTTCTTAAATCGTCTTGTGCAGCAACGTTCACAGATATCTCGAATAGGAAAAGCTCTTTATACAGTTTCGAAGGTTGTAAAACAAACTTCCCGCAATTTGTGTCAGGTTGATCTTTTCGTCTGATAACACTACGTAAGTATTTTGTCTTCCCCCATGAACCATGGACCTTGCCGTTGGTGGGGAGGCTTGCGTGCCTCAGCGATACAGATGGCCGTACCGTAGGTGCAACCACAACGGAGGGGTATCTGTTGAGAGGCCAGACAAACATGTGGTTCCTGAAGAGGGGCAGCAGCCTTTTCAGTAGTTGCAGGGGCAACAGTCTGGATGATTGACTGATCTGGCCTTGTAACATTAACCAAAACGGCCTTGCTGTGCTGGTACTGCGAACGGCTGAAAGCAAGGGGAAACTACAGCCGTAATTTTTCCCGAGGACATGCAGCTTTACTGTATGATTAAATGATGATGGCGTCCTCTTGGGTAAAATATTCCGGAGGTAAAATAGTCCTCCATTCGGATCTCCGGGCGGGGACTACTCAAGAGGACGTCGTTATCAGGAGAAAGAAAACTGGCATTCTACGGATCGGAGCGTGGAATGTCAGATCCCTTAATCGGGCAGGGAGGTTAGAAAATTTAAAAAGGGAAATGGATAGGTTAAAGTTAGATATAGTGGGAATTAGTGAAGTTCGGTGGCATGAGGAACAAGACTTTTGGTCAGGTGATTACAGGGTTATAAATACAAAATCAAATAGGGGTAATGCAGGAGTAGGTTTAATAATGAATAAAAAAATAGGAGTGCGGGTTAGCTACTACAAACAGCATAGTGAACGCATTATTGTGGCCAAGATAGACACAAAGCCCATGCCTACTACAGTAGTACAAGTTTATATGCCAACTAGCTCTGCAGATGATGAAGAAATTGATGAAATGTATGACGAGATAAAAGAAATTATTCAGGTAGTGAAGGGAGACGAAAATTTAATAGTCATGGGTGACTGGAATTCGTCAGTAGGAAAAGGGAGAGAAGGAAACATAGTAGGTGAATATGGATTGGGGGGAAGAAATGAGAGAGGAAGCCGCCTTGTAGAATTTTGCACAGAGCATAACTTAATCATAGCTAACACTTGGTTCAAGAATCATAAAAGAAGGTTGTATACCTGGAAGAATCCTGGAGATACTAAAAGGTATCAGATAGATTATATAATGGTAAGACAGAGATTTAGGAACCAGGTTTTAAATTGTAAGACATTTCCAGGGGCAGATGTGGATTCTGACCACAATCTTTGATTATGAGCTGCAGATTGAAACTGAAGAAACTGCAAAAAGGTGGGAATTTAAGGAGATGGGACCTAGATAAACTGAAAGAACGAGAGGTTGTAGAGAGTTTCAGGGAGAGCATAAGGGAACAATTGACAGGAATGGGGGAAAGAAATACAGTAGAAGAAGAATGGGTAGCTCTGAGGGATGAAGTAGTGAAGGCAGCAGAGGATCAAGTAGGTAAAAAGACGAGGGCTAATAGAAATCCTTGGGTAACAGAAGAAATATTGAATTTAATTGATGAAAGGAGAAAATATAAAAATGCAGTAAATGAAGCAGGCAAAAAGGAATACAAACGTCTCAAAAATGAGATCGACAGGAAGTGCAAAATGGCTAAGCAGGGATGGATAGAGGACAAATGTAAGGATGTAGAGGCTTGTCTCACTAGGGGTAAGATAGATACTGCCTACAGGAAAATTAAAGAGACCTTTGGAGAGAAGAGAACCACTTGTATGAATATCAAGAGCTCAGATGGCAACCCAGTTCTAAGCAAAGAAGGGAAGGCAGAAAGGTGGAAGGAGTATACAGAGGGTCTATACAAGGGCGATGTACTTGAGGACAATATTATGGAAATGGAGGAGGATGTAGAAGAAGATGAAACGGGGGATAAGATACTGCGTGAAGAGTTTGACAGAACACTGCAAGACATGAGTCGAAACAAGGCCCCGGGAGTAGACAACATTCCATTAGAACTACTGATGGCCTTGGGAGAGCCAGTCATGACAAAACTCTACCATCTGGTGAACAAGATGTATGAGACAGGCGAAATACCCACAGAGTTCAAGAAGAATATAATAATTCCAATCCCAAAGAAAGCAGGTGTTGACAGATGTGAAAATTACCGAACTATCAGTTTAATAAGTCACAGCTGCAAAATACTAACGCGAATTCTTTACAGACGAATGGAAAAACTGGTAGAAGCGGACCTCGGGGAAGATCAGTTTGGATTCCGTAGAAATGTTGGAACACGTGAGGCAATACTAACCTTACGACTTATCTTAGAAGGATTAAGAAAAGGCAAACCTACGTTTCTAGCATTTGTAGACAGAGAAAGCTTTTGACAACGTTAACTGGAATACTCTCTTTCAAATTCTGAAGGTGGCAGGGGTAAAATACAGGGAGCGAAAGGCTATTTACAATTTGTACAGAAACCAGATGGCAGTTATAAGAGTCGAGGGGCATGAAAGGGAAGCAGTGGTTGGGAAAGGAGTGAGACAGGGTTGTAGCCTCTCCCCGATGTTATTCAATCTGTACATTGAGCAAGCAGTAAAGGAAACAAAAGAAAAATTCGGAGTAGGTATTAAAATTCATGGAGAAGAAGTAAAAACTTTGAGGTTCGCCGATGACATTGTAATTCTGTCAGAGACAGCAAAGGACTTGGAAGAGCAGTTGAACGGAATGGATGGTGTCTTGAAAGGAGGATATAAGATGAACATCAACAAAAGCAAAACGAGGATAATGGAATGTAGTCAAATTAAATCGGGTGATGCTGAGAGGATTAGATTAGGAAATGAGACACTTAAAGTAGTAAAGGAGTTTTGCTATTTAGGGAGTAAAATAACTGATGATGGTCGAAGTAGAGAGGATATAAAATGTAGACTGGCAATGGCAAGGAAATCGTTTATGAAGAAGAGAAATTTGTTAACATCGAGTATAGATTTAAGTGTCAGGAAGTCGTTTCTGAAAGTATTTGTATGGAGTGTTGCCATGTATGGAAGTGAAACATGGACGATAACCAGTTTGGACAAGAAGAGAATAGAAGCTTTCGAAATGTGGTGCTACAGAAGAATGCTGAAGATTAGATGGGTAGATCACATAACTAATGAGGAGGTATTGAATAGGATTGGGGAGAAGAGAAGTTTGTGGCACAACTTGACTAGAAGAAGGGATCGTTTGGTAGGACATGTTTTGAGGCATCAAGGGATCACAAATTTAGCATTGGAGGGCAGCGTGGAGGGTAAAAATCGTAGAGGGAGACCAAGAGATGAATACACTAAGCAGATTCAGAAGGAGATGAAGAAGCTTGCACAGGATAGAGTAGCATGGAGAGCTGCATCAAACCAGTCTCAGGACTGAAGACCACAACAACAACAACAAGTATTTTGTCTAAGGGGTATCACAAGTAGTTTCCCCTAGCTGTGGGAATCATTGGTTGAAATGAGTTTAACACCAATGGGTACAATACTGCTAAATATTCAAAATGATTATCAAACTAAGTCTGAGTTCATCCACAAACTGAGGCATATTTATAGTACTGAAGCTAGACTGAATGCTTGTCTTCTTGAGTGGGAGACGTGCAGTAAGGTCCGAAAGCCACGTTAAACTGTAGGTTCCCCTATTAACTGGCTGGGTAAGTTAAGTCAGAGGAAACAACGGCATAAGGACCGTGCCTATTAAAGAAGTGTGGTGTTCAAACCAATCTTCAGACTGATGACTGCTTTACTTTACTATGGGCTCCAAAGTTAGTGATCTTCGGGTTATTAACGTTTTTGTGTTTTCGTGCTGTAGCTTTGATACCAGTAAACGTAAGTAACAGGCCGAGCCCTGTCACTGTTCGAGTTGTCAAGGTGGTAGACGACGATTCTGTCGACCCCAGTTACAATCTTGTTCATGGCTATGTTTCAGTTCAATACCCCTTTGTGCCTTTCTGCGTATTTCAAGATATACTTTTATACACTTAGTATGCATTCAAGTTGATATCTGATAGAGCTGTATTTAGCAACATGAATCAGATATATTTTCCGAGCAACATCTCTGACAACACGTCAGTGGAGCGAGATTTCGTTTGAGTGTTGCGCATAGTGCAAGAAATATTCGTGTTTTGCATGCTTCTGTGATAGGTTTCACCCCACTGAATGCGAGCAAGCTCACGAATAGACTGTCAATGATTGGAATTACTCAATAATACACTTAAGAGGTGTATTTTTGCATCATGTATGCCGATGGAAATAGATTATATGGCTACTTGCTTATTACTCGCGCTTCTCGATGCTTTCCTCAAAAAATAAAAATAAAAGATGGAGACAGAGAGAGAAAACAGAAATGTATTTCAAATATCAGCTCGGTGACGCCATGTTCGTCTCGTGATGTAAAGAAAGGATAATTGATAGGTAATATCTTGTTGTACTAACGATATGTATGGCTACAAGGTTCTTTCTTTTCTCTCTGCAAACAACCAGAACATAATTCAGTAACAAAGTGGTAAGAACACGTATGCAGTGCACCAATTAAGCACTCAGCCTTTCTTGGTTATTTTGTTAATCTTTAACAGTTGTCTGTAACGCAGTAAACATCCTTGATTACTGATATCTTATTACTACCATTGTTATTGTTATTCGTCACCTCACAACAGCTTTCCTATCACTCAGTGCTGCCGATGCACGTACCGAATGGATCAGGATGAATGGAATGCGGAATGTTTCGTCACGGAGAATATACACATCTCGGTGTCTTGTGTTCAGGGTAATATGAAAAATCTCAGTACGAGAAGACAACGGGATGCTGGTAATGCAGGCAATAATACCCGACTATTTCTGTCGATTAACACCATGACGACAGACAGATTGGCGCCTGAGTGTATTTTGATTATAATTCGTTAGCCTTCTTGCGACCTCGTTCTAATACCTAGTGGGAGCAGGCATAATATTTTGCTTTTTGAACATCGGGCAATAGCACACAAACATAATAGATGGAATGATACAAAGATACTCATGGGTGTGGATCCAGTTCATCATTAGAAGACTAAACAAGAGGGAAACATTTCGAAAGCAATGAATATGCTGGTTAGTATACATTATTTGTATAGATCTGAAGTGAAAAAGCGCAGATCTGCACAGTGCTCGCTCCTGCACTTTAGTTTCTGTCTTAATAGGCAAAATTTTTAGTTCCTTCTCTTCTGAAAATTCTAATGAATTGATTATTACGTTGCACAGAATATTTAGTTAACTGTGATTAATATAGCTTCCATTCGCACCAACATTTTTCTACATTCTCGTGCAGTTCATGAAATCCTACTTGTATGATAACAAGACTGCACACAGATGCAATCGATTTCGAGTTGCAAAGTGTTTGTTACATTACTTTTCGTGACATGTGGGCAAAGTCGATTTCCAAAAACTTTTTATTGTACTGAAATAATCTTATTGTCACAAAGTAATAAGGTAAATGTTTTATTCATATATATATTTTGTGGTAAACGGTAATCGTGATGGAAGATTATAAACCTAAATGTTTGACATAACTGGTAGGAGAAAACGCTGCATCTTAACCAAACCCCGCACCTCCTCCCCGTATCCTCCTATGACACGAGCATGGGATTCTCCTCGCATACCGCTACAGAGCTGTTCCTGGCACAGCTGAGAACTGACAACATCGTCACAAACCTTTGGCACCACTGTGACAGTGCAACCACTTCTGCGTATAGTACTGAATTGACTCGCTAAATTCACTAGATATTCCCTTTCCAATTAAATGACTCTTGCTACACAGTCCTCATGTAAACTAAGACACTGAGACAGAAGATTCAATTTTTTGTCTAAAGAAATGCTATTCTTCACATAAGTGACAACTTTTATTATTGTTCACGATGCGTTATGAAGCTGAGCGACCAATACCATGATGAGAGTGGCGTGCTGCCAGCAGTGTGTGCGTAGCCCCGTGGCACCGCACCTGTCTCGTGTCGCAATGGCTCAATGAGTTGTCAGTTCTAACCGTGGTAGGGGCCAGGGTGTGCGAGCTTTTTTTTCTGGTTTATTTGATGGAGCTGCGAATTTCCAGAAAAAATTCTGTAACGAAATCGGAAGAAAACCTTTATACATCAAATTATCTTGGAACCTCGACTCAGTAAGTTGTTAATGGTCATCGATCTCGGCTTTCTGACTGCCAAGCTGCTTCGCAATACAAGCGTCTCTGAAGAAATTCGAATCGACCATCAATGATACTAATTTCAATATTGTTCTTCACTTAAGACTCACATGCCAGGGTGATAAGTATGAAGGAAATGAACCTCTTGATTACTATAGGGGTTCTATGCTATTTCCACAGTAGCAATTAGGAACTCTCTGCAGACATTTGCTAACAGTGGCTGTAGCAAACCTACTTCTTCTCTGGGTAGCTTCAAATATGGGCACTTTTGCCACCTTGAATCCAACTGAATATTTTAAATATCACTTTTGAACAGCATTCACTTCTCCTTTAATTAATGTATGGACCTCAAAACAAGCAGTTTGCCTGAGTAGCTATAGAGAATGTTCTGATAGGTATTGGCACAATGTTTCGCATCCATTTACCATAGGGAATCAAAGAAAGAAACCAAACACATTACATTGCATTTACCCTCTGTGCCTTGACCAACACATATGAATCCATGACAAATAAAATTATTTGAACAATCCCCTGTGAAAGGAAAAAGAACAGGATGTTATGCTTTAATTATAGTCCACCGGATCAGAAACAATGAAATTAATTCTGTGCCACATTGATGTACTGCATACTAGTGTAATAAAATACTCATCAAATAAAAACGGTTTTGTGCCTCCGTTGCTATCGAGTGTGAAACACAAATTGTGGTATGGGTCACCATTCAACAACATAAAGCATTTTACACCGTCGAGAGTGAGGAGAGGAGCAGACGTTGTCAGCAGAAGGCGAGGCAGCGCAGTGCCTCATTCCCCGCTGGTAGGCAGCAAAAGGGTCCCTGAGAACTCAGATGCATGCGGTGTTCAGAGGCAGATGGACGGCCAAGAAATCTCTCACTAAAATATTGCTGAACCAAACTGTTATTACCAATGTCACAGAAAGCGAAATATATTGTAGATTCGCTTGAATTACACTCATAGCTTCAGAACAGAGAGGAAAGGGGTGATAAAAGTTTTTTCGACGTGTACCTTCGGTTGGCAGTTGTCGTATTAGCTTGTCCCGCGTTTTACCTCAAAACTACGGTCATAGACAAGAGTGATGCACTGAGACTGCAGTCAAGACTTCTTCCTGGAAGTGCCGCAGTCTACAATCTTGCCAGATTGAGCATATTGCCGGACATAGAATTTTGAGGGGAGCATCACTGTATTGTCTGCCTTACGTGAACGACTCAGCGGTCAAATTTTTTGTCTAAGACTGTATCTACAACACATATTGCACGCTGAAGACCCAGAAGAATTAGAAAAACAAAATTACTTTACGAGAGCAACGTTAACTGTAGCGTTCGAAGTATTCATAGTATTGTATACGTGTGTGTAAACGCCTTCCGGTGCCCACTCAAGGAAGAGAAGGATACACAGTCTGGCTTCAATATTCCCACAGCTACAGGAACACTACTTGTCATACCTCTTAGACAAAATACTTACATAATGCTATCAGACGAAAAGATCAACCTGACACAAACTGTGGGAAGTGAGTTTTACAACCTTCGTACCTGGATAAAGAGCTTTTCCTATTCGAGATATCTGTGAACGTTGCTGCATAAGACGAATTAAGAAGAAACTAAATTCCATCAGCTACGACACTATTTAAAGAACTCGTCTTAACGGCACTAATTCGTGGTTTGTGAATCGTTTACCGGCCGTACTCTGCCGCATTTCGCTGATTCGAAGGCAAAAAGCTTACTGACAAATTTCACAGAAGGAAAAGGGGGAGCAAATGTCTCCCACTGGAAGGCTATGTTGTTTTATTTAACAGGTAAAACGAACAATGAGGTTGTCAGTATGAGCACATTACTGTTGTCAGTATGATGTTGTACTGCCTAGGCCTGTAATGATAAACGGCCCGTTTGGCTTAGGTATGTTGTATACAGAAGTGGAAGAGAGAGCATCACTAAATCCTACAATCAGTATGCATTGCATACACACTGTAATTACTGTTACAGTGTACTTACGGAGCCCAGTAAGTGAACTGCGTATTTTTCGGTGAGAAAGACCACTGGCAAACAGTCTTCGCTACATAAGGTTAAATAAACTGGAGTCACTCTGAGCTAGAATATATCGTTAGTGAGTAAGTGTAAGGTCAATGAGTCGTATGCAGGTTTTGCAACTGTGAAATACTTTCCAACATTATAGAAGCAAATATTAAATTTGAAATAATATTGCTAAAGTTTCGAATTTGGATAGCTTAGAATCAAAATCTTTCTGTTTATTGCAAAGGAAAACAATTGATTATCTAAAACATTCTCTGTTATACACAACTTGAAACAGGTCACGTCGACCAAATCATATTTAAAAACTGACAGTGACATATATCGGAAGGCAGTAAGATCCCTTGGCTTTTGGTTTGGCAGTATTCGACAGCTATTTCTAGGCGCAAGTAAATGAAGAAAGGCAGCGCGTTTTTCTTATCAAGTAACGTCTTCAGACTTTACTTTAGTTTCAATGTAATCTACGTGTAATTGCTGTTCTTGAGCAACTACTTCTATAATGTCCAAATGGCATTAAATGATCATCAAGCACATGTGTTCCAGCACCGGTATGAAGAAAATGATAGTTATAATGAGGGTAATAATCGAATTACCCGGTAACATCACACTTCACAGTAGATTTTATCGAACTAAGAAATTTGCTGAATTAGTGAAAATTTCAAAATGGCTTCACATCGAGGCTATGATGCCTAGAAGAGTCTTTACATCCTGCTAACATGAGAATAGCATAATATCCGCCTCGGAAGCTTGCTTCTACTTTACCATTTAATAGACTCACATTTTTTTCCACCGTGACTAATTTAGTAAGCCAAGCACATCATCCGTCACAGCACAGTCCTGGGGCTGGGAAATGTGGCCACAATGGTCTGGTGGAACGAACTATCACAGGTGCAATGCGTGGGTTCAGGCATTTGCTTTTAAGAGGCACAAACAGGTTTATTTTACCTCTGGTAACATCAAGAGAAAGACGTTATAATCCAGAATCCACCTTAAACATCTCGTTCCTTCATTACCAACTGGGCAGAGCCGGTTGACGTTGGGAAGTGACATAGGCGGAAGTCATGGTAAACAGAAATACTGTCGCCAGTAAACTATCTTACATTAGAAAACTTTATTTTATTTGATGAACCGATAGCCATTTAAAGGAACAGGGCTCTTATTTTACTTCTACTTGATTGAATTAGAGACGTTGAAAAGTTTGGTGCTGGACTGACATTCGAATTCGTATCTGCTCTTACGAAGATCTGAATCTGTCCGAACACTATAGTTCAATCATTTCGTTCTTTTCCCAAGACTGCAATCTTTTCTAGGTCTCCTCCAAAGGTCCATATCCTGATCCAGTACAAAATATTAATAATTTCATTTCAAGCCCTATCACGTGCACACCGACCTGCTAGTGAAAATTAACGTGCATTTTTAATGTCTGTTCATGTGTTGCCAACAATCGCAATAGGTGTCGTTACTTCTGGTCAAACACGCACACATCTTGGTGCGTGAGCAATTGATACTTAAGCTATATTCATGGATGATACAGAAGGACGGTAGGTGTGTGGTTCGATTGTCGCTCAGGCACAAAAATTTGTATCCTTATTTTAGATTGAAACACCCAGCAGCTGGTAAGAAAAATCGATACGTAACATTTGATTTTACTTAGTTAATAATCCGATTACGTTTTGGGTTCGTATCTCCGTCACAGAACTTCACACCATGCGCTTCATCTTTAAATGCAAGCACACTTTGTTACTTAACAGGGACGAAAGGGTCTCGATAGGAGTCCCGGTTTGTTACACAAAATGTCGCCTTTTATTTTCAAGTTTAGATTTGGTAACGGATATAGGTGAAAATTCCCGTAATTCATGACTCTTTATGGCTACTTTGAAATACACTACTGGCCATTAAAATTGCTACACCAAGAAGAAATGCAGATGATGAACGGGTATTCATTGGACAAATATATTATACTAAAACTGACATGTGATTACATTTTCACGCAGTTTTGGCGCATAGATCCTGAGAAATCAGTACCCAGAATAACCACCTCTGGCCGTAAAAATGGCCTTGATACGCCTGGGCATTGAGTCAAACAGAGTTTGGATGGCGTGTACAGGTACAGCTGCCCATGCAGCTTGAACTCGATACCACAGAGTGGTGACTGGCGTATTTTGACCAGCCAGTTGCTCGGCCACCGTTGACCAGACATTTTCAATTTCTGAGAGATCTGGAGAATGTGCTGGCCAGGGCAGCAGTCGAACATTTCCTGTATCCTGAAAGGCCCGTACAGGACCTGCAACATGCGGTCGTGCATTATCCTGCTGAAATGTAGGGTTTTGCTGGCTATCGAATGAACACATCTGAACTGTAACGTGCACTGTTCAATGTGCAGTCAATGCGAACAAGAGGTGACCGAGACGTGTAACCAATGGCACCCCATACCATCACGCCGGGTGATACATCAGTAAGGCGATGACGAATACACGCTTCCAATGTGCGTTCACCGCGATGTCGCCAAACACAAATGCGACCATCATGATGCTGTAAACAGAACCTGGATTCATTCGAAAAAATGACGTTTTTCCATTCGTGCACTCAGGTTCATCGTCGGGTACACCATCGCAGGCGCTCCTGTCTGTGATGCAGCATCAAGGGTAACTGCAGCCACGGTCTCCGAGCTGATAGTCCATGCTACTGCAAACGTCGTCGAACTGTTCGTGCGTATGGTTGTTGTCTTGCAAACGTCCCCATCTGTTGACTCAGGGATCGAGACGTAGCTGCACGATCCGTTACAGCCATGCGGATATGATGCCTCTCATCTCGACTGCTAGTGACACGAGGCCGTTGGGATCCAGCATGGCGTTCCGTATGACCCTCCTGAACACACCGATTCCATATTCTGCTAACAGTCATTGGATCTCGACCAACGCGATCAGCAATGTCGCGATACGATAAACCACACTCGCGATAGGCTACAATCCGGCCTTTATCAAAGTCGGAAACGTGATGGTAGGCATTTGTCCTCCTTACACGAGACATCACAACAACGTTTCACCAGACAACGCCGGTCAACTGCTGTTTGTGTATGAGAAATCGGTTGGAAACTTTCCTCGTGTCAGCACGTTGTAGGTGTCGCCACCGGCGCCAACCTTGTGTGAATGCTCTGAAAAACTGATCATTTGCATATCACAGTATCTTCTTCCTGTCGGTTAAATTTCGCGTCTGCTGCACGTGATTACATGGTGTAGCAATTTTAATGGCCAGTAGTGTATGATTAGATTAGATTAATACTTGTTCCATAGATCATGAATATGACATTTTGTAATGATGTGGAACGTGTCATTTTAATGAAAGATTTCTTTACATACCATGATTCAATTACTTTAGAACAATTTTTTACGCTCTCTCTAATTCTTTATTTATTTTTATCTCTCTCTCTCTCTCTCACTCACACACACACACACACACACACACACACATTCCTTTTTGTATTTTTATTTGGTTGATGTGCTCGACTATCAGCAAGGGGCGAAAACGTCCGTGAATGAGTTTCTTAGTTTTGAGTACAGTTACGAAAGAAATATAAAAACAATCATGAGAGTTACTGATTTATGATGCTTAGTTTGCAGTCAGTTCTGAGTATTATTAGTAACTACGAACCAGTCTCTAAACCTAGTTACAGAAAAGTGAATCAGATGTATCATGTATTCGATGCTGTGGCAGCCACGTCTTTGAGAAGCCTGCTGTGGTCACTTCTCAGCCCACCGAAGGAACACATCGGTTCGTCTTCTTCCTGCTGGTACTGTAACTGAGATTTGGCAACAAGGCAATGTATATTTGGCAACTCTGTGATCGACGAGTTACTTCCTGGTGCACACGGAATTAAGCCTCAAATATCTTGATTTTTCCTGTCATTTCCATTGAATAATCTGAGTTATTATCGCTTGAGGTGTAACAAAGGATTGTAAATTTACGGTTTTCCGCCCAGGTTAGTCGTTGCACGTGGAAATCGCAACTAATCTCTTCCTTTAAGTAGCAGTTTACGAACTCTAGCCACTATTGCCCTCGTAAGAGGAAGGCAAGGCACATACCTCTTGGCTAACTCTGTGGTAACATGCTGACCTGTGAGAAAGTGTCTGTTATGGTTTGCGGTTCCAGTCTTGCTGACTGTAACGATTTTATCCCTACTGTGAAAGAGCTACAAGTAGTCAGATCAAACATCGATAAGGAATTTGCAAGAAAAAAACTTACTACTCATAGTGCAATGATGAAAAATTTACGATGTTGCACAACAGGTAGCTCCTCTTTCCGCTGCTGACAAACAGATTTTGGGTTTCTAGGAATACATAACTTTGTTTATGAAATGCCACATTTGCATACCTCTTGAGTATGACACAGCATACCAATGAAATACAGACCCAATCGAAATCGACGTGAGTAGTATTTTACTAACTCGTGGTAATAGTGGCACCCTTGTTTACAGATACTCAGTTTTATTAAAACAGACATTCGTCATAAGGTTATAATGGGTAGTTTTATTTCATTTCTTATAATACAGTGCACAATTTTCGTAACGTTTCTTTTAGTGTTGTTAAAGCAATAGTAAACGTGAGAGAGAAATTAATCATCAACGATGTATGCACATTGTCTGATGTTATCTATAACAGTCTGACAATGCTCATGCAGTTTACTGATTACATGGTTGTAGAAAACTTGTTCTGGGTTAAAACTGTCAAACAAGGTTTGAAGAAGAATACAATGCCACTACCACAATACAGCTAATGTAGAAAATACTTTTCTGACGTATTTTTGCACGATGCGCTATCCCCATACATAATACAAAAGTTTCAGGATGCATCTGCTGCCTGGCCATATATTAAACATGAAAAGAACAAAATGTCGCAGAAGTTAGCCCTTTTTCCACATGAGACTATTCTGGGTTGAGAAGTGAAGGGAATTATGTTCAAAGTTCCATTACATTGATAACTTCAGCAGACAGAATAATTGCGTTTTAAAAAATGTAGCAGTGAATGAACACGAACTCGCGACGTCTTATCCACAGCGCGCTACGTTTACCGTTATGCTCCTTTTTTCTTTTTTCTTTTTTTCTTATGGTCGCCTTATTCGGCGTCGGCGTCATCGACGTTTTGTTTGAACGAAAACAGTTTTCCAAAGTATAGTTACAAAACTTAAATGTGTTTCTTCCATTAGAAATGGTAAAAGAATAAGTGGTGAAACAAATTGTAGGCATCCGCAGGTTTGCAGTTCTTCTGCTGTCGTGTGAAGATCATTCTTGTGAAAAGTAATGGGTGTCCTTCCATCTAGTTACAAAAACTAAACGATAATGACCATCTACATAAACGAAAGATGAAATAAACATTAATGAATAGTAAAGGAACACTCCATTCGCCAGACTTATTCATATTAGGGTAGTGCCTTCTGCGAAGTTCGTCTGCTCGATACCTACTGCTCTGTGTGTCCGTTGCTGATCATAAAATTACGTGTACGTCGTTTGCCAAAAGTCGTTCTCTTGTTGCATTTCTCTCATAACTTCGAAGACTCCGCCTGCCGTAATGTCCTCATGTTAGTATGTGCGCGGGACTATTCTTTTTTTTTCTTTCCTTAGTTTTAATTACATGTTGGTTAGTTCGAGCGCCATGGGATAGTTGGCAAAAAGTATTTTATATCTTGGGTTGCTGATGAGTTGTGTCGCTTTACTTACACTGTAGATTCTGAAATCATCATACGAATCGTCTTTCCTTTTATTCATAATTTAATATATAGTATGGCTTACCAACCAAGTCCACATATTCCGTTTGGACGGGGAGGAAAAGGTCGTTGTCAGGTTGCAGTTTCATCTCGGGTGTTATTTCTGTGATCGTATTTCTCCCGACCAGTGCTAGTTGCCGCCGACACCATCCCCATATCTTTTTATTTTCCCCACAGACACATCTGTACTGCAGTGTCTATGAGGTCGCAGTCGCTGCACTTTTCGGTGGCTGCCAACTTGACTCTGTGGAGCTTTTCCTTCGTAGAAATAGTTTCGTTCGCTACCTTGTACCACGTGGATCTGATTCGCGTATCCAAGACCTTATTATTTATGTTCTTCCAGACCTTGGGCCACAGTATATCTGGGTGCTTGATTTCTATTCTATTCTTTCTACCATTGTCGTTCAGATACTTATATAGCCCTGATGTTGTTTTGTTGCATGGGACATTGGTCTGCCGCCGAAGGTAACTCGTGTTAAGGAAAACCTCCAAACGGCCAGGGACCTCTAAACTAACTCGGTGTGCCTCGATGACAGCTTTTGTTAGTGCACTGTGTGGGTACTCGTGAGAAATTTTGAGTGTCCTTCGTATCAGGAGTGCTCGACATTTAGTGCCTACATGAACCACACCAAGGCCCCCGTGACTGGGTGGGAGTGTCGTCACATTGATCCCTACTTTGCAGATATCACCTCGCCAGAGGTACCAACCGACAGCTGCCATCACCCTACTGGCTATTTTGTCAATTATAGGTACTATTTGGCCCACACACCAAATTTTCGGTAAGATTTTCGTGTTTACAAAATGTACTCTTTCTAGTAAATTTTGTACTCTACAATTATTCTGTTGCAGACACACTCTTGTCATGGTAAGGATGTTCGTCCAAGTCGCCGGTGTCGTTTTTAGAGGACAACTGGACATTGTGAGACCGAGAAGTTTCAGATTGTCCGTTCGATCATATTCGTCATTCCCGTGGAAAGGGAAACCATTCCCTAAAGGCAGTAGTCTTGTTTTACGTCTGTTGAGTCTCGAACCTGACACTTGTTCAAACTCCTGCACGTCACGGAGGTCCTGTGCAGAAGTAAACACTGCCCCCACATCATCTGCATATGCAATGGCGCTGCCATATATATTTATTCGTGGGAGTTATTGATTAATCCTCCTAATGAGTGGTGGCTCTATTGCAATTACAAAAAGCGTCATTGACAACGGACAGCCTTGGCAGATGGACTTTTCTATAGGAATTTGTTTAGTAAGATGTCCATTAACGTTGATCTTTGACGTGGCCCGATTCAAGAGACTTTTAGTCATTTGGACGAATTGTTCCCCAAATCCAAGATGGGTCATCAACGTAAAAAGGTAATGGTGTCGGATCCTGTCAAAGGCTTTATTAAGATCGAGTGCTAAAACTGCCGCGTCCAGACGTGTAGTTGCGCAGTAGCTGATGATCTCTCTGTAGTCAGACTATTAATGATCGTGCGCCCAGGAACTGCCGCCGTCTGATTAGTGTGTATTATTTTAGGAAGGACTTGTTTGATCCTGGCTGCCATGACGCGGGCTGCTATCTTGTAGTCCGTATTAAGTAAAGAAATGGGGCGGATTTTATTCATGTAGTTACAGGGATATTATTTAGGGATGTGAACGATGTTGCCTTCGTTGAAGCCTTCAGGTATATTTTGCCCTTCTTTAATTTCATTACACATTTCGACTAAACACCTTTCTAGTAAATACCAAAAGTGTTTATAAAATTCAACTGGTAGCCCATCCACACCAGGAGATATACTTCCCTGCGCCTTTTGGAGCGCTGGTTTCAGTTCTTGTGGGGTTACGTCCGCCACCAACAGGTCTACATCTTGTGTGCCCAGTCTTTCAGATAGGCTAATTTGCATACGTATCACAGACTCCTCGTCCGCGGGTTCCAAGGCATAAAGCTTAGTGTAGTATTCTGCTACACATGTCTTTATGCCGCCTTGATCATTCATCTGATTACCGTCCTCTGTCCGGAGAGTATAGATCATTTTATGCCGTGCGCGACGCTTCTCTGCCCCAAGATGATATACCGAGGACATTTCCCCCGCCGTGCTATGATGGTCTCTGGAGCGGATCACAGTACCTTCCATCCGTTTCCTCTTCAATGCCGTTAATTTCGCCTTGACTTTTTTTAATTCGTATAAAGGTGTCTGCTATTGGACAATTGCTTTCATTTAATTCCCGAAGGCATCGGAAGTAAAATTCGAACATACACTGTTTGTCGCGGTTTCGTTCATAACAGTACGTTTTTAAACAACTGATGAGTTTAGGTTTCGCACTTTTGTACTACCAGCATATGGTATTGAGGAAGTTCCGTCGTCGTCTGCTGCAGGCGCCCCACACGTCTTCCATTCGTGTTCGCAGATCATCTTCTTGAAGAATAGCTATGTTGAGTTTCCACATGTTTCTGCCACGAAAGATGTTGTGTCGAGGCATTTTCAGGAGACAGTGATAGGCGAGATGGTCAGAAAAGTACACTGGCCATGTTTCAGGTCCACTGACATTTGCACGTAAACACTGTGTGACATAAATGCTATCAAGTCTACTGGACGATGTAGAAGTGACGCAGGGGCGGTCTCCATTAATGAGTTCCCATGTGTCAGTCAATCGCAACTCTCGTTCTAGGCGTCCCAACTCGGCACTTTTATTCAAATTCGGATGCTGATCTTTCGGCTTAAGCACGCAATAAAGTCACCGGCTAAAACAATTCCCTCTCTAGCTCCTCTGATCAAATACAGTAAGTCTTCGGCGTAAAAACGAGACCGTTCCTCTCGATTTTGGTGTCCGGAGGGGGCATAGATATTTACAAATCGAATCCCATTTATTGAACAAGAGATTCCTCGGCCGTTTTCCAGCCGTTCAACGTCAGATGCTACTATTCCATCCTTTAAGAAGATTGCTGTGCCAGATGCGCCACGTAACGCTGTGTTTAAGAATACTTCATAACCTGCAATACTGATCCGGAACCCACTGTCAACCTCTTGTAACATAGCAATATCAACGGCAGCACTATATAGATAATCTCTGAGACTATCAACCTTCCGTATCGACGTGATTTTATTTAGCCGGCCGCGGTGGTCTAGCGGTTCTAGGCGCTCAGTCCGGAACCAGCCGGCCGTAGTGGCCGTGCGGTTCTAGGCGCTACAGTCTGGAACCGAGCGACCGCTACGGTCGCAGGTTCGAATCCTGCCTCGGGCATGGATGTGTGTGATGTCCTTAGGTTAGTTAGGTTTAATTAGTTCAAAGTTCTAGGCGACATGACCTCAGAAGTTGAGTCGCATAGTGCTCAGAGCCATTTGAACCATTTTTTTTCACTCCGGAACCGCGTGCCCGCTATGGTCGCAGGTTCGAATCCTGCCTCGGGCATGGATGTGTGTGATGTCCTTAGGTTAGTTAGGTCTAAGTAGTTCTAAGTTCTAGGGGACTGATGACCACAGATGTTAAGTCCCATAGTGCTCAGAGCCATTTTTGATTTTATTTATGTTCAATGTGGCTATTTTATATGTTTGCAGATGTGATATTTAAGGGAAGACAACCCTTTTGGTGTGTTTGTTTCTTTGTGTTTAATAGGTTTATTGATTGACGTATTTATCCTGTCCTGTTGTCAACGCTTACTGCAAATCGTATCATTATCAAGCAGCACCAGTTGGCCAGCATGTTGGTGGACCACCACTCCCTGACGTCCGGAAGTTCTCATGTTGGGGTGTCTGAATCCAGTATGTTGTACGTCTATCCGTTATCTGCAGTGCACGATTTCGTAAAATTCCGAGTCGTCATCATCCTTTTCCCGCGTGAACCGATCGCCTCGGTTTACCTCGCCGTCGGATCTTCCCTCTATCGTAGTAGCTGTGGGTGCATGTCCTCGGTCCTCAACATCGTCTTCCATCTCCTGGGCCCAGTCCAGCAAGGAATCGTCTGTGCGTGTGCGTTTCTTCTCCTCGACCATTTGCACTGATTGTTTATCCCTCTTCTTTGGAGGGCTTGTTCCCGAACCTATACAGCCAGATGCTTCCGGAGTGTCCCGTGCACGGTCAGGCACGCCCTCCTTCCGTGATTTCTTGAGCGTCTTCTGGCTCTGATGGCGGTTTTCCGATGACGTTTCGTGCATTTTATGACGAACCTGCGTCGCCTTTTCTCACAACGGTGGTGCGTATGTTTCCGCCCCTGCATGAGCAATTCTGCGCTTCTTTGTATCCTGGGACAGTATCTCTGAGGCATTCCCATTTGTCTCCATCATTTCAGTATCCGGTAAGTCGACCTTCTCCTCGTCGTGTGTGCGGATCACATTATTTCGTTGTAAGTCACCGTCCACCTTTGACACCTCGGTGCTTCCGACTTCCGATATCTTATCGTCAGTTGCCGGCACTGCTGGATGGGGGGTATCCACCAGTACTTCATGCTGTAATAGAGCTGCAGTGGCAGTACTGTCGTCCTTTTTGGTGGTTGTGGTGGTCGGGGGTTTACGGAGTACCGCTGCATACCTCACCGGCAGTTCCGACATTTTGGTTCGCACTTCCGCCTCACCTACTGGTATTTGCGTCACTCGTCGTTGGGGACAGCCAGTGTGGACATGTGCGGGAGAACCATATGCTGCGCACGTCCTCAGTTGCCCGTCATACATCACTATAGCTCTGTACCCGCAGTCATTGCTATACGATGATATATGCTTTTGTAAATCAATTTTGACTTGGCGAATACCATTCAACATCGGAAATTTGTGCATACTAGACCATTTTTGCTCGACATTACTGATAACTGTACCGTAAGGTTTTAGCACAGAGTTAATTTGCTCAGCTGTAATTTCGAAGGGCAGTTCGAAAGCTCGAACGGTCCTCAGACCTAAACCAGCTTGAGTAACTTGTACCTCTCCGATAGTACCATCCGAAAGTTTAAATTTCAGGGTCCCTCCACACGATTCAACAATTTTATCACACTTGACAGCATTTTGCAGCTTAAGATAAACTGTACTACTACAGATCGACAAGTGAATTCCAATAACATCGTCCATATTCAGTTTCAAAGATTCCTCTACAAAGTTCAAATGATGTCGGTCGTACTAAGGACTGGTCAAACATCAACTTCAATGTGCCTCTTCGTGGTGGTTGTGCCATTACAAATTTCTAACCATGAATCAAGTACACTCAGTGCCACAGCACTCACCACAACAGAACTGGCCAGCAGCGGCAAGAACGTAAACACAGCGCGTCCTCACAGTTCGCCCGCCGAATGCAGGCTATCTACTAGTTGACACATAGCTACCGCAGCTCCAGAAGTCATCAACAATTCCTCCAGAACTTCCGCATTCCACAAAGACAGACAGTTACAGCTTTTCTTATGCACTGCACGACGTTTTCAACAAACAGATAGCGCAATAGAGTAGCTCAAGTGGAAAGGAACACTTTTTATTTAAATTTCTGCATCCTACACTTCTGCAGTACTGTGTAGGTGGCAGTTACGTGATTTTATCTCTGTGATTGCAAAATAGAGTCGAATGTATGCACTGGGTAACCGAGGCAGCTAGTTCATGGCGATTCGGTCAACCAAGTAAATGAATGTACTGAACATGATGCAGACCACTACAGGGAGCCTGTGTGTCAGAATTCTCATCCGGTGTAGGGCAACGCCGTTACGATAGTAAAATTAGTTACAGAGAAGAGTGTTTGGTGGTCTGTTGGATTGTTGATAGGTTCGAGTCCAACTTCTGCTGATGATTTTTGATAGTGAGAGACAGATTCTATTCTCTTCCGGCTACACCAACTGAAGAAGGTATAATGGCATTGTGGTCTGAAATTCACTTTAAACATGGTATTCCTTCTCTACCAAGTAGATGTTCAGTTGAACCACAATAAAGTCAGGTGTGGTCCCATGCAGAAACTTTCTTATACTAGTTATTTACTTCTAGTGACGAAACAAACGCTATGTAGGCTCACAGGACACTTATTCCATCTTTTATGTGAGCTTTTGTATGTCGATAAAATTGGTTATGAACTGGGAATGCAACTCAGAACACTCTTAATGCGGAATTTGATCCCGTCCTGACAATACAGCTCGACTACAATTTGTTGTTTGTTCAAAACTGCAGATTCCTCAACATTTCCACATATTGCACGTGAATGGGTTCGACTCCTGACCTGGCACTAAAGATTTAATTAGGCATTATCAAGCTCTGGCATGAGAACACCTATCTGCTGGTGGATAATAATTTCGAGTTTTAATGTATTTTCATTCAATGTCAACACTAACGATATCTGACGTTTTTAAATCCCAGTGAGACACAGAACTATTTGCGAGATCAATGTAAGTTCAAGGATGTTATTCTGATCTGCCGGCGGAGAAAAATTCGGTAGCTGATGTCTCTTTGTGTGTAGTCAACAACGATATATGTGGGGTTCAAAAAAATGGTTCAAATGGCTCTGAGCACTATGGGACTTAACTTCTGAGGTCATCAGTCCCTTAGGACTTAGAACTACTTAAACCTAACTAACCTAGGGACATCACACATATCCATGCCCGAGGCAGGATTCGAACCTGCGACCGCAGCGGTCGCGCCTTGCCCCCTGCGGGTTCAGGTGTAAGAATAGGACACGGTATTCCTGCCTGTCGTAAGAGGGGACTAAAGGGAGTCTCAAATGTTTCGGCCATATGTGATGGTCCTCTGTCGGGTTTGACCTCCATGTCTCAAAATTTTTCTGAATAGCGAGCCGATTGGGGAAGGGCGCCTTACTTGGTGCATTGTGTCCATCTTGCGTTGAGAACTTTCGCCAGCTTATTCGTCGTTGCATTGCAGTCCTGCCCGCTCTCCATGTCTTGGGCATGGATCCGTTCCTGCGTGCACTTTCCGCCATGCAATGTGCAGTGCCACTTTCTGCACTGATGGCGACCATGGACTACATGTCACCTAAAATCCAGCACGGTAGCCAGTCCGTTGTGGTGGGGCCATCATGTACCCTGTTGGTTGTAGCCCCCTGACAACACAGGGATCGCTCTACTGATGCCTGCGCCGTTTACTCCCCATGTATGCCAAGGAGTAGATGCCCATCTCCCTGGGGCATCAGGACTCCCGGCAAAGGCCATCCTGCCAGGTTGCCTTTGCTGTGGCTGGGTGGCGCCCGTCGGTAGGGCCCTTGGTCGGAGTAGGTGGCATCAGGGTGGATGTCACGCAATGAAGCGTGGCACATCATCTCTTGCTGGTGGCCAGTCACCAATGGTCTCTAAGCATTCAAAAGGTCACTTTAAGGCTAATGTGTATGACCCTAAATCGTTCCCCTCCCGGGCCACACCATGGGAGGAACGAAAGGCTATGAATGACAGCGAAAGGTATTCGCCCCGGTATCTCGTCTGTAACAGAGCTGATGGGGAATCGTTTGTGTCCCTGAAGCTGCAGTTCTTTGTAGAACATTTGGAGGACAAGTTTGGGGAGATGGAGGGCTTGTCCAAAATGCGGTCAGGGTCAGTCTTAATAAAAACAGCATCCTCTGCCCAGTCACGAGCCTTGCTCGCATGTACAAAGCTGGAGGATGTTTCTGTTGTCATCACCCCACATAAAAGCTTAAATATGGTCCAGGGCATTATTTTCCACGGAGATCTTCTTTTACAGTCCTATGACGAGCTGTGCGCCAACATAGAGCGCCGAGGAGTCCATTTCGTCTGTCGCGTCCACCGGGCTCCGAGGGATCGTCAAGTTGCCACCGGTGCCTTTGAGGGTGACACATTAACTGAGAAGGTCGAGGTGATGGTCTACCGTTGTCATGTCAAACCCTATATCCCTCCCCTGATGTGGTGCTTCAAGTGTTGAAAGCTCAGCCATATGTCTTCTCACTGAGCTTCCACCCTCATCTGTCGCGATTGTGGCCGACCATCCCATCCTGATACTCCATGTGCCCCACCTCCCATCTCTGTCAACTGTGGGGAGCACCATCCCCCTTGCTCGCTGCACTGTAAGATTCTACAGAAGGAACGGAAAATAATGGAATACAAGACCATGGATAGACTGACCTACACTGAGGCTAAGCGTAAGTTTCAACGACTACATCCAGTACTCATGACGTCCTCTTATGCCGCCACTGTCGCTCCTGCTACAGTTCCCATAGCTGCACCACACACCGTCGGTTCTCAGAGCCAGAGGACCACACCTGTCCCCTTGATGGTGGGGGTACTTCGCTCCCTGTTGCTCCTGCTCCATCTACTTAGCAACACCCACCAACCACCCGAGACATCAGTTCCCCTTCCCAGCCGGAGAAGCGTAAGACTTCTTTGGCTCCTCTCGCAAGGAAGGGGTCCCTTGGGGACCTCCCTTCGCAAGTTCTGACCAGTTTGAAAGAGGACACCCGCAAGTGGCTCGAACAACCACCAGTCGCTGGTCGTAGGGCCCCACAGTCGTCGTCTGTCCCTGACACTGACCCCGTGAAGCCCTCCTAGCCTGAACCACTGAAGGCACAGCGAGAGAAGCTGAAAACGAAAAAGGTTCCCAAGAATCTCGACATTGTGGTGGCACCCGTCCCACCGCTTCCTACAAGCTCAGCGTCTGAGGACGAGGTCGAGATTCTGGCATCTGCTGAAGACCTGGATCTCGCCCGTCCTTCAGACGCCATTGATGTCACTCACGCGGACACTGAATTGGTGGCAGCGAGTGAAAAAACGACGTAAACTGCCTTCCCAGTTCCTTCACGCCTTTCTGAGCCATGGACAAGATCATCCTCCAGTGGAACTGCAGCGGTTTCTTCCATCATCTAGCTGAGCTCCGACAACTTATCAGCCTTCACCCTTTCTTTTGCATTGCTCTTCAGGAAACTTGGTTTCCAGCGATGCGAACCCCCGCCCTCCGTGGCTATCGGGGTTATTTTCAGAACCGGGCAGCTTATGAAAGGGTGTCTGGTGGCGTCTGCATCTATGTCCTTCACTCTCTTCACAGCGAGTCTGTCCCTCTACAAACAACTTTAGAGGCTGTCGCTGTTCGGGTGTCGACGCCACAGGCTGTTACTGTTTGCAGTCTGTATCTTCTACCGGATGGTGATGTCCCACAGCATGTCCTGGCTGCGCTGATCGCACAGTTACCGCCACCTTTCTTGTTACTGGGCGACCTCAACGCCCATAACCCTCTGTGGGGTGGGTCAGTGGCAACAGGTCGAGGTGCCATCGTTGAGAATGTATTGGCTCAGCTTGACCTCTCCCTTTTAAACGATGGTACCTTCACACATTCCAGTGTGGCGCATGGCACGTACTCCGCCATTGACCTTTCGATCTGCAGCCCTAGCCTCTTACCGTCTGTCCAATGGAGTGTGTATGACGACCTGTGTGGAAGTGACCACTTTCCGATCCTTCTGTCACTGCCACAACGTCACTCTTCTGGGCGCCCTTGCAGATGGGCTATGAATAAGGCTGACTGGGATTTGTTCTCCTCCATTGCCGCTATTGAGCCTCTTTCCAATGACGCCACTGATGCGGTGGTTCACTCGGTCACCACCGGCATCGTTACTGCCGCAAAATATGCCATTCCCCGTTCTTCTGAGTCACCTCGGCGGCGGACTGTGCCTTGGTGGTCGCCTGAGATTGCTGAGGCGATTAAAGATCGCCGGCGGGCGCTCCAGCGCCACAAGCGGCATCCATCTTTAGAAAACCTCGTCGCCTTTAAACGGCACCGTGCGTGTGCCCGCCGCATCATTCGCCAATACAAGCAGGAGCGCTGGAAGCGGTATGTGTCCACCGTTGGCCTCCATGTCTCTTCATCGCAGGTCTGGACCAAGATTCGACGCTTCTATGGCTATCGGACCCCTGTCAGCGTCCCTGCGCTCTCACTGAATGGAGCAGTTTGTACTGACTCCGACGTAATTGCCAACCGCTTGGCAGAGCATTTTGCTCTGAGTTCCGCTTCTGGGAATTACCCACTGGCCTTCCGTTCCACTAAAGAGTGGATGGAACGTCGGAGCCTTTCATTTCGCACCCACCATCCTGAATCCTACAATGTTCCATTCAGCGAGTGGGAATTTCACAGTGCCCTAGCTGCTTGCCCTGATACCGCTCCTGGGCCAGATCGCATCCGCTGTCAGATGCTGAAACACCTTTCAGTGGACTGCCAGCGACGCCTCCTCGACCTTTACAATCGTCTCTGGGTCGAGGGTGAGTTTCCGTCGCAATGGCAGGAAAGCATTATCATCCCCGTTTTGAAACCTGGCAAGAACCCCTTGGAGGTGGACAGCTACCGCCCCATTAGCCTCACCAACATTCTTTGCAAGTTGCTCGAACGGATGGTGAGCCAGCGATTGAGTTGGGTACTCGAGTCTCGGGGCCTCCTGGCTCTGTCTCAGGGTGGGTTCCGTAAAGGTCGCTCTGCCGCCGACAATCTGGTGAGCCTGGAGTCAGCCATCCGTACGGCCTTTGCCCGCCGTCAGCACCTCGTCGCTGTCTTTTTCGACATGCGGAAGGCGTAAGATACGACATGGCTCCACCATATCCTCTCTACGCTTCATGATTGGGGTCTTCGGGGTCCGCTGCCGATTTTTATACGCAATTTTCTGTCACATCGTACCTTCCGTGTGCAAGTCGCGGCCTCCCATTGTTCCTCTCGAGTTCAGGAGAACGGGGTACCACAGGGATCTGTTTTAAGTGTCTGCCTGTTTTAATTGCAATTAACGGGCTCGCTGCGGCGGTGGGAACGTCTGTCTCAGTACCGTCTGGATTATGGAAGCCTGGCTTATGGTTCAGCATCCCCATCTGCATTGCGTGTGCTGGACCCAATTCTTCACAGCGGGATCCGACCTGCCACTGGTGCTTTCCGGACCAGCCCTGTGGACAGCATACTTGTGGAGGCAGGTGTCCCTCCACTGCGGTTACGACGCCAACATTTAATGGCCGCTTATGCTGCGCATGGTTGTAGCTTGCCCGGGCATCCTAATTATCGTCTCCTGTTCCCGCAGTCAGTCGTCCATCTCTCAGAACGTCGGCCTCGGTCGGGTTGTACGCGTTAGAGAGCTTCTCTCCGGGCTTGGTGTTTACCCTCTTCCACCTCCTTTCCGGGCCCCCCTGCGTACACCGGGCCCCGCCCTTGCCTTCGGCTCGACTTGGCACAGGGCCCGAAGGACTCAGTCCCTCCGGAGGCCTTCCGCCGCCGCTTTTCTTCCATCCTAGCCATGTATCAGGGCTCTGGCGTTGTCTATACTGACGGTTAGATGGTTGCTGGTCGTGTCGGTTATGCTCTAACTCTAGGGGACCATTACGAACAACGATCCTTGCCGGCTGGCTGCAGCGTTTTCACTGCTGAGCTGGTCGCCATCTTTCGTGCCCTAGAGTATATCCGCTCCTGCTCAGGTGAGTTCTTCGTTATCTGTAGCGACTCCCTGAGCAGTTTACGAGCTATCGACCAGTGTTTCCCTCGCTCTCATCTGGTGATGGCTGTCCAGGAGTTCCTCCATGCTCTTGCCCATTGCGGAAGCTCTGTGGTATTTGTGTGGACCCCAAGCCATGTTGGGATGCCCGGCAATGAACATGTAGACCGCCTGGCGAAAGAGGCCACCAGTAAACCATCTCTGGACTTGGCCTCCCGGAGACTGATTTGAGGGCAGTCTTACGCCGCGCAGTTCTCACGCTTTGGGACGCTGAATGGCGCGATCTAACCACACGTAATAAACTCCGTGCTGTCAAGGAGACGACAGCTGTGTGGCGATCATCCATGCGAGCCATTCGCAGGGACTCAGTCGTCCTTTGTCGGCTCCGCATCGGACACACTCGGCTGACGCATGGACCGTGGGGACCCGCCTCTCTGTCGCTGCGGGGCGGTTTTGACGGTGGTGTACATTTTATTGTCCTGTCCGCTTTTAGCTGTGCTGCCTGATACGCTCCCTGCCCTTTTAACTGATGACCCTGCTGTGGCAGGTTTAGTTTTGCGTTTTATTCGGGCAGGGGGTTTTTATCAACTAATTTAAGTGCTTGTCTTTCTGTGTTGATTCTGGCCTATGGCCTCCGATTTTAGTCTGATTTTTAGTGTGTTTCTCGTTGGTTGGTTTTTCCTTTTTTGTCTCTATGGTCGGCCAACCACTGTCACACTCTGTGTGATTTTAACTCGTTTTGTCTGATCTCTGTCTGAGTATTTCTTGTCCTGTGTCGTCTGCCATCTTTTCTGTTGTTCTTTTTTTATTCTCTGTGGGTGTTTTTAGTTTTTGGAAAAAGGGACTGATGACCGTAGCCGTCTGGTCCCTTTAATTCCCCAAACCAACCAACCAAGATCGCGCGGTTCCAGACTGTAGCGCCTAGAACCGCTCGGCCACTCCGGCCGGCTATGAAACACAACATAAGAGCAGTAGTCGTAAGGAAATCCTTACCAACAGGTACTAGAGACAAGAGTCATGCTTGTACAGTGAGAATCGGCTTTAAACCTGACACAAATTGCAGTTGTCTGTAATCTGAGATCTTTATCGAAATTTGAATTTGTGTAACTTACAAAATATTACTATTCACTGTGGCACATACAGCTCCATGTCTTCGATTAGCCAAACAACAAAGAAAGTGAACAATAGTTGACCAGAATTGCGGATTGTGGGCTGCCAAGCCTTGATTTTGCCGATCTTCAAATGCTGGAAGGCATCCAGTGTACCGACGACTCACAGACGTTAGTGCATTCAAGCCACAGGTTGTTTTGTGAGTTTTTGGAGGTTTTTCTCGTACCATGGCTTGGGAATATTCCGTGAGGCTACCGTCAATATTAAATAGAACTTTTATTTTAACAGTTTGTTTACAACATGTTGCTCATCCATCTACATCTCCAAGATAAGCAAGCTGTGGACATTACCTCCTTTTAGAAAACAACAGTCGTGATCACAGGGCAGTATACATATCTACTTGTTTCGACGAAAACTCCAGCACTGTGTCACACCTCGATTGCACAGTAAAGGTCCGGGAATGATTGTATCAGTGGGAGAAAAGTAGCAAACAACATCTCTCAGTTTGAGAGCTCTAAGGAATCCAACGATCAATGAGTGATTTGAGAGAGGTATAGCGTACGTAAACAGACTTCTGGACTCTCATCCTTGCCGAAATAAGGGCATTATCCAGTGTTATACGGTATTAGCGTAATTCCTCGTGTGGGTGAGTAATTTTCTTTCCTGTGAGCTGACGAATGTGATAATACGTCGTTTTAAACTTCTCTGATAGTGGGGAGTAGGAATTTTAACAATAAATTTCTTCATGGTTCACAATGCTCTAGCGACGTCACAGACCTGGGAAAAACCGTTCTTTTCACAGATCGGATCAGAACCATTCACTCACTGTACTGAGCAACAACTTTTTAATAAATCGCCTCACGTCATTCCTTCATATAATAAATGAAAGCAAGATGATACATCCTTTTAATTCAGATTAATGTATCTGTATTTTTACCTGCTGTGACAATGTTTTAAAAGAATACAGAAATACTATTAATAATTTCTATTATAAATTCGAGATTCGCGTAAAAAGGCTGCATTTCATCTTAAGTAAGAAAGGATATCACAACAAAATTCCGAATATTTTCTTATCAAGCTGGCGAAATCATAAAAGTAAAACTTATGCCTATAAATTACATAACTTTAATGAAACAAAACACAATATAAAAACTGAACATAATTGAATTTAGTTTTAAATAATGCCATCTGGAGTATATATATCTTGCAAACGACTGTAATGACTCCAGGTGGCATTATTTAAAACTAATATATATAAGGTTCAAACAAGGCACCTGGAGTCGTTTAGTTTTTACCTTGGCTGGTATTTGTCTTAGTATTGAAAATAGGAACTAATAGTGCACTAACATAGCTGGGGAAACATATTTTGCATAGTTTGCTTAATACAATTGAGGTTCAAAGAATGTGCAAAGCAGAAGGTTCAAGGGCATAGCAGCTGATTTCATGATTGAAGCAGTCTCCATTAGCATGGCAGTGATTTTAAAATAGTTATATCTGGTAGTGATAGCCTTCACGAAATTTAAAATATTTTCTATGGTGTGAAATTAATTTTATTTTTGACATCTTGGGTTGTCGGGTGTTCTGCCGGATATCAGCGTCGTACTTGCACGATATTTCGGTCACGTAGCTCGTAACCTTCATCAGGTGCGACCTGAGACTGCTCCTCGAGTGGACCTGGTCCAGTATTTATGGACCAGGTCCACTCGAGGAGCAGTCTTAGGTCGCACCTGATGAAGGTTACGAGCTACGTGACCGAAATATCGTGCAAGTACGACGCTGATATCCGGCAGAACACCCGACAACCCAAGATGTCATCAGATCGCCGGGAAAGCCTGAAGAGTTACAATTTTATTTTTGTATGTCCCGAAGTCAGAGGTAAGGCAAACTCCCTTCACAGATTTCAAATCATTTTTAATCTAAGAAATAACTATTGACACAAAGTAGCAATTAAGAGGATTTGATAACTTTTCTTTCATTATAATTCAGGGTAGGAACGATTATGAGTTTTTTTTAAATATTTGGGGTCTTACACTACACAAAAAGGATGGTATTTCTTGCAATTCACTTTTAAGTTTAATGACACAAATACTTTTATTAAATGTGATCGCCTTAACAAATCTGTTTATGGGCTCCTAAGAATTCCAAACCCTTTGAGTAAGAGCGTGACACTACGAAAGGCTGGCTGGTGAGGTGAGAGGAGATGGTAAGTACTGAGTGGCACAGCAGATCAACCAGCAGACCGGCCGAGGCAGCAGAGCTGTCACGGTTGGGCGTAAGGTAGCACGGGAAAGACTGGCTGATGCAGCGCCTGGATATGCCACAGTGGCTGCGCGGGAAAATCCCTGGCAGTGGCAGAGGGGCTGCTCAGCCGCCGAAAGGAGTAGAAAATGGCGATTACAGGTGGTCGAGAAGAGGGAATGAATTGTTACGCCACAGTGCAGGAAAGGAAAAGTGTGCGCTAGAGAGAGGTAGCGACATAGCTACACAGCAAAAAGAAGCAATCAAAACTGCAAGTCTGCCGTGGACATGAGCAAGCATTTCCAGCATTAGCACCAATGGCCAGGCACAAAATACAGATTCAGCAGAATGTTCACTGAGAGAGAGAGGGACAGAGATACGGAGCAACAAGGTATACTTTGGACGCAATAGTAACTATCAGAGACATCACAGTGCGGTTACTGGCCTGTCAGGAATTATTAAGCAAACACAATGGAACGAGGACTGCTGACCACTAGTCGTAAAGAACAGATCCTCACGCCATTGCCTCCCACTCGTCTTCCTAAATACTGCATTTGTCCATTTCTGTAGTGAGCTGGTCATTAGGATTGATGGCGATTGTTTTGAAGCACTATATTCAATGATTATTATGGTGTAGCGAGATCCATGTATCAGATGTTCCAGCACTTCTTGTGAACAGCTGCTTGCCGTACACGAAACGACAACATCTTAGTGTAGTGTCGCAGAATAGTAAAGAGTTGGAAACGTGGAATATTGTCAAAGTTTCGTTGCATATGCCGAGAGCTAAGAGGATTGCACATATCGGAATGTGTCGTCACGCAGGGGCAATGGTCTGGTTACACACAACAGGCGAGAGAGAATTGCTTAGCACCCGGGTTTGTGTTAGACGGAGACTTTCGTAGAGTGCAAGACAGAGGTATAGCGTCAGATGTGCTGCATTTCACAATTTCGCGTAAGTCTGCCGCAACAACACGTAACTCTGTCCCAAGAACACCTAAGGGGCGAGTATGACAGATGAATCGGCAGTATAAGTGGAACGAATGCGGTCATTACAAACGAGCATGACGTCAGGACGTCGCTCGTGCTTCCTTTAAATACGCCAGCTTTGATAGCAACAAGGCACTCGCAGTTAGATTGGCAGTTAGAAGTCTACTGGGTCGCTGCGTAGCGCTCAGCTCGGTGATCGACATGGTAATCTTTATTAAAGAGATGTTGCAGTAAGGGCGGCCCATCCAGCAGCAGATGTGAGGGGACAGTACCAGCTCTGGTCCTCTCTGCTGCCGCTGTCAATCATCGACCCAGGATTAGCAGACATCGCGGCAGACTCGCTCGCCGCCAATGCGGACCACATCGGTGAGCCGTCTTCGAGATCGTGCGGGCCTTAGGCCCTGTGCATCCGCCGTCACAACCGGATGAGCCGACGACGCTGGGGGACTGCAGCCCGTTCCGCCCGTCCACCGCGGACGAGCCACCAGGAGGTGCATGGAAGAAGACGGGGTGGGATAGAGTACACTCCGCACTACGAGAACGCTTCTGGTGCCGACAGCGCTGGGGACTCCAACCCGGAGCCTCTACGCGTAGCAGCCTGCTATCCGCCGCAAGCCGGCCGGCCAGCCGGGTGCCGCCATCCACGCGTGGCCGAAGTGAGGACATTCCTCCGCTACGTCACAGCACGCGGCGCTGCGCTAGCAAGACGGCGCGGCCCGGATCTGGTGTCATCGCTAGGAGTCAGCGAGGACTCGGGGAAGGTCGTTGACATCACCAAGCCACATTGTACTCGGCAGGAATAAAGTTGTTATGAATGAATAATGTTTCTTTGGCGTTTCTGACACTTCTACAGCCATTTCCTAGCATCCTGACAACTGGAGAGGTGACCGCTCGGCCATCCAGTCCACCGTAGGAACTTTGCGCTGGCTGCCTACCACCTCACTCACAGGGAGACAGAGTCTTCCATCACCAGTACATCTCGTGGCGATTGTCACACTAACACCATCGTCAGCGCTGGGTGAGAGGGCCATCTGGTGCCTATTCTTCACTGCTTCAGGCAGCACAGTACATAGCGAATGGTCATCGCAGGTCACCGTCATCTTCTGTAGCGGAATCAAGGACGCTTTAAGCAGTGTGGCGTCTTAATCTCACGCTACATCTTCGCCTGCCAGACGACAGCCCGTAAGACTTTGGCTGAACTACTGTTGTAGTGGCCTCGGTATCACCACAGCTGAACCAGCAACAGGAGTCAGCGGCAATCCTCTCTGTTCCTGGCATGAGGTGCCAGCCAAGGCTGACGAGAAGATATAGAACTGTGTAATCTGAATGAATAAATATTCTCTCGCTAATAACGATTTATTAGCGCCGAAATACGCTCTACAGGTTCCACAACACCATCTGACAATGTGGATGTGTCTCCGCTTGGCACCCCTACAATTTGGCGACAGAAGCAGATCTTCAATGACATGAATACGACATTGATGTCCTGGAGTGATTGACGAATCACGACAGGACGTCACAGCCCCAACAACAGCAGTCTAACGTCTCGAATGCGGTGAGCCCAGAGGATATTTCCTACTGGACTTTTTCTTTCTTTCTTTTGTTATTGCCAGGAGTGAATGCAGGGATTATAATACAACGTGGAAAGAGACTTTTGTCAAACCTAAAGAACGTGTAGATCTGTCACAGTTTAAAGCGAATCGAATGGAAACTTATTTGGTACCCGTGAGGTGAGTGAGATGCAATTTACCTATACATAGCAAGCCATACAGTAGAATGGCAGCAGCAACTTGCGCCCCTTTCAGGTGTTATGGTCACGCAGCACACGATTGTACTGAGTCTCGCTGAGTAATGATCAGACTTAAAGATTAGTTAAAATTATTTGTGCAAGTTTTGAGTCTGATTATGCCCGTTGAGTTTGGCTGTTGCTTTTGAAAGAACAAGTATTTCCTTCGTATTAGTCTTCGAAGTGTAAAAATAGTAATAAATTGCACAACGACGCCGGGTACGTGATCGGGTAATGCAGACGATGCTGCAGCCGCTCTGATGGAGCAGATATTGAAACTGTTAGAGAATTATACTCATCAGAAATTGTATAATAACGAGTAAAGTTAGCAAATATACGCTTTCCAAGCTGGGCAACAGTCACAGTCGTATTCAGATGAAGTTAAAGCAGCAGCTAGTGTAAACTCCTCCCGTGTAGATTCTTTAACATCTAATCTAATAACACCCTTCTCCAGTAAAGCAAGAGAATATGTGGGAGTATTCATAAATGAAGTTTCGGCTACAACTCCATCTGGTGGGTGAGGCTAAAATGCATGTGATGTACTACGGGACGCTTAGTAACGCTCGCACATTCCAGCAATTAGCAGAGGGTTTACAACAGAGATACCATAAGCAGACCAGTCTTATATACCTTGAAGAGAAGTTGAGTGGCTCAGTGCAGAAAGCCAATGAAACTGCGGAAGCCCTTTTCTGACAGAATTCGAAAAGTGAATGCTTAGACAAATGAATTGACATAAAATAAAGAATCGGATCGATTCATGCTCAGAGCGGTAGAAAATATGTTTCTAGACGTCTTTATATGCGCAATTCCTGCGAAATTTCCCGTAGAGGACATACGGAAAATCCGGATGATTTAGCTGCAGAGCTTTGCATTGTCATGCACTTACAGGAAATCGACGTTGATACGAAAGTACGCAATGGTCGACGAATCTTTGCTTCTGGAAAAGAACGTTATCAGAGAGGAAAGAAATGACATTTCTAGGCGCAATGTCGCCAGCCTCAGTGTTGTAGTTGTGAACATTTTGGCCACGAGGCAAACAAATGTATTAACAAGAAGCAGGTTAAATGGAGCAAACAGAAGCAGGTGTTAAATGTAAACGAGAATTTTTTCCGTCGGGAAACATTCCCAGTAAACCAAAATTGTGCAGAGCTGGGTTTCTGATCAATGGATTTAATGCAGGAGAGAGAATATAAATTTCTGTTAGAGTCTGGTGTACATGTGTGTGTCATTAGTCTGGGCCCTGTGGGTAGGATGAGACTAAACACTCCAAGGTACAGACTACAGGGTATGCCGATGTGGAGTCACTGGGAACAACACGGTTCAGCTTTAAGATAGTAACTACAGGATTTTGTGAGCTTATGGATGTGTTGCTAACTGTGGGACAGGGATATTCTGTGATTCTCATACTTGACTTCCTTGATGGGGATCACGACAAAACTGATCTTTGGCAGCGTACACTTAAACTTAACGTTAATTATTTTCAATTTGGTGCAACAGCTTCAAATGTTTCAATCATGTGGTACAAGGATTGTTAAGGAACCACGAACTGAACTATGAAAACGTGCCTTACAGAGAGTTTGGTATGACAACGTACTAGCAGGTTCAGGGAAGTTGATTTGGGTAATGGTGGATATCGTTTTACCACAGAGTATTATGCGTGTTTGAAGCACTGCAGAACAATGGGGCGCTACGTAAAGGCACTATTTAATTCACAGAAGTGTAGCGTGTCTATGCAATGTAGATGGCTAATTTATGGTTCTCGTAAGCCGGGATAACTCGTGTAGGATGACGTGAGTGTCCAAAAGGGAGTAATAGTAGCAAACGTAAGAGATACTCGTTGAGGATGATATCAATATATCAACAGACGATGACAGTCTGAAGCAGACCATCAGTGCATCTGCACTAAACGCCATGGTTTGCCACCTGAAAGACAGTGAATGGGAAGCCATGGAATCATTGCTGTTGAAATACTCAGACCTGTTGCATAGAGAAGTGTCATCTTGCTCAAACAATAGGTAATTATCTCATGCATATTATCAGTCAAGAGGCAATAAGGATGAATCCTCATTTCACAGCAGCCATGCACGATTCTGCAACACCGCAAACAACAAAACAGATGGAATCATTTATTGGCTGACGTAGCTATTATCACAAATTTGTAAACAGAATTGCTAACATTGCTCAATCATTAACACAGTTACTTCAGAAGGGAGTTACGTGGAGTGTCAGGAAGCTTTTCAGACATTGAAGGAATAATTGATACCAGATCCTGTGTTAGCATTCACTGATTTCGAGAAGGAATTATTATTTTTCTGGGGTGCTAGTAACAGTGCATTATGCTGTATTCTTACAATTATATTGGAAAGCAACACCATGCGACAGATGCAACTTGAGAGTTAAACAAGCTGAACGAAACTACCGAACAACTGAAAATGAGATGTTGTTTGTTTTGTTTTGTTGTTATGTGTGTGTCTGGAAATTTAAAGTGATGCCAGATTATGCAACTGTAAAGTGGTTGCTAGCCCTAAAAGACCCTTCAACTTGGCTAGCAAGATGGTTACTCAAACTGAGTAAGTTTGATTATGAAGTGGTTCACAGACCAGGACTACAGCAAACAAACGCAAATACCGTAAATAGAAAAGTACTGGTATTACAGGCATTAGGTAAGACTCAAGCAGAGTGGAAAAACGCACAGGCAGCTGACAGTGAATGTCAATTTTTTAAACTGCAACCTGAGTTTGTAATGCAGAAGCGTTTGCTGTGCAGGTCTACAAAGTACATTCCACACATCGTGGTACTTGCAATGCTCAGAACTGTAGTATTACAACAGGCACACAATCATGTATTATCAGACCAAGGGAGTCACAGGGAAAGTAATAAATGAGTTGAAGCAAGATTTTGGTGGAAAACATGGCATAGTGATGTAGAGTAGTATGTCAAACACCGCATCCTGTGTACGCGAGAGCAGATTTAAGTCATCAGAAGATACAGAACAGAAGTTACCAGAAGCTGAGAAACCGTTTCAAATGGAAGTATGAGATGTCTTCGGACCATTCGACAGAACAGCATTTGGTAGCAAATACATACTCCTGATGATGGCTAGAGTAACACACAAATTAAGAAGGCAATGTGTAAAAGATCACAAGGACCCTGAAGAAAAATATTGTTTAAGCAATCTTTACGCCACCACAGAAGATTAAAGTTCTAGTGAGGTCAGCCAAAAATCTAGTGAGACGGAGCACTTCTGGAGTCTACAGCGTTCGATCTGAACACGGACTGCTTTACATCAGGCAGACATACACTGCGTTCTGCATCCCCAAAATAAAGAAAATCAACACACTACTTCGATCCTTCGCTTCAAGATGATGGGAGTCTGACACATCAGCATGTTGGACAATTTCCACGAACTCATGTGGCTGAGAACGTGAGAGCCTTAGACTAGTCTAATTTGCCGAGAAAGACAATGAAATCATGTCAGATAGCAAACTATGTCTGCTTGCGTTGGCCAGTACTGTATTCCACTTAAGTATATTCACAAGTATCCTTTATATCACGACAATGCTAACGTCAATTTCTGCTTCAGATGGGAGTAAAAATTGGAAACCTGCACAAACTGCTGAGAACAAAGCAGCTACGGATTCGCACATTTTGACAACACACGGAAATTGGATGAAGGCCGCTACAAAGACATTTCAAAGAATTTATACACATATAAAGTGTCCACTTCATCACCACGGGCAAGTTTGATAGGATTTTATGCCATCAAGGTGTGATACCATATCCAAATAAAAAAATTCCTCAAATCATTTGCATCCAAAGTCATCGTGGAGCATGAGATCTCTCTATCACCTCTCACAGCGAATATTATGCACATTTATGCATGAGGAAGATTTTTCACACAAGACATTTGTTCCATAAATCAGTAAAAATTATGAAATCCTGATACGAAATCAAGATTCTAAACGACGCCATGGGACGGCTATCTTCATACTGAGAATCAGTTTTATTAAAACTGTTGGGATCCTGCTAGTTGCTTCCGCACCTGTGTTCAATGCTTCAGTGTTTCTGTTTCAAGAAATACGATGTGGAATGATCTGAAAAATGTTCAAATGTGTGTAAAATCTTATGGGACTTAACTGTTAAGGCCATCAGTCCCTACGTTTACACACTACGTAATCCAAATTATCCTAAGGACAAACACACACACCCATGCCCGAGGGAGGACTCGAACCTCCGCCGGGACCAGCCGCTGAAATGATCTTATGGCATTACTAGCTGGAGACCCCATCTCAGCCACCTAGTGTCAGATTTCCTATTTGATTTCAGTTTTGCGACGTGCGTTGTCGATGATGACAATGAGATGAAATGATGTGGACAACAAAAACACCGCCCCTATGCGAAGAACATCTTTGATCCGGCCGAGGTCTGGAGAAAGCGACGCTAATGGCTAAAGAACGAACTGTTGACATGCGATATCAACGGAATAGTGTTGAAAATAACGCGTAATGTAGGGATCGACTCAACAATAAAAAAGAAATGTCTCTTGTTCACGTTATGATAAAATGAGAAAACTTGAGTTAGTGCACAGAAAAAGAAGACTGTAGAGTATAAAAGTTTCAGCGTATGTTTTCCACTTAACGGGATAATTTGAAGATACGAAACATATTATGACGGGTGCTAAACAGTAGCTGACTGTTACAAGGTTCTCAAATATGAATGGATGCATAAGGACGAAAAAAGGCAGCGTGTTTGCAGCCTACCGTTCAAATCGTTCAAATGGCTCTGAGCACTAAGGGACTTAACGTCTGAGGTCATCAGTCCCCTAGAACTTAGAACTACTTAAACCTAACTAACCTAAGGACATCACACACATCCGTGTCCGAGGCAGGATTCGAACCTGCGACGGTAACAGTCGCGCGGTTCCAGACTTCAGCGCCTAGAACCGCACGGCCACTTCGGCCGGCTCGCTTTGTGACATCAGCTAGTGTTGTCGGAAACGCGGGAAGGCGCTTTTGTGAGAACGGGCGGTCTGCCCGTCGCCACGGTGGAGCGAGGGGCTGTCCAGCTCGTTACGTGGGCCGTGCTGCGTTGGCTGCATTGGAGTAGATAAAGAAAACGTTCATTGTCACTACGTCGTTTAGGAGAAAAGAGAAAATGTTAGATTTTGTTGCAATAGAAATTTAGTGCCACAAAAGATTTATTTAGGCCACTTCCTAGAAAGCACGTGGGCTGTGTTGTGAAGCTAGTTCATGTTTCGTGGGCCCAGTTATTGGTCGAATCATGGGTGTGGGTTTGTAATTGATTAGCAATTGTAGGTCTTGGACATAACCGTTTGCTCGTCTTTTCTTTTTACCTTGTATAATTTTTCTCTCTCTTCACTTTCTAGGTGCTTTTGGTGCTTCCAACTGATGTATAACTTAAGGTAAATTGTAACTAAGTAACATGTGGTCATGCACTTGTGAGCTTGAAGTTATTGGCTACATAAGAGAACATTAACACCTGTAATTGAAGCTCCATTATGTTTCCTATTTTTCACTTTAATAATGTATATGCAATCAAAGTTGTTAGTAGTGTTTTTCACACCCTGAGCATAAGTCTCATCTGGCTCCGTAGCTGCAAGGTCAGCACGGCTGTCTGCCATGCGGACGACCCCGCTTCGATTCCCGGTAGTGCCAGGAATCTTTCCCTGGTGGGAGGACCACAACGGGGTGCATTCAGATCGTGACGCCAACTGAGGAGCTACCCGACCGAGTACCAGCGGCTCCACCACGCGAGAAATAACAGTGGCTGGGAGACTGATGCGCTGAGCCCACGCTCCTCTATACTGCATCCAATGGCCCCCTTGGCAGAGAATGACATGGCGGCCAGCCATGGCATATGGACGGAGTTCTTATGTTTACAAGCACAGTTTTCCACACTTCCTTCTATCTCGTTAAAAGGTCACAATACGGTTATTTTGTGTATACTGCACACAGACCTGGCAGTGCGGTTCTAGGCGCTACAGTGTGGAGCCGAGCGACCGCTACGGTCGCAGGTTCGAATCCTGCCTCGGGCACGGATGTGTGTGATGCCCTTAGGTTAGTTAGGTTTAAGTAGTTCTAAGTTCTAGGCGACTGATGACCTCAGAAGTTAAGTCGCATAGTGCTCAGAGCCATTTGAACCATTTTTTTGCACACAGACCCCGTACATAAAAGTATCTTCCTTTTAGAGAAGCGCACATTTCTGTCAAGATTAGACCACAGCTGCCCAAGTAATGTGGTTTCTGCAGTGGTGGGAATGAGCCATGGCCTGTATGTTATGATTCCTCCCACAATCAAACGGGAGGCAGACTAAATTTTTAAGCGCATTTTGACCTACAACGATTGCTCGGAAGAGCTCAGTGAAGCTCATGTACCTTAGACAGCTACAGATCCCCCCCGTCTACTCAAGCCACATCGTCATAAGTGAGGACTATAACGCCCCGCACGGTCGCCACGGTGTGGGATCGAATCTCTCGTCCAGAATCCTGTGTGGGCGCCCGCAACAGTCATTGGTGCCATAGGAAACCGTCTCTACTACATGGACAAGTCATGTGGCCACAGAAGTCACGTACGGCACATACCGGGACGACCTGTTCCTTACAGTCTCCGACCCCGATCACGGATGCTTCGTCTTCTACTAATACTAGTTGCATGAGACAAGTGAGATTAAGCATTGTTGGTGGACGTGGCACATCACATGCTCACTTTGTGGTACGCCCGAATCGTTGATAACTGAAGCGGGAGGGCCTAACTTTCTAGGGATGAAACCCAGTACTATGTATTTGGGTCATTCTGGTACACTGAAAGTATCAAAAACTTGTGCCGTTTTTTCTGATTCACCATTCACTCTCTTCATAAACGTGTCGCCTTCTGGCACGTCATCACCTCCCATTTCCTCTTGCGGTCCTTTGAAGTCAAGGTGCACCATGTGCCTGCACCTGATAGTACCATTCATTTTCTAAAGCGTTTCTGTTTGCGAAAGAATCGTAATCACGCGTCAAGCGAATCTGAATTAAAATTAGTCGTGTTTATTCTGTTTTATTATGAATGCTTAATTTACATATAGTTTCACTACCAACTTATCTAAAGAACAGTTTTTGACCCTGTTGTATTGAATAATAATGGGGTTCCACTTCTACTTTGCAGAAAGCAATTCATATCGACGCTGAACGAAGAGTTTGTGTAAAGTAGCCGTGATACCATGGCTGTAGATAGTGACAGCAACGCTTCCGAGCAACCACTTCAGCAGAGAGAGAAAGAAATGCTCTAAATTTTCGAGCGACGTGTTGAAATTTATTAGCTGTATCTACTACCAGATGTAAGAATAACAACAAGAATTACTGCAAGGACAATCAACCACAAACAAATGCTACAGGCCATGTCAGGTGTACCCTCATTTATAATGTTTCTCTGCCTGAGGTCTTCGAGAATTACATTTATGTTTTTGATGGGACTCACAGTATAAACCTATGCTCACACAGAGCACCTCCTTGAAGGAAACTCAGGAAAAGCAGTGGAGAAAATAACTTTCCCCTAAGCAATTCAACTTTAGACATACTCAGAACAGCAAACTGTATTTTCCCATGCGACGCGCAGAAACGTGCTATACACAGAGGTTGCCAGGTTGCTTGTAACAAGTAAGAGATGACTCTAGTTATGCATCCCGTGACTACTGTTTGTTTCATTATAACGAGAACTGACATACGTGAAAGTATACACTAAAACAAGCAAATGCTTTCCAGTAAGCATGGATCGGGAAACGAACCGACTGCGCTATAATCGTGATTTTGTGGTCTGTTCCGCCACTGATTTCAGTAAAAAATATTGTTCTGGTTAATGTTAGTAATCTGCTTAAAATTTCTATTAAGTACCCATCTAATTGTGCTCAAATATTATGTAAAGCAACGTGAGACCTCACATCGGGAACATTTGTCATTGAATGTGGGGTCACGGATACTAAGAGATTGTCTCGCTGGGCGACGTTCTTCCCACAAAGCTGGTTGCCCAAGAGTATTGTAGGGAAGCAGCCTACTCACGCCGTATAAAATTCACATCAGTTTTTCCATTGTGTGCCAGCCAGTCCGCTGTAACTAGCTCTGACGTCATAAATGTTGCGCAATACTTTAAAAATCAAGTACATAACCCGAAACGTTTCTAGCATGTCAGGAGTAATATTAAAACAACATGTGTTGAATATCAGTTCAATAACTTTAACCATTTTCCAAATTTGGACGTTTTTCTGTAAAAATCATAGGCGCAACAGAAAAGAGCTAGAAACTTAAAAATTTGTATTTAGATTCCTTTTTCATAATAATTTAGTAGAAACAGTATTTTGAATCTCAAATTAAAATTTTAGTTGAAATTCATAATTTTCTGGTTTTTGCCTTAGAAATTAAGGAAGCAAGATTGATTAAGTAGGCGAATAAATAAGGCTAGGATGTTTAAATTTAAGTAGAAGGGAGATCTGCTTTAATCATAAAGATGTGAGAAGTTTCAATTGAATAACTATAAAACTATAGCGATAGCGTATCTCCAAAGGGCAAGTTCAGAGCTCGTCAACTGCGTGTAGTGTAATTAAATTAATTCTCTCGCCCAAAATAATTGGCTTAGCCACGTCAGACTTTTATTATGATTACTTACCTGTGTGCTAATTGCACATTTAAATTAAGACCTTCACCGGCCATCAGCAAAGGAAGCAATGATTTATTCGATAACTTAAAGTGGTTAGTCGGGAGAGCAGATTTGATCAGGCGTTCCCTTAGCCGTCCGCTCCGCGGCTTTATACACTCCTGGAAATTGAAATAAGAACACCGTGAATTCATTGTCCCAGCAAGGGGAAACTTTATTGACACATTCCTGGGGTCAGATACATCACATGATCACACTGACAGAACCACAGGCACATAGACACAGGCAACAGAGCATGCACAATGTCGGCACTAGTACAGTGTATATCCACATTTCGCAGCAATGCAGGCTGCTATTCTCCCATGGAGACGATCATAGAGATGCTGGATGTAGTCCTGTGGAACGGCTTGCCATGCCATTTCCACCTGGCGCCTCAGGTGGACCAGCGTTCGTGCTGGACGTGCAGACCACGTGAGACGATGCTTCATCCAGTCCCAAACATGCTCAATGGGGGACAGATCCGGAGATCTTGCTGGCCGGGGTAGTTGACTTACACCTTCTAGAGCACGTTGGGTGGCACGGGATACATGCGGACGTGCACTGTCCTGTTGGAACAGCAAGTTCCCTTGCCAGTCTAGGAATGGTAGAACGATGGGTTCGATGACGGTTTGGATGTACCGTGCACTATTCAGTGTCCCCTCGACGATCACCAGTGGTGTACGGCCAGTGTAGGAGATCGCTCCCCACACCATGATGACGGGTGTTGGCCCTGTGTGCCTCGGTCATATGCAGTCCTGATTGTGGCGCTCACCTGCACGGCGCCAAACACGCATACGACCATCATTGGCACCAAGGCAGAAGCGACTCTCATCGCTGAAGACGACACGTCTCCATTCGTCCCTCCATTCACGCCTGTCGCGACACCACTGGAGGCGGGCTGCACGATGTTGGGGCGTGAGCGGAAGACGGCCTAACGGTGTGCGGGACCGTAGCCCAGCTTCATGGAGACGGTTGCGAATGGTCCTCGCCGATACCCCAGGAGCAACAGTGTCCCTAATTTGCTGGGAAGTGGCGGTGCGGTCCCCTACGGCACTGCGTAGGATCCTACGGTCTTGGCGTGCATCCGTGCGTCGCTGCGGTCCGGTCCCAGGTCGACGGGCACGTGCACCTTCCGCCGACCACTGGCGACAACATCGATGTACTGTGGAGACCTCACGCCCCACGTGTTGAGCAATTCGGCGGTACGTCCACCCGGCCTCCCGCATGCCCACTATACGCCCTCGCTCAAAGTCCGTCAACCGCACATACGGTTCACGTCCACGCTGTCGCGGCATGCTACCAGTGTTAAAGACTGCGATGGAGCTCCGTATGCCACGGCAAACTGGCTGACACTGACGGCGGCGGTGCACAAATGCTGCGCAGCTAGCGCCATTCGACGGCCAACACCGCGGTTCCTGGTGTGTCCGCTGTGCCGTGCGTGTGATCATTGCTTGTACAGCCCTCTCGCAGTGTCCGGAGCAAGTATGGTGGGTCTGACACACCGGTGTCAATGTGTTCTTTTTTCCATTTCCAGGAGTGTACATAAGAACGCTGCGCGAGGAAGGAAGGCCCCAGTTCTCTCCAGACGCTGATTAGCGTACCATCTGTGCCGGGAGTCGCGTTGCGTCGGTATCATTGCTATAAACAGCCTCGGATGCCGTAATAAGTTACTCGGGATACGCGTAACCATGAAATCGTTTTCGAGTGAAGTGTTAATTCTGGGATGACATTAATGATCTATCTTCAGTTTGCGTATGTCGTATTTTCACGTGCCGCCGCGGGGCAAACATTCTACCATTATTTAGCGTGGCGTTTGATGAACATTATCATCAAATTATGGCGAGCATTCACTTAAACGTTTCATTTGAACAGTTATAGTCGCATCAGCGCATTAGACTCTGAACTGCTCTGGTAGTTGGATTGTGTGGATTCTCTTTTTTTTTTTTTTTCTTTTTTTTTGTCTGTGACTTTCAGAATATAGTGAACATTTTAGACAGAATCGTTTTTCATTATGAATACCAGACAATCTCCTAATTCCTCAGAGCTATAAGCTGTAGCTATAAGTGTATTTCTCAGATGAAGTGGGCACTAGGAATTCTAATTACAGGCTTCACGTTTTGCTAATCACTTTCTGGTTGCCAATATTGTAGTTAGAGAGCCAGTGTTGAGAACGGCAAAAAACAGCATTAAATAAATAATAGAAACATTTAAATAACAATAATTCCACCTGCCACCCCACATATGGTGCATCTACATTACAAACATTTAATATAGCAAATTATTCCACCCGCCGCCTCACATATGGTGCATCGGCCTGGAAATGCATCTACATTACAAAACATTCTACATTTAAATAACAACATAAATTCCACCATCCGCCCCACAGTATCTTCGGTATATGCGACGGGATCTTCCAGTATTGCTTGATGCTCTGTGCAACGTTAGAGAATGTGGTACATATACAATGGTGCATGTACACATTTTTCGGCTGATGTAAGAGGACATCTAAATCTCCCAAGTGGACCAAAATGGATTATTTTGCAAGATAATCTGTCCTCGATCCTCTGGCCTTTTCAATAAGTTTATTCATCTCGGATCCAAAGCCACAAATTAATTGAAGGGCAATTCTGTTTTACACCTTGGCTGCAGTTTATTTAGAATTCCTGTTATACAGTGTTGTCGAGGGGATTCGGGACAGCAATATTTGGTAATAAACTCATTCCCAGAAATGCATCGTTTGCAAGATAAACTACTTTGAACGGTGGAAGGCAATACACATTGACAGAAGTGAGTGTCTCGTGTCACGTGATGTCTTGTGTGACGTCACGTCACGTGTCATCAGATGGCTAATAGCGTGAAGCAGACGCACATGAGCTGCCACTGAGTGATCGAGATAGACGGTCCGTTACTGAATTACAGAGTATGCTTTCCGAGTACACCGACATGTTATTCTTCTACAGTGAAAGTGGACAAAACGGTCGATTAGGACAACGCCTGTATCACAAACGCGCTGGTCCGTAAAGAAGAGTTTTTTTTGCAAGACTGCACAGCGGCTTCGGGAAACCGTCATCTTCAATGTCAATAGGGCTGATTGTGGTCGTTAACGGTCGCGTCACACTATTGACATTGAAGAGAAAGTCCTCCAACTGGTCGACCAGAACCCAGGGACGAGTGGCCGCAAAACCGCAGGTTCTGTGGATGTATCTGACAGAAGAGTCTGGCGAGTTCTCCTTGAACAGCAACCGCAGCCATACCACACCCAGAGCAATGGGTCCATCTAATTTGGCGTCACGTGCCGATTACTACTCACGATTCTTACACCGCTCTGTAAGACGTTCCAGACTTTCCCTCGGATCATTCTACTCCAAGATGAAAGGCATTTCACAAACGAAGGGCTATTCAGCTGTCGTAATGCCACATTTGGGATGAGGAAAACCCTAAAGCCAGGCATTCCCATGGATTTCAATATCGGTTCTGTGTTGATATGTGAGCTGATATTATCTATGGTCGTCTGGCTGGCCCTTGTATTCTACCACCCCGTCTACGGGTCACAGCTGCTAGGCCTTCCGACAAGACATACTAGTGCAGGATTTGGAGGACGCGCCATTGCATATCCGTAGGACGATGTAGTTCAGAACGACAGCGCGCCACGCCACTTTTCACGCGATGTTCGACAGCACCTTCATCAAACATTGGCGGACACGTGGATAGGTCGTGGTGGACCGATTTAACGCCTCTGTGCGTTTTTCTGTGAGACTACATGAAAAGTACTGTGAGACTACAAGACTCTGTGGAGTCACAGGACGATTTCCTAGCCACTGCAATACCTGCCGTGGAGGTCATTAGGGACACTCCACGACTTTTGGACCGAATGTATGTGAACACTGCAAGCATGCACACTTTCTCCAAGAAAACTCGAGCATATGTTGCAGTTCACGCAGGTACGATGTGGTTAATGTACGTTCTTTCCAAGTCGTTTACCTTCCAAATGGCGTATTTCCGGGCATGGGTTTACTACGAAATAAATGTCCTGAGTCCTCCCTGCAACACCTATAACTGTGTATCAGGAAATCTGGATCACGCTGTATATCACTTATATTTACATCGGTATCAACTGATTTCAGCCAATAGCCATTTTCTAGTGAACACTATATTCTTAAAGAGACGGACGAAAACATCGTTCTTTGCCTGTCAACACCTTAAAGTAACCACTGCCGCAGTGACATACCTACAAAAAATAAAACTTACCACACTACTCGCACGTAACATCATCTTCCCAACGTTAAGTAGAAAATTATCATTAGCCAGTACACAGTTGTTCAAACATATACTCATAGATAGTTGCCACTGCCCAGCTGAACACAGCTATCGGTACATGCGGCAGGCCTGATGCTGGGTTTTAACGTCTGACTGTGTTTTATGATGACTTACTACAGAAGAGGACGTAAAGTTGAACGCACTTTTGTATACGGCGTGGAATAGACACACAATAATTTAAATATATCGACAAACAATGTAATGGTGTGGATCGATATCCCTGGAACGTATCGATAGGTGTGGCAGCTGGGCAGTGATGACAGTCTGTCACTATACCTTTCAAAAACTGTTTGCTGGCTAATGACTAAACTCGAATTAACCCTGGGAGGATGATGTTAACGTACGAGTAGTGTGGTCAGTTTTATTTTTTGTATTTATGTCACAGTGGCTGCATTGATGGTAAAGTGTTTACAAGCATAGAATGTTGTTCTCGTCCTTGTCTTTAAGGCTACAGTACACACCTGAAAATAGCTAATGACCGAAGTCGACAGATAATGATGTAAATAAGAGTAATCATACTCTGAAGAGCCAAAGAAACTGGTACACCTGCTAATATCCTGTAGAGCCCTCGCGAGCACGCGGAAGTGCCGCAACATGACTGAACTTGAACTCGACTAATGTCTGAAGTAGTGTTGGAGGGAACTGACACTATGAATCGTGCAGGGCTGTCCCTAAATCCGTAAGAGTACGAGAGGGTGGAGATATTTTCTGAACAGCAAGTTGTAAGACATACCAGATATGCTCAATAATATTCATGTCTGGAGAGATTGGTGGCCAGCGGGAGTGTTTAAACTCAGAAGAGTGTTCCTCGAACCATTTTGTAGCAATTTTGGATGCGTGGGCCGTCGCATTGTCCTGCTGCAAATTCCCAAGTCCGTCGGAATGCGCAATGGACATGATTTCATGCAGGTGACCAAACAAGTTGCTTACGTACATGTCACCTGTCAGAGTCGTATCTGGACGTATTACGGGTCCCATATCACTCCAACTGCACACGTCCCACACCATTACAGAACCTCCACGGGTTTGAACAGTCCCTTGCTGAGGTGCAGGGTCCATGGATTCATGAGATTTTCTCCATACCCGTACACGTCCATCCGCTCGATACAATTTGAAACGGGTTTCGTCCGACCAGACAACATGTTTCCAGTCATCAACAGTCCAATGTCGGTGTTGACAGGCACAGGCGAAGTGGTTGGTTCAAATGGCTCTGAGCACTATGGGACTTAACTTCTAAGGTCATCAGTCCCCTAGAACTTAGAACTACTTAAACCTAACTAACCTAAGGACATCACACACATCCATGCCCGAGGCAGGAGTCGAACCTGCGACCGCAGCGGCCGCGCGGTTCCAGACTGTAGCGCCTTTAACCGCTTGGCCACCACGGCCGGCCACAGGCGAAGTGTAAGGCTTCGTGTCGTGAAGTCATCAGGAGTACACGAGTGAGCCTACGACTTCGAAAGTCTATATCGATGACGTTTCGTTGAATGCTTCGCACGCTGATACTGGTTAATGACCCAGTACAGAAATCCGTAGCAATTTGCGGAAGGGTTGCACTTCGGTCACGTAGAACGTCGTTGGTCCCAATCTTGCAGGATCTTTTTCCGGCCACAGCGATTCCTAATGTTCACGGTACACTCCTGTAACGATCGTATGGGAAAATCCCCAGTTCATCGCTACCTCGAAGATGCTGTGTCCCAACGCTCGTTCGCCGAGTACAACACTACATTCAGACTCACTTAAATCTTGATAACCTGACATTGTAGCAGCAGTAGACGATCCAAGAACTGCGCCATACTCTTTTTGCCTCATATAGGCGTTGCCGACAGCAGCGCCGTTTTCTGCCTATTTACATATCTCTGTATTTGAATACGCACGCCTATACCAATTCCATTGGCACTTCAGTGTATAACAGGCAAGGAGGAAAATGGTACTGCCCTCTAACGTTATCTGTCTGAGTTCGTCTTAAAAGAGAGGTGAAAACCACTCCTGTTGATACGGTTGAAGAACTGGAGTAGTAAATTTCTCAGTCTTGTCAAGCTTTACGATATGATCCGGGGGTGTATTTTCCAGCAGCGTTAGTTGTACGTTAATGGACATACACAGTACTACCGATGAAGAGTTGGCCGATAGACTCGTCTTGTACGGATTCACTAACTGGCGAACATTTCAAAGTGTAAATAAACGATATTGATAAACCTTGGTGGGTGTGTAGCGGTGGTAAAATAATGCAATAAATATTTTTCTTTTCTTTGTTCTCAGTTTCACTTTTAAGTGGTAAAACACCTCCAGAAAGATAATTTGTCATATTATATTCGAAACGATGATGTGTAAAAAACGTTTTTCACATAATACTTGATACGTACGTAACGATCTTAAAATGCGTACATTCAGTTTTTTTAATAATTTGAAATTTTACATAATACCCCATATCCATTAATTAATTTCGAAAAATGAAAACGTCTGTTACAACATAAATTAAAGAAGCTTTCAAGCCACCTACATCTATGTGTAATAAACTGAGTATCTGAAATACCATTTTTGGAAAATATGCTGTACGCAATGTGATATTGGAATATTTTCAACTACTTAGTTGAAATATGTAAACATTAAATATTATTGTAATGATTAATTTTACTTACATTTGTTTTATGTTTTAAATTGTTCTCTTAAACTGCAATACAACGTCAAAAAATGTTTTTGATGATATATCTGCGACGGAAGTTATATAAAGCAAATCCGATTTTATAGAGGAGTATGCTCCTTCATCTTCAAAAGTTGAGAAATTTGCGATCGAACTGGAAAGAGAAAGTAGGTGTCGTAAAGGTGGCCCGTATGCAGGGTGTCCCCAAAACGCAGCCACAGCTGAAAACTTCGAGAAAGTGCAGAAGTGGGCAAAGTCGTATGTAAATGCCTGCGGTTGGCGTCGTATGGAACAGCTGACACAACAGATATATCACAAGAGAGATGGACGCAACGTTTTTAGAGCGCTTGTCAAAAGTGAAGGCGAAAGGGAATTCCTCGTAAATGTTTTGACAGTTTTAAAAAGAATCCAACTGGATTTCTACGCCCATTTGTGACTGCGAATTAAACGTGGGCCTATCATATCATACCAAAAACGGAAGGGCGATCAAGTCATTGGGCAGAAGCCGGTGGATCTACAATTAACAAGGTGAATACCATCTCATGCGCGGGAAAGCTTATATCATGCAAAAGAAATTCTTGTTACTGATTAGGCTTCCAAGAGTAAGGCCATATCTGGCACAATATCGCAACAACACGAGGCATTTGTGGCGGGAAGACGTTTACAGTCCAATAAGGAGCTCATGAAAGCTGTAGATGGACACTGTGGAGACATTCCAAAATCGCGCTTCAGTTGGAAGTACTTGAAAAAATAACATGCTTGTCTAAACTAGGGTAACCTCGGAAAGAAAATTCGCTTTCGAAATGAAATGCATAATACTTGTCCGCCTAGCTGAGTAATTTTATCCTTGTATCTTACATCTTACCAATTTTCAACAGACTGCTGGCGTACTAAAAGTGGCAAGGAATTCTTAACTGACAGACGTACCTTTCCACAATCTGCACAAACTGTTGCTTATTACAATCTTGGAATTGAGCAGGAAGCACGTACATGTATCTCCGGGCATCACCAGCAAGCCCGTAAAGTTATACTTTCTTACTGGGAATTCAGGCCATTCACCTGGTCCCAAGTGCGTTAGGTTCCTGTAACAAACGCGATGCCCATTTGTCACTGGTAGTAGACAAAAATTTACAGCGATTCAGACTTTTTAATATATTTATGCCTGTAAGATGAAGCAAACAATATTATTTAGATGCGTGTGGTTAACGGAATATTATTTTTTTTTAAATCAGTTCGAATACGTGTAAATTAAAACAGTATCACACGACTAACTAATCAACTACCGTGCTAAGCATATGATATGCCTGCCGCTATGCTCAAGCCACAAGTGTTGCACACGTATGTAGACCCAAGAACACAATCTTCTGATAATTCGTTATGAGAATCTGACTTTATAATAACACACACGTCTAAAAATGATGCTGACAGTGTATTTGCAAAGTAGGAATGGCTAGACGCGAAATACAAGCCTGTAGAAAAGAACATGGCTGTGGGAAAGACAGACGCCCCTGTGGGAAACTTGAGACCCTTTGGAGAAATAAGAAATAGCTGTATGAATATCAACAGCTCATGTGGTAACCTCGAACTGAGTAGAGAAGGGAAGGTTAAAATGTGGAAAAACATGTAGGGCCTCTATGTAAGGGGAACAAACTTCAAAACAATATTATGGAAGGAGAAGAAGAAGTAAATAAAGATGGCATGGGCGATAGGATACTACAAGAAGAACTTAACTGAGTACTGAAAGACCTAAGTCGAAACAAGGCTCTAGGATTAGATGACATCCCGGAATTAATGATATCTTCGAAAGGGCCAGCCAACTCTAACTAAAGACACTATGAATTATCTCAGAAAATAGACTTAAAGAACGGAAACCAATGTTTATTGCATTTGTAGATTTAGATAAAGCTTTTAAGAACGTTAACTGAAATGCAGTCTTTAAAGTTTGATGATAATACAGGGAGAGATGGTAATATATGGAGAGAAGGCTTCTCTACAGCTTATTCTGAAACCAGACTACAGTTATACGACTCGAAGGACATGAAAGGGAAGCAACAGTCGAAAAAGGAGTGAGACAGAGTTGTAGCCCTCCCTGTATGCTATGTAATCTGTGCATGGTGCAAGCAGTAAAGAACCCAACAATAAATTTGGGTAGATAGTTAAAGATCAGATAGAACAACTAAAACTTCGATGTTTGTCGATGATACTGTAAATCTGTCAAAGATGGCAAATAACTTGGAAGATCAATGAAACGGAATGAACGATGTCTTGAAAAGTGGAAATAAGATGGACATCAACAACAGTAAAACGAGGGTAATTAACTCACATGATTCTGAGGAAATTAGATTAGAAAATGAGACACTAAATGTAACAGAGGAGTTTTTCTGTTTGGGCAGCAAAATAAATGATGATGGCAGAAGTACAGAGGGTATAAATCACAGGCTGGCAATAGCACCAAAACATCTCTGAAGAAGACAAAATTGTTCAATGTCAAACACAAATTTAAGTGTAGAAAAGTCTTTTCTGAAGATATACTGACGGAGAAAAGAGCACAACAACATAAATTAATTAATGTAGAGTAATGAAGTTTCGGGAATACATTTGTCTAGGTAACATATTTAAGCGATTAACATTACACGATCACAAGTTAATGTAAGCGAGAGATACGCTATTGCAAATGTGAAATGCCGGTGCATTAATACCTGGTGTAAGCACCAGAATATTGAATATAAGCATGTAAACGTGCATGCATTATGTTGTACAGGTGCCGGATACAACAGCGGCGTATGGGCGAACCTTATCCTGGAGGAAAGCACCCCTTGGAATGCTGTTCATGAATGCCAGCGCAACAGATGGAATCACCACACTGACGTACCAACTTGCAGTCAGGGTGCGCGGGATAACCACAACATTGTTCTTGCTGTCATACGAAATCGCACCACACACCATAACTCCAGGTGTAGGCGCAGTGTGTCTAGCGTGCAGATAGGCTGACTGTAGGTCCTCCACTGGCCTCCTTGTAACCAACACACGGCCACCACTGGCACCGAGGCAGAAACCGCTTTCGTCAGAAAACACAACAGACCTCTACCCTGCCCTCCAATGAGCTCTCGCTTGACACCAACGGCGTCCAAAGTGGCGCTGGTTTGGGGTCAGTGGAATGCACGCAACGGGGCGTCTGGATCGACGCTGTCAATGAAGTAAATGACTTCTGACAGCTGGTTGTTCGCTGTGGTGCCAACTGCTGTTGAAATTTCTGCTGCAGATGCAGAGCCATACGCCGAACACGACGGTCGTTCCTCTCGGTAGTGCCACGTGGTCGTCTGTATCGCCTTATTCTTGCGACCTTATATTCTCGTGACCACCGGTGCCAGTGGTCGTGTACAGCAGCTACATTCCTGCCAAGTATTTCTACAATACGACAGAATGAACATCCAGCTGCTCGTAGCCCTATTAGGCGACCTCGTCCAAACTCTGTGAAGCTTCTGTGAAGACGCGGCGTGAGTCGTGCTGGGGTAGCTCAGATGGCCCATTCCGCCGGCGGCGGCCGTGCTGTGCGGACGTGCGGAGCGGCTGTTTGCGGTGTTTACATCGTCGCTGCGAGCGGCCGGCGCTGTGTGGTGAGTGCGCGCTTTCTGCGTTGCCGCATAGTCCACGATCACATTCTAGAATGACATAATGGAACAGACAACGTGACGCGATACTTTGAAGTTGATTTTCGATCCGAACTACGCCCGACCGAAATCTTACGAAGTTGAGGCATTTATCGAAGAAACTTTTCAGATCAAAGTGGATGAATTGATTGGAATTCACCTGTCGATTGTCAGTCCTACTGTGTTCCTCAAGTTAACCAGTTCTGAGAAGTGCGACCAAATTGCAGAAGCATGTGGTGGGGTGGCAAAATTCAAACATTCAGACGGACACATAGGGCAGATCACGGTTTCGCGTGCCGGAATGGGAATAAGAACGGTTCGAATCTTTGAGCTCCCCTTTGAAATAACGCCCGAGGAGATTAACAACAAAATGAGAGACTATGGCGCCATTATCAGCAATGTCGCCGAAAAATGGTCTAGCTTGCACAAGTATCCAGTATTAAATGGAGTCAGGCAAGTTAAGATTGACATGCTGAAACATATCCCATCGTATCTCTGGATTGGTGGATATCGAGCGATCATCATTTACGATGGCCAGCCGAGAACCTGCTCGGGTTGTGGTTCGACCCAACACGTCCGCGCGCAGTGTGTTCAACGGCGTGTGACGCAACTGGCGACTGGGGAGCGAGACCCGCCTAGTCAGATGGCCACGCTACCCGTGACGTACGCCGCCGCAATTCGCAGTGACGTCGCCCCAGATATGCGTTTCGACAGGGCGGCAGTTGCTAATGCCGACGTTCCCGATGGTACCGTAGCCATGGATACTAGCAGCACAGAAGCTACAGGTCCAGCAGACTCACAAGACGAGGAAACTGACAGGCGTGCAGGACAAGACCAGGCTAAGACGGCAGAAGAAGGCATGTGCAAACCACTCGAAGAAGTCGGGCAACACAAAGAGGACACGGTTGCAACATCGGAGGATAATGACCAGCAGCCTACAACTGTTTCACCAAAGAAACGGAAGAAACGTCGAATAGCCCGTCAGGGAGCAGCAGAAATCGCGCCAATCTTGCGTGAAAAGGCGAAACAGATAGGCCAAGAACTGGCGGAGACGACACAAGCAACTCCTCTGGAAGATCGAACAACAAAAACGAAGACCCGAAACGAGGACACTGAACCCGACCGTGGAATCCACATTCCAAACGGTACAGCTAGTCCGAAGGACCCTCTACCTGCACCAAAAACGGACACGCGGGAAGTTAACGTGCACGCGAGATTGGGCGGATGACATGGAGGAGCAAAGCCATGATGCAGAGATGGCTGACATACCACAACGTTCAGGACGGACGGCACCCGACCGTCGACAAGATGTGTCCACCTGACAACAAACCACCATCAAAGCAGATGATGATGCCGACTTCTTCTAAGTGGAGCGAACATCCACTTCACCTGGCAAATAGTATCCCACCTGACACGTTATAGTCGACATGACGTCCTTGCAGGCGTACAAAATTGCGACCTTGAATATAAATAAAATTAGCAGCACCCTCAATCTGAGAAATCTCCAAGATTTTCTGTACGCCGCTGATGTTGACTTCTTAATGCTGCAAGAAGTAACGGCTCTCCGTTTGGACGACATCACTGGCTACAACGCCGTCACAAATCCTGGCAATGACAATAGCCTCGGCACAGCGATTATGACTAAAGAGGGGATCCTACTTACAGACGTGGTGAAACTGCCGAACAGTAGAGGTCTCGCTGTCAAGATAAACAACACCAGGTTTATCAACATATATGCCCCGTCAGGAACCGGAAACAAGCGCCACAGGGCCGAATTTTTCAAGGAGGACATCGCCCCCCTTTTCGCGGTGCGATTTGAACAAATAATATTTGCGTGCTGAGTCCCAAAGATCAGACGCCAAATTTTAACAAATCTCTGGAGCTGGAGAACATCGTCCGAGGATTCCATCTGTTAGATACTTGGGAACTAAAACATGGTGATCAGCTAGGCTTCACCTATATCACCAGCCGTTCTGCCAGTCGTATCGACAGGATTTACGCAACATCCAATTTAAGGAGACACGTTTTACAGTCCGAGCTATGGCCCACTATTTTCTCTGATCATATTGCGTACAAATGTACGATAAATTTTGAGAAACAAGGAACTCACAGGGCGAGAGGTCAGTGGAAGCTAAACGTTGCTCATATTTCGGATCCTGGATGTCACGCCGCCTTCCACACCACTTGGGCAGAATGTGAAAGGAAGTTCCACTTGTACGGTACGGCGCTGAATTGGTGGCTAAACTGCGCGAAGCCCGCAATAATAAAGACAATGAAAACTTACTCCCGTGAAAAAGTCGCCTGGCGGAAGCCGACATTAGACTTTTACTTCAGCTGTCTGAGAGACTTGTGCGTTCGGGATGCTATAATCATAGCAAACTATGGGCAAATCAACAGAATAAAAGCAAAATTGCTCACCCTGCAGAGACACCATCTCGAAGGCTGTAAAATACGAACGCGTTTGCAGAACGGTACACGAGAAGAAACAACATCGATGTACCACATCCTCCAAGAGAACAAAAGACAAAAACGGAAAATTCTGACGGAACTCAAAACTTCAGACGGGAGACTCTTGACAGATCAAGCTGCAATACGAGACGAGATCCATCGACACTTTAGTGAATTGCTGGCCAATACACAGACAGATGAAACAGCGCAGCAAGCTCTCACTGCTAGGACGACAGAGCGACTCACTCAAGAAGAAGCTGATGTGGTCGCAGCAAGAATAACGGACGAAGACGTCGAAGATGCCATCTCGAGGAACCCAAAGAATAAATCACCTGGGCCAGATGGGCTACCCGCTGAATTTCATCAAACTTTTCGCGAACAGATAATTGCTAAATTGACACTCGTCTGCAATGAAATACTAAATGCCGACACTGACCTTCCGAAGGAATTCTGTGAAGGTACAGTGGTCTTAGTCCCAAAACACCAGGAGGCAAAACCGTGGACAATATTCGACCCATAACACTTCTCAATAGTGATTATAAAATCTTCGCCCGTATCATGATGCAAAGGTTTAATTCAGTTATTCGTACAGTGACAGGAGCTTACCGAACAAGTGTGGGAAAGGATAGAACGATATTTCAGACCTTATGCGACTACAGAGACATTATAGCGATATCGGAAGCCTGCAACATTCGCTATGCTCTGATGTCGCTTGACTTTGAAAAAGCTTTTGATAAAGTTAATCATTCGTACCTGTTCCGGTGTATGACATCCATGCACTTCCCACAGAAAATTATAGCCTCCGTGAAAAACATACTGACGAATAGCACGTCAAGAATCAGTGTCAACGGACAACTCAGTCACCCGATCAATACTCAGAGTTCGGTAAGACAAGGTTGCCCCATGCCCATGACGCTTTTCGCGATTGCGCTTGAACCTCTCTTAGTATCCCTGACTCGGCAAGTCCGTGGACTACATATACACGGACAGAAGATCATATGTCAAGCCTACGCGGACGATGTAGGGGTACTTGTGACTGACGAAAGCGAGGTGGCAACAGTACTTGAAGTTGTGGCGACCTACGAACTGGCGTCAGGAGCTAAACTCAACCGCAATAATTCTGGTATTATGAATCTTGGTCGGGGTATAGAGATCAGAGCCGCTGGACGTATCAACACGGTGGAAAAAATGAAATGCCTTGGAATAGACTATACGAATAATATTCGCCGCACGGCCGCTCTCAATTATAGAAAATTACTTGCCACATTACGAGCAAGCATAAAACAACACTGCTTGCGTAATTTAAATGCAATACAAAAAGTGCAACTAGCCAATACCTATATAACCTCCAAAGTAAACTATGTTTCTCAAGTGCTGCCTCTGCCACGAACCATAGCACACCAAATGCAAGCTGCGCTCGGTTATTTTGTCAGCAGAGGTCAGATATTTAAGGTTTCATATGATACCTTGACGCTACCGACACGCAATGGAGGGCTACATCTAACAGACATCTACCTTAAAGCGCAAGCGCTATACGTTAGCAAAACTTATAAACAGTGGCAACGATCACCGCGGACATTAGTGGCTCATCTCTTACGTGAAATCACCCCAGTCAGCAGAGATCCACCAATCGATGTGCATCACATCTCCCACGAGCTGTACCACTATAAACATTTTCTTCTGGAATACAGCTATGTACGCCATAGAATACCGGAGGACATGTATCAGGTTAAGGAGGTTTACAACACCTTGCTGGAAGGAAAATTGGGCAATCGAATAGAAAACAGGTTTCGACATTATAACTGGAAAAACATATGGGAAAACATATCTGACCCCCATCTACCATCCAATGTGCGATCGACGTGGTACCTCGCAGTCAATAGAAAAATCCCCAACAACTCTAAATTGAACGCGATACGTCTGGTACACACACCAAACTGTTCCAGCTGCAATGTCGTCGACAATGAAGAACATCGCTTCGTCTGTGACGATGTGAAAGACGTGTGGAATCTCTGCAGGTAAATACTAGCACATGTGCTCCGCACGTCACCTAACACGATTACACCGACACACGTCCTTCTGCCAGATGACGTGCTATATCCTAACACTAAAAGACGGTCAGCCAACTGGCTCAAAGGACTGACAGTCCATTACATCTCAACGGCTATGACGAAGAGTGCAGCAGATTATTGGATGTACCTGATGACAGAACATCAAAAGCTCGAACGACAAAAGAAATACAAAGACAATTACGCAAATTTCTTGAACCGAACATTGTCATTCCGACAGAGCTGAAGAACGATTAAACGATATTTTGTACAATCTCAGGATTCCTTTTTTTTTTTCTTTATGAAATTATCTATCAAGTTTCTCATTCATTTTACGCCAACAAGGTGGCTATTTTCGTTTACCCTTTGCCCTCGTGTAGCAGCACTAATAGGTTGCTGACGCAAACATGAGACGCCAGCAGGCTGAAGTACGCCTGGCTCTCCTATAAAAATCGCTCCCGCACAATGATGGAAGAATGTAGCGGACCTATTTTCTTTCCACAACCCCAAAAGAAGAGATTTTGTTTACTTGTACGCATTTACTTCGTTGGTCAACTATCTCTTATGGAACAAACATAGCACAGAAGCTAGCCGAAGAAGGCACAAATGGCGAGCGGAAGGACGGGCTGTAGGGGAGGAAGGAGGCCCGAAAAAAAAAAAAAAACAGCTGTGTGGGTACGTGCTGACCTGTGAAAAAGCGTCTGTCATTGTTCGCGGTTCCAACCTCGCAGACTGCAAAGATTTTTCCCCTCTGTCAAAGAGCTACAAGCAGTCAGAACAAAGATCGATAAGGAAATCGCAAGAAAATACTTTCAGCTCATAGTGAAATGGTGAAAAACTTACAATGCTGCACAACAGGTAACGCCTCTTCCGCTGCTGACAAGCAAATTTTGGGTTTCTAGGAATACGTAACTTCACTCATGAAATGCCACATTTGCATACCTGTTGAGTATGACACAAAAAAACCAATCAAAAAAAGTAGAAAAAAATACAAAAAAAAGATGGTAGACCACTTACCCGCGAAGGCAAAGCTCCTGAGTTCGAGTCTCGGTCTGCCACACAGTTTAAATCTACCAGGAAGTTTCAATGAGGCGTGGATAATGGTGTTTTTGTCACCTTGAAGGCATTCTTGACTAACATCTACACACCACGTCCAATCTCAAAGACAACCAACGCTCATGATCGTTACTCCGTGTATTTAAAGCAAACGTGATTTGCATGCTCGTAGCGGCACTACCAGCGCCACCTTTATGCGACTGGCACGAAACTTGAACAGACACCATATTTAAGATGTAGAAACACGCCTACCTAGTTTTGCTTACGCCGAACCACTCCTTCTTGGTGTTCCGTCATGATATTTGTCTGAAGTGTGGCCTTGTACAGTAGTGCAATGTGAACGATAAGCAGTTCAGACACGAAGTGGGCAGGAGTTATTGAAATGTCATGCTGCAGGAATGGTGAGGATTAGACAGGTAGGTGAAGTAAGTACTGAGTCGAATTGTGGAAAAAATAAACTTATGCCACAAAAGAAAGGCTTAGTCTACAGCAGAAATGATGAGGTATGAAGGGGCCGTCAGTTTGCTAATGAAATAATGATTGGGCAGAGAAAATTTTAGAAACAGACAAAGGTGCTACTACAATAAGCAGATTCAAATGTCTGTAGAATGTGGTAACTATTCAGAAATGAAAATGCTTGTACAGGATAGACTAACGTGGAGAGCTGCATCAAACCACCTTTCTTTCCTTCTGAAACAATGTGTTAATAGTTACCTGATTACAATTCTTCCAACAAAGACGAAGTGGAAGCTGATTTTAGTTCCTTAAAATTGAGTTTTCTTGGATTTATCGTTTGTTGGGTCTCTCCGACTACATTTATACACCCATTAGCTCGAACCGTTCGCTTACATTTTACACCCTCGATTCGTAATTCATACAATATTTTGTTGTTCTTAGAACGTGCACGTCTACTTTGATAACTGTCGTAGCTAGGGGTACGGTGTGTTTGAATTTAGGATACACTTCTCGGTTTCGCCATTGCTGAGGTACACGATGAGTATAAGAATGCCGCACCTGAAAAGAAGTCATAGAAACTAATAATGTGATATTTCTGCAAATTGAATAGTACCGCAAATTTTATTTATAGTAACACTGAAAGAGGAAACGCCGCAATAGAAAGGTCTGTAACTAAGGAAGACCACGGAGATCGAACGAGAAAAGGAGAACAAAGCCAAGATAAAATAAATTTAACCAGTATCGCAACGGGCCGGAACGTAAAAACGTGCTTGGCAAATATTAAAAATGGCTGCAAAAGTAAGAGTTGCTCTCCATGCAAAGGGCTGGATTATTCGAGCCTGGTAAGTGATGCATTTTGACATACGATACTCTTTTACCCATTTAAGTAAGGATGTATTTCAAGGAATTTTATACTTTCTAGACCATTACTACTTTGCAACTTGTTTGTTTACGTAATTTTTAGGATGCTTGTTAACATTTATATGTCAATAAGTAACATGAATGAGACAACGTTTAACACTTTTGTGCACTATACAGCTTGAGAAAAACCTGTATTATTTTAGTGACGTTTATTTTTTACCTGTATATTATTTCTCTGTAATTCAAATGGTTCAAATGGCTCTGAGCACTATGGGACTTAACTGCTGTGGTCATCAGTCCCCTAGAACTTAGAACTACTTAAACCTAACTAACCTAAGGACATCACACACAACCATGCCCGAGGCAGGATTCGAACCTGCGACCGTCTCTGTAATTAACATATCTCTCACTTACGATATACGACATACAACACTGTGTAACCGTAAGTGATTTTGACAAACTCGTTAAAGATAGTTAGTTCACCTTCCAATTTACAAGTTTATCTAGAGGTCTCTAGCCGATACGGTGTTCCCACAGGTATGGTGGTTTCAGTCCCTCACAAGTAATCAGATAAATGGGGATTCCATGAATGTGGCAACACTATAAATCCTTTCTAAACAATATGTTATCTGATATTATTTTTTATTTGATTCTTGAAATTTTCCCGGGTACACAAAGTTCCGGCATCGCAGCCGGATGACGTCAACTTCTTGCCACGATATTTCGGATGACAACCGTCCAGTCATCTTCAGGTGGGTGATTATCATTGGTGACTGCTAGATTAGATCGCTAACTTCATACCGAAACTGGCTGGGAGACGCATGCGCAAAGGCAGTCGCAACATGAGCGACCTTCATTGAGTTTCGCGCCCTCTTCAATATTGCTCTATCTGTGGTGCACAGGCACATGGGTAATAGTGATACTACTTCTGTCGGAAAGCGTGTCGCGGAGCTAAAATCCAAATGCTAAATTAATTAAAAATTAAGTCACGGGTCCCGGTGACTTCCTTAAAATCTTTAGAAAGAAAACATTTTACGACTAATGACACGTCTAACGACAAATAATTTTGTTAACTTAACATCCGGATTTTAGCTCCGCGAGCCCGCATTCCGATACAGAGGGGGGCACGTAGTATCACCATTACGTTTGCGCCTGCGTACCACAGATGCAGTAATATTTGAACAGGGGGCGAAACTCGGCAAAGGTCGCTCATGTAGCAGCTGCCTTTGCGCATGCCCCTCCGCGCCTATTCTTGGTATGTGATCTAGCAATCTCCTGTGCTAATCACTTACCTGAAGATAAGTGACCGGTTGTCAGCCTAAACATGGTGGTGAGAAGCCGAGTACTCCGGAAGCCACGGTAGGATGCGTGGCTGAGGACAGCCCGTAGCACTACTAGTCGCTCCCTCTCCTGTTCCACTCGCAAACAGCAAGGGAGAAACGGCGGCCTGTATGCCTCCGTATGAGCCCTAATTTCTCGTAACTTATCTTCTCGGTCCTTCTGTGCAATGCATATTGGTGGCAGTAGAAACGTTCGGTAGGCACCTTCAAACGCCGGTTCTGTAAATTTTCTCAATAGTGTCTCTCGCAAAAAAACGCCGCCTTCCCCCCAGGGATTCCCATTTGAGTTGCTGCAGCACCTCCGTAACACTTACGGGTCGTTCGAACTTACCGGTAATATATCTAGCAGCCCGCCTCTGAACTGCTGCCAAGTTTTCCTGCAATCCGACCTAGTACGTATCCCAAACACTCAAACAGCAGTCATAACAGGTCGCACCAGCGTCCTATATGCGGTCTCCTTTACAGCTGAACCACTCTTTCTAAAAATTCTCCCAATAAACCGAAGTCGAGCATTCGCCTTCCCTACCACAATTCTCACATGCTCGTCCCATCTCATATCGCTTTGCAACGTTACGGCCAGATATTTCAAGGACTTGACTGTGACAAGCATTACACTATTAACACTGTGTCCGAACATTACAGGTTTAATCTTCCTACTCGTCCGCATTAACTCACATTTTTCCACGTTTAGGGCTAGCTACCATTTATCGTACCAACTGGATATTTTGTCTAAGTCGTCTTGTCTCATCCTATAGTCACTCAACTTCGACACCTTACCGTACACCACAGCATAATCAGCTAACGACAGCAGATTGCTGCCCGCCCTGTCAACCAAATTACTTACGTATACGGAGAACAACAGCGGTCCTAGCACACTTTCCTGTGGCAATCCTGACGATACCCTTGTCTCTGATGAACACTCGCTGTTGAGGACAACATACTTCGTCATACAGTATTATTTAAGAAGTCACCCGGCTGCAATCCCGACTCGTCGTGGGATGGATTATATTTTCTTATCTATTTAACACACGGTATAATTTGTCTGGTGCTGGTCAATGTGTAAGTTGTATCGTTCCATACCTGCACTCGGTGATCGTTCTGTAGCCGCCCAGGAGCGGCGTCACCGCCGGAAGAGCAGCGAGTAACGCCGCCAGCGTGGCCGCCGCGCGCAGCATGTCGGAAGAGCACCACCTGGCGGCAAAGGTAACGTGCCAGTGCCAGAACATTAAACCTGACTGTTTATAATCTCTCAATGAAGGTGTCGTCTGGCGTGAATGTTACCGAACTATCAGTTCAATAACTCGTGGTAGCAAAATACTAACACGATTCTTTGCACAAGAATAGAGAAACTGATAGAAGCCGACCTCGGAGAACAATAGTTTTGATTCAGGAGGAGCGTAGAAGCACACGAGACAATACTCAACCTACGACTTCACTTAGAAAATAGGTTAAGAAAAGGCCAATCCACATTTATAACATTTGCACACTTAGATAAAGCTTTCGACAACGTTCATTGGAATGAACTCTTCAAAATTCTGAAGGCCTTAAGAGTAAAATACAATTTGTACACAATCCAGACAGCAGTTACAGGAGTCGAAGGGCATGAAAGGGAACCAGTGTTTCAGAAGGAAATAGGACATGGGTGTAGCCTATCCCTGATGTTATTCAATCTGTATATTGAGCAAGCAGTAAAGGAAACAAATGAAAAATTGCGAGTAGGGATTAAAGCCCAGGGAGAAGAAATAAAAACTTTGAGGTTTGCCGATGACATTATAATTCCGTCAGAGAGAACAAAGCACTCGGTGTTGCAGCTCAGAGGATTGGACAGTATCTTGAAATGAGGCTATAAGCTGAACTTTAACAAAATCAAACCAAGGGTAATTGAATGAAGTCGAATTAAATCAGCCGATTCTGAGGGAATCATATTAGGAAATGAAACAGTACAAGTGGTAGATGAGTTTTGTTGTTTGGATAGCAAAATAACTGATGAAAGTGGAAGTAGGGGGATATAAAATGTACACTGGCGCTGGCAAGGAAAGTGTTCCTGAATAAAACAAGTCTGATAACATCGAATATAGATGAAAGTTTTAGGAAGACTTTTATGAAGGTATTTGTATGGAGTATAGTCTTCTATGGGAGTTAAACGTAGACTATCAACACTGTAGACAAAAAGATTATCGAAGCTCCTGAAATGTGGTGCTACAGAAGAATGCTGCAGGTAAAGTGGGCAGATTCAACAAAAAAAAATGTTCAAATGGCTCTGAGCACTATGGGACTTAACTTCTGAGGTCATCAGTCCCCTAGAACTTAGAACTACTTAAACCTAACTAACCTAAGTACGTCACACACATTCCATGCCCGAGGCACGAACCTGCGACCGTAGCGGTCGCGCGGTTCGAGACTGTAGCGCCTAGAACCGCTCGGCCTCTCCGGCCGGCAAAGTGGTCAGATTATTTAACTAATGAGGAGGTACTGAAAAGAACTGGGGAGGCAAGACTAACTCGACTAAAAGAAGGAATCGGTTGACAGGACCCGTTATGAGACGTCAGCGGATCACCAGTTTAGAATTGGAGGGAAGTGTGGAGGGTGAATATTGTAGAGGGAAACCGACAGATGAATTTTGTTAATCATTTTGAAAAGCATGTAGGCTGCAGTAGTTGAGGGTTGCACAGGAGGGGGCAGCACGGAGAGCTACATGAAACCAATCTCCGGACTGAAGACCACAACAACGACAATCTCTCAACAGTATTCACAAGCGACACCGTTTACTGTTATTTACTTGTACATGTCACTGCTGTTCTACTCTCAGTTACCCCTCCCCCTCCACGCGCCATTGAACTTCCCGATATGAGATCATCAATGGGCATCCGAGTATAAGAAGCCTCATCTATGTTTGCAGTAGCTAGCCATGACAATTCTCTTGCCTACTGTTCGTGACAAGATCAAGTTTCCTGATGATAATCTTCATCGCTATCAAGATGACTGACTCTGCCTCGGCTACTTTTTATCTCGTCAACTGACGTGCTCGAACCGTCCTCCTTCTCATCGATATCATCCGAGTCGTCGTCCCAGTCTGCTGTACCTCCCTGTATGTCTTTCCTTATATTTCCGCTGCCATCTTCTCTCCAACGATCGGCTGTTGATCTTCTCTCACCACTAAAACATCGATTCACCTCCACTATGCTCCTACTACCACATATGACATCACATGCTAGGCCTTATACCCGACCCTTAATTCAACTTACTCATGCATCCAAGCATTCGGTTGAGATCCACAATTTCTACTCCGCACTACACACATCATCCACCTACTGACAGTCTTTCTCTGTCGCAGCTACAATTACAGAGTGTGTTGTCTACCTACTACAAGAAAACTGCTTCAACAGTAATACCTAGCAACAGCAGCCAACTGTAGCATTAGTCACATCACGAACTACAACATTCAACTGCAGCATCAGTCGCAACAGCACATGTTTTAATATTACTATCATTATTCCAGCCACGTCTGCAGCTGTCACATTCACAACATGCTATTTTGTCAAAAATTGACATATTGACCCCGTGGCTGAGTACAAAATATAGGATGACTCTTACACAGAAGATTACAGCAACCAGCCACTTATTATAATGCTATTTATTTACTTAAATAGCGCCGTTACCGCTTTCGAAGAGATAGGTTCATCTTCAGACAGCTAGTTCAAGTTTTACGTTACATTTTGAGTTTTATTTCCCCATCTGACGAAACTTCCTTGGGATGGTGATGCCCTACAACTAAAATAAGATGTGAGACAGAGTCTTTTGAATCGTAATTGTGCCTCACGACGATTTTAAGTGATGTAAAAAAATTATTAATATTAAATGGAAGATGTTTTGGTTAGTTACAATGAAGAATCCCACCATTACCTTCCAGTGCAGTTTTTTAACGCAGCATCACAGGAGATTGTCTGCAGTGGCAGGAAGGAATAGATAGTAGGCTGTAGCAAGTTAAAGCATCAAAGTAGCAAATGAAACTTGCCTAAATTACGGGGTACGTCCCGTGAAAGCCAAATGTCTGCAATTGAGATTCAGTCAAATAGACAGCAGTAAATATCGCAGAACGAGATTTTCACTCTGCACCGGAGTGTGCGCTGATATGAAACTTACTGGCAGATTAAAACAGTGTGCCGGACCGAGACTCGAACTCGGGACCTTTGCCTTTCGCGGGCAAGTGCTCTACCAACTGAGCTACCCAAGCACGACTCACGCCCCCTTCTCACAGCTTCACTTCTGCCAGTATTTCGTCTCCTACCTCCCAAACTTTACACAAGTTCTCCTGCGAACCTTGCAGAACTAGCACTCCTTGCTACGGTAGCTCGGATGGTACAGCACTTGCTCGCGAAAGGTAAAGGTCCCGAGTTCGGTTCTCTTCCGGCACACAGTTTTAATCTGCCAGTAAGTTTCATATCAGCGCACACTTCGCTGCAAAGTGAGAATTTCATTCTGGAAACATCCCCCAGACTGTGGCTAAGCCATGTCTCTGCAATATCCTTTCTTTCAGGAGTGCTAGTTGTGAAAGGTTCGCAGGAGAACTTCTGTAAAGTTAGGAGAGTAGGAGACGAGCTACTGGTAGAAGTGAAGCTGTGAGGACGGGGCGTGAGTAGTGCTTGGGTAGCTCACATGGTAGAGCACTTGCCCGCGATAGGCAAAGGTTCCGAGTTCGAGTCTCGGTCCGGCACACAGTTTTAATCTGTCAGTAAGTTTAAATATCGCAAAACACCGCTTAAACTTCTCACATGATAACCAAATGAAACTATAACATTACAGAGACCTTTCGAAGTCTCAAAGCTCTATGATGTACTCGTATATATGCAGAATGATGTGACGAGTGAACATTGATACCAACGCCGGGATTTGAACCTGACTATCCTGCTCACTAGGTGAGCTAGCCCAATGGAACAGTGACCATGTGCATCTGCACGCACTACACAATCAGGCTTCTCTCCTGAATCCAAGTGGTCGGAGGTGTGAATGAAAATTTGAATTGAGGACGGAGTTGCACCATGCAACAGAATACAGTTCGAAAATAGCTAAGAAAAGGGGGAATACACTGAAAATCCAGTCAGAACAAAATTGTCATTGACAAAATTGTTTTAGTGGAAGTAATGGAGTTTTCATATTAGGGATTTCACGTGACACATTATAAATCACAAGATCGATACCTCAAATGTAGTACAATTAGTAGCAACGAATACTGGACCATAAAGTACGCGAAGAAACGTTATTTTACTTGTACAACATAACTGCAAACAAGTTATTGCTCTATGCAATCGAAAGAGATATAGGCGGCTAACGACACATTGAGAAATATTCACTGATTGTCAGCAAAAAGAGTGATGCAGAGCGTAAATAAATCTAGCATATCCAAAACAGCTTGGTAATACAAACCAATAAGTCAGTGACGATAGGGACACTCCTGGGAAAGGTGGCAGGGCCGATAAAGAGCCAGAACAGACCTAAAGGTCAAAGCCTTGATCGTGGAAATAATAAAGAGATGCACTATAGGAGACGAGTAATGTATCTTCAGAATGTAGGAGGTCAAAGGTGATACAGTTTACTGGAAAAATGTAAGGACAAGTGATGGTCATTTGTACAGAGGGCTTCCAGGCGTGATCTCGCTGGACAGAAAGTAGTCATCCCCCAGAGAAGAGCACACAGTTCGCTTTGGAACGTTGTAAATGGTGTACACCTGCCTGGCAGTCACATGAATCACCATTGCTATCCCTGAATTGGTGTGGGTACGCGCCGATGGTTTCTTTGTTATCAGCGCAGTAAGAAAGGCATAAAAGAGGTAGGCATGTCGTGTTTGGACGTGCGCACTACTGCATACTGAACTAAGTTTCTCGATTTGTTGTCGTATCAATACTGATCATCCAAAGTGTCGACGAAGAACGGGGAACAACTCGTAGGCCAAGCGACGTGGGAGAAGATTTCGAAGGAAACTGTATGTAATCGGTATTTTGAGTCAGTTACCTCGGGAAAGCCATTGCTCGCAACTGCAATGAAAGCTGCATGTCATTAATTGACCAAACAACACTGGTGAGAACCAGCTGAAACAAATAAAATTGAACGAAGTCCCAAGACACGATTGAATTTCTACCAAATTCTATACCCAATTTGCAGCTGAATTAGCCCTTCAGCTATAATCTGTCGTAAATCGCTCGGAAAACCCTAAGGCCAGCTGTTGGAAGAAAGCACATGTCACACCTTTCTACAACGAGGGTAGCAGAAATGATCCACAAAACTACTGTGCAGTATCCTTGACATCCATTTCTTGTAAATCTCAGAACCTACTCTGAGCTCAAGCTTAAAGAGGTATCTCAAATAGAACGTTCTTCCTACATGGCAACCAGCACGGATTTCAAAAACATAGATTAAGCGAAACCCATTTCAGACTTTCCTCACATGAAATCCTGAAAGCCATTGATCAAGGAACTCTTACAGATGCAGTATTTCTTGATTTCCGTAAAGCATTTGACTCGGTACCACACCTACGCTTATTATCGAAAGTATGATCGAATGGGGTACCAGGTGAAACTTTTGACTGGACTGAGGATTTTTTGGCAGAGAGGACGGAGCAGGCTATGTTGGATGGAAAGTCATCGACAGATGTAGAATTAACTTCGGGTGTGCCTCGGGAAAGTGTGTTGGAACCACTGCTATTCATGCTGCATGTTAATGACCTTGCGAACAATATTAATAGTAACCTAAGGCTCTTCGTGTATGATGCAGTTATCAAAACTGAAGTACAGTCTATACACATATCCAATAAGACTTGAGAAGACTTCAAAGTGGCGCCAAAGACTGTCAACTTGCTTTAAATGTTCAGAAACGTAGAACTGCACACTTCACAAGATATAAAAATGTAGTATTGTACGAATATAATAAAGTAAGTCACAGTTGGAATCGGTAAACTCAAACAAATACCTGGGTGTAACACTTAGTAGGAACATGAAACGGAGCGATCACATAGTCTCACTCGTAGATAAGGCAGGAAGCAGATTTCGGTTTATTGATAGAATACTAGGGAAGTTAAATCCTTACAGAGTACTCGTTTGTGGGATCCGTGCCTGCACAGGACAAACGGGAGATATTGAACGCATACAGAGAGGGGCAGTTCGAATGTTCACAGGTCGTTTGACATGTGGGACTCGCACATGTTGAAATAACTGAACTGGCAGACTCCTGAAGCTGAACAGAAACTATCCTGAAAAAGATCTACATCTGCGTCAAACATTACAAGAAACCTAACAGTGTGTTGTGGAGGGTACTTCTGGTACCATTAACTATTCCCTCCTTCCCCTTTCACTCGCGTTTGGCACGTGGGAAGAATGAATGTCGATAAGCCGCTTTATTAGCTCTAATTTCTCGAACAGTCTCGTAGCGGTCATTTCGCGAGATGTATGTGGGAGGAAGTGCTATGTTATCCAACTCTTCCCAGAAATTGCTCTCTCGAAATTTCAGCAGTAAACCTGTCCGTGACGCACAACGTCTCTTTTGTTACGTCAACAACTATAGTTTGTTGAGCATCTGTGTAACGCTCTCGGGACGAATGAAAGGTTCTGTGACGAAGCGATCCCCTCTTCTTCGTTGGATCTCTCTCTCTCTCTCTCTCTCTCTCTCTCTCTCTCTCTCTCTCTCTTCTACTAGTCATACCTAGTAAGAAACCCAGATTAAAGAAGAATACTCAAGAATCGATTGAATAAGCATTTTGTAAGCCACTTCCTCCGCCGATGAGTTACATTTCTTTGAAATTCTTCCTATCAATCTCAGTCTGGCATCCGCTCTTTCTGCGGTTTGCTTTATGTGTACTTAACGTTCTCTGGATAATTACTCCTAGATGTTTTAGCGTAGGTACTACTTCCAGCAGTTTATCATCAATAATATATTTGTACAGAAGTGGATTTTTTCCCTACGTTTACACGACTCGTTACATTTATATACGTTTAAAGTCAAGTGTCAGATCCTGCGCCATTCATCAATCCTCTGCACGTCATTCTGCAAATCGATTCTCTCCTCTGGCGTTACTGCTTCCTTGTAGACACCCGCATCATCTGTGAACAGTTTTAAAAAACTTCCGACGTTTTCTACTAGATCACTTACATACATTGTAAACGGTCCTATTACATTTTCTTGGGGTACTCCGGAAGTTAAATCTGTCGACTTTGTTCCGTTAAGAGCGACGAGTTCATGTACATCTACATCTACATGTATACTCTGAAAATCACACTTAAGTTCCTGCCAGAGTGTCATCGAACCACCTTCGCACCTTAAAATAACCTAACGTAAGCTGCCCTTTTTCTCTATAATACACTCCTGGAAATGGAAAAAAGAACACATTGACACCGGTGTGTCAGACCCACCATACTTGCTCCGGACACTGCGAGAGGGCTGTACAAGCAATGATCACACGCACGGCACAGCGGACACACCAGGAACCGCGGTGTTGGCCGTCGAATGGCGCTAGCTGCGCAGCATTTGTGCACCGCCGCCGTCAGTGTCAGCCAGTTTGCCGTGGCATACGGAGCTCCATCGCAGTCTTTAACACTGGTAGCATGCCGCGACAGCGTGGACGTGAACCGTATGTGCAGTTGACGGACTTTGAGCGAGGGCGTATAGTGGGCATGCGGGAGGCCGGGTGGACGTACCGCCGAATTGCTCAACACGTGGGGCGTGAGGTCTCCACAGTACATCGATGTTGTCGCCAGTGGTCGGCGGAAGGTGCACGTGCCCGTCGACCTGGGACCGGACCGCAGCGACGCACGGATGCACGCCAAGACCGTAGGATCCTACGCAGTGCCGTAGGGGACCGCACCGCCACTTCCCAGCAAATTAGGGACACTGTTGCTCCTGGAGTATCGGCGAGGACCATTCGCAACCGTCTCCATGAAGCTGGGCTACGGTCCCGCACACCGTTAGGCCGTCTTCCGCTCACGCCCCAACATCGCGCAGCCCGCCTCCAGTGGTGTCGCGACAGGCGTGAATGGAGGGACGAATGGAGACGTGTCGTCTTCAGCGATGAGAGTCGCTTCTGCCTTGGTGCCAATGATGGTCGTATGCGTGTTTGGTGCCGTGCAGGTGAGCGCCACAATCATGACTGCATACGACCGAGGCACACAGGGCCAACACCCGGCATCATGGTGTGGGGAGCGATCTCCTACACTGGCCGTACACCACTGGTGATCGTCGAGGGGACACTGAATAGTGCACGGTACATCCAAACCGTCATCGAACCCATCGTTCTACCATTCCTAGACCGGCAAGGGAACTTGCTGTTCCAACAGGACAATGCACGTCCGCATGTATCCCGTGCCACCCAACGTGCTCTAGAAGGTGTAAGTCAACTACCCTGGCCAGCAAGATCTCCGGATCTGTCCCCCATTGAGCATGTTTGGGACTGGATGAAGCGTCGTCTCATGCGGTCTGCACGTCCAGCACGAACGCTGGTCCAACTGAGGCGCCAGGTGGAAATGGCATGGCAAGCCGTTCCACAGGACTACATCCAGCATCTCTACGATCGTCTCCATGGGAGAATAGCAGCCTGCATTGCTGCGAAAGGTGGATATACACTGTACTAGTGCCGACATTGTGCATGCTCTGTTGCCTGTGTCTATGTGCCTGTGGTTCTGTCAGTGTGATCATGTGATGTATCTGACCCCAGGAATGTGTCAATAAAGTTTCCCCTTCCTGGGACAATGAATTCACGGTGTTCTTATTTCAATTTCCAGGAGTGTACAAAACGTGCTCCCCCTTCTTTGAACTTTCTCGATGTTCTTTGTTAACCCTATATGGTAAGGATCGCACATTGTGAAGCAGTACTCCAGAGAGGACGGACAAGCATAGTGTAGGCCGTCTCTTTAGGAGATATGTTGCATCTTCTAAGTGTTCTGCCGATAAAACGCAATCTTTGGTTCGCCTTCCCCACAAAATTTTCTATGCTTTCTTTGCTATTTAAGTTGCGCTTAACTGTAATTGGTTCAAATGGTTCATATGGCTCTGATCACTATGGGACTTAACATCTGTGGTCATCAGTCCCCTAGAACTTAGAACTACTTAAACCTAACTAACCTAAGGACATCACACACATCCATGCCCGAGGCAGGATTCGAACCTGCGACCGTAGCGGTCACGTGGTTCCAGACTGAAGCGCCTAGAACCCCTTGGCCACACCGGCCGGCTTAACTGTAATTCCTAGATATATAGTTGAATTTATGCCCTTTAGATTTGACTGATTTATAGTTTAACCGAAAGTTAACGGATTCCTTTTTGCACATACTTTTCATTATTTAGGATCAATTGAGAATTTTCGCACCAGACAGATATCTTTCCTAAATCGGTTTTCAATTTGTTTTGATCTTCTCATGACTTTACTAGTCGATAAACGACAGCGTCATCTGCAAACAAGTTAAAACTGCTGCTCAGATTGTCTCCTAAATCGTTTGTAAAGATAGGAAACAGCAGAAGGCCTGTAATATTACCTTGGGGAACGCCAGCATTTACTTCCGTTTTACTCGATGACTTTCCGTCAATTACTACGAAACGTGACGATAGGAAATCAAAAAAACCAGACGCACAACTGAGGCGATATTACTTAAGCATGCAGTTTGATTATAAGCTGCTTTTGAGATACGGTGTCGGAAGCCTTCTGGAAATGTAGAAATATGAAATGAATCTGAAATCCCTTGTCAATAGCACTCAAAACTTCGTATGAGTAAAGAGCCAGTTGTGATTCACAAGGACAATGTTTTCTAAATCTGTGTTGACTGTGTGTCAATAGACCGTCCTCTCCGAGGTATTTCGTAATGATTGTACACAATATACGTTCCAAAATCCTGCCGTTTATCGACGTTAATGATACGGGCTTTTAACTTAGTGGTTTACTTCTACTGCATTTCTTGAATATTGGTGTGACCTTCGCAACTTTCCAGTCTTTGGGGACGGATCTTCGTCGTGAGAGCGGTGGTGCGGTTGTAGGTGATTGTTAAGTATGGAGCTATTGCATCAGCTCACTCTGAAAGGAACCTAATTGGTGTACAGTCTGGACTGGAAGACTTGCTTTTATTAACTGACTTAAGTTGCTTCACTACTCCGAGGATGTCTACTTCTAAGTTACTCATATTGGCACCTTTTCTCGATTCGAATTCTGCAATATTTAATTTGTCTTCTTTGGTGAAAGAATTTCTGTCTGCAAGAAAGTCTTGAATCCAGTTGCAAATGTGGTCCGATAGTCGGTACGTATTTTTGGCACTATAGGACAGACAATACAAGGCGGTGTGACATGCATTCCTGAAATCAAGGAACGTGGCATCAATGTCATCATCGTTATCCAGAGCCTTATAGGTCTTCACCATGTTGATTTTTCCACAAGATATTTTCATTCTCCAAAAGCGTCATAATTCTTGAACATAAAAGTTTTAAAAGCCGGCTATATGTGATGAATGTAGGAAAATAACACAACCACCTGCATATCGCTCCTATAGGGATCGTGAGGACAAGGTTAGATTAATTACAGTGCCATTTAAACAATCATTCTCCATACGTGAATTGAACGGGAGTAAGTCCTAATAACTGGTACAGGGGGACGTAGCCTCTGTTGTGCAATTCACATTAGTTCGCAACGGTGCTGGTATAGGTGCACATGTACAAACTGAACTGTAGTCCACTGGAGGCATGCAGCATGCTATGACGAGTCGCGAGTTTGCCTCTTGTAAACTGAGGCAAGGCGTCGATTGCACCGACAGATCGGCCCCACAAGAAGTTTAACCCGCCGTTTGTAGAGGGTGCAGTTAATGTCGGAGGCAACCGTGTGCTGCTTTATGAGTGTTTTTCGTACCATAGCCTGGGTCCAGTCATTCAGACTACCGTGAAGAAGAAGCAGGATGTTTATTACGGTATTCTCTGTGGCCAAGTGTTTTCCTTCGTTCCATGTCTTCATGATGAGTATGCTGCGGACACTCTCGTGTTCCGAGATCCTGATTTTGTCCCGCTCACAGGGCAGCTCGCATTGGCTCCTGTATTGACGATTACCAGCGCGCCGTACAGCACCTCGACTTGCCTGCTAAATCACTCGATTTTAAGCCTCTAGAAAATACCTGTGTCTATTTGGAACGGCGGCTGAAGCAAAGCGTTCAGTAGCCAGGAAATCTGATAGCTCTACAGGATCTAAATGCCAGTGAGGAGCGTCAGATGGATATGGCATACCTAATTAAACTTGTGGAGTCTCTCCCTAACAGAAACGAGGCTTGTATCAATTCTAGAGAGAGTCAGACAGGATAATGGTGTAACATTTCTTGTGGTTATACTTACCTTCCAGTTTTTCACTCTTCTCCCATATTTTCTTCGCCTGCTAACGTTACCACCCCTCAAGGCAGACAGCTTCTGCTAATAGTCGGTACGTGCGTACGCCCTGTTCAGGAGGGCGTGGCATCTGAATAGCAGGGGCGCGCCGCATGGGAATGCGACGCATAACATATTAGCAGCCAGATGCGGATTCCGCGCGGAGCATCCAGCCAGCGGCCCGTGCCTAACAGGCAGGCAGGGCGCTGGGGACCGCCCGGCACCACCCCCCCCCCCCCCCCCCGCCTCATCAACCCTGCGCGCTGTGGGCCCCGGCCGGAGTGACAAGGAGAATCCGCGCTCCTCGCAGGACGCACGCTCCTTACTGGCAGGCGTTTGTTTCACAAGGTTGTTGATGACCGTCCGTTGCATTATATCCCTAGCCGTTACGTTGTCACGCGGTTACTTCGATTAATAAAATAAAATCGACTCAACTGACACAGAACCGTATAAGTAACAACACCACAAGTAGAAACTGAATAACAATTAGTCCAATAGCGGGACGTTGACTTTTGCGAATAAAGGCTTGCCGTAAAAAGGCTGTAGTAAGAATATTGACAGCCTTAAAAATCAAGCAGTTAGAATGGGCAAAAATATTCAGATATAACTCCTATTCAATGATTACCAACAGTGATAAGGAAAAGAACAGATACATCATGACAAGACGAGTTACTAATACGTAGTAAAAATGTTGGACACTACTATGGGTGTATCTAAACTGTGCTTTCACCTTTATTCGAAATGTTTCAAATGGCTCTGAGCGCTATCGGACTTAACATCTGAGGTCATCAGTCCCCTCGACTTACAACTACTTAAACCTAACTAGCCTAAGGACATCACACACATCCATGCCCGAGGCAGGATTCGAACCTGCGACCGTAGCAGCAGCGCGGTTCCGGCCTGAAACGCCTAGAAAGCTCGGTCACAGTGGCCGGCCGTTATTCAGGCGACTGAAATATGAAGAGTATTTTACTGGACTCGTATTATTTATTCATTTATGGACTCTGAAAAGGCTTTTTATGGAGTTAAAACATAGTTTCATCCAAATTTTAGCAATGCAATGAAGTCTTAGTATGGAAGGAATTATTTTGAACAAAAACAAATAAAACTAATTAACTTACTACTACTTAGTATGGAAGGAATTTTTTTGAACAAAAATAAATATAACTAATAAATTTACTACTAACGTATATCAGAGCGACAGGCAAGGGGACCTTCCTTGGAACAAAATTGTATCTAATCTAACCTGAAAACCGGCATTATTTAATATACTTATAGACGAAACCACTGGAAGATGGTAAACAGAATGAAAGAAATCTCTTACAATGCGTGATAATAACCTTACAACAGTAATATTGGCCGCAGTTCGAAAGATGATATACAGGAGACATTGTATGAATTAAACCATTTTGTGACGAGATATACGAGGGCCTTGATAGCAAGTAAAGTTTCCGAATCTTTTATTCTGTTCTCACTATTATTAAACGTCATGCATATTACTCGGCCAGCTTTCCCGCTTCACTAATGCAACTATACATCAATGTATACTAGTCTCAGTCTTCATCTGGGCAGAAGAAATTTCAGTGTTGAGAGAGGAGTCAGACGAGGCGATTACATTTCACAAAAATTATTCTCACCATTCCCAAAAGGAAGCTAAGAGGGTGCGCTGAAAAGTAATGCCTCCAAATATTTAATATGAATACTCTTTAAGTTTTGAACTAAAACAAAATTTATTAACATTATATATATTTATTCTTCATGTCTACATATTTGCAGCCCTCTGCTGATAGAGGTCTCCGAATTTTACGTTGTAACTTGGCGGAGTGCAACGTAACTTTGTTGGTGCTTGAAAAATAGCGTGCTGTAATCGAGTTTCGAGATCGTCACACAGGGAACACCCTCCCCTTCAGTATCACAACGTCAAACCACACACAAACGCTGCGACGACTGCAACAACCCAACGCCTTAGGTTCACTATCATCGATCGTCCTCCATGTAGCCACGACTTGGTCCCATCCGAGTTTCATCCGTTTCCAAAAATAAAAGAACATCTTCGAGGACTTCACTTTCTTAGTGATGAAGCGGTGCAAGCAGAGGTGGTGATGAGGCTCCGTCAAACATTCTACAGAGACGTTCTCAACAATCTAGTCCCATGGAATCAAATGTGTTCGTCCCCAGGGTCACTGTGTTGAGAACTAAATATAGGGATATCTACAAACAAAACCAATGCACCGACCTTCCGTAGTGAAAAACCCTACCGTAGTAAAAAATTCTTGCTGGTAACAAAATCATTGTACAAGTGTCAAAGAGTGTACATATTTCAGCTCTCATATAAAATTCATAAACCACTGGGCCCCTAAGTTTTGCTGAAACAGTACAATGAACGATGTGCCACGAATAAAAGAAATAAACTTTACTTAAGTTATATAACACAATTGCACTATCATTATAGCTAAATGTGAGTGACAAATAGACTCCTAACATGTACCCAAGCAAAGAAACAGGCCGACTGATATGAAGTTCATGCGGTAAAACTTGACAACAAAAGGAGTGAAGACATACGAGAAGAGCTGGGTGTCCAGAACATCGCTGATACAATACACAAATAATGAAATACACCTAGTTACAAGATGTATAGCTCGTGAACAAGCAATCTTTGGCAACACCACGGGGACACACGTTGTCTGCATCATACGGCGTAAAGCTCACTTCATCGAATTGGTCTTAAATCGCGCCACCACTTCACCCACTCTGTTCTAGCCGCGCTGCTTCCATCTAAAAAAGGCAATTACCCGGTATGGCGATATCAGATTTTCAGATGTCTGCCATAGTCTCCCAGGCGAAAGAAATTCTGAACACAAGATCCCTTGTGCAATCTAAGCGATGGGAAATACCTAGGTGAGGACTTAATGCAATGTAGTCTTCACCTAGGCAGAGCACTACACGTTCAGTGTCTTGGAGGGCTTTATTTATAATGGTATGCTCTTGCAGGACTCCTCAGTACAGCTCGTATACACGTGCTAGTGCTATTCATTCTCGTCTCAGATATTAGTGAGTGGGGATGGGCAGCATTGACTGAGGCGGATACGTTACTGGGAGTCACATCTTCACTATAACAGGACTGAACAAAAGGAGGTAGAGCGATAGTAGAAAGCCGCGATAACAGAAACAGAAGTCTACTGTTTCCCCAGCGTCAGGGACAACTTAAGGAACGGTTATATAAATAACAGCTCCGACAAACCCAGTTTGCTATGGATCTCGGTTCGTATCTGCAGCCCTTAGAGTAATGTGCAAATTAACTGGCATAAGACGCTTAAACGTTAACTGGGCATTATTATTACTATATGTAAATTTTAGTTAGTAGGTTACTGAATATTAATAATTAATGTGCCCTCCTTTGGCTTTAATGAGGTTCTGAGGATGTTGTAGCATAGATTCGACCAGGTTAGAACAAATGTTTCGTAGTTCGTCGTCATGAAACTACGCTTCTGCCACATTTCATAACATGCATTCTTTTGGTGAAGAGTCCATTTTACTACGACGCCTTTTCGCAATACTCCACAAATTCTCGATGGCATTTAATTACTAGAACACTAATGTTGTTTCCTTCCATAAACGTCTTCACTGCTTTAGAAGTGTGACAGGGGTCCAGATAATGTTGAAATGTCCCTCCACCATCAGCAAAGGTCTGTAGGAATGGCAAAATCTTGCTCCTAAGGACTTCTATGTATGTGACTGAATTCATTATGCCATAAACTGGAACTAGTGCCCGAGAGCCACTTACACTGGAGAAACCCGAAAATATTTTTTCGGAGGGTATTTTACAGTCTGTTCAGGATAAATTCTACTGATTTTAAGGAGATATTTGTCAGTTCTAGGGTTGGTCTTTCGTTTTCGTCTACGTATGTCTTTTACTTTGGGGGCAGTATCACTATACCTCCTAATAACTCTTGAATCACTAGATTTTCCTCACACCAAGCAGAGGCAATGTCTCTTATAGTCACAAATATGTGTTCATGAAGAGAAACTATTTTTTTCCCGCTTCCTAGTTGGAATGTCCATTTTAATTGTGTTAAGATAGACGTTCCACCTAAGTAGCGGGCAAAAATACTTCTTCATAGGTGAAATAAATCTTCTTAGGTAAAATGTCCATTTTCACACAAACACGAAGTTTTCCTGTAGAGAACACAGAAATAACATACGCTCTTGCTACAGATACAAGCACTCACTGGAATTGGAGGGGACCTGCAATTGTTTATAATCAAGGCAACAATGATCCACCAAAGAGTCCAACAACTGGGCGTATAAAATTGACTACAGCTAAGCAACTACAGTTCTTTGTAAAATATGAGCTTTCAAAATTAATTTTTTCAGTCGTAGGAAAACTACGTATAGTACAGGAAAGATGAAGTGAAGTCACTGAGTGATAATACATTCCTAATTCATCTACCTCAGATGTGGTTAAAGTTGTACAGGTGCTGACAGATTGAGTACGGGAGTCCTTTATTTTCAATAAAAGAAAAGGGAATTTTTTTTTAAATGCGTGAGCTATGGATGGCAATGGATCTCCACAAAGCCGTGCACGGCCCCTGGGTTGGCGACACATCAGATTTTTCCAGAATGTGCCGCTATCCCACGGCTTGTTCACGTGCTCGACGAACAAACAACCTTTCTGCTGACGGGCTGACGCTTAGGGAAGCGTCGCTTGCCTAGGCAGAGCTCCTACAGCAGCCAATCAGAAAGGTCCAGGAGATCACGTGTGAGCGCCCACCGCGCCGAGCTGCGCAGACGAGGCGTGTGGATGGCCCTCTTTTACTGACAGGCCGCCGACGAGAACAGACGCATTGGCCGGTTGCCTCCGTGCACTTTTCGAGCCCCGGGTCAATCTGTTTGCGCCTTAGGGCCGCTAAACTCACATAATGTACCCCGGTTAGGTCAATCAGTAAATGTTTTCTCAATAAACGGGAGGGAATTTGCCGACCGCAGTTGAAAAATTAACACTTGTTCTTTTTAAACCCTACTTCCACCTCAGCCACACCCTGACATGCACAAAGCATATGAGCTCCCATTTTATACTGACTGATCTCCACTTTGAGCTCCTCTTACAGCTCTATCGTGAGTCATTGCTACGTAGCACACCATCAAAATTTGGTTGATAATGGGTGTGAGATGTGAGTCTATTTTTTATTTTACTATCAGCATTGGAGATGTGGGCAAGGGAGTTCTATTTTTCATGAACAATTTTATATTCAATGTACACATAACCCTCCTGTATTACACTGGACGCAGAATACCGTGGCCCGTAGATGCACAGATGACAGGACACACGTGGGGAGAGCAGTAGTGGTGGGGGTTGCAGGCAGGTTCTGCAGGGGAAATGCTGGGCACTGCAGGGGAAGTGCCACTGTAAACTTAAGCCCATATTCACATGTTTTGTAAATATTAAATGGGCCCCCTTCACTACCAAACTTGCGTGGTGACCATTCAGAAACATTTGTCCCCTCTTCTTTGGTTAGTATCTAAAAAGCATTCCGAGAAAAACGCAGCAACTTATTTTCGCCTGGTTTGTTAACCATGTCTAACTTTCAGAGAGTGGTCAATTTTGAGTAAAATCTATACATTTCTCTTGATGCCATGATGAAATTTGCTTCTGTTGCCTAAACTCAGCGGAATTTACTCAATCTCACCTCACTAACATGTTTTGCAGATGCAATTGTGAGAGAATTCTGAAACAGTTGTACATGAAGTTTATTAAGCGAGGAACTGAGTATAAGTGAGGGCCACGTCTTACAGAGAAGCACATCCTCGATTCAAAATAAAGTGTAATTACTTCACTTACGTTGTTCCAAATCCCATAGCATTTCTCGTTTCACCAGTGATCGACAGCCCTTAAAAATTAAATTCTTTCATCGGAAATGTCTGTAGTTAGTGGAATAACACAGTAGACAGTTCAATTTTACATAATAACCATATGGCAAAATACTCTCCTCTTTGTGTGACACCATTTGCCAAAATTTCATTTCGGTATCTCAAACCGCTTATGAGATACGAGGAATGTTTCCAGAATGAGATTTTCACTCTGCAGCGGAGTGTGCACTGATATGAAACTTCCTGGCAAATTAAAACTGTGTGCCAGACCGAGACTCGAACTCGGGACCTTTGCCTTTCGCTGACAAGTGCTCTACCGACTTCGAGGAGTGCTAGTTCTGCAAGGTTCGCAGAAGAGCTTGTGTGAAGTTTGGAAGCTAGGAGACGAGGTACTGGCAGGATTGAAGGTGTGGGGGCGGGTAGTGAGTCGTGCTTGGGCAGCTCAGTCGGTAGAGCACTTTCCCGCAAAAGGCAAACGTCCCAAGTTCGACTATCGGTCCGGCACACAGTTTTAATTTGCCAGTAAGTTTCACGAGGAAAGCTGTTGATACTTCACTTTGGGTTTATCCCTGGCACAGTGCGATCGCAAATGAATGCGCTACATTAGATCAATTTTCTCGAGATTGCTGACAGACAGAAATCTTCACCCAGGTCTAACGAAAAATTCAGTGTGTTAGCTAAATTTCGTATGCAGCAACACATTATATAGTGAAAAGGAAAATTGCCACTCACCATATAGCAGAGATGCTGAGTCGCAGATAGCTACATGCAGTTGGGAGGTAGACAGAAGTGGGACAAAGTTCATATGGCCCTACATTCCATTGTTGCAAAATTTATTCAAGATGGTGGCGATGACGTCATCCAAGGTGTAGACTTAGCAACAGTGCATGACGTCATTCAAGATGGCGGATTTTGGCGGGAAGTTTGAATTTTGGCAGGAAGATAGGTCAGTTTGGCTACCTCCACTAACCTAATACTCCAGAAAAAAATGGCGGGAAATTCAAATGCCAGAAGGATAATGCCTCACACCACGAAAATGGCGGGAAAATAGACCAATTGCGCTACGTCCACTAACCTGACCCCCCACCCCCACTGGCGGGAAATTCAAATTCCAGCAGGATAATGCGTCACACCACGAAAATGGCGGGAAAATAGAGCAACTGGGCTATGTCCACTAACCTAACCCCCCAGTCCCTAGAAAATGGCGGAAAGTTCTAATTCCAAAAGGATAATGCACGACACCGCTCTTATCTCTACTAAGCAAAGAAACTCGCTGGAAACTAGCTCACTTGGCCTACCTCCACTAACCTAAGTCACCCGACCGCCACCTCTTCCTACGAACAGGTGCCAACTTTTAATTTTTGCCGTAAACAAAATTCAATTCCCATATGTCTTTTAAGCTAGCAAATTGGTGCAAAAGAAAAGTCACTTTACTAACCTCAGTCGCCAGACTGCCACCACCTCCTAAGGATTCGTGGGAAAAGGACTTGGACATAATGCTTTATTTAAAAATTTCCATGCATGTGTGTTCACCACAAGGTCAGGACTCCAACTGACTTATTTTAGTACACATCGCCACAACCAGAGGGCGCTCTCATCTGTGACGTAATCGAAGATGGCGACACCCAGTGTATTCACCTCGAGGTCTGGACCCCAACTGACTTAGTACATATCTTCGCCACCAGAGAGCGCCACTGTGACGTTATCCAAGATGGCAACCATGACGTCAATCAAGATGGCTGCACCCAGTGTATACACCATGTGGCATAACATTGTACACTTGGCCTACCTCCACGAACCTAACCTCTCCCCAAGAAAAATCGTGGGAGGTTCAAATTCCAGCACGATAATGGCGGGAAAAACGGACTAGTCTTTATTATTATTATTATTTACACAATATCATGCAGGTGTGTTCGCCACGAGTTCCGAAGTGCAACTGCCTTAGTACATACAGCCACCAGCAGAGGACGTCATTCAAGATTTCGGATTTTGGCGCGAAGTTTGAATTTTGGCGGGAAGATAGGCCAATTAGGTTACGTCCACTAACCTAACCCTCCATAAAAAAAATTGATCACAAGTTCGAATTCCAACACGATAATCAGTCACACCTACAAAAAAAAAATGGTCTGAATTAGGCCAATTGGGTCACATCCAATAACCTAAGTCCACTTCATCCTACGAATTCTCGCCAAATTTGAATTTTGGCGGTCAGTTATGTTTTTGCTGCTAAGCTATGAAAATCGCGTCAAATAAAGTCCACTTGTACTAACCTAAGTCACCTCCTGTCGATTGGTGGGAAAAGGAGTGAAGTCTTTATTGCAAGCAGTATGGTCATCACTTATACTCCAACAGACTTTGTACACACCTTCGAGATGGCAACACCCAGTGCACTCGCCACTAGGTCCAGACTCCAACTGACATTTCAAATCGCCGCCACCAGAGGAGGCTACCCCGGCGCCACCAGTCAGAGGTAGCCCGCATGCACGCCATTGGACCAGTGGTTGCCCACGTCACAGCGCTCGGTAGGATGGCGCCAAAGTTGTTTGCTAGAGACTGGCCTCTGCCCTGACGTCACACAACCGCCGGTCCACCACGTGGCTTGCTCAACAAAGAACGCTCTTGCTATAACCGGACGTACGCCACGCTGCCGCCCCATGGGTATCCGATCGCTTATGTCCCACACCCTCAGTCGCCATCTCCATACACGCACCGGACATAGTCTTTTGTAGATTTGCCACCACCCACATCGCGCATCTAAGCTACCAATTACCTAAGTACTTAATTGCATTTCAATTTTAATCATATTAAATAATTCAATTTACAATTTCATATAAGTATGAAAAGGCGTTCAACTATCTAATTTCAACTACTTTTCAAGGTCCAGGCCGTCACCTCTTCCTAGGAACCAGTGCCGAATTTGAATTCTGACTGTAAAGAAAGGTCAGTTGCGCTTTCCCTACCAACCTAGGAAAATTGCTTTAAAGAAAGGACACTTGCACTAACCTGAGCCACCCCACTGCCAAATCCTAGGGGTTTCTGGTAAAAGGATTCAGCCAGCACTAGGCCCATGGATGGAGGAAAGAATGCACTTTATTTAAGGATGGAGTCGCACTGAATGAGACCGACCACGTAATAAAATTCGCCGACACGGAAGTTCTGGCTGTAGAGAAGCACTATCACACGCGCTTGTTTAGAGAAGCTGTAGAAATACAAAAACACGCGAATAGTTTCAACAAGAAAGAGGAAAGCCTTAAGGTAAACGGATCCTGGCTTCCCGTACTGCAGCGAACGACCGTCGCAGGTAGGAAGAGGAGAACCGCACCGGAAATGACCGCGGAGAAGCCCTCGGACGTTGGCGCGCCAGGTACATATAGTCTGCGGCCGCGAGCTCGGCTCCAGTTCACCACCGGCAATGGAGGGTGAAGCTTTGACAATGCCAGCCACTCGTGCTGGCGAAACGTCAGAAAAATCATTAGATGAACGTCGGCTGAAGAACCCGAGACAGAAGCCAACAGGCAGTTTGTCAAGTGGCCACGAAAGCCTCAACAATTTTGTACCACAGAACACACACACTGACATGTCCCACAGTATACAGACCTGCAAACAACTCTACATAAGTCATTTATAATGCTCTACACACGCTTGATAATTGTAAAACGTCATAAATAACGCATCGCACAGCCTACAGACATGCGAACCGCATGCAAATAATGCAAAACATTTACGTCCAAATAGCCACACAACTCCTAATTTTCCGAAATAATTTCAGTACAGACCTGCAAACTTCACCTAAATAATACAGCACAGTGATGTGTAGACACGTTAAGTACTCGTAAACTGTCCAAATAGCACATATCGAGGCCTAGACCCCCACTCCCGAAATATGGCAATCAACACACACAAGCATCCTCCACCACACCCTGTCCACAGGAGGTAGCGACAAGTGACGCATCCATCAGATATCAAACCGTGCACAGTCCCTGCTTGGCGTCCACAAGCATGAGGTGGCGGCACCCCCATTCAAACATAACACCTGACAAAATTCCTACCCAAGTACGTGTTCACCTACACACATGTCCTGACGTGCCGGCCAGTGTGTCCGAGCAGTTCTAGGCGCTACAGTCTGGAACCGCGCGACCACTACGGTCGCAGGTTCGAATCCAACCTCAGGCATAACATCTGTTCCACTCTTCCCAACGCCCCTAACGTCGTACCCCTCCAGCTCTCAACATACGCAAACGTTCCTACCTATATCTCACCACAATCAATCGAGCATTCTGATTCGCTGGTATCGAATTTATCCGCCGAATTAGTGATGCAGCTGGTAGCGAAGCATGATCCACTTTTTCTTTCTGAGGCTTTCTGTGCTTACTTTGCACAGATTGCTAAAATGCTCTGACAGTTAAACACGGAAAATTGCCTACACATTATCAAATATATACCAGATTCACATTCACATTCTGACACCGGACAATACACAGTTAATGTCTCCGCTTGACGACTGCGCCTCACTATCTATAGTCCATATAATTTTCACGTAAAAAATCGCTGACCGTTATCCATGTACGCAATCTATATGTCCCTCACGATAGGATACACAGTCATCCTCTCTAGTCATCCCATAACATAAACAATACCAACTTTACGATGCAATATATACACAGTGCACATAGTGTAAGCCACACTAACTTTAAAATACAATATATGCACATTCTACAGAAACAGCGCACTTATCTTTTATATCTGTACAGCATACGAAAAAATTATCTTAGGCCCACACTCACACTGCCTATATGTCAAGATACTCCCCCAGTCCTAGGGAAGAATGCCATCCTGTTCTTTCTTTCTACAGACGCTACTCCCAACAGTAATAAACTATTTTACACTGATCACCATTTTGCACCGACAAGTAAACATTGCAGTGTTGTCTACAGGTCATCAAATATATACCAGACTCGCAGGAATATTTGAACCTCAAACCGATCTCCAACCAGGGAATATATCACCGAGTACTGTCTCGGTCTAGTAAACATGAAATTTAGAACCCTCACCATACCAAATCATCCCCTTTAAATCAGTGAACCAAAGCCACTCTCAGAACTGATGTGCAAAGAGAGCCCCCCCCCCCCTCTCCTCCACAGCACAAATGCGTTACGGTGCATAGAAATACGGTACGGGTGCAATCGATGTTGATGTAGCATTCTCAACACCAACATTTCTGAGATTCCCGAGTCTCGCGCTACTTGTCTGCTACTGATGTGCGGATTAGCCGCGACAGCAAAAACACTTGCTTGGGCATCATCATTTGTTGCAGGTCGTGGTTGACGTTTCACATGTGGCTGAACACTTCCTGTTTCCTTAATGTTACTATCCGACGAACGGTCCGGGCACTTGGATGATGTCGTCCAGGATACCGAGCAGCATACATAGCACATGCCTGTTGGGCATTTTGATCACAATAGCCACACATCAACACGACATCGACCTTTTCCGCAATTGATAAACGGTCCATTTTAACACGGGTAATGTATCACGAAGCAAATAACGTCCGCACTGGCGGAATGTTACGTGATACCACGTACTTATACGTTTGTGACTATTATAGCGCCATCTATCACAAAGCGAAAAAAGTGGTCCAACTAAAACATTCATATTTCTTTACGTACTACACGAATATTTAATAAACATGGGGGGTTCTTATTTAAAAAACACAGTTGATATCCGTTTGACCAATGGCAGTGCCATCTAGCGGGCCAACCATAGCGCCATGTGGTTTCCCCCTTCAAGATAGACGAGTTTCGTTCTTTGTAGTTTTTTCGTTTGACGCTTATTTCGTGAGATCTATGGCCCGGTCACGATCAATGGACCACCCTGTATAGATATGACCTCAAATGGATAGAATTGCGCAAAGTGACCAGGGAATAGTTATATATCGACCGAATATAGAGCCTAATGCGGTGAACTTGAGGAAGTACTTTGCTATCTTCTGGTTCGCACCGAACAGTTTGTATATGGGACCAAGTATGCTGCAAAAGGAGGAATCCCGGGAAACGTGGACATCGAAACGAAGGGAATAAGGGAGGCAGTCAATAAGACGGTGAGAATGCTCTGCTACTCCCATACGCTGAGAGATAGATCGTAAATTAAACACTATGCTCGAAGTGTTACAAATATGTAGAGCGTTGTCTGATGTGGTTTGATCATATATGTGTTCGAGATTAACAATGAATGTACATACTGCACAGTAAGCTACCCACATTGGCAATAATACTCGCAAAGTGATGTAAAAGGGGCGGTTTAGCTGTGATACTGAAATTGGGAGCCATGCTGTCACATCAATGGCCACTGCTGAACTTAGTGTAAAATTCATCGCACTATCAAGTCTGTTGCTTAATATTACAGTACATCGAAGGAGTCTTTTCCATCATATCCGCGCATCGGTTACCACATAATGATTGAGTGACATAGCTTGTTTGAGTTGGGGGGGAGAAGCTTTGTGGGTGGGAGACAACTTCTCGGGGTTGTTAGCAGCTAAACAGCGATCGCGTACTTGAGTGCAAAATTACGAATAACTCGAGATGGAACACCGAGCCACCATCTGTTCCGTCACGGTGACATACGAACTTAAATGTAGAGGTCATGAAAGACTTTCGCACGGTAGTTTGGAAACTCTCCACAACGTGGCCAAACTCTTCAAGTTTCCTTATGTTGTAAGTGTGTTTTATTTAAAAATAATTCAGTGTTATGCTGTCTGCGGTAAGAATATGATTTACATAGTGTGATGTCTAGTTTTCTGTGAGAGGTCGTGGACCAGAGCGTCTTAATGCCAGTTTAGAATGTGACATAGAGGTCGACGTCGTGGCAGAAAAAAGAAATGTTTGGCAGTGTACAAAACGCGTTAGACAACAGTGTTTCAAACATGTAAACAGGGCCACAGTGGACGTTTCTTGCGATTTACGGTGTAGTACGTGGGATACGGTCATTCTCCTAGAACAGAGGTGATGAAACTTTAAACTACCCTCTGTAGTATATCAATAAGTGGTATTTAATAGGTTTGTTCGAGAAAGGGAGCAGTAGCAGCAGCAGTTTGAGGGATAAATTCAGTGAGGGGCGAGGTATGCCGTTAGGGCTGCACGCTGTGCTATTCTGGGAAGCATTGCGAAATCTCTCTCTCTCTCTCTCTCTCTCTGTCTCTCTCTCTCTCTCTGTCTCCGCACAGGACCCCCAACGCAGCTTTGCGTCATCGCACGAGTAATGGAGTCTATGTGAGTTCTATATCGGATGATGTTATTTGAGCTTCTATAGTTGTTAATTTTTGTCTGCTGGGGGGTAGAAAATAACGATGATAGGATGTTGGGCTTATAGATGTGAATGGACGTGGATCTGTAGTACTTGTATGTAGTTTGGGAATGCACCACAATGCGCGCATTTCCGCCGTATGGTCAAAACACGGTTCTGTCTCAGTAACTCAGTCCGCTCTGTTTCTAGACAGACTGCAGAAGGTGGTGGATATGGCTTTGTCCGACTTCTGATCGTTTACGACTTAAAATGGCATGATCACAAGCGCAAAGCTGTAGAAATGGAAGCAGTTGCAAAATGTGTAGGGACTGACTAAGACCATATTGGATTTTTACTGTAGCAGATAGGTTCGAGAAAGGTGACTCGTTTCGAGATATGATTCACTTGTGGCTGTGATCTTTCTCAGTGAGTCATCGCCTTTAACTCAGTGGATATATAACGGAACATCTGACACGGCATCGAGACAAAATACGTTACACATACTGGACAAATATCTAGTGGCGTGAGGGAGTTGCAAATACCGGTCACATACTGCGTTCCTTAGCCGAATGACTTTCAAAATTCATTGAGCGGTTGTGTGATATGTCCGCATTTGAGGATCAGGTTTATTAAGTTTATCTGTCTGTGTAAAGGAAATGTCTATGTGCTGTTGTAGGGAGAGTGTGGATTTGACTTGGGGTACTGTGATAGCGAAGGGAAGAGTGTGTCTAGTGCTAAGGAAGGTACAGACTTTTCAAGAGCCATAGCGTTCTACAGAGTGTATTTCTAATTTCATTGCCGACTGCCATTCAGCTCAGACCTAGATGGTAAGATTAAATTGTAAGTATAATGATAGAAGAAATATGTGAGGCGTTTTCTAGAATGTGTTCGTTTATGCAAAGTAGTGGTGGTATTGATTCGCGTTCCCGCGTTAATGGTAGCGGTCTTCCTAATGCAGAGGCCTGTTGTAGTGTAGAAACGTATGACAGTTAACTTTACCACGTTCTATACGATCGAATAGTATGTGCTGGGCTGCTTTCGTGATCAGGTGTACCTTTAAGAAGATGGTGCGTTTGCGGTGGAGCGTTATGCTCTCCCATGTAAATTGTTAGGTCGACTACTTCTGCACATCTGATGCATTTATTTAGTTGAGGGAGTATGGATTGTGGTGTCTTGGACAGACGTTTGCCTGTTCTCTACACGTGGGAAAGACCGCAGCTGGTTTGTAAACAATATTCATCATGTGAGATCTGTTAGATCACCGACTTCAGTATTCGAGAGTGCGAATATCAGTTTACTCTACTTGTTTCTAGTTAGTCAATGGTTTACAGCACGCTGCGCCTCGCTAAAGTTTGGTGTTTGTGGAGAAATAATTTACAGTCTATATCTTGTGCATTATGTTGCGTTAGCAATCAGGTGGCTAGTGCTGCGTGCTTGATATCGAGAAGTACGGCGAAAATTGTATACTATTATGGCGAAGAAACTGGTGTTCTTGTAATCGACTAGTGTGGAGATGACTGTAGAAATGCGAGCAAGAAAGCGGAATGAGTAGAGCGTTTATGCCAAGGGGAAAGGAGCATGTCTTTGAACGTCAGTTCTGAGAGTGACTTGTGTTCGCTGATGAAAAAGGGGTGGATTCGGTATGCTTGGGGATCTGAATTGCATGTTTACTAGGTCGAGACGGTACTCGGTGATATATTCCCTGGATGGAAACAAATGGTTCAAATGGCTCTGAGCACTATGGGACTTAACTTCTGAGGTCATTAGTCCCCTAGAACTTAGAACTACTTAAACCTAACTAACCTAAGGACATCACACAACACCCAGCCATCACGAGGCAGAGAAAATCCCTGTCCCCGCCGGGAATCGAACCCGGGAACTCGGGCGTGGGAAGCGAGAACGCTACCGCACGACCACGAGATGCAGGCGACTGGTAAATTCGATAAGAGCAAATGAGAATGCTAGATTGATTGTGGTGGGAGATATGAGCGGTGCGAACATTTGCATATGTTGAGAGCAGGAAGGCTATCACGTTATGTCTGGGAGGAAGACTGGATTAGGCCATATTTTGGCAATCAGGTTCTGTGTGTCAACACACTCTCTGCTGTTCAATGATAAAGACAAGTAGCGCCTGGAGATGCCTCGAATATGAGACTAGCGTGAGCGCGCTTCGGTGTGCTGTGACAGTACAACGGAGACTGTGTAGAGGGATGCAACTTTCACCGGTGTTTGGTGGCGGCGGTTGGCGGGTACGGTGGAGCGTGCGTCCTGGCCGGTCGCGCCACGAGTTGTGTCCAGGTGAGCACGTATCTGGATGGGGATTACACGGGCGTGAAGTATGATCGCGGCTGTCGCCACCTCATGTTTGCGGATGCCGAGCAGGGACCCGAGCGCGGTTTGAGGGCTGTCAGGCGTGTGACTTCGCGGGGGAGAGGGTGTGGTGGTGGGTGCTTGTGCAGTTACATTGTCATTCAGTTTAATTTCTACTGTAAATTTCCCAACTAGGGTATAGAAATGATGTTCTAAGACTGCCATTGATAATATATTTATAGACAATTCTAGGCAAATAAATCACATTACAAAACCAGTAGTAAATGGGCTATCTGACCATAACATGCAACACCTAACATTAAATTTTGAAAACTGTCAGGGTAAAACATCTATCAGAACTGAGTACAGAGGGCCAATAAAACAGTCAAAAACTGAGAAATTTAGGCGAGTGCTCAAAGAAATTAATATGATGGATGTTTACAGCATCCAAGACACAAATGGAAAATACAAAACACTCATTAATAAATTTAGCACCTTATTTGAAAATTGTTTTCCCCTGAAGGTAACTCAAATTAAGCAGAAGTCTAATAAGAAACCATGGATCACGCAAGGGATAAAGATATCATGTGAGACAAAAAGGAAACTCTATCTGATACGTAGGGATACCTTTGATACTAGCATTATAGCTCATTACAAAAGTTACTGCAAAATATTGAAGAAGGTTATCCAGAAATCTAAACACCTGCATTATGAGAAGAAGATAAATACATGCAGCAATAAAATAAAAACAATATGGGATATAGTCAAGTCAGAGACAGGTAAGACCGGAAATGAGGAGGAACACATATCTCTAAAAATAAATGAAACCCTGGTAACGAACACATGTTGTGTTGCAAACCACTTAAACAAGTATTTTGTCTCTGTTACTGACAGCATGGGGTTGTCAGGTTCAGAAAATAATGCAATGGAATATCTAAGACCAGTGCACACAAGCAATCTCAGTAAAATGGAATTGACACTTCACCCAAAGAAATAGAATCCATCATAAAGTCCTTGAAATCAAAGCATTATAGTGGTTATGATAACATATCAACAAAGTTAATAAAAGAGTGAGCTTAGTCATATCATAAGTTATTTGTGTAATCAATCACCTGTCACAGAAACATTCCCAGTCTGGCTTAAATATGCTGAATTTATACCTCTCCACAAGAAAGGGGACAAAGAAATGCCGACAAATTACCGACCAATCTCATTTTTGCCAGCTTTTTCAAAAATCTTTGAAAAGGTTATGTTAAAGCTTCTACTTAGGCACCTTAGTGAAAATAACATACTGTCAAAGTCACAGTTTGGGTTTCTTAAGGGTTCTGATATTGAGAAAGCTATTTACACTTACAGCGAAAATGTCCTTAATTTATTGGACAACAGATTAGAGGCAACTGGCATATTCTGTGACCTGTCAAAGGCGTTTGACTGTGTGAATCACAACATTCTTATAAGTAAATTAAAATATTATGACGTCACTGGTAGTGCTGCAAAGCGTTTTCAGTCATATCGTACTAATAGAAAACAAAGGGTGTCATTACGTAACACTTCAGCAGTATGCAATCAGACATCATCTGACTGGGAAGAAATTACATGTGGAGTTCCCCAAGGTTCCATACTACGACCACCAGATGCCAAGTTTGTCTTATTTGCAGATGATACAAACATTGCAATAAATAGTAAATCAAATATAAATTTAGAAAGGGCAGCTAATCAAATTTTTACTGACATTAATAAGGGGTTCATAGGCAATTCACTGTCATTAAACCTTGAAAAGATCCACTATACGAAGTTCAGAACTTCCAAGAGATTTCCTTCTGGTGTGCGTATGAACTATAATGACATGGAAACAGGAGAAGTTCAGAGTGGAAAATTCTTCGGATTACAACTTGATAATAAATTCAGTTGGGAGCAACATACTAACGAACTGCTAAAGCACCTAAACAAGTCTGTGTTTGCAATGCGAATGATGTCAGACATAGGAGATATAAATATAAAAAAACTGGCATATTTTGCTTATTTTCACTCCATTATGTCATATGGTATCATATTTTGGGGTAACTCCACAAACAGAGTAAACCTTTTTGGAGTACAGAAGCGTATAGTAAGAGTAATGAGTAGTGTAAATCCCAGAACATCATGTCGAAACCTATTCAAAGAATTGGGCATATTAACCACAGCTTCTCAGTATATTTATTCCTTAACGAAGTTTGTTGTAAATAATACATCTCTTTTTCCAACTAACTGCTTAGTACACATCAATACTAGGAATAAGAACAATATACATAAAGATTTAAAATCACTTACTCTAGCCCAGAAAGGAGTCCAGTATTCAGCAACGCATATTTTCAATAAGTTACCAGCAACCATTAAGAGTTTAGTTTCAGAGAAGGCACAATTTCAACATAATTTAAAAGAATTTTTGGTGGCCAACTCCTTCAATTCCATCCATGGGTTTCTCAACAAGTGCAGTAGACCATTTTAATGAAAATTTATTATACTTTAAATTTTGGCAATACTTGGTTGTAGCAGCCAAGTATCTACCTACTGTGTGAATGATGGATGTATGGAAAGCAGATGTAAGTCTTAAGTCAGTCAATAGTGGAAGTTTAATTTTAAATCTTGTACATAATCTGACTGTTCTTAACTGAGGATCACTGAAATGAATAATTTACTTTAATTTTTGACAATACTTGGTTGTAATAGCCAAGAAACTAGCAAATGACTGAATTATGGATTTAATGAAAGCAGATTTAAGTATTAACCCTATAAATATTAGAAGTTTGAATTTAATTCATGTACATATTGTTTATTGACTGAGGATCATTAAAATTAATGAAACTCAAGTTTTTCTAATTACATTTTTGTAATGTGTTAATCTGAGATGTTCCACACCCAGGAGGATTCCCTCTTTTATGGGTCTATGAAACGAATAATTAATCTAATCTAATATAATCATCTAATCTGTGTGTGTCTGTTGCGTTATTTTGAAAGCGGACCTGTAGGCTGTGCCATGCGTTATTTGGACAGTTTATGAGTACAGAGCGTGTTTGCAGATATGTGTACTGCATTATGTAGGATCAGTTTGCTATTGTGTGCTGAAATTAGGAGTTTTTTGCATGTCTGCAGACTGTGTATTGTGACGCCAAGCACATTAGGGTGGATGTTTTGTTTCAGCGTGATGGATATAATCGATCGCTAAAGAAAATATTTGAAACTAAATAGCGTGAACTCCTTTACTCCCCCTAGCAGCCCTGATCAGACTGAGAAGTTTTCTCTAACGATCTTAATTTACGTCACGGAACGGATAACTGCATTGTAGACCTAGTGGAGAACACACTGTTTACTGCCATCATGGATAACTGTACTTCTGTCATCAGTTGGTGTCACAGTGGCATCCTCTGGTGGTGAGGAAATGTACTAGGACAGTTGCAGTATGGAACTCGTGGTGAACACACTAGGTGGCGCCATCTTAGGTTACGGTACTTGCGTCACTACAGTGTCCTCTAGTGGCATCGATATGAACTAAGTCCGTTGAGCTGTGGACTCAGTGGCGAATACACTTGGTGGTGGTGTTGCCTCTAATTGTTTAAATAAAGGCTCGTGAATGATTTCGACAGTTGACCATCAGCAAGCAAAGTCTTTTACATTGATTATTATTTTGACAATTTAGGAGTTGTATGGCTATATGGACGTAAATGCTGTGCATTGTTTATGAGTGGTTCGCATGTCTGTCGGCTGTGCAATGTGTTATTTTTGATGGTTTACAATTAGGAAGAGTGTGTGTAGAGCTTTATACATGAGTTATGTAGGAGTGGTTTGCAGGTCTGTATGCTGTGGGGCATGTCAGAGCGTGTGTTCTGTGATACATATACTCCATTCCTAAATAAACTACTCGCAAATAAATAACGCACACTTCTTCCTCCCTCCATCAGCCTAGTGTGGGCTGATTCCTTTTACCACCTGCCCCTAGGAAGAGGTGGCGGTTGAACACCTCGGTTCTGTTTACAGTGATAAAAGCTATAGAAAGAGTAATTTAAAATTAAGAATAGAGAGGAAAATAGTGTAGACTCAGTGTTCGGTAATTGTAGACCAAAATTATAGTATATCAGCGAGTAGTTTAACGCCTAAGCACAGCAAAGCCACGGAAGTTCCGTCATGGAGAAGGCAGTGACGTTAAACTCTTGTGATGAAAAACCTATAAAAAGGTTATAAACGAGGTCGAGTGGACAACCTGGAACGTGAACACGAGTGCAGGAACAAGGTACTGTAATCGTTATCCAACGACTTGGCTGATTATTTGAGGTATTGTGTAGTGTCGTTCACTAGCAGTACAACTCATTCCTATACTTGTAGATTAGACATTGTGAATGTACTAGTATGAGGTATTGATTTGATTTCCCAACCACCGTGCCTGTTCTATTGTTAAGTGTATGTTTTAGAAGTGTGATTAATTTTTTTGTAATCAGTGTGTGCCATTATGTTAAAAAGGGTTTACATGTTAAGGTCAAGGGACGACTCAGAAGAGAACGGGAGCGATAGGAATGAGGATAGGAATGCGCGAGGTGGTGATTCTATGAGTGTCGGATCAGTAGAACGTGTGAATGATAATGCAAGGGAGGTAGAATCTGTAGATCGCGTTACTGCGATGGAAAGGAATGTGCATTCAGGCCGGGGGCGACGGAAGAGACTAGTTCTTGCCCGACCATAGCGGATCATCTCAATACCCGAGACGAAACTCATAGTGGACAGATACCGAAAGGTAGTACTAGCACTGAGAGTAATAGTGTGGAGGACATGATACGTCAATTTGCGCTTCAACAGAGCGTTAGAGATAAAGAAAGGGAAGCACGAGAAGCGGAGAAGGAAAAATAAAGGGAAGCTAGGGAACGAGAGAAAGAAAAAGAAAGGGAAGATCGTGATAAAGAGTAGAGACGACCTGTTAGCAAAATTTTTAGAACAGCAGCAGGAAAGGGACGAATCATTTCAAAAGGGACGAAATGATATTATTCAAGCGCACGAACGGCGCTATAATCAATTTAAGGAGCGTGTAGAGGAAAGAGTTACCGGAGTGGAAGACCGGGTAATAAAGGTTTCTGAAATGCAAGCTAAAATCAACGAGACTGTAGAGCAAATTAACGAAGAGCTAGTAAATATAAAATTAGGTCAAAACCAAACGAGGGAAAATGTATCAGTTTTAACGCAGAAGTTTCAAAAATTAGATACTTCGACAAAAGAAGAAGTCAAGGAGTTTCTAACTGAACAGTCAGATAAATTTAAAACGGAAAAGGCTCAGTGGCAAGAAACGAAAAGCGCTGAAGTTGAAAAGATAGTAATACAGGCTTTAACGGAAGGAAAACCATCTATATCGGATATACATGGAAGAACCCTGGAGATACTAAAAGGTATCAGATAGATTATATTATGGTAAGACAGAGATTTAGGAACCAGGTTTTAAATTGTAAGACATTTCCAGGGGCAGATGTGGACTCTGACCACACTCTATTGGTTATGACCTGTAGATTAAAACTGAAGAAACTGCAAAAAGGTGGGAATTTAAGGAGATGGGACCTGGATAAACTGAAAGAACCAGAGGTTGTACAGAGTTTCCGGGAGAGCATAAGGGAACAATTGAGAGGAATGGGGGAAAGAAATACAGTAGAAGAAGAATGCGTAGCTCTGAGGGATGAAGTAGTGAAGGCAGCAGAGGATCAAGTAGGTAAAAAGACGAGGGCTAATAGAAATCCTTGGGTAACAGAAGAAATATTGAATTTAATTGATGTAAGGAGAAAATATAAAAATGCAGTAAATGAAGCAGGCAAAAAGGAATACAAACGTCTCAAAAATGAAATCGACAGGAAGTGCAAAATGGCTAAGCAGGGATGGCTAGAGGACAAATGTAAGGATGTAGAGGCTTATCTCACTAGGGGTAAGATAGATACAGCCTACAGGAAAATTAAAGAGACCTTTGGAGATAAGAGAACGACTTGTATGAATATCAAGAGCTCAGATGGAAACCCAGTTCTAAGCAAAGAGGGGAAAGCAGTAAGGTGGAAGGAGTATATAGAGGGTCTATACAAGGGCGATGTACTTGAGGACAATATTATGGAAATGGAAGAGGATGTAGATGAAGATGAAATGGGAGATACGATACTGCGTGAAGAGTTTGACAGAGCACTGAAAGACCTGAGTCGAAACAAGGCCCCCGGAGTAGACAAAATTCCATTGGAACTACTGACGGCCTTGGGAGAGCCAGTGTTGACAAAACTCTACCATCTGGTGAGCAAGATGTATGAAACAGGCGAAATACCCTCAGACTTCAAGAAGAATGTAATAATCCCAATCCCAAAGAAAGCAGGTGTTGACAGATATGAAAATTACGGAACTATCAGTTTAATAAGTCACAGCTGCAAAATACTAACACGAATTCTTTACAGACGAATGGAAAACTAGTAGAAGCTAACCTCTGGGACGATCAGTTTGGATTCCGTAGAAACACTGGAACACGTGAGGCAATACTGACCTAACGACTTATCTTAGAAGAAAGATTAAGGAAAGGCAAACCTACGTTTCTAGCATTTGTAGACTTAGAGAAAGCTTTTGACAATGTTGACTGGAATATTCTCTTTCAAATTCTAAAGGTGGCAGGGGTAAAATACAGGGAGCGAAAGGCTATTTACAATTTGTACAGAAACCAGATGGCAGTTATAAGAGTCGAGGGACATGAAAGGGAAGCAGTGGTTGGGAAGGGAGTAAGACAGGGTTGTAGCCTCTCCCCGATGTTGTTCAATCTGTATATTGAGCAAGCAGTAAAGGAAACAAAAGAAAAATTCGGAGTAGGTATTAAAATCCATGGAGAAGAAATAAAAACTTTGAGGTTCGCCGATGACATTGTAATTCTGTCAGAGACAGCAAAGGACTTGGAAGAGCAGTTGAATGGAATGGAGAGTGTCTTGAAAGGAGGATATAAGATGAACATCAACAAAAGCAAAACGAGGATAATGGAATGTAGTCGAATTAAGTCGGGTGATGCTGAGGGAATTAGATTAGGAAATGAGACACTTAAAGTAGTAAAGGAGTTTTGCTATTTAGGGAGTAAAATAACTGATGATGGTCGAAGTAGAGAGGATATAAAATGTAGACTGGCAATGGCAAGGAAAGCGTTTCTGAAGAAGAGAACTTTGTTAACATCGAGTATAGATTTAAGTGTCAGGAAGTCATTTCTGAAAGTATTTGTATGGAGTGTAGCCATGTATGGAAGTGAAACATGGACGATAAATAGTTTAGACAAGAAGAGAATAGAAGCTTTCGAAATGTGGTGCTACTGAAGAATGCTGAAGATTAGATGGGTAGATCATATAACTAATGAGGAAGTATTGAATAGGATTGGGGAGAAGATAAGTTTGTGGCACAACTCGACTAGAAGAAGGAATCGGTTGTTAGGACATGTTCTGAGGCATCGAGGGATCACCAGTTTAGTATTGGAGGGCAGCGTGGTGGGTAAAAATCGTAGAGGGAGACCAAGAGAGGAATACACTAAGCAGATTCAGAAGGATGTAGGCTGCGGTAGGTACTGGGAGATGAAGAGGCTTGCACAGGTTAGAGTAGCATGGAGAGCTGCATCAAACCAGTCTCAGGACTGAAGACCACAACAACAACAACAAAAATACCGCTAGCGACCCTGATTTTGTGGAAAGATGTACAGATGAATTTAAATCGATTAAAGACGCGATCGTGGCAGAGATTATGACTGCGCGCGTTGAAACAGACGATGCACGATCGGTTCCGACTAACATCACCGAATGCTCTGAATTTCCGAATCACGATAATAATAAACGATTGAACTCTGACCGACTGCGAGAGAATGTTAGTGAAGATACGAGAGTACAATTTAATGTTCATCCTGCTACTGAAAATCGTGGTTTGAGTTTAGATCCAGATAGGTATCACGAGTCGTGTTATTCGTCGTGTGATAGGATGAAGGTAGAGAATAACATCTTTAAGTCCAGGCAATTTCACATCTTTGATGACGAGAAGGGATCCATACACCCAGTGGTATTCATTAGGTCGTTTAGGAATATATTCCCAAGAGATTGGACGGAGAGAGATAAATTACAGTTTATTGCGTCCAAAACGGCAGGAAAAGTAGCATTTTTGGCGACCGAAGCAGCTGAGAATTGTCATACGTGCGAGGAATTTGAAAAGTTATTCGTAGCTAAATACTGTTAAAAGAGTAGACAGAGCCGCTTACGCAATGAAATTTATAATCCCGAGCATTATAACCCAAAAAAGGGTAGTTTGAGAAAATACGTTGAAAAATAACTCAACAAAATCCATTACTGGGATGAACCAATGTCACATAGAGAGGTACTGCGTATCCTAATTGGAAAATTACCGATCAGTATTAGAGAAAAGTTAATTAACGTGCCAGATGAAGGTTTAGAAAATTTCTTATCAGTAGTAGAGACGATAGACGTAATGTACGAAGTATTTAGGGCAGTATAATTGTGGTAGCTGTGGATTTAATGTTCATTCCGTAGGTAATTTTGCCAATAGTCATTATTGCAACGGCTGTTGCACGGGTAATAGATCAGATAATGGTCGTAATAGCTATGGAAACGGAAAGGGGAATTTTAATAGGAGAAGCAACCAACCTAATAATTTCAACGGATATGGCTCGAATAATCAATATAATGGGAATAATAATAGTGGGAATGTTAATACTGGTAATCGGAAGAAGGGAATTCAGTGGATAATGGTGAACAGAGAGCGGTAAGGTGGAATAATTCAGCGCCGACTCCTTGGAAACGACCGTTAGGAAATATACGAAGTGTAGTCCCGAAAATAGAATGGTACCGGAGCAAAGAGCACCAGACGCCAGGCCATATGTCAATAGTAGTGAATGGGATAATCAAAATCACGATGTACGGGTCGTAGTGGTCGAGGAGCTATCAGGTACATCAAGTCAATCACCAACAAACTTAGCCCAGTCCAGGTAAGCCTTCCAACACGGACTGGTGATGGGCAGAGGGGCAAAATGAATTCAACCATTCCAGCGTTGACGTTTAATAACAGCGTCGACATTAGAAATGAATTATTAGATGGTTCAAATGGCACTGAGCACTATGGGACTCAACGGCTTAGGTCATTAGTCCCCTAGAACTTAGAACTAGTTAAACCTAACTAACCTAAGGACATCACACACATCCATGCCCGAGGCAGGATTCGAACCTGCGACCGTAGCGGTCTCGCGGTTCCGTACTGCAGCGCCCAGAACCGCACGGCCACTTCGGCCGGCAATTATTAGATATACCAACAATAAAAAGCTCCATTAACGCATGAGGTTATACAGGCCATCATAAGGGGAACATTTGCGGAAGAGATACCGATATTCTGATAGATACCGGAGCTACCTCGTGCGTTATGAGCCGCAATTTGTTCGATCAACTTAGGAAAACGGAAGCTTTACCTATCTAATTGTGTGGTGTTAGGTGCTGTAGGAGCCCGCCCAGTACCCGTCAAACTCCAGACCATAGTAGAGGGACATCTAGAGGGACATAAATTGAACGTAAATCATTTAATCGCCACAGGACTATGCTACGATTGAATTTGGGGTTGGGATTTATTAAGTGATCACAAGCAATACTGAACCTTAATCAAGGAACGTGTTCTCTAGTAATTGACGACCAAAGAGCAGAAATTAAATTTATAAAGAGGGTCGAGCTTACCGGAAAGTATTCCCGTAGTTTTCAGGTAATCACTGAGACATCTGACATTATCGAAGATTGTAACAGATTAAACGAACTATGTTATTTGAGTGCTCAAGAAACCGTGGATATAAAGCATGCCACTAACGACATGGTTAATGAATCCGAGTATTTGTCTGAAAATCAAAGAGTTGAACTCAGCGAGGTTTTAATACATAATATAGAAGTGTTTGCTACTAAACCAGGCATAATTAAAGATACAAGTTTGAAGTGTATCCCCACCAAACGTACTGTCGAGCGTCTTAATCTGTACCATCATCAAAAAAGGTGTTGGTAGCAAGAGAGATAAAGAAAATGTTAGAGTGGAAGATTATTGAACCCTCGAATTCATCATACAGTTGTCCGATAGTTCCAGTTATTAAATCTGACGGGAGTGTTAGATTAGTTTTAGATGCCCGCGACATTAATAAAATAGTAAAACTCGTAATGACAAGCCCTGAGAATTTAGATGATTTCAGAAGATTCTCGGAAGTACACGGCATTTATTTTCGCCGGACGCAGTTATCAGTTTAGGGTCTTGCCGTTCGGAGTCAACATCAGCGGAGGAGTTTTTATCACGGCCCTGGATACGGTCTTAGGTCCCGAATTATTACAATCTGTGACCACTTACGTGGACGATCTGTTGATAGCAACCCAAACTTGGGAGGATCACCTTGAATTGTTGAAGAAAGTATTTGAAAAATTTAAAGAATTTGGTGTAACGGTTAACCTGAACAAGTCTAAGTTTGGAAAAAATAAAATCAAATTTTTAGGTCACGTGATAACTCCGCAAGGAATAATGTCAAATCCTAAGAAACTTGACGTAATTAGAAAATTGGCGTATCCTAAGGACAAGAGACAACTTAAAGCGTATTTAGGTATAGTGTCGTTCTTTCGTCGATTTTTACCTAATAAGATATTAAACGACGATAGTTTGTTGAGGTTATTGCGAAAGAACGTACCATGGATGTGGACTGACGAATGTACAGCCAGTTTCGAAAGGATACGTAGCGCTTTGTTGAATTCTAAAATTCTTGAACACCCGGACTTGAATAAAACATGTAGTGTAATGTCCGATGCGTCTGCTACGGGCATCGGCTCTATGCTTTTCCAAACTGATGAGGGCAACGATTTCGATAATATTTCCATTATAGGATTTGCAAATCGGATTATAAGTAGTTGTGAGAGAGCATATACAGCAACCGAGTTAGAAATTTTGGCTGTTGTCTGGTCGCTACACAAATTCCGTTATTTCGTCTACGGATATAGGATAAACATCTATACTGATCATAAAGCGCTGTCCTTTATGAGTTGCAAATTATTACATAGTAGACTACTTCGGTGGTATCTATTGCTACAAGAGTACGATATTGACATCAAATATATCAGTGGCAAATCTAACGTCATAGCAGATGCTTTACCCAGATTGCCACCTGTTTTGAGTGAATGTACTGAAATATTTCAAGCCACTAATAATTTCAAGGTAATGCAGATGGACGTACTCCGTCGTAAGAAAAGTTTTCGAATAATGTGTAAGGATATATCTAAGATTCAACGCCAAGATCCAGTTTGGGGTAAAGTTATTACCTTACTGAATAATGAAGATCAACATGTAGTTAAGAATAATTATAAGTTAGTTGATGATGTTCTGTGCCATAGGATTAAAGGTAGTGAACATAAATGGAAAGTATGTATACCTAAGGTGCATGTTAGCGATCTATGTTGGTATGTTCATCATTTATGGGGACATTGTGGACCTGAGAGGTGTGCAGCGGAAATCAGTGAACATTGTTACTTCAAAAATCTGAAAAGGGAAGTGCAACGAGTATTACAAACTTGTGTGGTATGCCAAAAGGCTACGCCAGTGAACTATAGCGGTAAGGTAGAATTACATCCTATAGTGCCTAAGCAACTGTTAGATTTAGTATCTTGCGATGTCATTGGACCCTTGCCCAAGTCGAGAGGGAACTTTAGATACGCAGTTGCATTTTATGAATTATTTTCCAAACATATCAAGTTATACCAGCTTCTAAGTACCAACACCAGGCAGTTATTAAACATATTTAGTAATAAGTATGTGCCAGTGGTTGGGAAACCACAGGCGGTACTGACAGACAACGCGTCTTATATTGTCAGTAACATATGGAAGGATGGTTTGTCTAAATTGAATGTCAAATGTATTTTTGTTAGTCGCTTTCACCCAGAATCCTCACCTGCCGAGAGGTTATTTAGAGATTTCAATAAGTTTGTACGAGTACACGCGAGTAGGAAACACACTCAATGGATCGATTTATTGCCAATGTTCGAAAAATGCATAACCAACTACCTCAAACCAGTACAGGGCTTCCACCATGTCATGTAATAGGATTAAGCGAAGCAGATGATTCATGGTTTAAGTCACTGCCTAGCCGCGCTTCTAGCCAACTAAATAGAGAGAGAATGTTACGTACAGTCAAACAAAGATTAACTTCGAAAGCCAACAAACGCAAAGCTAGTTACGACCGGACACTGAACAGAATTGTTAGCTACTACGTTGGAGATTTGGTACTCTTAAAGACTCACCTGAAATCGTCAAAAATTAACCGTAGGCATAAGAAATGGCTTATGTTATACGAAGGACCATTCAAAACCGTAGGAATTCCTCACGGAGGAAGCTACTTATTAGGCAACACACAGGATCAGTTGAAAATAAAAGGGTTATACCCCATACAGATTTAAAAAGATTCTACATGTGAACAGAATTTTTTTTTATATAAAATAATACTTAGTTCTAGATGTAAGATGTTCTGATGATTTGGGGTCATATAACCCGAATGGTATTGCAATGGGAAGTAATTGTGTTATAGTAATTAGTAAGTTACATGTAGAAGTGAGTTGTGTTGTTGATTAATTTCATTTTAATGAGTTAACTTTGATACTTCATTAATACATTGTTAATGTTGGATAACGATTATGGTGAAAGGTACTGAAAATAGACAGAAGCCTACGCACCTTAAACTTTGATGTTATTAAGTGTTTCACTTTCACAAACAGTGTTATTCGGTGATGGATAGACATCAAGGTTATAATGAATAGTACAGCAAGACAGTAATCTTGAAGTGTTACAGTAAATTGACGTAATAATTAAAGTAGTCAGAGCATTAGGTACTATGAATAGACGGAAGCCGACGTACACTGTGACATAGATTTTCGTCAAAGTTTGCATTGCAAACGTGTGGTGTTTAGTAATCCAGATACAAGTGAAATTCTAAGGATTTTATCACGTAATTGTGAAAGGGTCCTGTAGCCACCTTTCATTGCCAACTCTCGTAGTGGTCAAGTCGGCAAAGAGGTTTCCGCTACTTGGGAGAAATCCACCTGCGTTAGGTTGGTGGCGGAAATGGCATCCTGGGGTTTTCCGGTCCACGCGGAGCGTGGAAGAGGCTGGAGAAGCGGGAGGCAGTCTGCCGCCGGTACGGGAAGGGTACACAGCTGTGCTCCAGTCGAAGAAGGGTGAGTTGGACTGACCGCGTGGCGCGTTGTCGCATAGAGAGGGGAGCTTTTAGCTTTTGGTCTCGAATTTCGTCTTATAAAGATTTGCTGGGTTGCAGCAGGGAATGCAAGGCTTTTGTAGACTTTCAGTCTGATTCCCAATGCAGTCTTGACTTTGATCCGTGAGAGGAACGCAGCACAAAGGAGTTGCATATGTTGAAGTGCCCTCGGTTCAGTGTGAATGTTTATGTGCCTACAATTGTGTGTGTATGCTTCTAATCTTTTCCGGATCTTGGTAATTTTTGTGTATTTGTGAATTTTCTTTGTCTCATGTGATTAAAATTTGGCCACAGTCCATAGAAATTGTCTCCGCGGACCGAGTGGGCCCGCGAGTCTGTTATGAAACGTGTCGTATTTCACAAGCAATTGTACATAGTTAGCATGCAACAGCAGGCTATAGATGCACTACATCAATGTTTTAAGGAATAAATAATTTTGCCTTCAATCTTATCTTGTGTACCGATGTTACGTCGCCGTTACCTTCGCCATTTACCTTGTAGTTTTCCTTGTTGGCCCACCGATAGCGTTTCCATGTGCACAGGTGTAGTGATTAGTGTCCCTTTTTTTATCTGAAGCAAATGCTCTGGAAGAGATTGTGTTTTCACGAATCTTGCTGCAGGCTGCACTTACGCATGGTGTTCACGTCCTATTTACTTTACTCAATATTTGATTCACGGGAAGAATGCCTGGATCATATTAATAACTTCATCCCATTCTTTATCAATGACTTTACAATGAATGTTCTTTTGTGAGTTTTTATTATTAATAAATTAAGTAATTTTCCGACTCAGTGCTACCTTTTTTTGTCGTGTGGCTAGAGTTGGTGGCGACCCTATCTTTTATATTGATTTCAGTGTCAAGTAGCATTTTCTTATTCAAAGTGCACGTGGCTCTTTTAGCTATCAGGATACATTCAAAGGGCGCTTCATGCTTCTTGCACATAGCGTCCTTTTTATTCACGCCACTTACACATGGCTTACCCTGCTCACGGATTTCGGTAAACCAGAGATCTTCTGATGCGCAGTGAGGATTAGTTATTTTCGGTTGGATGTGCTAATTGGTATATTGTCTTTCTGTGATACTGAATTTACGTGAATTTTCTTACATCTTTTATCTTGTATATGTATTACTGTATAAATATTGTGATTTAGTATTCAATTGTGTTACAAGTTTGGGTTGATTCTTGTCCTGTGGCGTGTACCGGTGTCATATAGTAAATCTTGGGTGCTTTTTGGGGACTGTGAGTCCATTAGGAGACTTTGGCATTATTCTTGTTGTATTTTGGAGCACGGAGTAACTATCCTTATGATGGAGACGCGTAGCCGTTCAGGGAGCCGCGATCGGAAAAACCTGCCAGAAAATAACCCTGAACAAGGACGAGGTCAAAACGTCGAGTCCGACCAGGAACGAAACGCGGAAAACGCAAGTACAAGTGTTGTCCATCCTGAGCCCGCTGTAGTGATTTCGAATCATTCGATAGATGCAAATTCATTACAGGCTATGCTACGACAATTACTAGACAGTAATAGGAGACATATCGAGGAAGTGAATAAAAAACAAGCAGAAGAAAATAGGAGACATATCGAGGAAGTGAATAAAAAACAAGCAGAAGAAAATAGGAGATATAGCGAGGAAGTGAATAAAAAACAAGCAGAAGAAAATAGGAGATATAGCGAGGAAGTGAATAAAAAACAAGCAGAAGAAAATAGGAGGCATATCGAGGAAGCAAATAAAAGATTGACTAGTGAAATAGTACAGGGTGTTGGGGAGAAACTGGCGATCATTGACCAACGCATCTCCGCCTTAGAAGAGGGGCAGCAAGTCATTAGCAAGCAGGTGATGGAGCAAGAAGAAAGGTTCGCTGGAATATACGTATACTAGCAGAACAATGCCAGAGTGAACGAGCGGCTCTTGAGTCCCGAGTAGGACAAAATTCCGCCAGGGATCTCCGCGCGTTAGCAGAACAATGCCAGAGTGACCACGCGGCTCTTGTGTGCCGAATAGAGGACACTGCGGCTAAGTGCCCGGTCCATATTAGCGCGCAGGTAGAAACCCTCAGCCAGGCGATAATAGCTCTCGAGCGAGAGCAAGGGCTTACGCAAACAAAACAAGACACGGCCCACCGAGAGATGCGAGAAGAAATAGCCAGGATCTCAGACGCAGTGGCGCGTAAGTCTGACAATAATAGGGAAACGATTACCTCATCATCAGCGGATGCAGACGAAATACGGTCGATAACGAAATGTCCGCGTGGACAGTGTGAAATAAAAATACAACAAAGAGGGGTTACCGAGGGAATATGTGAGCGCATGGCCCGTTTAGAACTTCATCTAAAAGGGTTAAAGGCCCATGAAGTTGAAAGAAATGAACGAAAGGGCCATTATTCCGACGATGATTCCGGGAACGATGGCGAATTTGATCATCGTCATGATCTCGGATCTCGTACCAGGTGGGAACGGCGCGGATCCCCTCAGGAACGTTCGCCAAGGGAAACTCACGAATTTGACTTTAAACATTTTCTGTCCGTGAGGAAGTTTGAAGTCTTCCGTAACTCGGCTACGGGGATTCACCCGCGGGCCTGGTTACAGCAGTTCGAGTTCTCCCTCCCTCCTACGTGGCCCAGTGCGCACAAAATAGAGTATATGTGCGGCTACCTCGAAGGTGAGCCAGCGGCGCGGATGAGGTCAATTGCACGCAATTGCTACACTGTTGGGGAGTTTCGTCAACACTTCCTGTCGATATATTGGTCAGTGGCAGCGCAAAGTCGTGTAAAACACGGACTCATTATGCTACCAGAGTTAAACAGGTCAAAGTTCTCCAGCCCTGTGCAGATGTTTGAGCACATGCTGCAGGCGAATGAACATCTTGACGATCCTTATGGACCTGCGGAAATTATTCGTGTTTGCCTGGGAAAGTTTCCAGTGCAGTTGCGGCACGTTATCCTTGCAGGACGATGTAAGGATGACGTAGAGAGTTTTCGCAATCTTCTTTTAGAGCTTCAGTGTGATGCGAATGGCACCACGCAGAATTACGGTCAGAGCGCCTACGAGCAGCGGCCGCGCGAGCGAAGCCGCAGCCGTAGACACAGGTGGCACTCCAGACGTAACGGGTCGCTTCAGAGTTACAGGGCGCGCGAGCGTTGGCAGCGTCGCGATTCCTCACGGAACGCGGGCAGAACGAACGATGCCAGTCGTCATCATTCGCCGAGAGTAAATCAAAGACACTCCCGGGAGTTTAGAAGATATGGTAATGAGCAGAGATATTGGTGTAATTATAGCGGACCTAGGAACGGTAGTCGCAACCGACCACAAAATAATTATCGAACAAGCGACAACAGGGGTGCTCTAAACAGTACGGGTGGTCCGCCAGTGGGTGTTGAAATTCGTTCCGCAAACCCGCTGCACAATCAGCCAAATACCTCTAATCAAAGGAATCAATGACTATTGGCTGACTCGGTTGGCGTCAACTTAATGAGGACCGGTGTTATTGATGATACTGATGTGCATTTGATAAAGGAAGACGTTATTATGGAAGATTTGTTGAGGGAGGGCCACAGTATTGGTGTGCCTGCGGTAAACCCAGTCGTGTCTGTTTAGTACATTTACAGTGTATATTTTCCAATGTTTTGATTCACTCTGGTGTGTTTAAAATTAAAGTGTATATTTTCTGTGAATTGTAAAGGGTCCCCCATTGTATGTGTAGTTATTTCTTCTTCTGAGCAGAAAAGAGTAGTGTTGTGCAGTTTCAAAACATCTGAATGTGAATGATTATGAGGCTCATATGAAGCGTTTCCTATTACAGTAAGATGGCTTTCGTTCTTTGATGACTAAAAAGGTATCGGGTGTGTTGGCGTGGCGAGTCAATGGTCGTAAGGTAATTCTTGATGATAAATTACAGTTGTAATGTTCTTATTCCCCTTAGGTGAGGATGATTCAGTGAGATTTTTGAAATGTACTGCGATGTTAATGAAGCAACTTGGTGACTTGTAGGTGAAGGACTTGTGTATGAAGGGAGACTAATAGTGTTTGATTTTCAGAGTTGCCATCTTATAAGATATTAGGAAAGTGTAGCTTGCCGTCACATACTACTAGGTACGGTTGAGGACACCAGAATGTGAAACCCCACAAGACGTAAATGGAAACAGCTTATTAACTCAAGCAACTTGATATTTAATAGAGAATCAGTGCGACTACCTCCAAGCTGAAATAACATGACGGTAGGTGAGGATCCCTGGGGACATGTGGTGAGTAAGTGTGTAATCATTATGAGTATCTTATGATAGCAGTAAGTTGGGTACTCATGGCCCTGGACAATGGACTTCTTTTGACAGTATTTTTTTATGTACTTATAGGACGAAGTGTTTATGTGTTTGCTAATAGGATAGGATGATTTTTATTGCCATTTTTATGCCCACTGACCTTTTGCATTAGGCTGATGAATAGATGTTGAAACATTTACCATTTCAGATGTGACTTGAATGAACCTTCTGTGTCTCATTAATCATAACTTTTATTATGCAATGTCCATAGAAAAGAAGTCTCGGAAATTTTTCACAGATCAGCAAACATGTTCTGCAAAGCTTGGAGGAGCAGTCAATGAACAACGATATGGGTATTGCTGTTGAAAGGAATATTTTGTTTATATGTGGGAATTGTAGTCGGGCTACATGGTGATGGTGACTAGTACGAGCTGTGTAGATTGTGCGTGAGAGCGTAGTTAGGAGTAGGTAGAGTTTTGTGTCTGTAGCTAGCAGCGGCGCCAAATCCTATCCAAATCCTGACCAAACCTTGTACAAGATCTACCCTGAATGATTGACAGCAGATGTAATGCTGGAACTATATTTTATAAAAAGGATTTTTTTGTTTGTTTGAATATTGGTTATTTAATTTTCTTCGTTGTTCTTCTTATTAGTAATGTTAAGAAGGCCCTTTTTGTCAAGTTAATTTTGGGCACTATTCCATGTATTGATCAGGAGTGATAAACTCCGAAGATTTTGTGGTAATCTGTACACATGATATTTTGTAACGATCCCTGTGAGCGCAGTTCTTAAGTGGGTGCAAGGCCGCCTAGGGAGCCTCCGCCTCAGAAAGCACAGGGCTTGGTCCACCGGCAGGCGTTGCCGAACCCTGGTATCAACGGCGAAGCAGTGATGCGGCGAGCGGTCACAGCTGTTTCCCCGTCAGAGGGGAGGGGATGCTGGTCTTCCCCCAGGCGCAGGCTCACACCGGAGCCCGCAGGCGTGTCAACACGGCAGCGCCAGCTGATGGCCGGCGTTCCACCCCATGCGCTAGTCATCTGACAAGCGAAAGGGAAAGTATGACGCACACCATCGAGGCCGCCGATTCCTGAGCGCCGCTAGTCCAGACGGCTGCTGCGGTGAGGTAACGCCCACTGCCCGGAGGGACACGGGTCCCACCACTGACGCATCAGCTGAGACGGTGCAAAGAGGTGATACGCGGGTCTCAAGCTCGACACCCGCACGAGTTTACGTCGACCTCGATGCGACGCAGAAGAGCGCGTGTCTCCCCATTGACACAACAGGAGACGGGGGCGTGTGTCAGTAAAACACATTCCTCCACAACACACGGACGACAACCGCCAAGCCGCCTTCTCGATGATGAGGCAGGGCCCACAAGTGGCGATGTCCTGCAAATCTGCAACGCCGAACCATCCCACAGTATGGACGCAGAGGGTGGAAACGGGCACGAGGCAACGTCGCGGGGTGCTGTCTAGGATGATCAACCTGGGTTACAACGGATGTTACAATCAACGCCGCTGCGAACTCCCCAGTTCAGTGTTGTGGTCCCCTAGTAGCTTATCCTCCAAGTCGCCTTTAGAAGAGACGCCCACCCCAGCACCTAAAGAGAATACCCAGTGAAACAACCATGTGACGAAAATGAAAAATGACAGCGTGTCAACGAGTTGATTTCTGGATGTGTTTTTGTACTCATGTCTTATTTTCCATAGGTGATTATTTACCAGCTGTCATACCATTGGGTTCATTAATGATTTTGTATCACTGTATTTGTTGTGAATATTGTATTTTGCACTTTCACTTGCATGTTTTTATATATGTCAGCACCAGATGATACTGCTTTGGTTCGTGATAATGATTTTGCATCATTGTATTTGTTTATATATTTATATATATTATGTACCTGTTCACCTATGTCTCTATGTTAACTTTTGATAGTTGGTTAAGGCAATTTTAAAATAATATCTCATGGTTGTGGTCGTAGTAGGTCAGATGACATGATGTTAGCGTAGGATATCACGCTTAATTTAATTTGTTCTGTTTGCTTTGCGGACCGCATGAGGTCACAATTATTGACTAAGGTCAGATAAAGCTCACTTGGATATAAGAGATTAATCAACTCTTTTGTGCTGCTGTTTACTGTTGCAATTGTTACTCGTTAGGGTATGTTTGTTTCGAAGACTGTTGGCGAATCTCCTAGCATGGCGAGAAAATTCGCGGCACAGTCTTCTCCGGGACGTTTGGGGTGATGAAAGGGTCCTGTAGCCACCTTTCATTGCCAACTCTCGTAGTGGTCAAGTCGGCAAAGAGGTTTCCGCTACTTGGGAGAAATCCACCTGCGTTAGGTTGGTGGCGGAAATGGCATCCTGGGGTTTTCCGGTCCACGCGGAGCGTGGAAGAGGCTGGAGAAGCGGGAGGCAGTCTGCCGCCGGTACGGGAAGGGTACACAGCTGTGCTCCAGTCGAAGAAGGGTGAGTTGGACTGACCGCGTGGCGCGTTGTCGCATAGAGAGGGGAGCTTTTAGCTTTTGGTCTCGAATTTCGTCTTATAAAGATTTGCTGGGTTGCAGCAGGGAATGCAAGGCTTTTGTAGACTTTCAGTCTGATTCCCAATGCAGTCTTGACTTTGATCCGTGAGAGGAACGCAGCACAAAGGAGTTGCATATGTTGAAGTGCCCTCGGTTCAGTGTGAATGTTTATGTGCCTACAATTGTGTGTGTATGCTTCTAATCTTTTCCGGATCTTGGTAATTTTTGTGTATTTGTGAATTTTCTTTGTCTCATGTGATTAAAATTTGGCCACAGTCCATAGAAATTGTCTCCGCGGACCGAGTGGGCCCGCGAGTCTGTTATGAAACGTGTCGTATTTCACAAGCAATTGTACATAGTTAGCATGCAACAGCAGGCTATAGATGCACTACATCAATGTTTTAAGGAATAAATAATTTTGCCTTCAATCTTATCTTGTGTACCGATGTTACGTCGCCGTTACCTTCGCCATTTACCTTGTAGTTTTCCTTGTTGGCCCACCGATAGCGTTTCCATGTGCACAGGTGTAGTGATTAGTGTCCCTTTTTTTATCTGAAGCAAATGCTCTGGAAGAGATTGTGTTTTCACGAATCTTGCTGCAGGCTGCACTTACGCATGGTGTTCACGTCCTATTTACTTTACTCAATATTTGATTCACGGGAAGAATGCCTGGATCATATTAATAACTTCATCCCATTCTTTATCAATGACTTTACAATGAATGTTCTTTTGTGAGTTTTTATTATTAATAAATTAAGTAATTTTCCGACTCAGTGCTACCTTTTTTTGTCGTGTGGCTAGAGTTGGTGGCGACCCTATCTTTTATATTGATTTCAGTGTCAAGTAGCATTTTCTTATTCAAAGTGCGCGTGGCTCTTTTAGCTATCAGGATACATTCAAAGGGCGCTTCATGCTTCTTGCACATAGCGTCCTTTTTATTCACGCCACTTACAATTGTACTAAGCAAAACGTATTATCAAGTGTAACTACGTGACGATGATATTCTAATTTTAAGTGGTGACTATAATAATATTTGTCGTAATTCATAGCTCTGAATATGAGTCGAAGAGACTGTGAATATTGCAATGATGATCAGCAGTGAATGAACTTCTAAATGTTAAGATGAAAACAGACTCCTAAAGGAGAGCGAACTAAGAGATATTTCATGCGTGTGTGGATTTAATGTGTGGAATATTCTGTGCTATGTCTATATACTTAGTGAATGAATGACATAAATGTAGAACTTAAAACTCACAGTACAAGGTAAGGAGCACGTCGAGAACATTTTTACAAAATTACCGAGGTTAATAAATATACATGTGTTTGTCGTGTTGTGATACAATTAATAGTTTTTTGTTTCATGGGAGGAGTCACGAGACAACTGAAGCAGTGGCAGCCACGTGTCGAACAGCCAAGCTGTTCGCAGCACCACCGGTGATCCTGCCACAACAGTTCGGGACGCGTGCTCGAACAAGGGGCGACTGACGAGGCAACTGAACAACAGTCAACTGTCGCAGCGAACAGCAGCTCAATAATGCAGAGTAATCTTCACGCGGCCGCGCTGCTACTAGAAGAAGCGGTCGCGTGGCAGAAACTTACATCACATCCATCGAGATGGCGCTGCGTTCCTGTGTATGGTCGTGCAGTCATCTCAAGAGACGACCAGTTAACAACAAAATGGTTCAAATGGCTCTGAGTACTATGGGACTTAACAGCTATGGTCATCAGTCCCCTAGAACTTAGAACTACTTAAACCTAACTAACCTAAGGACAGCACACAACACCCAGCCATCACGAGGCAGAGAAAATCCCTGACCCCGCCGGGAATCGAACCCGGGAACCCGGGCGTGGGAAGCGAGAACGCTACCGCACGACCACGAGATGCGGGCGGTTAACATCACAGCTAATTAGAGGCGGACGGATCTTCTAGTGAAGAACCATCCAGCCAACAATCATGAAGAACTTGATTGCACGGACGGATCGCATAATCGAGAGACGTCCAACCATAAAATGTAGCCGTACGTGAAGAATCATTTAGCCTACGATCATGAACTTGATTGCACGCACGGATCGCATAATCAAGAGACGTCCGACCATCAAAAGTGGCAGTACACGAAAACTGATAATCTGCATAGTCAAACGAAGAGATGTCTAATCAAGAATACTAACGGTTCGACAGCATGGACGGATAGCCAAATCAAGAGACGGCCAGCTGTCGAATAGATAAAAAGTAACACAAGAATCTGTCTGCCATTTGAAACTAGCGATCTAACTGCATTGTTATGTAGGCTCAGAAGAAGAAAAAAGTCCTCACTGCATTCTGCAGTAGAGCTGCAGCCCAACCGGGTGATGTGATATGTGGACGCTGCTTGCTGCTGGGCCCCTATCAAGTCTCAAGACACATGAAATACATGAAATTTATAAGTGGTGGCTACCAACCCAATATGTAACAAATTAATGTACATTTTGCTTGAAATATCTGCGGCATGTACAAGCGTTGTGGTCAAAGATCGATGTATTCATTCTCATATCATCACAATGAAAGAAAAACCAAGACCCATGACAAAACAAGTCAAAGCACCCAAAAGCCCCTTCACTGAAATAAATTATTCTCCCATGGCCCCTGAGATAAAATAAAAATAAAAATAAGAATGAGATCCGAAAAAGAAAAAACCTCAAAGGATAGCCAAAATGCAAAATAAAGAAAAAGTTATCATAGGTAGTAACCCTTATGGTATTAGAAGAATGCTAACTGTGCAACAAGTAAACGGTTACCATTCCGTGTGTGTGTGGGGAGGGGGGGGGGCGAATGTTACACCTCGGTTCAGTTTACAATGATAAAAGCTATAGAAAGAACAATTTAAAATTAAGAATAGAGTTTTTAGAGGGGAAAATAGTGTAAAATCAGAGTTCTGTAATTGCAGATCAAAATTATAGTATATCAGCAAGTAGTTTAACGTCTAAGTACAGCAAAGCCACGGAAGCTGCGTCTAGGAGAAGGCAGTGACGTTAAACTCTTGTCATGAAAAACCTGTAAAAAGGCCTGATCGTCATTATTGCCGCCTTTTTTCCTTGATTGTTTCGTTAAAGGGCGGGGAACACGTGTCAGTCAGCGAGACAATAATTAGACTGGACTTTATCGTGTTAATATTCACGATAAACTGTTAGAATATTACGGAGATTGCAAGTGATGTAGTGTACGATCTCTTGACTGTTGGTAGCAACGGAGTACTAAGGGGATTTTAGGACTTTAGTGCTAGATTGGAACTTTACGGACGTATAGACGACAGAAACTCAAATTATCTGCTGATACGAGGGAATTCAGAGGTACCGGTATTCAGATATTAACGTGTGGGCTTTTGAAAGTGTCGTGTGCCGTTAGTTGCGAATATGGACGTAGAGCGCGGGCATATCGGCATTTGCGGACTATTTAGATTCCTCCAGGCTATGAATCTTTTAAATAGACCATCATCCATCGCCATCTTATTCCTTGAATATAGAGTGAAAGTGAAATACAAGAGTGTTGTACTTATTTCATTTACCTAGTACTAATCAGTGAAGGTTTTACGGAACCAAAGCTATTCAGCAGTAAGTCAGCACCATCTAGCGGAAAGCGTAGGCATTAACTAACACGCTAACTGAAGTGAACGTTTACATGTTTTGCGGACTGCTTAATATGAACTTTTGTGACTCTTTGACGTCTCCAGTCCCTCCGAAAGATGGCGCAGGCTGTCTTAATCATAAAAGGGGAGAGTTTTAGCCGGGCAAATTACTAAATAAAAGCGATGTTTACAAGACTCGCAGTAATAGCAAAACGCAAGGCCCGCACCTAACCGGACAGTCGTCGCTGTCACGTCGGGAACTAAAGCCTGAAAACCTACCGACGATACGTACCTATGAGCACACGTCGACGTGGAGTACCTAAAAAGGTAACCACAAGGGAGTTCGGGACATCTAGAGGGTTGGATCCCCTCCTTCGAAAGCGTCAGATTGCAAAGCCTGGGCTACTCTCAGGGTGGAATCTCCGTCTTCGAAGATTGTGTTTGTCTGTCTGTCTGTCTGTCTGTCTGCCCGCCCGCTACTTGCTGCTATCGCTGTTCCTTCGTCCGTCCGCCTGCCTGCTCGCTGTCCATCGCCGTCGTCGTAACCACTGCCGCCGCCTGCTGTTCGTCCGTCGTTTCGCCGCCGACCATCGCCGACGCCGCCGCCGCCGCCTGCTGCACGTCCGTCTGTCCGTCGCCGTTCGTCTGCAATGAGTACTCCCACCTCCACCGTCATCTACACCTCCCCCTCCCCCTCTCCCACAGTCACTTCCTGGAGTGCCGCCCCTAGCCTCCCTCCTTACACCTCCCCTTCCCATCCCCCACTCACCCATCCCCCTATCTCCTCCCCTGCTGTATACCCCCACCTCTACACCCTTCCTCCAGCCTCCACACCCTCAACAGCTCCCACTACTACCCCCGCCCTAACGTACGCCTCTGTTGCCGCCTCTGCTGCCGCCCCTCAGGTGGTTGGCTTCCCCTCTCTCACCGACCCCGTCGCTTCGTCTTCTGCATCTCCCGCACGCATCACGTCGCGCCGAGCCACCATCGCCACCACTGAACCTGCTGCTTCTCCCGGTGCCTCCACTACGCCACAGGGATCTGCCACCCGCCACCTCCCTCTCCTCCCCGTCCCTCTCCCTTCCTCCCAGCCTCCAGTCTCCAAAAAACCCCAAAAGCGCGTCCTTACCGACTCTGCTCCCGCCACTTCCCACAAAAAATCAACACCACCTCCCCCTCCTCCTGCCATCACCATGGACACCACCCCTCCTCCTGCCACCCATCCCTTGGCCCCCACCCTCCACACCTTTGTCCTGTCAACTCCCGATCCTAAGTTCCTCGACGCTCGTACCCTCACCAAGGAAATACGAAAGTACTTACCTGGTGCTCCCATCTCCCAACTCATTCCCCGCAGGGACTCAGTCCTTATCAAGTCCCCGTCCCCATCCTTTCACACAGACCTCCTTCGAAAACTCCCACGAATTATGTTTGGCCCCCACGCCTCTCTGACACCCTTCCTTTCTGCTTCGACTCCTCGTCAGCCCCAGCCTCCCCATCGCCCCCCCCCACCTACACCACTGTGATCACCAAGCTCAGCCCGGTGATCACAGAGGATGAAGTGTTGGTAGAACTGAACTCCCACCCGGACTTGGAGATCCGCTCTGCCCGCCGTATCCACAATACCTCTGGTCCCACCTACCTCATGTGGGTATTCTGAGTCTGCCCCATCCATAGACCATCTCCTCACCCAGGGTGCCCTGATATACCACCATCGCCACCCTGTTGAATCCTCCAAATCCCCTCCCCAATCCTACCGTTGCCAGCGGTGCCTGAGGTACAATGACCACCTGACTCCCAACTGCAAAAACCCCCCCACCTGTCCCCATTGCAAGGCCTCCCACTTTCTTATGAACTGCCCCAACCTCGCTGCTCCTCCTTCCTGTAATACCTGCAATGGCCCCCATCCCACATACTCCCACAAGTGTAAAGCTAAACCCCCTCCAGCAACCCCTGAACTTACAGTCCCAGTTTGTCCCGTCGATCCCCCTGTCCATCCCAACAATTCCCTCCGTCCACCCCCCACAACTGAGGACGTCATCCGGTTCATTACCGTTGTACTCCAAAACATTCACCCTTTTCAGCGCCCCCACACCTTCCAACAAATATCCCTTGCTGCTCGCTCTGTTTTCCACCTGAACACCTTCGCCACTTACTCCCACAACCAAGCCCACTTCACCTTCACCCGCCTCGACACCCTAGTTTAAATCTCTTCCCTTCCCTCTATTCCCCCCCTCCTTCCCGTCATGGCGCGGCACGAGTCTCGCATCCTCTTCCAGAACATTCGCTCCTTCCGCTCCAACAAATACCTCCACATGCACACCCTCTCCCACCACCGGGTCGACACCTTCCTCTTGAACGAAACCTTTCTCCAGCCTCACCATTCTATCCGCACCTCCCCCTATATCCTCCACCGCACTGACGCTCCTGGTCCTCGTGCGCAGGGTGGAGTCGCGATTGGCCACCTTCAGCATATCCCCGTACGGCCACAACCTCTCCTCAATGACCCCACTGAACACCTTATCCTTAGCGTCTTCTTCCCCTCCCTCACCATTACCTGTGCCACCATCTATGTCCGCTCCACTGCTCCTCTTTCTTATGACTTCATCTCACATATTGACCACACCTTCTCCACCTATGTGATTGCCGCCGACCTCAACATCCATAGCCGCACTCCTGCTGCCCTTCGGCAGTGGCATCAGTTCCCCTTCCCCAGCACACCCGACCCGAAAGTAACACCACCCCCGATGTTGTCATTGCCTCCGCCAACCTCCTTGGGCGTATCACTGTCGCCGTCCTTGACCCCACAGGTAGCGATCACCTCCCTGTCCTCCTCACCATAACGTCTGCTCACCGCCCCCCTCCGGCTCCGCACCCTGCGCCCCCTCCCAAGGTCGTCCATGACTATCGCCGTGCCAACTGGGATGCCTACCGGGATTCCATCTCCACCCAGGTCGAAAGCCACCCTCTTACCTATCGCCATCCTGACGACATCATCCACACCTCGTCCTTCCTTCAGAAGGTAATTACTGACGCCATGGAGGCCCATGTTCCTACTAAAACCGTCCAACCACACCGTCCCACTCTCCCTCCGCGGGCTGTCCTCCTCCTCCGTGAATCCCGCCGCCTCTATTGCTCCTTCCTGCACACTCATGACTGGGATACACTCCAACGCCACCGGCAAATACAGCGACACGTACGGAACCTTATTACAGCAACGAAACGCCGAGACTGGCGCCAGACCTGCACACGACTCAACGCCACCCTCCCTATCAACTCCTCCAAGTACTGGTCCGCCTTCCATCGTCTTACTGGTTCCCTTTCTGCTCCCCACTACCCCCTTCTCCATAACGATCGCCCCCTTCCTGACAACCTCAGTAAGGCCAACCACTTCGCTTCCCACCTTTCCGAGGTCTTCTCCATCCCCGATGATCCCCACTTTGATTATTCTCTTTTCCCCACGGTCATGGAACGTGCCGATACCTCGGTCGCTCCACTTGCTCCTAGTCTCCACTACTTGGGCAGTTGCCCCTCTCCGACATAAACACTCCCATCACAGCACAAGACATTAAACTTATCCTCCGGTCCAAACGCAACACGGCCCCTGGTCACGACTGTGTCACCTACCGTCACCTTCGCGAAAGCCCCTATTCCTTCCTGACTGTCCTCGCCCATCTCTATAATGTCGTCCTCTATACTGGCTTCTACCCTGACCTGTGGAAGACCTCCCGCGTCCACTTATTCCTCAAACACAACAAACCCCCTTCTGCTGCCTCTTCCTATCGTCCCATCTGCCTCACCTCTGTCTTCAGTAAGGTCTTTGAATCCATCCTCTCCCACCGTATCCATCAGCACCTTGCTCAACACCACCTCCTCCCCCTTACCCAGTGTGGCTTCCGACCCTCCTTCTCTGCTGACGACCAACTCCTCAACCTTGTTCACCATCTGTCCCTCCAGCTCAACTCCCGTCGCTCTGCCATTTTTGTTTCCCTTGACCTCCAAAATGCCTATGACCGTGTATGGCATCCCGGTCTCCTCTTTAAACTCCAGACCTACGCCCTGCCTATCAATTTTGTCCGTCTGGTCGCTTCCTTCCTCTCGCACCGTCCTTCCTATGTCACCCTCCACAACACCAACTCCCGTATCTTTTATCCCACGGCTGGCGTCCCCCAGGGTTCTGTCCTCTCCCCTCTCCTTTATCTCTTGTATACAGCTGATATGCCCAAGCCACCCCCACCAGTCCACCTTCTCCAGTATGCTGATGACACCGCCTTCCTGGCTCTCTATCCTACCCTTCAACGGTCTCAACGTACTCTCCAAACACACCTTAACCAGTTCACCACTTGGTGTACCCAGTGGTTCCTCCGTCTCAACCCCTCCAAAACCCAGGCAATCATCATAGGCCGCACCACTCGCTCCTTTCGCCTCCATGATTTCTACCTCACCCTTTATGGTCATCCTATCCAACTCACCCCCACCCTGAAATACCTTGGCCTCACCCTTGACCGACACCTCACCTGGACCCCTCATCTCCTGACCATCCAGCAGAAAGCCCATTCCCGTCTCCGCCTTCTGAAACTCCTGTCTGGCCGGACATGGGGATTGCATCCTTCTACCATCCTCCACACCTACAAATCTCTCATCCGTCCTATCCTCTGTTATGCCAGCGTTGCCTGGATCTCCGCCCCCATCCACTTTTACAAGGCCCTCCAAATCCTTGAACGCCATGCGCTCCGCCTTGCCTTCCGTATCCGCCTTCCTTCCCCCACACGGCTCCTGTATGAACTGATCCCCTTCCTCCACCTCCTCCTGTTCCTCCAACATCTCCGCATCCTTTACATTGTTCGCAGGCTCGATCCCCCCCACCCTCTGGTTTCCTCCTTCCTCTCCACCCCCCGCCCGTTGCCGCGCCTCTGTCGCTGTATCCCTCCCTCTCTCCACCTCCACACCCTCCATCTCCTTTATCAGGGCAATTTCCAACGCCTCCCCCTCCCGGATGACGAACTTCGCCGTGACATCTACCCGTCCTTCCAACTATAACCTGGCCTTGTTGCCCCCGCCTCCCCAGGGCTCCCTTTTCCTCTTTCCTCCTTCTCCCAGAGCGGATTTTCCTCCGTCCCCCCCTCCCCTGAGACCCTGCACCCCATACTTGCCTCTTTCCTTCCCACATCCCTCCCTACCTGGCCCTCTTCAGCGCGCCCCCCGCTCACCTCCCCATCTGTTCCCCTCCCGCCCTTCTTCAGGTATCCCTCATCTCCTAGCGCCTGGCAAATCCTCTGTATTGATCATCGTCAGTGTCCCACATCAGTGTTGTGCTTAGTGCTGTTTCTCCTGTGCGTCAAGAGGTGTGATTTTAATTGTGTCCTGCCTTGAGGTTCGCCGTCAGTGATACGTTATGTGCTATGCCATCTGTCGCTACCTTTATGCTCCAGTCATACTGTGCCTTGTGTTCTTTTAACCATCGTGGCTTTTTGTGTGTGCTACTTTTAAACAGTTTTTTATCTCCATTTTACAGTCACCCCATTTTTTGTCTATTGCCTTCCATGATGTTCCCCCTTTTTTATATCTAT